>NC_042623.1:231678032-232278032 GCF_901001135.1 Rhinatrema bivittatum
AGAAAATTATTTTTCACTCAAGCACAATTAAGCTCTGGAATTTGTTGCCAGAGGATGTGGTTAGTGCAGGTAATGTAGCTGGGTTTAATTAAATGGTTTGGATAAGTTCTTGGAAGAGAAGTCCATTAACTGCTATTGATCAAGTTGACTTAGGGAATGACCTCTGCTACTACTGACATCAGTAGCGTGGGATCTTTTAAGTGTTTGAGTACTTGCCAGGTTCTTGTTGCCTGGTTTGGCCACTGTTGGAAAACAGGAAGCTGGGCTTGATTGACTCTTGGTCTGACCCAATATCGCAATTTCTTATGATCTTATGTTCTTAAATGACAAGCTGACATGAATGAAATCTGTGCTTTATTCACTGTGCTACATTGGTGGCTTCTTCACTATTAAGTACAAAGTATATGACTTAGAAGACATTTTACCTGCAACTGTAAAACAGTATCTTTTACAGTGTTCATACTTTGCTATATAGGTGCCAAACACAATAAATTACATCTATTCACTTCTCCCACTACTAATGCTCCTCCAGCTGAAAGGCAGAAAATTTAACAGTAATACCTGAATCTGGGACAAGTAACAAGTACAAGGCATTAAATGCAAGGAGGTGAAATACACATTTCCTAAAAATATAAACAGTTGTGGCTGTCACACAAAACAAAAGGAAATGCAAAATCAACCAAGCAAAATGAATCACCCCTTACCAAAAGCAATCCATTGGTCTGTCCTTGGACTCTTTGAAATGCGAAGAAATACTTCATTAACAAGAGAGTATTCAATTGGGAATCATCTACCAATGAAGGTGATAATCATCAAAATGGTGACAGAATTCAAGCATGTATGAGACAGATAAAAAGGAAGTATCAAGGTAAATGATCAGAGTAAAGTCTTGAGAGACAAAAGTAGGTGAGGATAACTGGGCAGACTGAGTGATCTGTTGACAACTGTTGTGTTATGATTTTTTGTGGGTTGTGATATTATTGGATCCACATAATTATCCAAAAATAAGAACAGAGTCAGATCAATCTCAGCATCCTATCTCTGACAGTGACCAATCTGGGTCTCGAGTACCTGTCAGATCGCATTGAGCATATCCATTCCTTACTGTTCACTCCCAAGGATAAGTGGTGACTTTCCCAATTCTTCCTGGCTAATAACTGTTTATGGACTTTTCCTCCAGGATCTTGTCCAAATCCCTTTTAAACCCAGCTATGCTAGATGTTTTGACCACATCTTCTGGCAACAAATTCCACTTGATTGTGCACTGAGTGAAAAAAAACACTTTCTCCAGTTTGCTTTAAATCTGCCATCTATTAGTTTCATGGCATGTCCCCTAGTCTTAGTACTAAGGGTAAATAATCATCTGGTATTCATCTGTTATATCCTACTCATGATTTTATAGATTGCTATCATATCCCCTCTCATTTTTCTACAGGCTGAAGAGCCCTAACTTATTTAGCCTTTTATCACAGAGAAGCTATTTTATTCTCTATCATTTTTTTTTGCCCTTCTCTTTACCTTTTCTAATTTTGCTATGTCTTTTTTGAGATGGGAGGATCAGAAATGCACAAAATACTCTGTGTGTAGTTGAAGCAATGGATCAATACGAAGTCATTATGGTATTCTCTGATTTATACTCTTTCCTTTCCAAACAATTCCTAACATTCTATTTGGTTTTTTTTAACATGAATTTTTTGGTCCCTTCTTCAGATGTGCGCTTTAAAAACAGCAATATCCTTTTAAGTGATGATAAGTTAGTGTTGTAAATAGAAGATTGCATCCCTGAATGACTAGGTCAGAAGAGAATAATGCCCAAAACTGACAGGGGACTGCAGGATGAAAACAAGAAGACCAAAGAACAAAGCTCCCACTGTCAGTGATTATTTATAGTTTCAGCCAGCATGCATATATACAGGTTATAATCACTAGCAAGTCTAAAAATGACATTAACATTTAGATGGCAGGATCCAAGATGCAGGTCATAGCTGCATGTCCTCCATAATGCTGCTGAATTTCCTTGTTTATTTTTTTTGTTTTCCTATGGGTACAAGGAAAGAAAATTCTTGAAGTCCTACTCTGCAATTTCATTTGTGAGTGGCCCTATGGATCATTTTGTTTCTCCTGCAACTGGAGATCTGAGCTTGGCTCCTGTAACCGCATCCTGGAGTTCCTCAACAAAGGCAGGAGTGCCATTGGCTTGTTTGGACTATGAACAACTCTGCGTCTGGAGCAGCTGTCTACTTCTCCAGTGTCCAAATTGACTGCCTCCATGGAGGCTACAGAGCTTGGCTGCAAATAATGACATGAGCAATGGCGACTTTCCCAAGAGCCCAGGTACATGAAACAGCTCCAACAGTTATTGCAGCTTCATGGGGATCATCGGTGATGCAGCAACATAGAATCTGCATAGCCCCATAGCTATGGAGGCCACTCTGGCATTGACTATGCTATTAGTTTTAGGGAATTCACTGAAGGTGACAATGACTGGGGAGAGAATATGTTCCAGCAGTTCAAGTAAACCTTGGTATGGATAAGAGATTCACCTTTGAAGAGTCTTTTAAATCTGGGCTCTCTAAACCTATAGTTAGCAACTTAGAAGATAGCTAGACTGCGATAATTGACCTGAAAAAAACTTTCTGGCCATATTTTTAAATGGCTGGAACAGTTTCAGAAAATTAAAACCCTGATTAAATTTTATGAGACAGATTTTGGACTATCAAAACCATACTGAAGTTCTTTACCAGAAAATGGCCAAGGCTGAGGATTTTGAGGAGGTCCTGGTTAAGAATAATTTGTTGATATATCTAAAAATGGAGACTTCTCTAATGTGGCTCACCGTTGGATTCTGTGCCTTATTAATTTTCCTAATTTATCTTTAATATCTGCTTCTGATATGGTTGGAGATACCACCCAAAATTATTTATATGTCTGCTGAGTCTTTCCATTCTATTTCAATGGCTTACCTCCCTTAGAGGTGGAGTGAAGGAATCTGTGGAAGACAAGCCTAACTACTTAGCCAGATATCAAGGAAGAGGTCAGCCAGCAAAATCTACACTGAGCTAGACAAAAGGTGTTGAATATTCACCTCATTGTTTTGAATTTCTGTTGATACCATGTAAAAATAAAATTATTTTTAAAAGCCTGCATTTATTATTCTTGCATTTGGGAATTCTGGTGTATCTCGGGCAATGTTGTATTTGACTTAGGGCCGGATTTTCAAAATGTTACAGGCGCCGGACCTATTTTAAAAAGGCCCGGCGATGTGCGTAAAGCCCAGGGACGCATGTAAGTCCTGGGGCTTTACTAAAGGGGCGGTCGTGGGGCGGGGCCAGAGGCCTCTGACACCGCGGCCATTGTCACTGTGTTGAAGGCTTGCATGCTGGCAGGCTGCTGGCAGGCACAAATGGTAAGATAAAAATTTTGGGGCGTTAGAGTAGGGCTGGGGGGGGAGTTAGGGGAAGGGGTGGGAAGGTCAGGTTAGGGGGAAGGGCACGGGGGAGGGCAGCGCGGCTCGGTGCGCGCAAGGTGCACAATTGTGCACCCTGTTGTGCGCGCCGACCCCTGATTAAATAAGTTGCGCACGCAAGTTATAAAATTAGGCATACATGTGTGCGCGCCGCATAGCGCGTGCACTCCTTTTAAAATCTACACTTAGTGTGTGCATCATCTGTTAAATAAAGAGGTAGATCTTTAAAAAGTACGTGCGCGCGTACTTTTGTTCGCGCAACCGGCGCAAACAAAAGTATGCTGGATTTTATAAGATACGCGCGTAGCTGCGCGTATCTTATAAAATCCAGGGTCGGCGCGCGGAAGGCTGCGCAAAATCGGCAGCCTGCCTCCGTTCCCTCCGAGGCCGCTCTGAAATCGGATCGGCCTCAGAGGGAACTTTCCTTTCGCGTCCCCCCACCTTCCCCTATCTAACCCACCCCCCAGCCCTACCTAAATCCCCCCCTACCTTTGTAGTACAAGTTATGCCTGCTTGAGGCAGGCGTAACTTGTGCGCACCACCTCGGCATCCCCAGGCACAGGCCGCAGTGCCGGGGGACTTGGGACCACCTTCCCGGCCTGCCCCCAAAACTGTCGCCACGCCCCCGGACCCGCCTCGGACCCCCCGAACACGCCCCCGGACACGCCCCCGGAACACTCCCGGACGGGCGACACGCTCCCCGGACACGCCCCCTCCCGCCCCTTTTACGAAGCCCCGGGACTTACGCGCGTCCCGGGGCTTTGCGCTTGCTGGTGGCCTATGCAAAATAGGTGCGCCGGTGCGCAGGGCTTTTAAGATCTACCCCAAAGTGTTTAAAAAAAATAATCCTACATTTGAAAAGATCCATGGTTCCCTTGTTCCTTCAATCCCTCAGCCCAGTATTTGAAAGTTATCTGAAAGTTATCTGCCTGTAACACTAATAGTTATTTGATTTTATTTAAAAAAAAAAAAAAAAAAAAAGAGGTTAAAACTGCAGAGAAAGAGAATAAATTCCTATCCAGGTAAGTTTAAATCATTAAAATTCCAGTTGTCTTTGAAAGGATTACACTAAAGAGAATCTTACAATAGCTAATGATTTTGCTGATAATACTGACAATTATAGGATTACTAAATATTTCAAAAGATCTCGAAATAGTAGGCTGGAATACTATAAAGCAAACATTTATTTATTTATTTATTTATTTGGGGTTTTTATATACCGGCATTCATGAGACAATCACATCATGGTTTACATTTAAACGGAGTGCAATATATACAACAAGAACTGGAACTATTGTGCAGAAGAGAGCAGTTACAAATAACAAGGACTGATGAACTGGGAGAAGAGGGGAAAATAGACAAGATTAGTAAAGGCTAAAATAATATACAAGGAGATTTAAACAGAGAAACGCAGGAAAAAAGAGTTCAAGGTAGAGGTACATAATGCATCCACATTCTGGCAAGGGTTGACAGACTAGACTTTATAGGAAAAAAATATCTTGAGCTTTCATCACAAAAAGTGGAAGAAACAACATGGAAGAAAGCAAATCTCCATAAATAGGAGAAGTGTATTGTTTGTGGTGGTGAGCTATAGTGAGATGAGATACGGCTCCAAAATTCATGTAAACACCAGTGAAGAGCAGGCATGCAGCATTCAAAAGACTGAAATTCAGGAGTTCCAGTTCCCAAACGTCCAGGTGTTTAATCAATGTGCCAAGGAAGCATCCTTCCAACACTTGTTGGGAGCACAAGGCTGTTCTGTTTCATACCATAACAGGAAAGGACTGAGGCATCATTGCCTTCATCAGACAACGGAAAATCAGCAACATCATGGACAACAAGAGAGCGAATAAAATAACTTTAAAACAAGTATGGACGTCTAATCACAGAATAATTACAATCCACCCCAAAGAAAGACACATTTTACAGAGGAAAGGCAGAACCTCTGTTAGGATAATTTTTTCTTTTTTTTGTGTGTTTAAACTGTTTTTATTGGCAACCATAAAAAAGACAATAGAAGACTTAGTACATTAGACATATCGAAGTACTTAAGTAACTTGAGAAGTAGAAAACAGTCTGTAAGTAATGTCAATGCAGATGAAAATACAACTGGTTCCATATTATTCTCCATCGGTAAGGCACCCTTCCCTCCCATTTCCCTTCCCCCCCTGACCATTGTGCATCGTGATGTATAATGCGTGCTACTGAATATGAGACAAAAAAGCCAAATTAGGAAAGAAAGAATAAAGGGAATAAAAAAAAGAAAGAAAAAAGAACACAGGGCAATATAGCTGAGGGGAAATTGAGGATCGGTCCATCGCATGGCAGATTGAAGAGTTATAGTAAACCGGTCACTCGATCAATACCAAGCATAAAGTCTCTGGTCCTAAAGAGGGATTGATCTCCTGATTACTCCAGCCAGGCAAAGGTTATATCTCAGAGTCTCCTTGACTTGCGAGCTAGCGACAATAAGGCTCCCATGTCTTCTGAAAGAGAGGAACACAATCTTGATGTATTGCCGTAAGTTTATTCAGCTGATAATAAGAGTTCAAGCGATGTAAAATGTTTGCCAGAGGTCTTTCTTCCAGTGAAGCGCAATCTCTGCTTGTGTTGCAATAAAGACTTGTAAGACCAGTTTCTGAGTGGAGTGGTTAAGTTCTGGTAACGGTAATCCCAGTAATGCATGCCATGGTTCAACATTGAGGTCTGTGTGGAGAACCTGGGCTACCCACGCAAACACCTCCTGCCAGCACTTAATGATCTTAGGACATTGCCACCATATATGAAAATAAGTGCCCTCATTCGTACATCCTCTCCAACAAGTGTCAAGTTGTCGGGAGCAAATTTATGAAGAGCGACGGGTGTATAATGCCACCGATAAATCATTTTGTAGCAGTTTTCCTGAAGGCCTGTTGAAATCGAGCATTTATGGGCGGCTGTATAAATCTGTTCCCAGTCTTTGTCTTCCAGGGATGTGCTGAAGTCCATTTCCCACATTGTCCTATGTCTCACCAGGCCCAGTCTTCAACCATTTATGAGAGCGTAAATTTTTGATATCACTCCTCGTATGGAAGAGGCATTTTTGCAGAGTGTTTCAAAGATAGTACCCCTGGTTCTGATTGTGCCCTCCCTCACCCCCTTATTCAGAAAGTGATACACCTTGGCATACAGAAGGAAATCAATGTTATCCATAGCATAAACCTTGCATAATTGTTCTTTAGTTACAATAGCATCCTGTTGATAAACATGCCCCAATTTACAGATGCCAGCCTTTATCCACTGTTGATGAGCCCTAGAGCAATCCCGTAGTGGCACTATTAGGTTGGAAAATATGTGTGTCATCATAAAGTATTGCTCCTTACCCACCAACAGGGGCTGCCAAATACGCCCCACTCTCAGGGTGGTCCTCAAAGCGAAAGTTTCATATGGGGTCTCCCCCCCGAGATGACTGGGGTTGCCAAGGGATTGCAGCTATGGGAAATAGGCCTAGATGAGCTTGTTCCAACTTAACCCATTGTGGGATGTCCCGGGTGCTATGTAACGCTATCAAGGCTCTCAACTGTGCAGCGCCATAATACCATGTAAGATTTGGTACTTGTAATCCCCCCGAATCTTAGGCAGGAATAGAGTAGCTCTAGCAATCCTAGGGGGACGGCGCCTCCAAATGAAATGACCCAACATCTGTTGCCATTTTTTAAGTAATTTAGAGGGAAGGAATATAGGTATTATGGTAAAGAAGTATAAGAAACGTGGAAGAATGTTCATTTTAATGATAGCCAATTGTCCCAACCATGAATGGGTATGTTCTAGCCATTTATTCAGATTCTCCTGTATGCTATCAATAAGAGGCCTGTAGTTTAAGTCATACAATAAGTCAGTATGTGGTCCCAGCTTTATCCCTAAATATTTAAGGGAGGAGGAGGCCTACTTAAAAGGAAATACTTTTTGCATATCTGTGACTTCATGAGGTGGCAAGGTAAGATTAAGTATTTCTGATTTATCAAAATTTATTTTCATGCCTGAGAGCGCCGTGAATCTACCTAGCTCGTCCATAACTCCCTGAAGAGATCGACCAGGATCTGTGAGAGTAAACAGAACATAGTCAGCAAAAAGGGAGATTTTAAACTGATCGCGTCCTTTGGTCACCCCTCGGATGGTTTCTGTGTGCCTAATTCTATGTGCGAAAGGTTCCAAGAATATAGCAAACAGGAGAGGGGACAATGGGCAGCCCTGTCTAGTTCCCCTTTGTATCACAAACGGTGGGCCATAGCTACCATTAACTTTGACCCTAGCGGCTGGGTAGTCATACATTTTGCGAAGCCAGGAAATAAAAGAATCTCCAAACCCCATTTTATGTAGCACCTGAAAGAGAAACTCCCAATGAACTAGATCTAATGCCTTTTCAGCATCCAAGGCGAGAAGTACTGCCGGCATGCCTTCATGGTGTACAAGGTCAATGATATCTACAATTCGTCGGACATTGTCTGTGGCTAATCGCCCCGGGACGAATCCCACTTGGTCATTATGTATTATCTCTGGGAGGACCCCATTCAAGCGGGCAGCTAAAACCCTAGCCAGTAGCTTCAGGTCCAAGTTAATTAGCGATATTGGCCTATAAGAGCTACATTTAGTCGGGTCACGACCTGGCTTGGTTAGCACTGATATCCCCGCTGTGTTAGCATCAGGGGTGAAGCTAGAGCCCGCCAGTAGAGAATTAAAAGCTTGGGTTAGGGGTCCAGCCAGTGTTTGGGCAAACTTTCGATAATAAATCCCCGTATAGCCATCCATCTCTGGCGCCTTTCCCGGTTTTAATTTTTTAATCGCCGCCAGAACTTCTTGCTGAGTTATGGGCTTATCTAAGAACCCTTGTTGTAAAGGGGATATCTGAGGCAGATTAATGCCCTCTAGGTAGTCCCGTATGGTTTCAATTGGTATGGCAGTGTCCTGGGCATACAATTGTGAGTAAAAATCTGTAAAAGACTGACGAATCTCTTCTGATGAAGTGACCAACTGACCATTAATATCACTAATCTTGGCTACTACAGTTTGTGCTTGAGCGACTCTTAATTGTCTAGCTAGATATTTGCCCGCCTTATTACCACCTTCGAAATGCTGCTGTTTCAAGATGGTAAGATAATGGCTAATAGCAGCGTCCTCCAAGGACCATAATTGATCACGCACTGCTAAAGTTTTCTGGTACAGCTTCACTGATTTGGAACTACTGTGTCGCTGTGTTAAATTAGCAAGGTCCAGGAGTAATTTCGTTCTATGAGCGGCCCTTTCCTTGTTGCAGTGTGCCGCCCTGGAGATACAAGTGCCCCGTATAACAGCTTTGGAGCATTCCCAAACTGTTAATGGTGACATACCCTCTGTCTGGTTTTCGCTAAAGAAATCCCTGAGTTGTTTGTCGATGATTGTGACAAAAGAGGGGTCTTTAAGAAGGCTATCATTAAGCTGCCACGTACGGTATCCTATACCAGAATCTCCCAGGCCGCAGAGCACCCACACTGGGGCATGGTCAGACCAGGTAATATTATCTATATTGGCCTTCTGAACCCTGGGTTGCATGGTAGATGAAATGAAAACATAATCAATACGCGTGTATGTAGTGTGTGGGAACGAGTAAAATGTATAAGATCGAGAGTGTTCATGTCTCGCTCTCCAGATGTCTATCAGGCACCATTTGTCCATGATTCTACGCCAAGCATTTCGGGCAGCTGAGTGTGACTTCTTATCCGAACTGGAGTCCTTGTAAGGATCCATGACAAAATTAAAATCACCACCCACTATCAACTCCCCCTCCGCATGGTTCTGCAAAAGGATATGCAGTTGTTTTATGAATGGCATCTGATTGCTATTTGGGAAGTATACATTTAGTAAAGTACTAATTCTTTTGTCTTGTTTAATTTTGATTAGTATGTATCTACCATTGGGGTCGCTTACTACAGAAATCAGCTCGTGGATGAATGAGGAAGAGAGCATTATGCCAACCCCGGCATACTTATTTACTTTTGTACTGGCTGCCCAGTGAGTGCCAGGGTACTGAGAAAAATGTAATAAGCGCTCAGGTTGCTTGCGAACATGTGTTTCTTGGACAAAGACTATCCCTGCAGCCTGATGCTGGAGTTCCCTCTTAAATAAGAGATGCTTCCGAGGGGTGTTTAGTCCCTTAACATTTAGGGAAAGCAATTTGGTCGCCATATATATTCAGCTGTTTGGTCCATCCGACCAACCCCCTCCCAGTGCGTGGTTTGTCAGGGAATCCAGAAACCCCTGCAGTACATATCCCCTTTGGTTTAAGAGTGTGCTTAATTTCCCAATTGCCTCGATAATGAAGATACCTATTTGGTCGGTCTTATACCCCTGAAATCCTACCTTATTCCAAGTCTCGCTGTGGGATAACTTTCTCCGGAGAGCCCGTGGCTTTCCAATCAGAGGCAAACGCATCGTAACTCAACTCCCCTCCCCCCACGGACCCATTAGGCAATCCAGTAACATTTAAAATAAATAATATCCCCTTTTGTAATAAACACATTAATATTGAGGTTGTATAATAACCATTGAACATGAATAAACAAATTAATTTGAACAACCCTTCACAGAGTTTAACCTGTCGTGCTGATCAACATCCCCTGGAGCTTAAACGTTTTTTCCTTTCTTGAAAGAGAAAACTGCTCCCAGAGTAACAAGGAAGATGGAGTGACAGCCTGTCCTTCAGCCTTGATCACGGTCTTGTGGCCTGCTCTCTTCATGTTGTCGCCGAAGTCTTTTGCCTCCTTTTCCGGCTCTCTGCCATCTCGGTGCCTGGCCTCTGGGTGCTACAGAAGCGGCCGTTTTGGTGCTGGAAAAGGAAACCGGGATTTGGGCTTTGATAAAGGCTTCTTCCGCCTCTGCAATGGAGGTAATCCGGTGCGAGACCCCCTGGTATTGAAACAATAGGCCAAAGGGATATGTCCATTTATACCGGATGTCTCTTTCTCTCAAAGCAGTAGTCACCTCCCTTAACTCATATTTTTTTCAGCGTGGTGGGCGCTATGTCCTGAAAAATGGAGATAAAAAGGTTCTGCCAGGTAATGTTTTCATCTGGCAGGAAATAGCAAAAATGCGTTCCTTCACAGGAAAGCTAGTGAGGCACAAAACTATGTCCCTAGGCAATTGATCCCTGCAGGGCCCCAGGGCTCGGTGGGCACGCTCAAGACTCACTTCAGGAGTGGCCTCCGCACCTTCAGCGGGGTCTTCCCTTCCATTTTGCAAAAGAAAAGTACAAATTTGAGCTGCTACCTGTTTAGCATCAGCAAAGTCTGGAGTTTCAGGGACTCCTCTAATCCGTAAATTATTCCTTCTACTTCTGTTTTCCAAATTCTCAATTTTTTCTTGAAGAGCTTTTAAGTCGTTGGTTGCTGCATCTTGTCGAGTCACCAGTGTATTAATCGCGTCTCCGTGTCCGTCAATTCGGTTTTCTGCATCGTCCACGCGGTTGCCCATGGCTGCCATGTCTTCTCTTAGTTCCGCCACTGACGCCATGATGTCCGCTTTGTATTGTTTTAAGTCACCCCGTAACTCCATAAACCATCGGTGGGCCTCCTCCCACGTGAGTAATAAAGCAGTGTTCGTTGTCTCTGAGTTCTCTGGCGCAGTTGCATGCTCCCCCGGTTCATCTGTTTCAGCTTGTTCCAGGCCCCTGCCTTCGGTGCCATCTTGTCCACCCTCCGGTGATGCTTTCCCATAGGAGAACTGTCGAAGATCGGTAGTTTTCCTTTTGGTGGTCATGTCAAGAATCAAGGCTGAGTATCCTGAGTTCTTAGGAGCAGTTTCGCTAAAGGATCGGGTGTTGATCAGCTATATTTGGGGGTTTTGAAGCCCATGGGGAGAGGAGCCGAGCTGCTGCACGTCCACTCATATTGGTTGCAAACCACGCCCCCAGGATAATTTTTTCTTTTAAAAAGAAAAATCTGACTTCTGGTTATGCGCCGCTACTGAGAAGTCGCATGTAGGAGAGCTCTGCTTAGAATTCCCTAACAACTTCTGCTGTTTTCTGACTGAGAAGTTATTCACTCCAAGATCAGTTATGCTACAGTCTTGGTTTGTCAGTGAAATCTGCTAGATAGGCAAAAGATAAATCGAAGACCTCAGAAGGTAATATGGCAGCTGAGCTACAGAAAACCATTACTGACCTAAAAGAAGATCCAGTCCAAGATATTTCTAAGCTGGTCTCTGCAAATCTTGAAGATTGTTTATCCAAATTACAGTCATCCTTGGATGAAATTAAAGAAAATATGGAGAAATATACTGAATCTCTTGCAGATCTTGAAAATCGGGTGTCCGCACAGGAAATCACAATGGATCAGCTTGTATTGCAGATGGCCAAAATGAAAAAAGATAATGCAATTTTACATGAATGGTTGGAAGATCAGGAAAATTGAGCTAGATGTAACAATCTAAGGATTATCGATTTGCCAGAATGTGTCAAAGAGGAAGAGCTTATGCAGCTTGTACAAGTCTGGCTTCCTGAAGCGTTGGGACTTTCAATGGTAACTGAGCCAATGATAGTGGAATAAATTCATAGAATTGGCCCTATGAGAGAACATATGCAACACCCTAGACCAGTCATCATATGCATACTTAATTTTTCAGACAAAGTCAAGATAATGCAAGTTTTTAAAAAACGAAAAGGAGTTTTGGAATACAAAGGTCTGAAACTGATTCTTTTTAATGACTTTTCTCAAAAGTATCAGAGGCTCACCAGCAAATGTTGCCTAGGTGTTCGGATTTACATTGGCGAAGTCTTTGGTTCTCATTTATCTTCCTGGCTACTATTAAAGTTTTTAAAGGCAATGAAATTGTAATTTTGAAAACAAAAGATCCATACCTGATACTATATTCTTGTTCATTATATTCATAACTACCTAAACTGGAAAGTTTGATCTATGTCGCACTTTCAATGATATGATCATCATGGCTATGCCAAAGATGGAGAGTATGCCTGCTTTTATGTTTTATCTTTCCTTTGTTTTGTTTCCTTCGCCAAGAGGTTTTCAGTGAATTTGTTGCTGAAATACATACTTGAAGTTTATGGTTTTTTCATGGTGCCTAAAGAGGTTTCATTTGGTACAAATGGCTAACTCTGAGATTGAACAAATGAATTTAAGACATGGAAGGATTGCTTGTTAAACCAAAGAATAGCTGTTTACAGTTTTTTTTTCCTCAGGCGATGATTGTATTGTCTTTTATGTAAAACTTTTGACATTGTTGCCAAATTGTTAGAATTAAGATGATTATTTCCTTTATTATTTTTATTAACACACACAATAGTGTGGTTTGTTACCGAATCTTAGAAATTTGCCTTTCTTCTTTTTTTGAAAACACTTCAACATTGATCTTTTAAATTAATAGGGGACAATTTTGTATTTGTCCTCACCAGGTGCATCTTCCCAATAAGAAGAGGAATCAGTGGAAGAAGATGCAGATGCTTGGAACGTATTTGGGTTTATTATGGTTTTTGTATCGGCTGTATTATCTTTGTTTATTGGATGTGTGTGGAATGAAAGATGTGTGTGTGTGTGTGTGTGTACACTCAGTGGCTGTTGATGCTTCTGTTCGGTTAAGTTTTCGTCTATGCCTTTATTGGGTTTCTTGGTACTGTATTAAAGGAGCTTCATATTTTCAAGATGTCTTAAGGGAGTGTTTATGCTGGGGAACACTCTCTTTCCTTGAAGATTACATTTTTTGTTTTCAAGTGGTAGAGAGCCCTGCTCTTGGCTACAATCGCTTCATTATTATTTATGGATTCTCTAAAGATTAGCTCCTTGAATGTTGATGGAGTTCATTCCCCAATAATATGGAAAAAGATTTTAACCTTTTTTAAACAATCTGTCTCCCATATTGTATTTTTACAAGAAACACTGTTAACTTTGAAAGAACACTGTGGGGCGAATTTTCATTACGCGTGTTAACCCCGAAAACCTGCTCCTGTGCGCGCCGAGCCTATTTTGCATAGGCTCGGTGACACGCGCAAGCCCTGGGACGTGCGTATGTCCCGGGGCTTTGAAAAAGGGGCGGGGCGGAGGCGGGGAGTTCCAGGGGCAGAGTGGAGCCGGAGCCTCCAGGCACAGTGGCCATTTGCTGCTGTGCCCGGGATCGCGGGCCAGCCGTTGGCCAGCGCGCACAATCTACGCCTGCTCAGGGGCAGGCGCAACTTATAGGACAAAGGGGGGGAAAGGTGGGGGGGCGGAAGGAAAGTTCCCTCGGAGTGGCCTTGGAGGGAACGGAGGAAGGCTGTGCAGCTCTGCGCGCGCAGGTTGCACAATTGTGCAACCCCTTGCATGCGCCGACCCTGGATTTTATAACATGCGCGCAGCTGCTCACGCATGTTATAAAATCGGGTGTAGAATTTAAAATCTGGCCCAATGAATTTAAAGGAGATTGGGTGGGTCAATGTATCTCTGCTTCTTTCTCAGCTGGCCAAAGAGGGGTATTGATTCTCATTCATAAAAATCTTTCTTTTCAATTGAGAAAGTGGCTTCAGATGTTAATGGTTGGTATGTTATTGCTGCTAGTTCTTTTTATAACAAGAAATATCTTCTGGGAAGTATCCATGCTCCAATCAAACGAATGGGAACTATAATCAAATTATAATTATAGCCTAAATGAAGGTGTCAGTAAGCCTGACGTTATGTTTCTTACCGAAACCAACCGGTCTTCTCGATCATTCACCTTCACAATTTTTTAATGCACTATTGAATTTTTTTTAGAATTTTCAAAAATTATATTTTTATAAAACTTAAGATATAGACCATAGACCAGAGCAGTGGTTGTCAACCTTTTTCCCATCGTGACATACCTGACAGGCCACGCTCACATGTGTGACACACTGCTCATTACAATTCACAGCGGAAATAAAAAGTAAAGGTCCGGTAATTATTTTATTGTTTAAAATGACACAAGGAAAAGATACATATTCTGTCTGAACAGAAATTTCATAAATAGTAAACATCCCACACCAAAACAGCACCAATTTCCAGCACTTAAACAGTAACCACCTTACCTAAGAAAAGGCAACACTGAAATATTACATCAGGCCTTAAGTCACCAAGACATCTCCTATTAGGAAAATGGACCAAGTCAGGCTGCTATAGAGTCCTACACAGAAACTACGCCAGCAGAAAACCTCACCTAAATCACATGTGCTGACCCTCACCTAACAAAGAATAAAGAGACCAAAACACATAACTAGAAGCATGCAAAAAAACTAAATTGGAAACTGCAACAAGCCAGAGTCTCTGTATGCAGTGCAACAAAGGAAAAAAAGAAACATCACCCATCCTTATAAAACAAATTAAGAAATATAAAATCAGTAGCAGTAAAACCATACTAACAAAAAGAACAGATTATTTCGAAACAGCTGATGAGTGGAATATCCAATAATTAAAAACTCATATATAAAATTTCTAGATACCAATAAAATATTTCAAAATAGCAGACACAAAGACCAAGTAATGAAAAATAAGGATACAAAATTTTTTTTGCTCTGCATACCTGGAAACGTTTGATATCCAGGTGTCCTGAGATTGTTTTGAATTAGCTGGAGGAGGGGTGGTTTGCTTGGAACTTTCTCCTCTCTCTGTCACATACCAGCGCTCTCTCTCACACTGGCTCTCAATTACACATCTATACACACATGCTCTCAGACACTCACATATACACATGCTTTTTCTCTCACTTATATAGGCTCTTAATTACACATTTAAACACATGCTGTCTATCTTTTCACGCTTACACACACAGGCTTTCAATCACAAACATACATGCTGTCTTTTTCTTACACACAGACTCTCAATCACATGCTTACAAACATGCTCTCTCTCTCTCTCTCTCTCATTTATACACAGGCTCTCAATCTCATACTCACATGCTCCCTCACCTAAACCAGCTCTCAATCACACACAGACACACATGCTGTCTTTCTCTTACTTTCACACAGGCTCTCAATCACATACTCACATGCTCCCTCACCTAAACCAGCTCTCAATCACACACAGACACACATGCTCTCTCAATATAGGCTCGGCGCGCTCAGGGCCGGATTTTTAAAGGGTTACGCGCATAAGGTACGTGCGTAACCCTTTTATTTATTTATTTATTTATTTACAAACTTTTCTATACCGTTGCTAAGTTAAATACCGTCGCAATGGTTTACATGTAGGCACATATTTAATGTAGGTAAAAGTGTACAATAGTACATTCTAACAGGTGCCGTCAAAGGTTCAGTTACAATATATCATTAGACATAGTCATTTAGCGAAGTAGTTCATGACCAGCGTAAGTCCCAGGGCTTTCTTGGGGTGGGCGTGTCTGGGGGTGTGACGCGGTCGGCGCGTCACCTGGAGGCGGTGCCACGGGCGTGGTTTCAGCCTGGGGACATTCCGGGGGCGTGGCCGCGGCCTACGGACCAGCCCCTGGACCGGAACATGGCGCGCGGCAGCCGGCCCGGCGCGCGCAAAGTTACGCCTGCTTTGAGCAGGCGTAACTTGTGTGACAAAGGTAGGGGGGGTTTAGATAGGGCCGGGGGGGGGGGGTTAGGTAGGGGAAGGGAGGGGAAGGTGGGGGGAGGGAATGGGCAGTGCGCGCAGGGCTCGGTGCGCGCAAGTTGCACAAATGTGCACCCCTTTGTGCGTGCCAACCCCGGATTTTATAAGATACACGCGGCTACGCGCGTATCTTATAAAATCCGGCGTACTTTGTTTTAAAATGTACCCCACAGGCTCTTGATCATATATACATATGATCTCCCTCACCACAAAGGATCTCAATCATACACACATACTCTTTCACACAAACAGGTTTTCAATCAGAAACTTACACATACAGGTTCCCAATCGTAAACTTACATTCATGCTCTCTCTCTCACAGGCAGGCTCTCAATCACAGACATACTCTCATTCACATATATGCTGTCTCAAACACACACAGGATCTCAAACACACATGCTTGCTTGATCATTCACTCTCTTTCCCCCCCCCGGAACTAGCGGCAGCAGCAGCCTCCTCCCAACCCTAACCTCCTTCATTTTCAGCCCTCGCTGAGGAGGAGTCCCATCGGCTGCGGGGGTTGACGCTCTTCTTCATTTTCCTCCGAGCCGTGCTGCACATTTTTCAGACCGTGCCTCTCTTCTGTTCTTCGGGCCAATTCTGACCACACTAGCATGGTCTCTTCTTCCCGCACACGTACCCGATGCTCCCCACTTCCTCTTCCAGGGCGGCGGGAAAAAGAGACCATGCCGATGCCGCTGACTCCAGCTGTCCTTATTTATTTATTTATTTATTTATTTATTATTTATTTAACATCTCTTTTATACCGATATCCGTTCGCACATCGCATCGGTTTACAATAAACAAAAACTTTTGGGCGGGGCCCTTACATGTAACAGATAACTTAGTGAACTAGGAAAAAGGAAAAATACAATTAACTTTTGGGAGGAGCCCTTACATATAACAAACATCAATGGGTAGATGCAATGCAATAGAACTGTAACTATAACTATATACATGAGAGTGCACGGTATAAAATCAGCGGACATAATGCTGTCCTGCCACGTTCCGCCCGGGCTGACAGCATTTTAAGCCCGGGCGGAGGAGGACCGGGGAGCAGCTGGGTCAGCGGGGGACCGGGAAGTGTGTCGACACACCTGCGTGTTCTTGGCAACACATTGGTGTGTCGCGACACACTGGTTGAGAACCACTGGTCCAGAGAATATATTCCAAAATCAAACTTTGAAAAGCATTGAATAGCTTTTATTATAAAATAATTATTATTGAAAAAATATAATTTTATTATAAAATACAATTTTTGAAAAATTCTAAAAAAATTCAATAATGCATTAAAAAATTGTGAAGATAAATGATCAAGAAGACCAGTTGGTTTCGGTAAGAAACTTAACATCAGGCTTGCTGACACCTTCATTTAGGCTATAATTATAATTTGATTATAGTTCCCATTCGTTTGATTGGTTATCTCCCCACTTGGGTAACTATTTGACCCCATTGATATTGATTTTGTGTGGCAAGTATCTATGCTCCTAATATAATAGTCATGCCTTTTTTTCTGATTTAGTAACAATAGCCAGTCAATTTCCAGAACGCGCTTTGATTTATCAATGCTGTTTTAGATCCCAAAGAAGACGCTAAAAGGTAGTTTTTAAAAATGCCACGTTTGCGCCCATTAACATGCACATCTCGCCACATACAAAAGTATGTGCTATTTTATAACCTATGCGTATAGGTTATAAAATACTCTCCACGCATGCATGTCTGCAGCTGTACACAAATACATACGCGTACCACTTTGCTACTGCTCCTTGTAAGGCACAGGAGTATGGTGAACATCATGGGAGAGGAGGGGGAGAGATAGAGAGAGACTCTGTAGAGACCAATATGTAACTTTACTATTTATAGCACTGTAAGAGGGAGCACTTTTAACCTGGGGTGAGGTTGGGGGGTGGGGGGTTTACCTATATAATAGGAGGTATGAACAGCAAAGTTGACATCATTGAAGATTTTCTGCTGTTTGAATCGATGAAAGGTACAAGAGGAGTTCACACGTACAATGCACTCTCTCCCTAGCTTCAAACAAGTTAGGTAAAGAGTGCATAGTACAAATCAACTCCTCTTGTACCTAATCCAGTTGTTTCGTTGCCTATTATGCAGATTTTTCAGGATTTTGGTTCCTTTACAGGCTTGTCTATTAATTATAATAAATCAGAGACATTAACTCTGTCCCCATCTACTAGAGAATCTTGGCCAGGAAATTTTCCTTTGCGATGGGTCACTTCCAGTTTTACATATCTGGGCCTTAAATTTTCATCTAATTATCAGGATGTATATCGGCTGAATATAATCCCTGTACTTGAATCATTTCAGGTAACCTTGCAGTCTTGGATGGAGTTCCCATTATTGCAATTTGGTAAAGCTGCTTTGTTTAAAATGGTTCTTTTTCCAGAACTGCTTTACAAATTTCAAATCTTGCCATATTGGCTCCAGAAGGAGGATATACAATGTTTATAGTCCTTAGTGGTGGGTTTCCGATAGCAGAACAAAGCCATACATATTAGCTATCAAACATTACAACAGAAATGTACTTTTGGTGGAATCTGGAATTTGTGGGCTGGGTGCTCTAAGTCCGCTTATCCTTATTTATTTGCTTGCGTCGTTCTCTTTCTTGAAGGCTTGTGTGAAAAGCCAGGTTTTGAGGTGTGTTTTGAAAAGTTTATGATTTCTCTGAAGTCTTAGATCAAGGGGCATTGTGTTCCATAATATGGGACCTGCCAGGGACAGTGCGCGTTGACTAACCTTGCTGTTTTCACAGAAGGAATGGTTAATAGGGCTTTGTTTGCCGATCTTAAATTTCTATGTGGAACGTGTACTCGAAGTGCTGTGTTCAGCCATTCTGCTTTTTCATCATGGATTAGCTTATGTATTGTGCAAAGAGCTTTGAACTTCACTCTTTGTTCTATGGGTAGCCATATAATTCGGTCAGTGTATCTGTGATGTGATCTTTTCTACTTTTTCCAGTGAGAATTCTAGCTGCGGAGTTTTGTAATATTTGCAGTGGTCTTATCATAGTATAGGGCAGGGGTCAGGAACCTTTTTGGCTGAGAGAGCCATAAATGCCACATATTTTAAAATGTAATTCCATGAGAGCCATACAATATGTTTAAAACTAAATACAAGTAAATGTGTGCATTTTATGTAAGATCACACTTTTAAAGTACAATAAGTCTTTGAAAATATTACACCAGGCCTTAAGACACCAATACATCTCCTATTAGGAAACGGACCAAGTCAGGCTGCTATAGAGTCCTACACAGAAACTACATGCCAGCAGAAAACCTCACCTGAATCACGTGCTGTCCCTCACCTAACATAGAATAAAGAGACCAAAACGCATAACAAAAAGCATGCAGAAAAAACTGAATTGGAAACTGCAACAAGCCAGAGTCTCTGTATGCAGTGTAACAAAGGAAAAAAGAAACATCACCCATCCTTATAAAACAAATCAAGAAATATAAAATCATCAGCAGTAAAACTGTACTAACAAAGAGAACATATTTCGAAACAGCTGATGAGTGGAATATCCAATAAAAACTCATATAAAACATTTCCAGATACCAACAAAATATTTCAAAATAGCAGACACAAAGACCCAGTAATGAAAAATAATAAGGATACATAAATTTTTTTGCTCTGCATACCTGGGAACATTTGATATCCAGGTGTCCTGAGATTGTTCTGAATTAGCAGGAGGTGGGGTGGTTTGCTTGGAACTTTCTCCTCTCTCAGTCACATACCAGCGCTCTCTCTCACACTGGCTCTCAATGACACACCTATACACACATGCTCTCAGTACTCACATATACACATGTTTTTTCTCTCTCACTTATATAGGCTCTTAATTACACATTTACACACATGCTGTCTATCTTTTCACGCTTACACACACACACAGGCTTTCAATCACATAAATACATGCTGTCTTTTTCTCTCACACACAGACTCTCATTCACATGCTTACAAACATGTCCTCTCTTTCTCTCATTTACACACAGGCTCTCAATCACATACTCACATGCTCCCTCACCTAAATCAGCTCTCAATCACACACAGACACACATGGTCTCTCTCTCTGTCATTTAAACACAGGCTCTCAATCACATACTCACATGCTCCATCACCTAAACCAGCTCTCAATCACACACAGACACACATGATCTCTCTCTTACTTATACACACAGGCTCTTAATCATACATACACATGATTTCTCTCACACACAAAGGATCTCAATCATACACACATACTCTTTCACACAAACAGGTTTTCAATCACAAACTTACACATACAGGTTCCCAATGGTAAACTTACATTCATGCTCTCTCTCTCTCATGGGCAGGCTATCAATCACAGACATACTCTCTTTCACATGTACAGGCTCTCAATCATTCACATACATGCAATCTCTCACTCACTCATCACACACACACACACACACAGGCGCCTCCCCCCGCGGCCCGGAAGAGGAAAGTGGAGAGTATCGGGTGCCTGCGTGGCCTCTTCCCCGAAGAAAAGAAGACTGCAAGCGGCGGCTCGGAGGAAAATGAAGAGCTTCAACCGCGGCCAATGGGACTCCGCCTCCGCGAGGGCTGAAAATGAAGAGGTTAGCGTTGGGAGGAGGCTGCTGCTGCCGCGAGTTCCTGGGGTGGGGGTGGAGGAGAGAGAGAGTGAATGAGCGAGCAAACACACATGCTTGCCTCGCTCATTCACTCTCTCTCTCTCCCCTACCCCCACCCCAGGAACTCGCGGCAGCAGCAGCCTCCTCCCAACGCTAACCTCTTCATTTTCAGCCCTCGCGGAGGCGGAGTCCCATTGGCCGCGGTTGAAGCTCTTCATTTTCCTCCGAGCCGCGCTGCAGTCTTCTTTTCTTCGGGCCGATGCCGAGCGCACTAGCGTGGCCTCTTCTTGCCGCGCACCGCACCCGATACTCTCCACTTCCTTTTCCGGGCCGCGGGCGGGGGCCGGAAGAAGAGAGCACGCCGGGTGCCGCTGACTCCAGCTGTCCTGCCGCGTTCCGCCCGGTGCTGACAGCATTTTAAGCCCGGGCGGAGGAGGACCGGGGAGCAGCTGGGGTCAGCGGGAAAGTGTGGCGACACTTGTCTGCGAGCCAGATGCAGCCCTCAAAGAGCCATATCTGGCTCGCGAGCCATGGGTTCCCGACCCCTGGTATAGGGTAAACCAAGTAGTAAAGCATTACAGTAATCGGTGCTTGCAAATATCAGTGATTGGAGCACTGTGCGAAAGTTTGGTAGCGAGAGTAATGGCTTAAGTTTTCTGAGTATCATGAGTTTAGCATACCCTTCTTTAACCTTTAGTGTTATGTGCTGTTTGAGGTTTAGCTCTGTGTCGATTATTACTCCGAGGTTGCGTATCTTGTTGGCTAATTCAATTTTTTGGTTACTGTTAAGAATTATTGGAGTTTGTGTGATATTCTGCTCTTTCTTCTAAGTGTATGAATTCAGTTTTATTGATGTTAATTATCAGCTCCATTTGGTTGAGTAGTTGTTTATAATGTCTAGATACATAATGGCTAAACTTATTGTTTTTTCAATAGTGTCCTCTATTGGTAGGATTAATTGAAATGTCATCGGCGTAAACATAGTGTGTAAGATTCCTAGTCCTGCAAGGAGATGCATAGTGGAAGTAGATATACGTTAAAAAGAGTAGCTGAGAGTGCTGACCCTTGTGGAACTCTTGTTTTTAGGGTAAATTTTTCAGATAGGAGGGAAAGAGGAGGAAGAAAAGTAGGAATAGGAATAGGGACAGGAGTAGAGATAGGGAGGTGGGAGGGGATAAGAGGAGGTGGGAGGGGAGCTAGGCAGATGAGTGTGGTGGGAAGAGGATGGCAGGGTAGGGCTAGACAGTGAGGGGGGGGGAGAGTTGGGAGGACAGGTGCAGAAGGAGGGGTGGGGAGGAAGGAAGGGGCGTGGAAAGAGAACGAGGAAAGTGATACCTCTCTGGAAGTGGAAGTGGCAACCTGATCCTCCGGAAGCCAGGCAGCTGGTCGGTCGCATGATCATTCCTACAAGTTCAGTGTCGAGGATGAGCTGCTCATTGCTGCGGTCTTTGAAAATTACAACCAGCTGTTTGGAAACTGGGCAGGTACCAGCTAAACTGGGACCTATAGTCAACCTGAATATTGGAATTAGCTGGTTAACTTAGCTAGCTAACTCAAGTCCTCCCAGTTATGCCCCTGGACCGTCTCTAATTTATCCAGCTAAATTCTGGCATTTTTACTTATTAGCCGGCTAGAATTTAGACGAATAAGGGCTGAATATAGCTAGGTAAGGCATTTAGATGGATAACTATTACATTATCCATCTAAATGGCTTTTGAGTATGGACCTCTATTTCTTTATTTGATGATAGTGTCTCGTATTAGTACCTTGGGGTAATTGCCCCATACATTATTTTTGGATCTATATTGGAATGCCAAATACTCATTGTTGCCACAGTGTCATTATTGAATCCAGCATGTGACCATTTAGTACAGTACATTCTAATCCAGTAATTTCTCTCTTGTTTTCTAGTTCTGTCACTGGACAACCTAATCCAGGTCTCAATGTTTCTGAATAACACAGTAATCTACTTCCAGTTAGAAGTGAGAACAAAAGGAGAGCATACTTGGCCTACCTACAAAATAAGTAAATCAATAATCATAGAAAGTCAAGCTGCTATTTAAATGGATGTTTAATTTCCAATGCTTTGTGTACAGACAGCACAGTCTGTGCTTTCTGTGTGTAACAGATGCTCTTGGGTGCCATGGTTACAGTATGTGACTTTTGTTCTTTCTGCTTTTGGTTGGACATGGCTCTGCGAAAATGCGGATCATGCTCGGATCTAAGGAGAACAGGGAAGGATTAAGATCAACGGCACTGACCTCCACTGGGCTACTGTGCTATGAGCCCTTCCTTTGCAACTACCTGCTTTTATTTATTTATTTTAAACCTTTTTTAATATCCCCCTCCCAGTTCATTTACCTTTGTCATTCCATTGGCAATTTTTGGTTAGGGCCCAAGTACCAGGGCTCCTTCTCAAACCCTGCAGTCATGGGCCTAAATTCAGCCCTTGATTATTGCCATCGCTCAATACTGAGACACCCCCCCCCCCCCTCCTTTCCTCTTACCCAGTGGCTATGAACAAGACAGGATTGATATCATTATGCCTGTCATTAGGAGCCTTAAAAGTTCTTTAAACTACTGCTAAGAATATTAACAAAGACGAAATGACTACCTAAAGGTTATTGCCTTTATTACTTACAGGATCATTCATCAAGCCACTTTAGGGTCTCAGCGTGCGATAACCCAGGATCTAATTCACGATAAATGTGATGTTTTCACACCGCGCATTAGTATGAAAAAATGATAAGTAAGCAAAATCATCTAGAAAATTATGCAAATGAGGGATTTCTACTGGTTTTTGCGGAAAAATAACGCATAACATTGCTGGATTTAATGTCTGAAATAACACCACCTATTTGATTTGCAGTAGCCTGGAAAAAAAAAGTTTTATCACGTGTCCGAGACCATTATTGCAGATAGCGGAAATTGTCACGCACGATATAAAGAGGCTTCGGAGAGACACACCTACACAGTCTTGGTGGGCCAATAGAAACACCTTTTCTTACTTGCCCCATCTTCCTAAAGCTACATTGTTACAGGGAAGTGTACTAGTAGTGAGATACTGGCAGCTTCAGGCTGCTCAACAACAGGCAAGGGAGGTTCAGACACCTCCTAGAGAAGTACCTGCACCAGAGCCAGACCTGCAAGCCCTGCCGGTGGAGCGTGCTGGCCCACATCTGGGCTTGCCAAACAGGAGGACACGCAGGCAGTACAGGGAGCGCATCTTTCATCCCTGCACCACTTTGCTGGGTATGCCTGAGCAATGTCTAGATCATAGTTTATTTTATGATGAAAATAACAGCATCCACATGTGACATCAGAAAAAGTTCACCTCCTAGAACCTGAGGCAAAGCTGTGTTAGAAGCTATTAACCTAACCTGACATATCACAGGGAGCCATTGGGAAATCTTGGTATGTCAGGGCGCAGCAAGAACCTTTTCCTGTCCAGCTCAGGTGAGTTATAGGGTCCTGCTTATGTAGGTACATACAAAATATGCTGAGTAGTTTGTTTGTTCTGCTAGCTAGTATCCATTACAGTCCTTTATCCTAGATGTGGCCAGCCTTAAAGCACATAGGCTGAGGACTCCAGGGGAAACATGCTATCAGATTAGTCATCTTCTAGGCAGGGGTGTGACCTTTCAGGTCTTTCCCCACTTGGCTGCCATGACTTGTGGCCAACATAGCAGAGTTGCTGTCCTATAGAATGTGTCTCCTGTGGTGTAAGTGCATTATAGACTCTCGGGCGGATTTTAAATGCCCTGCGCGCGTAAATCTGGCCGGATTTACGCGCGCAGGGCCCTCGTGCTGGCACGCCTATTTTGCATAGGCCGCCGGTGCGCGCAGAGCCCCGGGACGCGCGTAAGTCCCGGGCTTTCTAAAAGGGGCGTTGTCAGGGGCGCGTCTAAAATGATGCGGCGTTTCGGGGGCGTGGCTCGGCGTTGCGGGGCGGGGCCGGGGCATGGCACCAGTCCGAGGGCATGGTCGAGGCCTCCGGACTAGCCCCGCGTCGGGTGATCGCGCGCCAGCAGCCCGCTGGCGCGCGTAGATTTATGTCTGCTTTTAGCAGGCGTAAATCGTGGAACAAAGGTAAAGGGGGGTTGGGTTTAGATAGGGCCGGGGGGGGTGGGTTAGGTAGGGGAAGGGAGGGGAGAAGGAAAGGAGGGGAAGTTGGGGGGAGGGCGAAGGAAAGTTCCCTCGGAGGCCGCTCCGAATCTGAGCGGCCCTCGGAGGGAACAGACAGCGCGTGCTGGGCTCGGCGCGCGCATGTTGCACAAATGTGCACCCCCCTTGCGCGCGCCGACCTCGGATTTTATAAGATACGCGGGGCTACGCGTATCTTATAAAATCCAGCATACTTTTGTTCGCGCCTGCTGCGCGAACAAAAGTACGCGATCGCGCAAATTTAGAAAATCTACCCCTATGTGGATACTGAGACCAAGGCAGGTGTGCTGATAGACAATCATCAGCTCTGTGTATAGCATGAAGGCAAGAGAAGGTGTTGTCAGCTGGTCACCTCATGAGCCAACAAGAGTCTTTCTGAAGCCTGCCACTGTACAAAAAGTATAGTCTAACTGCTCCCTGAGGTATCATGTGGTAGGCATGCTGTCTATATATATATATATATATTCTATATATATATTTAGAGTGCCTTATTTCCAACCCAATGCACTTCCAGTATAGCCTTGTTAAATTTACAACGTTATTCCTCTGTCTCCGGCACATTTCTGTTTCCAAGTTCACATAACGTTGTTTTATTGTAACTTTCTTCCTCTTCAATATTATTGTTACAACCCCCCTGTCCTTGTGAACTGATATGATATGATGTATCAGCAAGGGCGCGAACCTCGGGGGCGTCCCCCTGGATGACGTCAATCCACTTCCAATATAAAAGGTCTCAGTATTCGCTAACGAAACGAGTTAGCAAGGGATTGCTTCGGCTTTACTCCCAAGCTACTCTGCCTCCTCGGACTTACCAGGGGCACCGCCTCCTCGGGAGCCTCGCTCTCTTTTCTTTATTTCAGATTGCAGATAGGAACCGGTATTCGCTCTTCACGGGCCCATGTTCCTGAACACTCTGAAGATTCTCTACTGCTGGAAGCTATCGCAGATACAGACATTTGTGAGTTACCATCACTCTCTCATTCCCTGGAACCAAGTACTCGCACCTCGAGGGCCTAACCCTTTCCTGCTACTGAGCTTCCTTAAGACCTTATGTGAGTTTGTCATCCATGTCTGGCTATGAACACAGCATACCCTGTCTACTCACCATCTATAGTTTCTCTACAGCTCAGCAACCCTGGGATCGCAGTTCCAGTACCTGAGGGACTTCAGCCCTGCCGGGCATATCACCTCACTACTGCCATCTCGGGTGGTTCTACTAACCTGTCTGTCTCCATACCCAAGCCTAGCCGGTGGTCCCTCTCAGGATATCCTCCTGGGGGCGCAGTCATCTGCCATCGGCCCAAGGATCCACCTATCTACATTCCTCTACAGCTGGGTGCCCTCTCCAAGCACTCCGCTGGTAACAGATTGCTATACCTTCCCCATCAGGAGCCTTCAGCAACAGATTCATAACAGATTGCAATTCCCTTGATGGTTGGTTGTTAATGATTAATTGCATCAGTAGCATGGGATCTTCTTAGTGTTTGGGTAATTACCAGGTTCTTGTGGCCTGGTTTGGCCTCTGCTGGAAACAGGATGCTGGGCTTGATGGACCCTTGGTATGACCCAGCATGGCAATTTCTTATGTTCACTTTAGTAGTCTATCCATGGAGCTTCAATGGTCAGAGGAGGCAGCAGAGTTTGAGAGACCATCAAAAACCATCAAAAACATCCCATAAACATTTGAAATTGGGAAAGCCAAGGAAACCACTAGGATCATTTTTTTTTCCCAAAAGATTTATTATGCAGTAAATCAAGGCTATAAATAAACTAAACTAAATTAGTGAGTTGTTATAGCTCCATAATACGGAACTGAGAAATCCCAGGAAAAGAAGAGAGGATCCATGGATAAAGGAATGCAAGAATAAAGACAGACTGGGAAGACTCTGCGATACTGCAACAGGAGTTGACAGATTTGATGGGCCTGGGGATCCTGATCTGTTGCCATTTTTCTGTGTCTATTGTTATGTTAACTACTCCCTCTAGAGGAGCTGAGCATATCAGATTGCTAACTCTTCCTTCCACAGGAGGATATTCATTACAGATTGCTAACTCCTCCCTTCTTGAGGAGTAGAGCATAACAGATTGCTAACTTCTCCTTCTGCAGGAGGCAGTTCCATAACAGATTGCTAACTCCTCCTTCCACAGGAGCCGATTCAAAACAGTGGCACTCTGGCATGCAAGGTCATGTGGATCCCAAACCTTTAAACTTGTGAACCCTTAAGACAAAAATCACACAATGAAAAGATACAACCGGAAAGTGAAATTTCAAATTATGTGATCACTTTATTAAATAACATTTATAGTCACCAGAATCAAAGCAAGTCAACATGTTTGATAATCACATTCTGCAAGGACAAGCTATCAAATAGCTCATGACATTGTAACAGAAATGACCAGCACATTTATTGCAGACATGTACATACATTGTTACAAATGGCAACATGACACATACAGTATTATGATCTTATACTCTTCAAAATCATGATTACTGCAAAGAACCTAGAAAGCAGAAGTGGCAACCCAATAACTACAGTATAGTTCTAATGTTAGAGCTGATGCCAGCATAACTATGTGATGGCAAGAGAAGACCTAGACAATCCATGTTGAAAGAGTGCACTCAAAGGGAACAGCTTTAGAGCCGCAGTAGCAAATTTCAAGTAGCAGGCAGCAGGAACAGGACTAGAGAAGGCAGCATGAAGGCAGGAGCCCCAGGAGATTAGACCACCAGCATGGAGGCAGCAGAATGAGATGAGAAGAGACAGCAGCAGGACCATGACTTGAGACCACATCTAGGAGGCAGGACTACATGCAGAGCATAGAGGAGGTCATTGCAAGTAAGCAGCAGGACAACACAGGCAGACAGTAGACCATCCACATCAGCAAGCCAGCACAGGAATTCTGTAGACAGGATGGGCCCAGCAGTCTTCTTACAACTAATCAGCAAAGGAACTCTGTAGAGAGGACGGACCCAGCAGTTTTCTTCCAGATAGCTGGCATAGGAACTCTGTAGAGAGGACAGGTCCAGCAGTCTTCTTCCATCTAGCCAGCACAGGAACTCTGTAGCGAGGATGGGCCTGGCTTGTTTGGAACTGGCATCTTTGAGTTGGCACCAGGCTGCTTCATAGGTCTTTTCCTCCCTGGGGCATTTTGGTGGCTGAGGGTAGTATCTCCTGTGCTGGCCTACCCCGGCTCCACCCTGAGAGCTGGGAACTGCTTCTTGGAGTTCACTCCTGCGAAGTGGGTGATGGCATGGGTGCTGGCTGTGGCAAATTATGTATGAGTTGCAGGACTGTATGTTACGAGCGCGCGCGGGGCGCGGTCGTCGTAAGCGGGGTGGTGGTGAGCCCTTGGGCCACGGCAGGACTCAAGGAGGAGCCCCAAGCCCCACCGTGGGAGGTGAGCTGAGCAGGCATGGTGAGCGAGGCAGGCAGGAACAGAAGCAAGGAGTCCGACCCTCAGCCGGACCTGCATGCCCATGGTAGCCAACACGGGGAAGTTGACTAATGAACGGTCCTCCGACTGTTCCCGGCCCTTTCGGACCTGCCGCAGGGAACGGCAATGGGCAGCAGGCCGGACAGAGGCGAGGGCAGACAGAGTCCTTAAACAGAAGACATCAGACGGGGCAGAAGCAGGCTGAAGCAAGACGGAGACATCAGGACAAGGGCTGAAGCGAGACACAGGAAAGATCCAGGCGAGCAGGAACTCCGATGCTGGGATACTCACATCCGAAGCCCCCTCGGCTGGCAGAAGCTCAAGAGCCCGTGGGACGAATCCCTCCTGTTGGCCACTCCAGGGCCCAACAGGACAGAAGGCTCAGGAACCAGACGAGGACGTAGGTCAAGGCAGAGACAGGAAGACATCCGGGCAAGGGCTGAAGCAGACACTGTAGACAAGGCTGGACGGAAACATGGCACTGTCCATCAGGGCGCCCTACACAGCCAGCACAGCTAGACTGGTCACGGACCACCCCGTCCCAGACGCGCCCTACACAGCCCAGGAAGGCTGGTCGCGGACCACGCTGAGGAAAGGAGGGTGCAGGGAAACTCCAGGCCGAACAGGAACTCCGATGCTGGGATACTCACATCCGAAGCCCTTACGGCTGGCAGGAACAGGAACAGACATCTAGGCAGAGACACTGGACAGGGATCCATCAAAGCATATGTGATCACGGAAGACCTGGATCAGCAAGGATACAGACAACTGTAGGACCTGATCCGAAGGCCCCTTTGAAAGTGAACAGAAAGTCCTTAAATACTGGAGGTAGAAGGCAACTCCCTGGGAGGAGCTTGCCAGGACCGCCCCACCGCTGGTCCTATAAGTCAGGTGGAGAGCTGCGGGCCAGCCCCTAGGAGAAGGGCGTCGCCAAACAGGAAGTCCAAACGCTGGCAAGCAAGCCTCAGGCACAGCTAGGCCTCCCAGGCCCTGGAACTGTGTCTGCTAGGCCTCCAGTCCTGTAGTGCTGTCTCTCTTGGGCCTCCAGCCCTGTAGTGCTGTCTCTCTTGGGCCTCCAGCCCTGCTGCTACTCCTGAGCCCTGCTGCTGCTGCTGCTGCCTGCTGGTTCCAGCTACTGCTGCTTCCTGCTTCCAGCCTCCTGCTTGCTTTTTCGGCCACGTGTGTCCTAGTGGCCTCTTGTTTTGTCACCCCTCCTACCTTCCCTTCCTTTGTCCCATGCTAGTAGTCTCCGGCGCCCTCGCAAGGGGGCGCTGGGGTGCAATGGATTCTCCTTCCCTTTCTTTAGTTGTCTGTTTCTCCCTGTTTCTTTAGGGGGCGGGGCGGCCTTTGGCCCTCCCCTCCTTCCCACAATAGATTGCAAGCAAGCCACAGGCACAGCTAGGCCTCTCAGGCCCTGGAGCAAGTCCCGGATGGAACACAGGTGAGGCCCAGGCTTCAGAGCGGCCTCCGGAGGAAGGTAAGAGACCTCCTGTAGCGCAGCAACAGGGGGGATCGCAACACTGTAGTTGTTAAATTGTTTATTGATATAGAGATGGTGGTTAGCCCTTGTGTAAGGGCTGCTGTCTGCTGCTGCACTGACTGGGTGTGGGCGACCTGAGTCCTCTTCAAGTAGACCATCTCTGTCTGTATATGGTGCAGGTGCAGCCCATGCCTCCTCTCAATGTGTTCAAGTGTTTTCTGGATTGTATGATCCAGTGCTGCTGGTGCTGCAGGCACTGGGGTTGGTGCTGGCTGAGGCGCTGTCTGTGGCCCCAATTCTGGCATGTCCGAGCTGGTGGGCTAGCTGGTGGCTCTCTGGTGCATCCCACTGGTCACATGGCATGCTGGAGGCAGGTGGCAAGGGGTGAGCCAAAGGGATGCAGTAACTAGTGCTGTTCTGGTGACTGCTGCTGCTGCTCCTCCTCTTCCTCACTCAGCTGGGACTGAGCATCCAGTTGAAAGAGTGCGCTGAGACCTGGGGCTACACTGCTGGCCCCTGGGGCTTCACGGCTGGACCAGGGGTTTCCTGGGTGAGAGCTGTGGAAACAAAGAAGACATAAGTATTAAGGGTAAGAACTGCACATATACTGTTTGGCATAAGATGTGACTTTGCATCATTCAATGTGAACATCCTATGCCAAAAAATGTGAACATCTGTAGCAGACTTGACATTTACAGGTAATATGAACTTACTGGCTCCAGTTCGTGTTGTGTTCAGAGCCTCATCTATCCTCGTGAATACATCTGGTCCCAGCCGTTGAATCAGGCGCTCCTCCATTGGCATCAGGACTATTGGGCAAGGGGCTCCTCCTCCCATCTGCCGTACATATTTGTTCAGGCTTGCCACTGTGTGTTTCAACTATGCCTTGATGTCCCGGTAGCAGTGGGCCACCCGCTCTCCAGTCGTCTTGATTCCACTGTGCCAGGATACAGCCTGAGTGATAGTATACCATATCTGGCCCTTGGATGCCCTGGATGTCTTCACTTTAAAAATTATTCATAATAATTACATCATGAAGGCACAGCTCACGAGAATGATTTTTAAAGAAAAATTATATGTGCTTTAGAATTTTGAAACCTCACGTTGGACAAAAAGAGAATTCCCCCCAAGGTCCCTGAAGCAGGCAGACAACTGCCGAAACACGGCCGATGTTGGGAAGGAGGTCCCGACCTCATAGAAGCGGCAGGAATCCATTGGGATCAACAAAACTGATAAGTACTCATAACAAAGCGGGAACGCTTAGGGGAGGGTCGGGGCATCCGCCAGGGAGAGGACACTAAGCACATGGAAATAAAATAAAATAAAAATTGCAAAATAATAAAGGATTTGAAGAAAAAACACGGGAGCTATTCAATGAGACAAACACAAAGGGGTTGTCCCAAACATAGCAACCGCAGATCACCACACATCAGGGAGTTCCCTTGATGGTTGGTTGTTAATGATTAATTGCATCAGTAGCATGGGATCTTCTTGGTGTTTGGGTAATTGCCAGGTTCTTGTGGCCTGGTTTGGCCTCTGTTGGAATCAGGATGCTGGGCTTGATGGACCCTTGGTCTGACCCAGCATGGCAATTTCTTAGGTTCACTTTAGTAGTCTATTCATGGAGCTTCAATGGTCAGAGGAGGCAGCAGAGTTTGAGAGACCATCAAAAACATCCCATAAACATTTGAAATTGGGAAAGCCAAGGAAACCACCAGGATCATTTTTTTTTTCCAAAAGATTTATTATGCAGTAAATCAAGGCTATAAATAAACTAAACTAAATTAGTGAGTTGTTATAGCTCCATAATACAGAACTGAGAAAACCCAGGAAAAGAAGAGAGGATCCATGGATAAAAGAATGCAAGAATAAAGACAGACTGGGAAGACTCTGCGATACTGCAACAGGAGTTGGCAGATTCGATGGGCCTGGGGATCCTGATCTGTTGCCATTTTTCTGTCTCTCTCTGAAATACAAATTATTAATAAGATGACCAAGCTTAGAGCCCTGATGAGCTTAACATTTACATTCTCCATATTCTAAGTCATTTAAGACTGATTTGCAGACAATCTGATTTCCTTTGATGTCATAGTTTTGGGTCTTGTTTTCTCTCCTCTTAGCCACATTTCCTTCACAGATATGGTGGGTCACAGATCCTTGATTAACGTCTTTTATGAGAATAAAAAGGAAACTGACTATGATAAGACTTACTAATTTTTTCCAATCCCTTTACTAGACATAATCAAGGTTTGAACTTCTATGTCCCCTTAAAGTGCTTTTTGCAATAGTGCCACAAAAAGACTTAACCAGAGAGCCTTTGTTCACCTTTAAGAGGAGTTTTTCTGTATTTCTTTCCTCTGAATTAGTATTGTTTCAATTTTATTTTCAGTTTTCAAGTAATTTCCTCTTCAGGTCAGGTGCCCCTGGCTGGCTTTGTGCTTTCTATATCCTGCATGTCTTATATACACACTATGCCCCACTACAGAATAGGCACAGTACAGGCAATGGCAATGCAAACTCCCCTCATCACACTGCCCAATTATAGAACAGGACCGCAAGGGAAGCAACAGGGAAAGTTTCCCCCTCCCCCTACACTGCCCCACCTTAGAACAGGAGCAGCACAAACAGGGGAATCTTCCCTCATACACACACACACACACACACACAGCCACATCCCAGAACAGGCAGTGGTAATACAGGCTTTCCTCACACACATGATGCCCAACACAAAATAGGTGCAAACGTCCTCTTGTTGCCCTAAAAATCTATCTCAACCCTAAGTTGAGTATAATTCAGTTTCCAAGCCTTTTCAATTCATAGCCTCCCTGATGAGACTGTCAACCAGGGTACCAATTAGTGCCAACCTTTGATGGAGGATGACGGTTATGTAGACACCTGACCACTGGGACACTGGACTGAGACCACCAACTAACTTCACATAGGTCATTAAATGCCTTTTATATAGTAATTACTTTCAGCCACTATCAACCTGAACCAGAAAGGAACCAGTCATCCTACAGGGAACAGGCTCTGTAAATCCACTCAGCCATCAAATCTTCCTGAATCTCAGTAAATCTGGAAATTCTATATACTCCTCCATCCTTTATTAATCCACAATTGATTTATCTGTGAGTGGACATAATAAAGCTAGAAGGTTTCTGACCGCCATGTAAGAGAAAGAATTTTGTTATTACACAGAAAGATAGATTCCAACATTTCTCAATTAAATTAGTCAGTACACGAATAAGGATATAGCTTGGCTGCTTTAAATCCTACTTCCCTTCTTCTATGGCATAAATATATTTTATCAGCACAATAACTTCTCTCAGCATAGTCACACATAGTAAAATGAATATCCTGGTTTGAACTACATAGCAGATGATGGCGGAAAAAGCGCAATTAGTCCCATTCAGTCTGCCCAATTATTGCTGTCTGCATTGCAAAGATAAATCCCAGCTACCAGTCAATGAAGCTATTACAAGATGTTTGTGTTTATTGAATATACCGTTCTTCTATACATAAAGCGGTTTCTAATAAAATAATATCAAACAACATAATGCATTACAAATCCAGTAAAATAAACAAATCCCTAACATATAAAATACTGAAACACAATACAAATCATAATATAAACTGTATAATAAAATATAAAATCAATATATCACAAAATGAAAAAAAGCATCTGAATATTTATTGATCCCAACCATACTTTATATGTTAACATAAAAGAGAAGAACCAAATATAATTAGGTCTTCCTAAATACTCGCCGAAATAGCCAAATTTTGACAAGTTTTCACAGCTTTTCTAAATTTCACATAATTTGCTTCAATACATGTGATAAAGTATTCCACAACTAAAACAAATGCACCTAGTTCCTTCCAATCTTATTTCACTAGAACAGGGGTGGGCAATTCTGGTCCTTGAGGGCCACAATTGGCCAGGTTTTCAAGATATCCCTAATGAATATGTATACAACATATTTACATACAATTGAGTAAGTTGGCATGCAAATCCATCTCATGCATATTCATTGGGGATATCCTGAAAAGCTGACCGGTTGGTGGCCCTTGAGGTCCAAATCGCCCACCCCTGCACTAGAAATATGAACCCTCAAAAAAAATCTCAATATGTAGAGTTCAATGTTCTCACTGTCTTGTAAGATATTAACTGATCAGCAAGGCTGCCATCTATACCAGCGATTCTCAACTGGTATGCTGCGACATACCAGTGCGTCGCCAAGTACTGGTAGGTGTGTTGCGGCTCCCAGTGTCCTACTGCCCTGGTTGTACTTCCCTCCTCCCTTTTTCCTGCCCCCACAGGCAAATGGGAAGCCTCCTCCCTCTTCCTTCCCCTGCGGGCCAATTGGAAGCCTCCTCCCTTCTTCCTGCCAGTGAGAATAGGAAGAGGGAGGAAGCCTCCGATTGGCTGGAGGGACAGGAAGAAGGGGGCATACAGGTGAGGCGCTTGCATGTAGGATCTCCGGGCCAGGCCTCCCAGTCCTTCCCCCTGGCTCAACATGTTGCTCGGGTGGGTCACTAAAGCGCACTTTTCTTTCTCTCTCTCTCTCTCTCCATGTGCAGATGGAGAAGGCCTACCAGAAGCAGCCCACCATCTTCCAGAACAAGAAGCGGGTGCTGCTGGGCAAGGGTGGCAAGGAGAAGCTGCCATGTTACTACAAGAACATTGGCTTGGGCATCAAGACCCCCTGTGAGGCCATCGACAGCACCTACATTGATAAGAAATGCCGGTTCACTGGTAACATGTCCATCTGAGGCCATATCCTTTCAGGTGTGGTGCCCAAGATGAAGATACACGAGAACTATTGTCATCCGTAGAGACTACCTGCATTATATCTGCAAGTAAAACCACTTTGACAAGCGCCACATGAACATGTCTGTGCACCTTTCCCCCTGCTTCAGAGATGTCTAAATTGGCAATATTGTCACAGCTGGTGATTGCCGTCCCCTGAGCAAAACAGTTTATTTCAATGTCATGAAGGTGACCAAAGCTGCTGGCACCAAGAAACTGTTCCAGAAGATCTAAAGAGATGCATTTTCCAGCCTAAATAAATGCAACATAATCCTCCCCCCACCAAAAAAAATCCTATAGCCCACAGTTTCAGGGACACACTGGTCAGAGAGGTGACTGGTGTATGGGAAGAAGAGAGCCTGGTCAGGGAGGTTACTGGTGTATGTGAGACACATAGACTGGTCATGGGGTCGAGTAGAGATATGTGTGTATGTGGGCCGGGTCGGGTAGAGGTATGTGTGTATGTGTATGTGTGTATTTAAAAAGGGCTCCAGGGGCAATCCGGGAAACTACAGACCGGTTAGCCTGACTTCAGTGGCAGGAAAAATAGTGGAAAGTTTCTAAACATCAAAATCACAGAACATATAGAAAGACATGGTTTAATGGAACAAAGTCAGCATGGCTTTACCCAAGGCAAGTCTTGCCTCACAAATCTGCTTCACTTTTTTGAAGGAGTTAATAAACATGTGGATAAAGGTGAACCGGTAGATGTAGTGTACTTGGATTTTCAGAAGGCGTTTGACAAAGTTCCTCATGAGAGGCTTCTAGAAAAAGTAAAAAGTCATGGGATATGTGGCAATTAGGGATGTGAATCGTGTCCTCGATCGTCTTAACGATCGATTTCGGCTGGGAGGGGGAGGGAATCGTATTGTTGCCGTTTGGGGGGGTAAAATATCGTGAAAAATCGTTAAAAATCGTTAAAAATCGAAAAATCGAAAAACCGGCACATTAAAACCCCCTAAAACCCACCCCCGACCCTTTAAATTAAATCCCCCACCCTCCCGAACCCCCCCCCATATAACTTAAATAACCTGCGGGTCCAGCGGCGGTCCGGAACGGCAGCGGTCCGGAACGGGCTCCTGCTCCTGAATCTTGTCGTCTTCAGCCGGCGCCATTTTCCAAAATGGCGCCGAAAAATGGCGGCGGCCATAGACGAAAAAGATTGGACGGCAGGAGGTCCTTCCGGACCCCCGCTGGACTTTTGGCAAGTCTCGTGGGGGTCAGGAGGCCCCCCACAAGCTGGCCAAAAGTTCCTGGAGGTCCAGCGGGGGTCAGGGAGCGATTTCCCGCCGCGAATCGTTTTCGTACGGAAAATGGCGCCGGCAGGAGATCGACTGCAGGAGGTCGTTCAGCGAGGCGCCGGAACCCTCGCTGAACCCGCAGGTTATTTAAGTTATATGGGGGGGGTTCGGGAGGGTGGGGGATTTAATTTAAAGGGTCGGGGGTGGGTTTTAGGGGGTTTTTAGTGTGCCGGCTCACGATTCTAACGATTTATAACGATAAATCGTTAGAATCTGTATTGTATTGTGTTCCATAACGGTTTAAGACGATATTAAAATTATCGGACGATAATTTTAATCGTCCTAAAACGATTCACATCCCTGGTGGCAATGTCTTTTCGTGGATTACTGTTGCGACCGTCGTTGCCCGACGCCTTCACTCCGCCCTCCTTACCTCTTTGGCGACTCCCTCCGTGGTTGATGGAAGTTTGGCTGCTGTGGCGTCATCTTGCAGACCTTCTCCGGCGTCCCCGGACCGGCTAGACGCTGCCTTCCACCATATTCTCCCAAGGTCTAGGGGCGCATGCGTGGCGCGGCCCCGACTCAAGTACCAGCAGTGGCATGAACCTCAGGGGCGTCCCCCTGAGATGACGTCATCATCCTTGGATATTTAAAGGTCTTTCATTTCGTTAACTAATCGAGTTAGCAAAGGATAAGGTTTACCTAGCTGCCTCCAGGTATTGTTGCGGATGGGATTCGTTCTCTGCATACCTTGCTCCTCGGGGGCCTCGTGCTCTCTTTTACTTTTCAGGTCGCAGTCTGGAACCGGTACTCGCTCCTCGAGGGCCCACGTTCCCGGACTTGCTACTGAATATATAACTTCTGCCAGGAAGTCACCGCTGCCTACAACACCAGTGAGTTACCATCTCTCTCTCAGAGCTTTCTCTGGAACCAGGTACTCGCTCAAGGGCCTACTCCATTCCAGCTCCTGGGCTGTTCTAAGAGACGACCGTGTGAGTGTTACCATCAAGGTTCTGTTCCTGAACTCTGCATACTCTGCCTACTCACTATCTCACTTTCTTTACAGCTCAGCCTTCCTGGGATCGCTGTTCCAGTGCCTGAGGGACTACAGCCCAGCCGGGCTCTTCCAGCTCACTACTGCCATCTCTGGTGGTTCACAAAAGCTGTTTAATAAAAGAACTTGTATGTGTCTGTCTCCCAACTCTGAGCCTGACTGGTGGTCCCTCTCGGGATCTTCCCCCGGGGGCGTGGTCATCTGCCACCGGCCCAAGGATCCACCCACAACTATCACAAATAATAACAATTACAAACTAGCTAAAAGACAGGAAACAGAGAGTAGGATTAAATGGACAATTTTCTCAGTGGAAGGGAGTGGGAGCAGTGGAGTGCCTCAGGGATTTGTATTGTGACCCTTACTTTTCAATATTATTTATAAATGATCTGGAAAGAAATACAAGCTTTTCCAGGACCATGAGCATTTTTTTCCCCTCCAGCTAGCAAGAGCTCCTCTCCATCGCAAACCCCATGTTCTATACTACTACCTGACTCTGTATCTAATCTCTTGCTGCAGGACACATGTGACTTTTTCAGTTATACTTTTTATGATTTTGATGCTCAATGAGACCTGTTAGCTAATTTGTTTATGTTTTTCTTTTTTTCTTATGGTCATAAATTTTACAATGTTAATGTTAATTTTGAACTAGTTTACCCTGTTCCAAGTTCCGTAACCTTGTTCTATGTAATGCCTCTTGGCGAAATTTATGTTCTGTTTCAATGTAATCCAATGTGATCTGTATTTCATACAGGAACACCGGTATATAAAAATCTAAAAATAAATAAATAAATAATCAAATTTGCAGATGATACAAAATTGTTCAAAGTAGATAAACCACAAGCAGATTGTGATAAATTGCAGGAAGACCTTGAGAGACTGGAAAATTGGGCATCGAAATGGCAGATGAAATTTAATGTGGATAAGTGCAAGGTAATGCATATAGGGAAAAATAAGCCATGCTATAGTTATACAAGATTAAGTTCCATATTAGGCGCTACCACCCAAGAAAGAGATCTAGGCATCATAGTGGGTAACACATTGAAATCGTCGGTTCAGTGTGCTGCGGCAGTCAAAAAAGCAAACAGAATGTTGGGAATTATTAGAAAGGGAATGGTGAATAAAACGGAAAATGTCATGCTTCTGTATCACTCCATGGTGAGACCGCACCTTGAATACTGTGTACAATTCTGGTCACCGCCTCTCAAAAAAGATATAATTGCGATGGAGAAGGTACAGAGAAGGGTGACCAAAATGACAAGGGGAATAGAACAGCTCCCCTATGAGGAAAGACTAAAGAGGTTAGGACTTTTCAGCTTGGAGAAGAGACGGATGAGGGGGGATATGATAGAAGTGTTTAAAATCATGAGAGGTCTAGAACGGGTAGATATGAATCGTTTATTTACTCTTTCACATAATAGAATTCAATCGAGTCGAATACAAATGTTTGACGCTTATTCATAAACCATCTATGGCAATAATAACGAATGGCTAAATGCAGCTCTTCGCATCCACACACCCTCTCGCAATTTGAGGTCCTTAGGTAAAGCACTTCTCCCAGTTCGATCTCCCAAATCAGCACATCTTAATGCAGTCAGAGAAAGGGCCCTCTTTATAGCTGGTCCAAAACTGTGGAACTCTCTTCCACTAGATATACGTTTAGAGGCGAGTATACAACCTTTTAAGAAACAGCTAAAAACATGGTTGTTCGCACAGGCTTTCAACAATGTAGTATGACTTCTCTTAGCGACAGCTCCTGTGAATCTAGACTATTACAAAGAATGTTTATTTTAAACCCTATTTTATAATTAGTTTGATTTTGAATGAATTTTATGTATTTTATTATTTTGTAAAAATTAAATATAGACGAATTTTAGATGTTTTTACAATTTATAGGGTTATTTGTTTTAATGCTTTTTAGGACACATTAAAGACTGTCCATTGATACAATGTAAACCGACATGAAGTGTACACAATATGTTTCAGTATAAAAAATGCCTAAATAAAATAAATAAATAGAAAGACTAGGGGGCACTCCATTTATTTATTTATTTTGAACTTTTATATACCGACATTCATGTCAAAATACATATCACATTGGTTTACAATGAAACGGAAATTACATAAAAAAGCATTACATAGAACAGGGGTTACATAGAACTGGGATACAGGAAGATAAATACAGGAGATTAAATACACATGAAGTTAGCATGTGGCACATTTAAAACTAATCGTAGAAAGTTCTTTTTCACTCAACGCACAATTAAACTCTGGAATTTGTTGCCAGAGGATATGGTTAGTGCAGTTAGTATAGCTGTGTTTAAAAAAGTATTGGATAAGTTCTTAGAGGAGAAGTCCATTACCTATTAATTGAGTTGACTTAGAAAATAGCCACTGCTATTACTAGCAACGGTAATATGGAATAAACAGTTTTTAGGTACTTGCCAGGTTCTTATGGCCTGGATTGGCCACTGTTGGAAACAGGATGCTGGGCTTGATGGACCCTTGGTCTGACCCAGTATGGCATGTCATGTTCTTATGTGTGTATGTCTGATTGTGGGCCCTAAGGAGGAGGACCGTGAGGACAGAGCTTCAGCAGCCACTGCTGCTTCTGGTGTGTGCTTTTGGCCTGCAAGGGAAAGGAGTAGGAGAGTTGCTGGAAAGGGTAAGTAAAGGTGGCTTTTTAAGTTTATTTTTCCTGATTTACTGCCATTTTAATTATTGGGTATTATGTGATATCTGCTGTTTTGAAACATTTTATTTGGTATTGGCCATTTTTAATCATTTTGATGAGTTTTTAATTGTTGGAAGCTATACTGTTCATCAGCTGTTTTGAAACATTAGTATAGTTTTACAATTATTTCTGTGTCAGGATCTAAAGCAGCTTGGCTTATTCTGTTTTACTAATAGGAGGTGTTTTAGTGTTTAAGGCCTGGTTTAATATTTGTAGTGTTGCCTTTTCATACATAGGGTTGTTACTGTTTGAGTGTGTTGACAAGAAGAAATATCAGGGAATAACTAGAATACAATTAGTATCCAAAAAATAACTACTTATATATACGACTCTTTGCTGTCAAAAACCTTTCTATTTTATGGCTCTGCATATCCGACCGCAGTTCAATAAACTGACCGCAGTTCAATAAACCATCCGCGCATTTCATCCCTTGTGGGAAAATCTGAAGCTGCGTCCCCCGAGGCGACCTCCGTGCCCTCTATTCTCACATCAGCTACTTCTTTTCCAGCAATCCTTAGTCCTTGGGAGGACATTGGAGTTGGCCTTGTCTCAGTCACATTTTCTTCCGCTGGTTTGCTAAAAGCAAACTGCTTTAAATCTGCTGCTTTTCGGCGTGCAGTCATCCCGTCCCCCGGGTACTGGAAGCTGTCTCAAAAGGAAATGGGAGATCTGTTTTGTGCCTAGAAGAATAATTATCTTGAAAGGAATTTAATGAAGAGAGCACGCTGAAGAAAGTTCAGCGGGTCTAGCATCATGGGGGATCATGGGGAGAGGGGCGGCCTCAGACTCTTGCTGGCGCAATTGTGGAAGTAAAGGTACTTACTTTCATATCTGGTGGACCTGTCCGAAAATCCAGACATTTTGGGAAATCCTTTTCACTTGGTTGAGTGCCCGGTTTCATGAGCCTATTCAGGCTTCTGCTATTATGGCCCTACTGCATGTTTACCCAAATGATCTACATAAATCCCAGCAGCACCTCTGTTCTCATGCTATTATTGCCGCCCGTACTTTTGATAGCGACAAAGTGGAAAACAGAACAAATACCGCAGTTGTCGGAGGTCATAGATAAACTTCATACTTACTATAAGTTGGCCTCTCTAACAGCAGCTAAATATGGGAGAATACATTCGTTTACTAAATCTTGGAAACCGTTTTTGGAATATATTTCTCACATGTAATCTCATATTGGCTTCGTGATCAGATGATATTTTGGGAAATGTATGGATATATAACAATTTGGGCGAGAGTGTTTTCTTTTATCTGGTATTTCAATATGTTTTTCTTTTTTTTTTTTTGCATGAAAAACAAATGTTACAACACATGACGAAGTCAGGGTCAAATACATGTGTGTATAAACATACTATATATAAATATAACTATCCCCCACTCCTAGTATCCGTCCCAGAACCATCATATTGAAAAGATACAGTCAATATGTTTTTCTAATGTAACATGTTTGTTTGCTTTTCTTAAGTAATGGGTATGTAAACTTCATGATACGAAAGGGCGATACCATTACCTAGCCTTAATGGTTCTGGATTCTGTAGTAGGGGAGTTGTAGCTCTACTAAACGGGTGAGGGTGGGGGAGGGAAGGGGTTTTTGGGGAAGTAATCTGTATTCTGTTTTCATATTGCTCTTGTAATAGCACTGTCATATCAAAAGTTTAATAATAAAAGTTTTAAATTAAAAAAAAAACAAAAAAACCTTTCTATTTGTTATTACAACTGTATTCTACTATTAAAAATATAAACTTTATTAATTACTCAATGAAAATACTATAAGAAGAATATTTAGTGAACGAGGGAAGACCTCAGTATTGGCAAAGGATCCGATTGTCTCAGAAACTTTTTTTTGGCCAATTGTTTCAATCACTGGTCTTTTTTTATACTCCCTTTTTTGTTTTTTTCTTTTTTCTTTAAAATTCCTTATTGGACTGTTATCTTCAATTGATTTCTTTACTTTCACCACAGCAAATAGTCTTCAGCCATTGTATTTTATAGCCCCATTTTAGTTCTAGACGGAAAACCTCTTGCCATTCTGAACTTGACTAGAACAACATTGCTTTATATGTTCTATTACGTGAACTTTATCCCGACATTTTGAATACCAAGGCGGCCGAATAATACACGTGTTTGTGGAAGGCACATACTTGTCAGGAGAAGATATACAACAAAGAACAAGTTGAAAGATAAGTGCCTTGCTATTCAAAATGTTAGATGCTACATTTCTCTTTCCATTTCTTCAGGTTTCTACTGCATGCAGAGTGGCTTTTTTGGGTTTCCATTCCAGTTTCTGTCTCCATATTTATAATTTGTGGTCTTTCTGTACTTGGTGAAGGTCGGTTTTGTGTGTGTGACCGATGTGAGGTATTTTACTAGCATGTAGGCATTTGAATCAGTCTTATTTGTTGTGTTTTCTCAATAGGACATGCATTAGTGGTAAATTTTCATAAGGAGGGGTATTGCTCCTGATAGTAGAGGGAGTTCATTTTGCTTTCACTGAGATGTCACCAAAACCAGAATATCTTTTTTGTATGGTGAGTTGTACGGGTTCTGCTCTGCATCCATTGTTAGGGGTCGAGGGGATTCCTGTGGATGCAGAGTGTATGTTTACATTTAGCCCCGTGATGGTCACATGCTCAGTGTGTCACATATGTGAGAACCATCTGTCAGGTGTGTCCCAGCCGAATAAAGGTTGAGAACTACTGATCTATACAAATGCCTTAAAGGCTAAGCACAAAATCTTAAATTTCAGCCTAGCTAGTACAGGTAGCCATGTAAATACTTAAGCAAAGGAGAGACATGATCATATTTCTTACACCCAAAAAATGACTGTAGCTCTAAAATTTTGAACAGTGGAAGTCTCTTGAAAGCCGACCCAGGCAAAACCTAGCAATGTTTACCTGCCAGCTTGATCCAGACTCTGGACCGGATCGTGCTGCAGTTCAAACTCCAGACTTTATGCATACTTGGCTTGACCTAGAAGCCAGCACTGAAGCTATAACATAGGTAGCTGATCCTGCTGAGATCCTGGTAGGTATGGCTCCAGTGTCTTCTGAGAGGGAGTCAGACTGCCCAAGTGGGGGGCACTCCAGCTAGTGCTGAAGCATGCTGGACCCTTTGCCAGAGGGGGGTACTTTAGTCAGTGCTAAATCCATGCCAGATCTTACTCTAGCTCCTAATCCAGATTTCATGTCTGCTCTTGATTCTATGCTGCATCTTACTTCTGATCCTCATCCAGATTCTGTGTCTGCTCAACTTAACCCAAGAGCCAGCACTGAAGCCATGCTGGATTCAGATTCGGACTGCCTGCTCAGTTTGCTGTCTTAGCTAGCGCTGAAGCCATGCCAGATCCAGACTCCCCACCTACCAAGCTGGTTCCAGATTCTGACTCTATGCTGGAGCCCCTGTATGCCCAGCTTGCTGTCTCAGCTAGTGCTGAAACTACATCCTGTGGATGCAGAGTGTATGTTTACATTTAGCCCCGTGATGGTCACATGCCTACTAAAGGGGGTACTACAGCTAGCATGGATGCCAAGTGGACCTTGCCTGTAACTCTAAACCGGACCTTGTTTTTTATTTTGATTCTGTCTCTTGCATTAATGCCTGTGTTTGCCTTGCAGGGGCTCCAATTCCAGCCCGTGTATCTGTGTTTCCTGACTGAGTTACCAGGTTCCTAGACCAAGTCTTGCTTAGTGAGGGTAATAGTTTTGGGTGGCTGACCCTAGTTCCCAGGGGTAATGAAAGGGGAAAAAGGTCCTTGGGTGTTCATAAGGGATCACTGACCAGCAGGAAAGAGGCATTAGAAGAGAGCCAAGAAATCTGCCTGGGAAACAAAGACACTGATGGTTTGCTGGAACACAAAACACAGGAGCTATAATCTTGGAGAAACCCCCCCCCCCCCCCCCCTGCTTCCCAGCCTCCAGGCTTCCCGGCTACCCAGCCTTCCAGATTACCAGCTTCCTGGCCTCCTATAACACCACAGCCTCAGATTCCACACATCTAACGACATGGGGCGTGAGCCCTCCAGTCACCGGCTACAGGATCATTCACTGGCAGACTGAGGGAGCAACCTGCCCAGGTAACAAAGGAGACCGCCACAGACTTCATGGTGGAGAACAGTGAGTGGTGACTAACAGCGAAGGGTCACAGAGGCGGCAAGATACGTAAATGGAGCTGTCAGTAGGAGAGGAGCTCTGGGGTGGCCACTAAGAATCCGCAACATGTCGAGGGAGTTACGAAGGAGTGCAGCAGCAGCAGAATAACTGAGCAGAGTGGCTGGTAAGGGAAGAACTCCGGGTATAGCCACCAGGACACCTTATTTCAGAGAAGAGGCAATTCAGCAGAAAAATATGATATTCCTTATTTTCTTTCTGATAAAGCTACACCTGTTCTCAGCTCTTCTCCAATTGTGACTGAGTGAGTGATATTATTGGCATTAGGATCCGTATGTTTTAGCTCCCCGTATAGCAGGTTTTTTTCCTTCCTGTATTAACAGATAATGTTATACCTGAGGTAGAGGTATTGGATCCCCATATTGAGGACTTGGGGTAAAGAGAGAGATATTATTGCCTAATGCTTTTCCCAGTATCGTTACACTCCGCGGCTGCAGACGGCTGCGACCGCTGCTGCTCACCTCTCTTTTCACTACCTTGGCTCCCATTGGGCGAACTCGCGGCCTCTGCCAGCTACCACCGGCCTTCCGGCCTCCGTTCCCGGGCCTACCTAAGCAGCGTGGACACTGCCAACGGCCATCTTACCCTCGGGGTTCCATAGGCGCGCACGCTCCCCGATCTGCTTTAACCACATCATGGCGGGAACCTCGGGGGCGTCCCCATCAGATGACGTCACTCAACTCTGATATTTAAACACCCCAGCCCAGACAGCTGGCGACTTGGCAACGAGTTCACTTGCTGCATCTACCTACTCTCCTTCAGTGTTTTTCCAGGTTCCTGTTTCCATGGTGTGAGACTATCGGGTACCCGCTCCTCAGGGGTCCTTCCTCGTCTCTTGGCCAACCGCTCCTTGGAGGGCTTTTCACCCAGACTCCTGCCTGCATCGCTTCCCGAGGCTTTCTATGGAAATACTACTTGTCTTCAGTCATTGTGAGTACCATGCTGTGGAACCCTGTTGTGATATCTATGTGGGAACCCTCTCTGGTGTACCCCGCTCTGCGGACCATTGCTGTGAGGAGCCACCTCTGGGTCTACCCTGCTCTGCGGACCCGTGCCGTGATATCTCTAGAGGGACCCTCGCTGGTGTACCCTGCTCTGTGGACCACTACTGTGATCTCCCACCGAGGAACCCTCTTGCATACCATCTCTACGGACCCAGTATAATTCAGTGACTGTATCTTCTCCCCGGCACCCCAGCTCCTCGGGTAGTGCCGCAACTATTGCCTGACTCTAGTCATACGAGTTGAATCTGATGTCAGCTCTGCGCTATCGTTCCATAGCCCGCCACCTGGGGTCACCCTCTCTTCCTCCATCTACACCACTGCTGTATATCATCCCGCAGCCGAGCCTCCGCCTCCAGACGGTGAGGCTCCTCAGTGTGGCTCCTCCCCTGAGCGGTACCTCTCACCTCGGCTAAAGGGCCCACATACTTACAAATCCTAACAAGTACGTTTGGTTTTCCTAATTTTATCTCTGTTTTCAATTTTTAAACAATAAAAAAAAAAAAAATTCCTCTAAGACCTGCCATCCACACAGGAAAATATGATATACGCTGAATATCTCGCAAAGAAAATGGACCAAACAAACATTATCAAATCGGTTCTAGGACAAGGAAAAAACGGTGATCTAATGAACAATGCTACGAAAAAACATAAAATAAAAAAAATAAATTGATTCAACCACTGTCTGGAATGAAAGACAAAAACATCTAAGTATGCTTAATGTTCACATTATTGCTACTTAATGCACAATCAATATAAAAAAAATCTCTATCATCAATGACGTAATTGAAGACTAACAAACAACAATCTTTTGTATTACTGAAACATGGCTAAATGAAAATGACAATGTTCTCATAAACCAAATCTCTAACCCAAAATACAAGCTATTCCACATACCAAGACAAAAAAAGGAAAGGTGGGAGGCTTTTAATAATTTGTAAGAAAGAACTTAAATTAGTATTAAACAAAATCAAAATTCACCCACCCTACGAAGTAGCCATCCTAAAATCAAAACAAATCAACACCGGCTAATATATTGTTCACCTTGCTTGCTTCACAAAGATTGCTCACCGATTATTGAACTTTTCGCCAAAGTGTTTCCCACATCTGAGTCAACAATTGTCTTAGGTGATTTTAATCTACAAGTGGAGAAAACACCAAGATCACCTACTTGTAATATGTTCCTTGACGCAATGGAAGCCTTAGGATGGGCACAACACATCACTAAAGCAACTCACAAACACTTGATCTAATATTTGCAAACCCAAATAACTGCCAAATTAAAACTAAACACAAGATAATACCATGGTCAGATCACCTATTAATAAAAGCAGATCTAACCTTCAAGAATCAAATTAAACAAAAAACTAATATCACCTTTTCATTCAGAAAGAAAATAAAAAATGAAATATTATCAAGTGCACTAGAGAACAAGATTGAGACCTTGATCTAAATGAATGCAATAAAGCCTTTTACTCATGGGAAAGCAAAATTGCTTACCTTGTAATAGGTGTTATCCCAGGACAGCAGGATGTAGTCCTCACATATGGGTGATGTCACTGGACGGAGCCCTATCACAGAAATCTTTCTGTCAAAGTTTCTAGAAACGTTTGACTGGAACTCTGTGGCACTGAGCATGCCCAGCATGCCATAATTCCCTGATCCACAGGGGTCTCCCTTCAGTCTCGTTTGTAGCAATAAGCTTTAGCCAAAAATAAAATAATAAAACATTTTGGACCCAATTCCGCGGGGTGGCGGGTGGGTTTCGAGAGGACTACATCCTGCTGTCCTGGGATAACACCTATTACAAGGTAAACAATTTTGCTTTATCCCAGGACAAGCAGGATGCTAGTCCTCACATATGGGTGATTAGCAAGCTTTGGCTGAACCATTGTGTAGTGGCCCAACAGGGAATACGGTGTGCAACAGGCACAACAATTGGTGAACTGTTGGAAAAACAAATGAGGCAGCCTAAATTCACAGCAGGTTAGATGTAGAAGGAGTTGGGATTATGCTGGAAATAAGTTCTTTAAGACAGATTGTCCGTAGGCTGAATCTTGTCTTCCTTCCTTGTCCAAACAGTAGTGAGCTGCAAAGGTGTGAATAGAACTCCATGTTGCGGCTTTACATATGTCAGCTATTGGCACTGAACGATAGTGCACACAGAAACTGATATTGCCCTTACTGAGTGCGCCTTTACTCATCCTTGGAGAGGAAGGCCTGCTTTTTCATAGCAGAACTTTATACAATCTGCAAGCCAGTTGGAGAGAGTTTGCTTGCCCACTGCTGGAAAATTGGGCATCCAAATGGCAAATGATTAATTTAAACGTGGTTTAAGAGGATTGGTAAGTATAGTTTTCAGAAATTTTTGGACTTATAAAAGTTTGGTGAAAGGTGAAATTAAGGCATATATTCTTTAGAGTTTGTGTGTGTCTGAAGTAATAAGCAAGCCAGAGATAGTTAATTCTAGTGTCTGTCTTTCCCACCCACTCAACACCTGATTTTTAGACACAAGACACTTTCTCATTAAAAATCAATCAGGGTCTTATCTAAAACATAATATTGTACCAGCCCTTATTGAAAGTTTAATTATCCCCTTGTAGGACACTAGCTGATTAATTACTAAGTTCACCTGTAAATTTAAAGTACTCTCATTCCAACTCCCTTAGTATCCTAAACTTAACTAGGAACTCAATAATACTAAGATGAAGGCAGCAGTCCAGCAGCAAGAGGGGGGCTTTCCAGTCTTTTGCATTGAGTGTCACATGTATGATTTTTTACCCGCCGGTGAGAGATTGTATGTGTGCACTCAGTGCAAAGAGCTCCTGGCTCTCAGGGAACAAGTCCAATCTCTGGAGGCTAGAGTAGCAGACTTGGAGGAGCTGAGGGAGACAGAGAGGTACATTGATGAGACCTTCAGAGACAAAGTAGCCAAGTCCCAAATCCATTCTGGCAGCCCCAATGCTGCCTTGGATCAGAAAGGTCTCCCCGTAGGAGAACATCACCCTGGTGTAGCAGGAAGTGATCCTGTAGCAAAGACCTGCTCTCCTGGTGATGAACTGTCCTCTCGCACTGAGGACAAATCTCCCAGGGCTACTGCCCAGAAGGGAAGGGTTATGCCGGCCATCACAGTTGGTGATTCAATTATTAGAAATGTAGATAGCAGGGTGGCTGGTGGACGTGAGGACCGCCTGGTAACTTGCCTGCCTGGTGCAAAGGTGGCAGACCTCACGCTGCACCTAGATAGGATTACAGACAGTGCTGGGGAGGAGCCGGCTGTCGTGGTACATGTGGGCACCAACGACATAGGAAAATGTGAGAGAGAGGTTCTGGAAACCAAATTTAGGATTTTAGGTAGGAAGCTGAAATCCAGAACCTCCAGGGTGGCATTCTCTGAAATGCTTCCTGTTCCACGTGCAGATCCCCAGAGGCAGGCAGAGCTCCAGAGTTTCAATGCGTGGATGAGACGATGGTGCAGGGAAGAGGGATTCAGCTTTGCAAGGAACTGGGGAAACTTTTGGGGAAAGGGGAGACTTTTCCAAAAGGATGGGCTCCACCTTAACCAGAGTGGAACCAAGCTGCTGGCACTAACTTTCAAAAAGGAGATAGAGCAGCTTTTAAACCAGAACAAGGGGGAAAGCCGACAGTCACTCAGCAGTGCATGGTTCGGAGAAATGTATCCTTGAAGGATACTAATGAAACAGGAGAGTTAGGACATCCCAACAGAAAGGTTCCATTAAAAGCAAACATAGTTCATATGCCTATATGTAAAAAATCACCAAAGCTAATGACTTCCGAATTATCCCAAACAACTGAAAAGCAGTTGTTAAAACAAGCAAAAACCACACTTTATGTCTGTATGCCAATGCCAGAAGTCTAAGAAGTAAGATGGGAGAGTTAGAGTGTATAGCAGCAAATGATGAGATTGACATAATTGGCATCACAGAGACTTGGTGGAAGGAGGATAACCAATGGGACAGTGCTATATCAGGATACAAATTATATTGCAATGATAGGGAGGATCAACTTGGTGGGGATGTGGTACTTTATGTACGGGAGGGTATAGAGTCCAACAGGATAAAGATCATACAAGAGAGTAAATGCTCAGTAGAATCTATATGGGTAGAAATCCCATGTGTGTTGGGTAAGAGTATAGTGATAGGAGTATACTACCGTCCACCTGGACAAAATGGTCAGACAGATGATGAAATGCTAAGAGAAATCAGGGAAGCAAACCAATTTGGCAGTGCAATAATAATGGGAGATTTCAAGTACCCCAATATTGATTGGGTAAATGTAACATCAGGACTTGCTAGAGACATAAAGTTCCTGGATGAATTAAACGAGTGCTTCATGGAGCACAAGAGAGGGAGCTATTTTAGATTTAATTCTTAGTGGAACGCAAGATTTGGTGAAAGAAGTAACGGTGGTGGGGCCACTTGGCAACAGTGATCATAACATGATCAAATTTAAACTAATAACTGGAAGGGGAACAATAAGTAAACCTGCAGCTCTAACACTAAATTTTAAAAAGGGAAACTGATAAAATGAGGAAAATAGTTAGAAAAAAATTGAAAGGTACAGCTGCAAAGGTTAAAAGTGTTCAACAGGCTTGGACATTGTTTAAAAATACAATCCTAGAGGCGCAGTCCATATGTATTCCGCGCATTAAGAAAGGTGGAAGGAAGGCAAAACGATTACCGTCACGGTTAAAAGGTGAGGTGAAAGAGGCTACTTTAGCCAAAAAAACATCCTTTAAAAATTGGAAGAAGGATCCATCTGAAGAAAATAGGATAAAACATAAGCATTGTCAAGGTAAGTGTAAAACATTAATAAGACAGGCGAAGAGAGAATTTGAAATGAAGTTGGCCATACAGGCAAAAACTCATAATAAAAACTTTTTTAAATATATCCAAAGCAAGAAACCTGTGAGGGAGTCAGTTGGACCATTAGATGACAGAGTGGTTAAAGGGGCTCTTAGGGAAGATAAGGCCATTGCAGAAAGACTAAATGAATTATTTGCCTCCGTGTTTACTAATGAGGATGTTGGGGAGATACCAGTTCCAGAGATGGATTTCAGGGGTGATGACTCAGACGAACTGAACGAAATCACTGTGAACCTGGAAGATGTAGTAGGCCAGATTGACAAACTAAAGAGTAGCAAATCACCTGGACCGGATGGTATGCATCCTAGGGTTCTGAAGGAACTCAAAAATGAAATTTCTGATCTATTAGTTAAAATTTGTAACCTATCATTAAAATCATCCATTGTACCTGAAGACTGGAGTGTGGCCAATGTAACCCCAATATTTAAAAAAGGCTCCAGGGGCAATCCGGGTAACTATAGACCAGTGAGCCTGACTTCAGTGCCGGGAAAAATAGTGGAAACTATTCTCAAGATCAAAATCGTAGAGCATATAGAAAGACATGATTTAATGGGACACAGACAACATGGATTTACCCAAGGGAAGTCTTGCCTAACAAATCTGCTTCATTTTTTTGAAGGGGTTAATAAACATGTGGATAAAGGTGAACTGGTAGATGTAGTGTATTTGGATTTTCAGAAGGCATTTGACAAAGTCCCTCATTTATTTATTTATTGGTTTTTGTATACCGCCACTTATCGAGATATCACGTCGGTGTACAGAGAACATATTAACATACGCAATGGTGTTATACATAAAACAAAATAGTACAAGTTAATAAACTATACGCCGTGGCGTTATAAATAAAGCAAAATAATAACCATTACTCATGAGAGGCTTCTACGAAAACTAAAAAGTCATGGGATAGGAGGCGATGTCCTTTCGTGGATTACAAACTAGTTAAAAGACAGGAAACAGAGAGTAGATTAAATGGTCAATTTTCTCAGTGGAAAAGGGTAAACAGTGGAATGCCTCAGGGATCTGTACTTGGACCGGTGCTTTTCAATATATATATAAATGATCTGGAAAGGAATACGACGAGTGAGGTTATCAAGTTTGCGGATGATACAAAATTATTCAGAGTAGTTAAATCACAAGCAAACTGTGATACATTACAGGAGGACCTTGTAAGAGTGGAAGATTGGGCATCCAAATGGCAGATGAAATTTAATGTGGACAAGTGCAAGGGGTTGCATATAGGGAAAAATAACCCTTGCTGTAGTTACACGATGTTAGGTTCCATATTAGGAGCTACCACCCAGGAAAAAGATCTAGGCATCATAGTGGATAATACTTTAAAATCGTCGGCTCAGTGTGCTGCAGCAGTCAAAAAAGCAAATAGAATGTTAGGAATTATTAGGAAGGGAATGGTTAATAGAATGGAAAATGTCATAATGCCTCTGTATCGCTCCATGGTGAGACCGCACCTTGAATACTGTGTACAATTCTGGTCGCCGCATCTCAAAAAAGATATAGTTGCGATGGAGAAAGTACAGAGAAGGGCAACCAAAATGATAAAGGGGATGGATCAGCTCCCCTATGAGGAAAGTCTGAAGAAGTTAGGGCTGTTCAGCTTGGACAAGAGACGGCTGAGGGGGGATATGATAGAGGTCTTTAAGATCATGAGAGGTCTTGAATGAGTAGATGTGACTCGGTTATTTACACTTTCGAATAATAGAAGGACTAGGGGGCATTCCATGAAGTTAGCAAGTAGCATATTTAAGACTAATCGAGAAAGTTCTTTTTTACTCAACGCACAATAAAACTCTGGAATTTGTTGCCAGAGAATGTGGTTAGCGCAGTTAGTGTAGCTGGGTTCAAACATGGTTTGGATAAGTTCTTGGAGGAGAAGTCCATTAATGGCTATTAATCAATTTTACTTAGGGAATAGCCACTGCTATTAATTGCATCAGTAGCATGGGTTTTTCTTAGTGTTTGGGTAATTGCCAGGTTCTTGTGGCCTGGTTTTGGCCTCTGTTGGAAACAGGATGCTGGGCTTGATGGACCCTTGGTCTGACCCAGCATGGCAATTTCTTATGTTCTTAGGAAAAAATAACCCATGCTATAATTACATAATGTTGGGTTCCATATTAGGTGCTACAACCCAAGAAAGAGATCTAGGCGTCATAGTGGATAACACATTGAAATTGTCGGTTCAGTGTGCTGCGGCAGTCAAAAAAGCAAACAGAATGTTGGGAATTATTAGAAAGGGAATGGTGAATAAAATGGAAAATATCATAATGCCTCTGTATCGCTCCATGGTGAGACCGCACCTTGAATACTGTGTACAATTCTGGTCGCCGCATCTCAAAAAAGATATAATTGTGATGGAGAAGGTATAGAGAAGGGCTACCAAAATGATAAGGGGAATGAAACAGCTCCCCTCTGAGGAAAGGCTAAAGAGGTTAGGACTTTTCAACTTGCCAACGTTTATGCTTTATCCTATTTTCTTCTGTTGGATCCTTCTTCCAATTTTTGAATGAAGATCTTTTGGCTAAAATAGCTTCTTTCACCTCCCCTTTTAACCATGCCGGTAATCGTTTTGCCTTCTTTCCACCTTTCTTAATGTGTGGAATACATCTGGACTGTGCTTCTAGAATGGTATTTTTTAACAATGACCACGCCTCTTGGACATTTTTTACTTTTGTAGCTGCTCCTTTCAGTTTTTTTCATTTTATCAAAGTTTCCCTTTTGAAAGTTTAGCACGAGAGCCTTGGATTTGCACACTGTTCCTCTTCCAGTCATTAAATCAAGTTCATTAAATCTAGTCATTAAATCAAATTTGATCATATTATGATCACTATTGCCAAGCAGCCCCACCACCGTTACCTCTCTCACCAAGTCCTGTGCTCCACTGAGAATTAGATCTAAAATTGCTCCCTCTCTCGTCGGTTCCTGAACCAATTGCTCCATAAAGCTATCATTTATTCCATCCAGGAACGTTATCTCTCTAGCGTGTCCCGATGATACATTTACCCAGTCAATATTGGGGTAATTGAAGTCTATAAACAAAAAAGGGGAACTGTATCATTAAATTCAAATTGTTGCCTAAAGTGACGGTGTCAGCAAGCCTGACGTTGTAATTCAAACCCGAATCCAACCGGACCTCTAATCATTCACCATCACTTCTAAAAAAATCTTTAATTATTTTTATGTATAACTTTCTTTTTATATGTTTTTTTCTTTTCCTTAAAAATTAGTCATCAAGACTTATATGGTCCACTCCATTAATGACGTGAAGGCAAGGAATAGTTGGCATTCTCTCAATGCTTAATATGAATAGACCGCCCAACACGGCCGATGTTTCACTTAATAAAGCTTCCTCAGGGGCATCTAGATGGACATCAACATAGGAGTGTTCGCCTGAAAATTTAAAGAAACAGTCTTAACACTTTCTAATGGGGTAGAATGAAAACAGTACTTATTTGACCCCCGTAGGCTACCGATTCAAAATGGACCCAACGTCTCAAACATTCTTCTGCGTCGCAGGGAGGAACCGAGGCTAGCGCGTACATCCCGTTTAAATATACAACAAGTATGACGTCATGAAATGACGTGTCATTTGTAAAAAATATATATGTTGATTGATTGACAAGCAAATCACTAAATCCTGGGAAAATTGAAACATAGGATTGTACAACAGAAATGCACTTTATCCTAGAAAAGAATGCAGTTCTAAGTCAGCGTTAAGACCAGCTGGACTCACTGTCCCCAGTCGGTATATCCAACGTTGCTCTAATTTCAGTAACTGTCCTTCGCGATTGCCACCGCACCAGTGCACTGGAATATGGTCAATAGCGCAAAATTTGAGATCATTAAATGAATGTTTGTGTGTTAGACAATGTGCAACAAGTGGCTCTTCAATCCGGGAATTTTTTATATTTGATTTGTGTTCTATCATCCTTGTTTTTAGGAGGCGTTTGGTTTTACCAATATATTGTAAACCACACGGGCAAACAATCATGTAAACAACCATCATTGAAACGCAAGACGTTGCATATTTCAAAAATTTTTTATAACCAGAATGTGAAGTAATACTTCCTGTTACTGACATTGACATTGGACAGACTGAACAGGTGTTGCATGGTTGATGTGAACCCGTGACAATATTGTCATTATTTTTAATGGTGAAATCTGAACGAACCAGCATGTTTTTCAGATTGGGTGCTCTAGAGAATGTTATACGAGGGGGAGACTGAAAAACGCCATGCAACTGCAGCACATGCCAATTGGTGTAAATGGCCGAATTTTGTATGCCTGAGTTGAAAAAGGTAGAACACACGTTGTTTGAGAAGAATTGTCAGTAGAGGTGTTAGGCAAAAATAACCATTCACGATGTGCAAACTTCGCACGCAAATAAGCTTTTCGAATACATGTACGTGGGTAACCTCGTTGTAAAAATCGTTCGATAAGATTCTTTGCATGAACCTCATAATCTGCTGCAGGCATACAAAATTCGAAGGGCCATTTACACCAATTGGCATGTGCTGCAGTTGCATGGCGTTTTTCAGTCTCCCCCTTGTATAACATTCTCTAGAGCACCCAATCTGAAAAACATGCTGGTTCGTTCAGATTTCACCATTAAAAATAATGACAATATTGTCACGGGTTCACATCAACCATGCAACACCTGTTCAGTCTGTCCAATGTCAATGTCAGTAACAGGAAGTATTACTTCACATTCTGGTTATAAAAATTTTTTTGAAATATGCAACGTCTTGCGTTTCAATGATGGTTGTTTACATGATTGTTTGCCCGTGTGGTTTACAATATATTGGTAAAACCAAACGCCTCCTAAAAACAAGGATGATAGAACACAAATCAAATATAAAAAATTCCCGGATTGAAGAGCCACTTGTTGCACATTGTCTAACACACAAACATTCATTTAATGATCTCAAATTTTGCGCTATTGACCATATTCCAGTGCACTGGCGCGGTGGCAATCGCGAAGGACAGTTACTGAAATTAGAGCAACGTTGGATATACCGACTGGGGACAGTGAGTCCAGCTGGTCTTAACGCTGACTTAGAACTGCATTCTTTTCTAGGATAAAGTGCATTTCTGTTGTACAATCCTATGTTTCAATTTTCCCAGGATTTAGTGATTTGCTTGTCAATCAATCAACATATATATTTTTTACAAATGACACGTCATCTCATGACGTCATACTTGTTGTATATTTAAACGGGACGTACGCGCTAGCCTCGGTTCCTCCCTGCGACGCAGAAGAATGTTTGAGACGTCGGGTCCATTTTGAATCGGTAGCCTACGGGGGTCAGATAAGTACTGTTTTTCATTCTACCCCATTAGAAAGTGTTAAGACTGTTTCTTTAAATTTTCAGGCGAACACTCCTATGTTGATGTCCATCTAGATGCCCCTGAGGAAGCTTTATTAAGTGAAACATCGGCCGTGTTGGGCGGTCTATTCATATTAAGCATTGAGAGAATGCCAACTATTCCTTGCCTTCACGTCATTAATGGAGTGGACCATATAAGTCTTGATGACTAATTTTTAAGGAAAAGAAAAAAACATATAAAAAGAAAGTTATACATAAAAATAATTAAAGGTTTTTTTAGAAGTGATGGTGAATGATTAGAGGTCCGGTTGGATTCGGGTTTGAATTAAGTCAGGCTTGCTGACACCGTCACTTTAGGCAACAATTTGAATTTAATGATACAGTTCCCCTTTTTTGTTTACAGTTTACCTATTCGGGTTACTGTGTAGACTCTCCTTGTTATAATTTTGTAATTGAAGTCTCCCATTATTACTGCACTACCAATTTGGTTAGCTTCCCTAATTTCTCTTAGCATTTCACTGTCCTTCTCACCATCTTGACCAGGTGGACGGACATGATAGAGATGTGGGGGATATGATAGAAATGTTTAAAATCATGAGAGGTCTAGAACAGGTAGATATGAATCGGTTATTTACTCTTTCGGATAATAGAAAGACTAGGGGGCACTCCATAAAGTTAGCATGTGGCACATTTAAAACTAATCGGAGAAAGTTATTTTTTACTCAACGCACAATTAAACTCTGGAATTTGTTGCCAGAGGATGTGTTAGTGCAGTTAGTATAGCTGTGTTTAAAAAAGGATTGGATAAGTTCTTGGAGGAGAAGTCCATTACCTGCTATTAAGTTCATTTAGAGAACAGTCACTGCCATTAGCAATGGTAACATGGAATAGACTTAGTTTTTGGGAACTTGCCAGGTTCTTATGGCCTGGATTGGCCACTGTTGGAAACAGGATGCTGGGCTTGATGGACCCTTGGTCTGACCCAGTATGGCATTTTCTTATGTTCTTATGCTTTACCCGGTTTGTTTGGATCAAAAGAAACAAAGAGTTGGGTGGACTTCCTATGGACTGCAGTGCGATCTAAGTAATATGTAAGTGCACCTTTACAGTCCAAGGTGTGCAAAACAGTTTCACCTTGGTGAGAGTGAGGTTTTGGGAAGAATGTGGGTAAGACTATGGATTGATTCAAGTGGAATTCCGTAACTACCTTGGAAAGGAATTTTGGGTGTGTACAGAGTACCACTCAATCATGTAAGAATTTTTTATAGGGGGAGTGCTTGTAATTCACTAACCCATCTCGCAGATGTAATGGCTATCAGGAATATAGATTTCCATTTAAAAAATTTAATATCGCAGGAAGCCATGGGTTCAAAAGAAGAAAGCATGAGCCTTGTCAGTACCACATTAAGGTCCCATTCTGTGACTGGTGGCCGTATACGGGGTCTAAGGTGAATTAAACCTCTCATAAACCTACTAACAAGGGGCTGTACTGATAATGGTGCATTCCCTATTGTATTATGGTATGCTGAGATTGCACTGAGACGTACTCTTACTGACGAGGTCTGGAGACCCGAGTCTGAAAGGTGCCATAGATAGTCTAATAAAGATGATGTGGGGCAGAAAAAGGGTCAATTCTTTTCTGTGCACACCACGTTGTGAATCTTTTCCACTTAGAACGATAGTTTTTTTCGTGTGGAAGATTTACGTGAAGCTACAAGCATTTGAGAGACATTAGTTGAAAGACTGAGTGGCTGCAAGATCAAGCTTTCAACATTCAGGCCGTTAGAGATAGGGATTGAAGGTTGGGATGGCGCAACCGGCCCTGATCCTGAGTTATGAGAGTGGGTGCTGTGCCCAGGCGAATTGGTTCTCTCATCGAGAGATCGAGGAGTATCGGAAACCATACTTGTCGAGGCCAATACGGGGCTATGAGTATCATGGGCCCCTTGTCCTGTTGTAGCTTCACTAGAGTCTTGGTTAGTAGCGGTATCGGGGGATACGCGTATAGAAGGCCTGAATTCCAGTGGCGAACAAAGGCGTCCCTGGCAAACTTGTTGGTCTGATGGTACAGGGAGCAGAATTTGTCTACTTTGCGATTCAGCTCGGATGCAAAGAGGTCCACTGTTGGTTGACCCCAACAATGAAATATCCTGGTTGCTACTAAGGGATCCAGGGACCACTCGTGAGGTTGGAACTGAAGACTGAGGCGGTCTGCAAGGACATTGTGTATGCCTGCTAGATAAGTGGCCCGGAGAAACACTATGCCAGGGCCCAGTCTCAAATTTGTGCTGCTTCTTGACAAAGGAGATACGAGTCTGTACCTCCTTGCTTGTTCAGGTATCAAATGGCTACTGTGTTGTCTGTCTGTATCAGAACAGTCTTGTGGGAAAGGCAGTCCTTGAACTCATGTAGCGCATAATGTATAGCTCGAAGCTCTAGGAAATTGATTTGAAATGTTGCTTAGAGTTTCGTCCAAGTACCTTGAGTTTGGAGATTTCCTATGTGCGCTCCCCACATCGGTAGTCAAAGTTACTTGCGGAATTAGCTGTTGGAAGGGTAGGCCTGTAAGCAAGTTGTCCATGTTCGCCCACCAGAGGAGAGAGGAACGTAGTTGTTGAGTTAGTTGAATTGGAGATGACAGTGGTTGAATGGCTTGTATCCACATCCATTGAATGGCTTGTATCAACATCCATTGAGTGATCCTCATGGCTAATCTGGCCATAGGAGTGCATGAACTGTGGAGGCCATGTGGCCGAGCAGAGTTAGGAACTGATGGGCTGTCGCATGTGTCCTTGTGCGTAGAGATTTCGCTAATGAGGAGAGAGTATCTGCATGGTCTTTTGGAAGGAAAGCTCTTGATGTTATGGTGTTTAATTCTGCTCTGATGAATTGCAATAGGCGAGATGGTATGAAATGGGATTTCTGGTAGTTGATTAGGAATCCCAACGAATGGAGTAGATTGATTGTGAGCTTGAGAGAGTTGAGAGCTCCTTGTCTTGACTGGCTTCTGATGAGCCAGTCGTCCAGGTAGGGAAAAACGGGTACACTTTCCTTGTGTAACTGGGCCGCTGCCACCGCCAGGCACTTTGTAAATACTTGAGGTGCTGAGGCAAGCCCGAATGGTAGAACTCGGTACTGGAAATGCCGATGTCTACCAGAAAGCATAAATACTTGCGATGACGAGGGAATATTGGAATGTGAGCATAAGCATCTTGACGATCCAGAGAACAGAGCCAATCTCCTGTTTGAAGTAGAGGTAGCATGGTGCCTAAGGATACCATTCTGAATTTTTCTTTCTGCAGGAATTTGTTGAGTTTCCGGAGGTCTAATATGGGACGCAGGCCTCCTGTTTTCTTTGGAATGAGGAAATATCGGGAGTAGAATCCTCTGCCCAGCTGAGGTCAGGGAACTGGCTCCACAGCCCTGGCTCTCAGAAGGGTGGATAATTCTTTTTGTAGTTGTCCAGAACGATCTGGGTGGAGCATCGTTTGGTACAGTTATAAAGTCCAGATGGTAACCTTGAGATATGATTGAGAGTACCAATTAGTTGGTGGTGATGTGCAACCAATTTTGATGAAAAAAGGCTAGTCGACCACCTACAGGTAGAGTTGGGGTCGGATTGGTGGACAGGCTTCTGTTCTCTGGCGATATTTCAAAGCCCCGAGGCCGGACCTGTCTGGGGTGGAGGCTGGGGTCTAGAAGCTCTTGGCTGTCGGGCTTGGGCTCTTTGCCAGGTCTTGATGACCTACCACGGGGTGCTGGGGGGTAGTATCTCTGTGGTCTCTTAATACGGCTTTTTTTAGTCTTTCCTGGGAGGTCTGCCTGCAGAAGATTTGGGTTCTGCTGGAACAGAGGAAAGCTGATGCAGAGTTTCTCAGTGCTCCTTGAGCTGTGATACAGCTTCACATACCTTGTATCCAAAGGTCTGCAGGTTTTTCTTGTATCTCTGACCGAAGGTCTGAGGCCTTCAACCAGGCCCATCTGCGAGCACTGATGCCTGTTGCAGCCATCCTGGATGATGTTTTGAAGCTGTCATATGCTGCACATACCTCATGCTTTCCAGCTTCCAAGCCTTTGTAGATGATAGTATTGAAAGAATCCTGGAACTGTTGTGGAAGTGAATCAGATAATTCTTTCCATAGATTACGCTGGTATTGTGTCATATAAAGCTGGTATGACGCAATTCTGGAAACCAGCATTGAGCCTTGGAACATCTTTCTTCCGATGGTGTCTAAGAATCTGTGCTCCTTCCCAGGAGGAGTAGATGAATGTGGCTTGATTCTTTTCGATTTCTTTTGGGTCTATTCCACCACCACAGATTGGTGGGGGAGCTGAGGCTTCTGAAACCTTGGAATATGCTGTACCAAATAGGTTGGCATTTATTGGCAGGTGGTATGGTACAAGGGTGTTCCCATAACCTGTGTTGGAGGTCCACAAGCACCTCATGCACCGGTATTGCAAGAACTTCTTTTGGTGGATCCACAAATTGTAAACTTCTAGTGTTTTTTGTCTGGTATCTTCCTCTGTCTCTAACTGGAAAGGGATCTCTTTAACAAAAGTAGAAAAAGAGAGATCCTCTGGGGGGATCATCTTCTTTCCTCCGGAGGCGAGGGATCAGATAGGACTTCGTCTGATGAAGTATCTTCCCAGGTGTCCGAGGCAGGTCGACGTGGAGGTGTCGAAGGAAGATGGAAAGATGGTATCGAGGGCATCGATGATTTCATCGGCAGCCTCGATGGAAGAAATGGAGAGAAAGAAGGTTTGAGATGAGAAACTCCCGATGGACCTGGTGTTGGTTCAGGCATCGGTAAAGTCTGCGATACATCCTCATCTGTGGGCTGTGGCATCGAAATGTCTAGTGGCTGCACCGGTATGGCACCGATAAGAGTGTCCAATTTTGCCAGAATTGGCACCAACAGCGACAGATCCAGCATCGGCATCGGTACCGGCGAAGGTGTTGGCATTGGTGATGGACTCGGGGCCGGCAATGGAATTGGTGACAGTAATGGAATCGGCACCAGCGATGGAATCAGCATCGAAGGTGGAATCGGCGCCGGTGCTGGCATCAAAGGTAACTTTTGGATAGCATCTCGAACCGCCTGGCGTATATATATGTCCAGTTCCGCCCTTATAGCTGGTGAATTCAGAGTAGCTATAGGGGGTGGCAGTGAAATCGAAACTGGCCGGTCCACAGGTCCCTGTGGTGGCACGGTACCCAGCACTGATGTCGGTGGGGATCGCCTGGGAGTCATAGGCCTCGAGGGCATCGATGACTCATCCATCTGAGGTTTCTTAGGAGTTGGTTTGATAGGCATCAAAGGAACTCCGGGCAACGTCTCAGAATTTGGATCCAGAGGCCCTCGATGACGATGCCGACATTTCATTCGATGCTCGCCACTCTTTTTCTTGATGATTGAGGTTGATTTGATAGACGACCGAGAAGGGGTCAGTGACGGTCGGTCACCCGCTTTGTCCGGATGACGTCGAGTTTTCAAAACCAATTTTTTAACCGCTCCAGCCAGAGACGATTGCGTTGAAGTCGAAGTCGACAGCAACAATTGAAGATGGAAAAGATGCTCCATCTTTTCCATTCGAGCTTGTCTGTCCTTTGGTGTCATTTCAGCGCATTTTAGGCATGTCAATATGTCGTGTTTCTCGCCTAAACATAGCACACATTCAGTGTGCGGGTCCGTTATGGACATGGTGCGAGTTCAATTCGGGCATTTTTTAAACCCAGTAGCCATATTGAAAGCTGGATAGCCATTGTGACTTTCTGACTAAACATTTTGAAAACGGTAATGACCGGAAAATTGGTTTTACTCACCGGTGGTGAAAAAAGGGAGACCCCTACAGTGGGATAACTTTTTCTGATAATTTTTTTAAAACTTTTTTTGAAGTGTAAATATACCACACAGGGCTCCTGATCCGCGAGACTAATAGCAGCGAGGAAAAAAGAACACTGAAGGGAGACCCCTGTGGATCAGGGAATTATGGCATGCTGGGCATGCTCAGTGGCCTCAGTGTGCCAGTCAAAAGTTTCTAGAAACTTTGACAGAAAGTTTTCCGTGATAGGGCTCCGTCCAGTGACGTCACCCATATGTGAGGACTAGCATCCTGCTTGTCCTGGGATAAAGAATAATCAATGAAACTGCAGAAGAATACAGCCCAATACAGATAAAAACAACCAACAAGGAACAAGATAACTCCAATAAGAATAATCCCTGGTATAATGAAAATCTAAGAAAGGCAAAACAAAATCTAAGAAAGCAGGAAAAACAATGGAGAAAGCACCCAACAGATGAATCTACAAAAAATACAAATCTTACCTTTCTCAATATTGTGCCCTAACCAACAAATCAAACAAAGAATACTATGCAAAGCAAATCCATGGGGTTATATTCAACTCAAAACTACTATTCAAAACTGTCAAAAATCTAATAAAAGATTCATCATTAAATAAGTCAAAGAACAATAACCTCTCCAAAACATCATGTAACAAATATGCAATCGCTTTAAAAGAGAAAAACCAATAAACTGAAAAAACAACTCGACATTACCTACCCTCATAAGATAACCAATTATATAATAATTACAATGGAAGAAACACATGACAAAAATACTTGGACATCATTTGAAATAGTTTCAAAATTGGAGATAAGTAAAATTATCAACAAATTAAAACCTTCCATGCATCCAAAAGACCCGATTCCAGCCAACTCCCTGAAACAAGTAAACCAAGTAATTACACCAACAATCACAAAGCTAGTCAGTCTATCACTAAAAGAAGTCCTGATACCTAAAGAATTAAAGCAAGCAGTCATAAAAACAATCTTAAAAAATAAAGACAGGAGAGTTGCTGACTGGGATAATATCAACTGATATCAAACCTACTGTTCCTAGCAAAAATACTTGAAAAAACAACTCTCACCCAAATTGAGTCGCACTTAGATGATCATGAGATTCTATATCTAAATCAATTCGGATTCAGGAAAAACCATTCACAAAGACCCTACCACTATCATTAACTGACCTGATACTATGAGAATTTGACTCTGAAAAATCATACTACCTACCGTAGTACTCATTGATCTTACAGCAGCGTTCAACACAGTAGACCATAAACTGCTATGCTGACAGATGAAAAATATTGGGATAGATGGAACGGTATTAAAATGGTTCACATTCTTCCTAGACAAGAGAAAATACCAAGCAAAATTCGACGATCAGATATCTGACACTTTTCAATGTAACACTGGTGTTCCTCAAGTATCAGCTCTATCGGCTACACTATTCAACATCTACCTGCTACCATTATGCAACCTACTCTTAGACTTTGGAATAAACTTCTTTCTTTATGCGGATGACCTACAATTCTATATATCACTAACAAAATCTATGCAATAATTGCAAAATATATAAGAACGATTAAAGAAAAGCTATCACAATTTAAACTTACACTAAATACCAAAAAACAGAAATTATTTTGCTGAGCTGAAACCCCCCAAAATCAATACCACTTGCTGAAGATTTGGGAAATTGCCAAATTAATCCATCGACGCATGTGAGAGACTTAGGGATACAACTCAAAAACTTATCAATGAAAGGACATATCAAGTAAATTGATCAAAACTGGTTATCACAAATTGCAGCTACTAAGCCGCTTGAAAACTTTGCTAACTGCTACAGACTTCAGAACTGTTTTACAAACACTAATATTCCCGAACTTTGACTACTGCAATTCCTTGCTCCTAGGTCAACTGCATGTCACATAAAACCTCTTCAACTTCTCCAAAATGCAGCAGCAAGACTATTATCTGCCGCAAGAAAATATGAACACATCCCTCCTACATTAAAGGCACTACACTGGCTACCAATTCAATCAAGAATCCAATATAAAGCATTAATGATAATATTCAATAACATTGACCTAAATATCAATGATCTGCTTGGGGTGTCACTTAAACAGCACAAACCTCAATGATCTCTGAGATCACAAAATAAAGGTCTCCTCTCAGTCCCAACTTTACAAACCTCTCATTTGTCGCAAAAAAGAGAAATAGTTCTGTCTATAGTGGGTCCTGAACTATGGAATTCTATGCCTGAAGACTTAATTACAACAGACAAAAAGAAATTCAAACAGGACCTAAAAAAATGGCTGTTCCAAAATGCATATAAATTAACATAAATTGTCTGATTACATAATCCCATATTAAAATAAACTGTCCGATTTCTCAAATCCATTATATCTAAATAAACTCCAATAGAATGATCACCATGAAAATTATAATTATGAAACTGATTGTATGAAGAGACTTTACCATCTCCTACACTTATTACCTGTGAACCAGGCCTCAATTAGCATTCAAGATATGTTTTTCCCTTTTGTCTAGTCACTTATAATTGTGAATGTTTACGCTGTAAACCATTGTGATCTAGTGATTCTCACTTGGAACGATGGTATATAAAACCTCCAAATAAATAAATATCCCTGTGTTCCTGGCAACTTGAATGCTGTAATCTGTGCTATGGAACATTTGGAGAAACTGAAAACAGAACATAGTGAATGACGACAGATAAAGACCAAAATGATCCATTCAGTCTACCCAGCAAGTTGCTTAGGGTAAAATGGGTTACCACCCTTTCCTGTCCAGTAAAATATCCCAAACAAAATCTTTTCAAACCACCCCTGGATGCGTTTTAGAGAAAATGACCAAGCTGAAGATGTACATACATGTTATTTCTCTTGCCCAGCGCTGTATACAAAGACAAGCTTATTTAAACATTAAAGCTCAGAAATAATATCGTGTGTGCAGAAGGCAACTGGCATGCTGCAATATTTCTATCTACCAGGTCCACTCTATGATGAATTGCAGCTAAACTAACACTTTACTAAAACCAGTGCACTGGAGGAGCCACAAACAAAGCAAGCCAAGTCAGAGAATGCTTGAGTGTTCAGACATGATAACTGAGCAGCTTATGGTCTGCGAGCAGCTGATCACAGCTTGCTGCATTATTTCAGTTTTGAGAGTTGGGCTCTCTTCCATATGTCCAGTAACTCCTAAGGATTTGTAGGGCCTCTAGCTGGCACAGTACTCCTGTAGCAGGTAAAGGTATTGTAGGGCTCACATATGCATCTCTCATACGTGCACAAACTTGATCATTAGATGCTGATTGTTGCACCCGTCAGTTGCAGGCAGCTGCGACCTTTGCTGCTCACCTCCTTTATGCAATTCCACGTCTGGGGAGAATGGCAGCCTCCGCTTCCACACACTGACGCTCATGGCTTGCCCGGGATGGCGTGGGCACTCCCGGCAGCCATCTTACATCCGGGGTTACCTAAGGCACGCGCACTTCTTGAACGCGTCATGGCGGGAACCTCGGAAGCGTCCCCACCGCATGACACCATCCACTTACCATACTTAAGCTCAGCTGACTTCGTGCACTATGAGTTAGCAAGGATTCCGGTCCTGCTATTTCTGCCACACTGGGCATCTCGCTTTCCTACTGGGTGACCTAGGTACCCGCTCCTCGTGGCCTTGCCGCACTCAAGGCTATCCGCTCCTCGGAGAGCCATTACTCTCTGCTTCTCTGTTCCAGTGAGTTCCTGCATCGTCCACGGACGACCCTTGCTGTTCTTGTGCGGACCTCCTCGGTGCCTGATCCTCCATCTACTTCCACAGTACTGGCGTGAGTACAGAACCTGCTCGTCTACCTTTGTGGCACGGATCCTTGGGTTACCCCGCCTGCGGGCCACTACCGGATCCCTCAAGTCTTGTGCAGCTTTCCATTGGCTTCCGGCCTACCCCGCGCTGCCGACCACTACTGGAGTGACAGCACAAGCTACGCCTAGAGAAGGTATTCATCGGACTACACGCTGAGGATTCTACTCGGACCGACCAGCTGCAGGTCACCCTCTCGGGTACTGACTATTGATCCGCTCCTCAGATCCTCATCGGCTGTATAATCCATCACTGCTGAGACCTTGCCTGTTGTGGTAAGGGACCACAGGGCTCCTCCCTGTGGGCGGAGTCTTCACTCACCACGACCCAAGGGCCCACTTCTAGTTCAAGGCACACAGAACGTCATTGATTTTCTGGTATAAACCAAGGTGTAGGCACTGTTTTAAGGGCTGGCTAACTGGGCCACCTTTTGTAGACATCTATAGTGACACAACTTCTTTGTTTATTCAAAATAACAGTTCTAAAACATATTACAGGCATCCCAACTCTGCTTAAGACAACATAATCTTTTTTAACTAAAATTTATAACATTTTCCAGTCTTGTTCATCTAAAATGTCTTTGACTCTCAGGGCAGATTCAAAAGGCATTCCTCCTTCTCTCTCAGCAGTTCTCTACCTTGATCTCAAATGCTGGAATGTATAGCCCTGTTTTGAAAAATCAGGAAATAACATCCTTTACCCTGAATAACAGAAGGCCAGAGACAAAGAATTATACAACCTACGAGTTTTAAAGGCTCCACAATTTTTACTATTATACAATATATAAAAAATTCAGGGTAGTAATTTAAAATCTATTACAGAACATTTTATAATATATTAAAATGGTAAACACATGATTGTGAATTTTACAAGAAAAAACCCAGATACTGCATATATGCACTCCCACACACATATAAATACATATTTTATCACACGAGTAGGTAACTCCAGTCCTAGAAAACCACATACAAGTCTGATTTTCAGGGTATCTACAATGAATATACATGAGGAATATTTGCGTGCACTGCCTCCACTGTATGCAAATACATTCATGCATATTCATCGTGGATGTCCTGAAAACTAGGTCTGTTTGTAGCATTCTAGTACTGGTGTTGCCTATCCTTATGATAAACCCTGTTTTATCACACTGAGTAGGTGACATTAAGATTTTTTTTTGGTACTACCGTATTAGTTAAAGAATGAAACCAAGGCCAAGAAAATGTTAGGGAATTCATTTTATTCCAGTTATTTAGGAATATCCTACTGCTATGGTTTCAATTGCACAAGCCTATCCTACAGGGCATGGAAAATTACTACACTTTTAGAATACATTCTGTGTCCATCATGTGGTGAGCCCAATGCTGAGAAACCTCCATTAAGGATGACATTGTGTCATCACCTAGAGTGAGGAGACGCAGAAGGAACAATATCACTTTTTATTCAGGAGCTAAGACCTAGACACACAAACACAGAGTACATGGCTTCTGCAGCAGATTCAGACAAATAAGAACATGCTCCCAGCTAAAATACAGAAATTCAGAGGGATACCTGTCTTAGTCTGGTGTGGCACCTTATAGACTAACCAAGTTATTGAGGCATGAGCTTTTGAGGACAGAGTCCACGTCGTCAGATGCATGAAGTGAAATACAGCAGTGGGTAAAATATTACGGAGATACATTGGGGGGGGGGGGGGGGGAGAGAAACAGAATAAAGAGAAGGCATTGAATAGGCAGCTAAAACATATTTGCCTCCCACTTTTATACTAAAGTTACCATTGCATGCCAGGCATTTTAAATGCATTCCATACTGCCTTTTCTAGCATCCATGTTGGAATCAGAGGGCCTGTAGTGTGACTAACCAGGAAGTTTAGGAATATAATAAAAAGTTTTGAAGTCCCAACTTGTTCCAGTCCAAGTGGCCATAACAATTAACAATTGACTCAATTAGCTTGAAAAATAACTGGCATGTGCAAGCAGTAATTTTCCAACTCAAAGCTCTTCTGCTAATTATATTTTCAAGTTTTCAGAACCAAAATAAGCTATTTTGGTCCTCTTACTCTAATCTTTTCCTTTCTTACTAAAGTGGAGATAGGGATGGTTTTAATTTTTCTGGAACTTTTCTCCTGGTGCCTTTGCAGTAGGAACCTATGGCCTGATTTTAAAAAGCATTTGAGTAAAACTGGGTTTTACTCGAGTAAGTGCACTTTTCTTGAGTAAATGGCTTTTGATAATTGCTATAATAGTATGTTACATTTATGTGGATATCAGCTTTGAAAATTACCTAAGTGTGGTCATTTACACTATTACCTCATTAGAGGGCAGATGCACAAAAGCATTTTTCCCACAGAAGCAAAATGGAAGACTTCGTAACCTACTACTGGCCTAGAGTCTAAATTGCAAGAGGAGGGCCCTGCAGTCAGTTCAAAATAGATTACCAGTTCTGCCTCATTCCAGATTTCCTTGGTACAATTTCAGTTTTGCATGAAAAGAATTCCATGAGCGACAGGAATGTACACTAATGCAGCAACTAGACAGACATAAGAACATAAGAAAATGCCATACTGGGTCAGACCAAGGGTCCATCAAGCCCAGCATCCTGTTTCCAACAGTGGCCAATCCAGGCCATAAGAACCTGGCAAGTACCCAAAAACTAAGTCCATTCCATGTAACCATTGCTAATGGCAGTGGCTATTCTCTAAGGCAGTGGTTCTCAACCTTTCTAATGCCGTGACCCCGCAATACAGTTCCTCATGTTGCGGTGACCCCTCACCCCGTGAGGGTGGGGTGAGGGCGGGGCTTTGGTCATATGGGGGCGGGGTTATGGATGGGGTTGGATTTTAGTGCACACTTATCATTTAATTATGACATTTATAATGTGAATGTAACTCAACTCACCATAGGTTCTCACATGCATGGCACACTGACCCATGATCGTCACGGGGCTAGATGTAAAAGTACAGTTTGTATCCACAGGAACCCCCCTGACCCACAATAATGGATGTAAAGCAGAATTATGACATTCCCCATACAACTCACCCTACAAAAAAGATATTCTGGTTCTAGTGACATCTCAGTAACAGCAACTCAAACTCCTTCTATTTCCAGGCTCAATAGCCCTACTTATGAAAAGACAGCAGTTTACCACCAATGCATGTCCTCTGAGAAAACACAACAAATAAGACCGATACAAATGCTTACATGCTAGCAAAATATCTCATCTCGGTAACAGACACAGAACCGACCTAACATACTCCCAGGATCTGTAGTAATGCACATAAACTAATCCGCACACAGTTACACCTGTATTATGGAATACACTCAAACAGGAGCAACCCTATCTATGAAAAGGCAACACTACAAATATTAAATCAGCTCCTAAAAACCAATACACCTCTTATTAGGAAAACAGAACTAGCAAGCAGCTATATATCCCCACACAGAAATAATTGTAAAACTATACTAATAAGCAGAATAAATGTTTCAAAACAGCTATGAACATCCAACAATTAAAAACTCATAAAAACTATTAAACATTCTCCAAACACCAATAAAATATTTCAAAAAAGCAGACATCACACAATTAAAATGGCAGTCAAGAAAAATAAACTTAAAAAGCCACCTTTACTTACCCCCTCCAGCAGCTCTCCTACTCCCCTTCCCTGCAGGCTGTGGCACTCACCAGAAGCAGCAGTAGAAGCTAAGCTCTATACTTATGGTCCTCTTCCTTAGTGCCCATGTCTCTCACACACACACACCATACCAGTCATGCCCCCATGACCAGTTTCTGTCTCTCACACACCAATCATCTCCCAAACAGTCTTTGGCACACACACACCAGTCACCTTCCTGAACAGTTTCTCTCATGCCATACACACACACACACACACAGGCTTCCCACTCCCGTGTTCTACTTACATATACGGGCTTCTCACTCTCATAATCACTTTCTCACACACACACACACACCAGTCACCTTCCTGAACAGTTTCTCTCATGCCATACACACACACACACACACAGGCTTCCCACTCCCGTGTTCTACTTACATATATGGGCTTCTCACTCTCATAATCACTTTCTCTGTCTCTCTCTCTCACACACACACACACACTCACTCACTCACTCACCAGTCTCTCACTCCCATGCTTGTTCTCTCCACGTGCACAGGCTTCTCATTCCCTGAATCACATTCTCTCATATTCACACACACACACACCAGTCTTTTTCTCTCACACGCACCATCACCTTACCAAGCAGTCTCTCTCTCTCATGCATGCACACTCACCCAGGTTTCTCACTCCCATGCTTTCTTTCACCCCCACAACACCAGGCTTCTTACGCCCATGCTTTCTCACATACCCAGACTTCTCACTTCCATGCTTTTTCTCTCTCTCACACACACGCATCAGTCACCTCCCTGACTAATGTCTCACACTCTCACATACACATCAGTCATCTCCCTGAGCAATCACTTTCATTGTCTCTCACATACACACACACATCAGCTCTCTGACCAGTCAATCACACAGGCTGGCTGGCTGCTTCTCTCTCTTTCTCTCACTCACTTCCTTCCCCCCCCCTCCCCCCGAGCACAAATGGGAGCTGCAGCAGCCTCCGCTGGCCAAGAAAGAAGAATCCCATCGGCCGCGGGAGGCTCATGCTGCTGTCTCCTTTCTCCATTACCGTCTGCTTCTATTGCTCGAGGACCGATGCTGCAGCCGCTGCTGCTACTTTTTCGCGCGGCTCTCTCTCCTTCCCGCGTACCGCGATTCACTTCCTGTTCCGGGTCACGGGAGGGCAGGCGCAGGAAGAAGAAAAGGCCCAGCCACGGGTGCACAGCTTCTTCTAGCGCCGCTGCCGTTCCCGCTGGGCTTGAACATGCTGACAGCCCGGCGGCAACGGCAGCGGGAGAGACCGGGAGCGCGCGACACAAGGCGACCCCTGTGTTTTGGGCGTTCGACCCCCGCCGGGGTCGCGACCCATAGGTTGAGAACCGCTGCTCTAAGGGGTAGATTTTCAATTTGGCATGCGATTTGGCATACGTTTGTTGGCGCATCAGGCGCAAACAAAAGTACGCTGGATTTTAGTAGATACGCGCGTAGCCGCGCGTATCCGCTAAAATCCGGGATCGGCGCGCGCAAGGCTATCGATTCCGTATAGCCGGCGCGCGCCGAGCCGTGCAGCCTACCTCCGTTCCCTCCGAGGCCGCTCAGAAATCGGAGCGGCCTCGGAGGGAACTTTCTTTTGCCCTCCCCTCACCTTCCCCTCCCTTCCTCTACCTAACCCACCCGCCCGGCCCTGTCTAAACCCCCCCCCTTACCTTTGTCGGGGGATTTACGCCTCCTGGAGGGAGACGTAAATCCCTGCGCGCCAGCAGGCCGCTAGCGCGCCGGGACGCGACCTGGGGGCGGGTCAGGAGGGCGCGACCACGCCCCCGGACCGCCCCGGGCCGTAACCACGCCCCCGGGCCCGCCCCAGAAATGCTACGTCCCGCCCCGAAAACGCCGCGCGGATCGGGCCCACGCCCCCGACACGCCCCCCCTCGGAAAACCCCGGGACTTACGCGAGTCCCGGGGTCTGCGCGCGCCGGTAGGCCTATTGAACATAGGCGCACCGGCGCGCAGGGCCCTGCTCGCCTAAATCCGGGCGGATTTAGGCGAGCAGGGCTCTGAAAATCCGCCCCTAAGTGAACTTAATAGCAGGTAATGGACTTCTCCTCCAAGAACTTATCCAATCCTTTTTTAAACACAGCTAGACTAACTGCACTAACCACATTCTCTGGCAACAAATTCCAGAGTTTAATTGTGCGTTGAGTAAAAAAGAACTTTCTCCGATTAGTTTTAAATGTGCCCCATGCTAACTTCATGGAGTGCCCCCTAGTCTTTCTACTATCCGAAAGAGTAAATAACCGATTCACATCTACCCGTTCTAGACCTCTCATGATTTTAAACACCTCTATCATATCCCCCCTCAGTCGTCTCTTCTCCAAGCTGAAAAGTCCTAACCTCTTTAGACCGACTAACCTCTTTAGACCGACTAACCTATCCAGCCTGCCCAATTGTCTTCCTCTCTGGTTTTATACCACTTTGAGTAGATGAGCAGATACATTCCCATATTTAAAATCAACACAGATTTCCCCAGAAAACACCTGGATTACAATATGTAAGGCAATGACAGGTAAATTAAATGTGATTTAATTAGGCAGAAAGATGGCCAAACCAGCCCAAGTTGAGCAGGTTAACAACCCAATTGTCAAGAAGTCACCTAATCAGTGACAATGTTGTTAGTGTGCACATGGTTCAAATTTGTGAAATTCTGCTAGCTTGCCGTGGTTTGTCATCCACCAAATATGTGCTTTTCTTCCGGATTTAAAATTTCAAGGAGACCTTCTCTGGGCAATAGAAAAGATATAAATATATATATATATTTAAATATATATATATTTAACTGCAGCACTAATGCATGACAATGAGGAATGTCTTGATATCAATGACATTGTTGGTTCAAATTTTGGCAATTCAAGCCAGTCTGAAATTTTTTTTATAAACTCAGCTTGTGAAACTGAAGTCTGATACCCGAGATAAAAAGATCCTCTAAACAATTACAATGGCTTCCTGACAGGCAGAATGATATTATTAGATCTGTCCTGCTAGGTACAGATGGTATTTCCATGAACAGAAACAAAACAGAGTTTGGCTTTGCCACTCCTAGATGTACAAAAGAAATGTTCAAAATATAGTAAACAGAAAAAGCAAACAAAACATAACAATAGTTATAAAAATGTAAAAGATAACTTTCAGGACCACTGACAATGCCTCATTGTGTAGCAATGGAGAAAATTCTGCTGTAACATAATTGACAGTATCCGCATTATTTTCATATCACCAAAATCATGATCCATCCCAATCCAGCTATTTTATGGGTTAAAAACAATCCAATGTTCCAAACGGGTTAAAAATAGAAATACATTTTTAATAACCAACGTAGTAATTCTACAAAGTGTCATATGCTGTAGAGGGAATCTTAGTCTCATCATCATCCCCAGATCAGCGTGCAGTGCCTTCATTATAGATCACCGGCACACCATCTAAGTTACAGAATAAAGGTCCAAGCTGGGGGTTGTACTACAGGCTGGCAGCCTCTTTCCATAAAAATGTACCTACTCAAACTACAAAACAAAAATACATTTATGGAATATTACTTTATATCTTATGGAACTGAAAAAAGATGTAAGATGAAGGCCTTTTCACATCTCTCATGGTGAACCTAAAGAGACCCAGTGTACACAAATTTATCTTATGCATATTTATTATGTTTATCTTGAAAACCCAATTCGATGCGGGGTCACCAGGACAACTTTGGAAAGCCTTGGGGTAGACAAGAGAAAGGTGGAAGAAGTTAATTTCCCATTGCCGTCCTAAGCACACAATCCAGAGGGCCACTGATATATTTCCTTACTTAGGAGAAATGTAGCTGACAAGAAGGTTTTGCTAAGAGGCAATAAACAGTAAATGCAAAGCTCGATTAGGATCTCTATGAGGGATTTTGGCATAATGGTTAGGATTAAGAAAAAACCAATTGCTACAAAAAGTATCGCCACAGATCTTCTCCAAGGACATTCTTCACCATCTCCTGTAGAGTCTATTATAAATAAATTATTGTAAAACGGGACCGCGTCAGCAAGCCTTAGACGACGTCCTCGGTGCAACCGAGCCGTCCGGTCTTCTCAATCACTTGCGGCCCGTCAGATTTTTATAAGATTCAACCATCCGGTGTTAGCTCAGAGTCTTATTTTTTAGCCCTTCGTACCTTAAAATATAGGTTAGATGATATTATTAGCTCGTATACAAATGATATTTTTCATAGCTGATGACTTGACATCGACCGTGTTTCGCAGCCCCTCGGCTGCTTCTTCAGGAGTCGATATTAACAGCAAGTATCTATTTAGTCGGGAACCATGTCTCTATCAGTTGTTTAGAAAACGACGGAGACATGGTTCCCAACTAAATAGATACTTGCTGTTAATATCGACTCCTGAAGAAGCAGCCGAGGGGCTGCGAAACATGGCCGATGTCGAGTCATCAGCTATGAAAAATATCATTTGTATACAATAATTTATTTATAATAGACTCTACAGGAGATGGTGAAGAGTTTCCTTGGAGAAGATCTGTGGCGATACCTTTTGTAGCGATTGGTTCTTTTGAGCAAATAGGTTCGCAGTGTTGCTCTTTGTATTTTTTGTGTAGGATTAAGAAAATACAGAGTACAGGAACGTACTATCTTATCACAGCACTCCCCCTGGAGGCTGCTCCAGTGGTTATTTATTTATTTGGATTTATATTACGCTTTTCAGCACTTCAAAGCAGATTACATTCAGGTACTGTTAATTCCTGCCTGCAGATTAGCAGGTGACATCTATTCCCAGTGTGATTTTTGGTTTGAAAGTTGGAAGAGAAGGATCCAATTTTTGTAGTTACTATATTTTTTAAATTTAGTATTGGTTCAACACTCTTTGCTGATTAGTTTAAGAAGCAAAGAGATCATTTTGTTGATTTTTTTTTGTTGGGAAGAAGTTTTTATACACACTCCCTGTCCAAGAAAGAGGGGGAAAAAGAATTTCTCTTTTTGAATCCATCTAACAGAGACTCCTTGGTCAACTGAGAGAATACCAACTGGAATTCTGAGCTGGGAGGAGAGAACGGAATCCTTAGCAAGGGAGTCTGGAGGGAAGAGATTTCAGGATCAAGCAATGGACCCCAGGTACTATGCAAGGGAGATCCTTAAGAGATAAGAAAACTCATCCCATGTACCACAGGCAGCCCTTCTTTCATTCATGGGAAAGGAATCTGGAAAGAACTAAGGCAGTAGTCCTCAACCTTTTCTCTGTTGGGACACACTTGATGTGGGACACCTGAACACACGACAGTCACAAGGCATCCACAGGAACCCCACCCCCGACCCTCTGTAATGGGTATAAAGCAGAACTAGAACATTCCCCGTACAACTCAACATACAAAAAAGATATTCTGGTGTTATCTCAATAACAGCAACACAAACTCTCTCTACTACCAGGCAGCAGTTCACCACCAATGCATGTCCTATTGAGAAAACAAAACAAATAAGACTGATACAAACATCTACATGCTAGTTAAATACCTCACCTTAGTATTACACCAAAATCAACCTTCACAAAGTACAGAACGACCACAAATTACAAATATGGAAACAGAAACTGGAATGTAAACCCAAAAAAGTCAATCTGCAGGCAGTGTAAAACTGGAGAAATGGAAACAAAAATATAGTACCTAACATAGTCCCAGGATCTGCAATAATGCACACAAACTAATTCACAGAAAGTTACACCAGCATTATGGTATGCACTCAAATGGAACAACCCTACCTAAACACCAATATACCTCCGATAAGGAAAACAGAAAAAAGCCAAGCTGCTATTTATAGATCCCCACACAGAAATAATTGTAAAACTATATGAATAAATATTTCAAAACAGCTGATGAAAAGAATAACATCTAACAAAAACAATTAAAAACTCTTAAATATTATTAAAAATTCTCCAAACACCAATAAAATATTTCAAAATAGCAGACACATTACATAATACCCAATAATTAAAATGGCAGTTAATCAAGAAAAATGAATTTAAAAAGCCTCTTTTACTTACCCTCTCTAGCAGTTCTCCTACTCTTTTCCCTTGCAGGCCACAACAGAAGCAGCAGTAGCTGCTGAAGCTGTCCTCATGGTCTTCTTCCTTAGGGACCACAACCAGTCTCTTTCTCTCTCACACACGCACGCACACACACACACACGCACACACACACACCAGTCACAGCCTCAGGACCAGTTTCTGCTTTCTCACACCCAATCATCTCCCCGACCAGTCTCTCTCTCTCTCACACACACACCCACACACCAGTCACCTCCCTGATCAGTCTTTCTCACACATACACGTCACCTCTCTAACCAGTCTCTCTCAATCACACCATGATCTCTCATTTACAGACAGGCTGTCAATCACACACATATGTTCTTTCTATCTCACTTACACACATGCTTCCTCTCTAACTCTCACAGCCACAGCCAACCAGAAACATGCACTCTCTATCTCACACACAGACAGAAGAACATTCCCTCACTCACATAAACACACAGAAGCATTTTCCCCTCCCATATACACACCACACACACATACACAAGCACCCTCTCCCTCACATACACACCACACACACACAAGCACCCTCCTCCTCCTCACATACACACCACACACACAGAAACCCCCTCCTTCTTTCACATACACACCACATACACACACAAACATACAGAAGCACCCTCCTGATCTCAAATACATACACACACACATACACACACACACACACACCGGACCCCAGCTGAACAGCTCCAGTCTGGCCCCACCAGCCTGCGGCTCTGATCTTTGGCCCCGCTGGCTGCAGGTAGCACGTGACACACCTGCTGGTGCTTGGCGACACACTGGTGTGTTGTGACATACCAGTTGAGAATCCCTGGACTAAGGGACCTCAGACACAGATCTTTTTAGTCTTTGTTTACTGCTGTGATTATGGATGTGACAAGAACAAAATGTGTTTGGTGCCAATTAATTTCTATGGAAGAAGCTGAAGAATAAACTTTTATTTTTGGAACACCACATATGAGTCCAGCCTTTTACTGGCACTGGGAAGTTACAGTGACACAGAGTTTGAGATGATACCCACAGAAAAAATAGACTTACACTATGCCTTGCAGGTTTATCCTTCCTCCTCCTCTCGCAGAATCCACACCTGGGTTTCATGGGACTCTATAAGGACTAAGCCCTGGTACTTCTGCCTTCATAGCTACACCTAGAAGAGGAACTACTTTAAAATGGCATGAAAACTACTTTCAGCCAAAGACAGGGTTGCCAACTGTTAGTAAATTTACTGACAATATAAAAAACACATCTGGAAAAATAATTTCATTTCACTTCAGTAAAAATATCACAAGTGACGTTCCTGTTTCTCCAGTGCTGCTGGCTCAGGCTCTGCAAAGCTGTGGTACTCCAAAGTCAAGGACTACGTCTTGGTGCATAAAGGGAGGAATATTTGAATCCAGTTGTGCACAAAACGGCAGCAGTAAATCTGGTGTGTCTGTAAAAAAGTAAGGTTGTCAATAAAAAAAATTTTTTTTATGAACTTGCAATCCTGGCCAAATAGCTCAAAGTTTCATAAAGGTGTGCTGAGACGAGTGCAATGTCGTTGGGATTAAAGGTGTGCTTGAAACTGGACAAAATCCCAAGGAAGTCACAGTCTGCCCTGGAAAAAAGAAATATCAACTTGCCAAACTCCCAGACCACACTGCCCTGCCACACTGCTCCCAGACCTGCACGGCACCACATGGCATCGGTTCTATCTTAATTCGTTGCTTTTCATAATGAATGACTGCTTTTCTGCTCTTTAGAAAACCTTCAGTTTCTTGAACTAAAAATTACCTCAATGTAACAAAAAAAAAAAACATTTCCATATTACTTTAACAAAAAGAACAATTCCGACTAAGGTTAGAACCCACAGAGAAAGATCTCCAAGTAATAAAAAACATCATCTGCTTATTTTCCTTACCCAGCCGTTATCTGCTCTCCAACCTTTCCTTCATTTTCCTACTACTATGGATCCTCTGTAGTTATTTCAGTGCATTTTAAACATGGAAGCCATATTTGCCCTTAGTTTAATTAAACAATAGCACGATGTTACGCTGTTTTCACTCTAAGGTCTGCCTAAATATTGTCACATTAATATTCTCTAGAGGGAAATTGTATGTGCAAAGGGGGAGGCTGCTAAAACTTCTGATGTCATGTTCTTGATCTCAAGTTAATGCAGCTGAGTCCATGTTTCATTCATCAGGGCTTCTGAGGGGAAAAAAACCCCATCAGCTGCACAGCTTTTTTTCTCTCACTTCAGTCTGCCCTGCCCTCCTACTCCTGGCAAAGAGGAATTTCATTTTCCAGAAGGCGCTGCCGCCGAAAAGTCTCTTTCCAGCACATCTGATCAAACAGCTGGCTCTCCGCTACTTTACAGCAGTGGTTCTCAATCTTTTTTCTGCTGGGACACACCTGACAGATGGCTCTCACATATGCGACTCGCTAAGCATATGACCATAATGGGGATAAATGTAAACATACACTCTGCATCAACAAGAACTTTCCCCATACAGCTCACCATACAAAAAAGATATTCTGGTTCTGGTGTCATCTCAGTACCAGCAACACAAACTCTCTCTATTATGAGGTGCAATAGCCCTACTTATGAAAAGACTAATTTACCATCAATCCCTATCCTGATTGAGAAAACACAACAAATAAGACTGATACAAATGCCTACATGCTAGTAAAATACCTTGCCTCAGTCACATACACAGAACCAACCTTCACCAGGTACAAACAGTCCACAATTACAAATATGGAAACAGAAACTGGAATGGAAACCCAAAACAGCCAATCTGAAGGCAGTGCAAAACTAGAGAAATGGAAACAAAAATATAGTACCTAACATGCTACCAGGATCTGCAATAATGCACACAAACTAATCCACACAAAGTTACACCCAACATTATGGAATGCACTCAAACAGTAACAACCCTATCTATGAAAAGGCAACACTACAAATATTAAGCCAGGCCCTAAACATCAATACACCTCCAATTAGGAAAACAGAAAAAGCCAACTGTTATAGATTCCCATACAAAAATATTTGTAAAACTATACTAATAAATGTTTCAGAATAGCTGATTAACAGAACATCCAACAACTAAAACTCATAAAAGTTATTTAAAAATTCTCCAAATACCAATAAAATGTTTCAAAACAGCAGACATGTCACATAATACCCAAACATTAAAATGGCAGTCAATCAAGAAAAATAAACTTTAAAAAACCACCTTTTCAGCAACTCTCCTACTCCTTTCCCTTGCAGTCCAAAAGCATACACCAGAAGCAGCAGTGGCTGCTGAAGCTCTGTCCTCACGGTCCTCTTCCTTAGGACACATGACCAGTCTCTCTCTCACACTCACACACACACTAGTCACCTCCCTGACAGTCTCTGTCCCTCACTCACACCAGTCACCTCCCTGACCAGTCTCTCTCACACACACACACACACACACACACACACACACCAGTCAACTCCCTGACCAGTGTCTTTCTCTCACACACATATGCTCTCTCTCTTACTTACACATACACACATATGCTCTTCCTCTCTCTCTCAATCACACACATACTCTCTCTTACACACATGCTCTCAGACACATGCTTTCTTTTGCTACAGACATGCTCTCAGTCACACACATGCTCTTTCTCTTATACACATACTCATATTCATACACACATGCTCTCTCCTCTTTTGGCTTGCTCTCCACTCACGACTCCCCCTCCTCCCCAGCACAAACAGTAAACTCTCCTCCAGCCCCCGCGGCCCAAGAACGACAAATCAATTTGGCTGCAGGGGCTAACGCTGCTCTGTCTCTCACCACTGATCGCAGGGTGTACTTCATTTTGATCCAGGCCCATGCTACTGCTGCTACTTTATGCAGCATGGTTCTCTCTTCTTCCCATGCCCCACTGCTTCACTTCCTCTTCCAGGATGTGGGGGCCGGGAAGAAGAAAGGGCCATGCCACTAATTTTGCCAGTTTTCACTAACATTGCAGCCGTTTCTGTCCGGGCGGAATGGCAGCAGTGTTAGTGGAAAAATGTCTGTCTTTCAGCGATAGAGGAGAGGGAGGGAAGCGCAATGGGGTCAGTGGGACACCAGGAAGCCGCGACACCTACTAGTGCTTGGTGACACACCAGTTGAAAATCGCTGCTTTACAGCAATAAATGTGGCACTGTACATTTGTCAAAGAAGCAAATAATCTTAAAAAGCTTTTTACTTTACTGTTTATGGGTTGGCACACACTAGCAGAACTCTTTTTCCTCCTCAGTGGCTTCCTGATACTCCTGGGAAGGATCAAATTATAGGACCTGATGGGGTGTGCAGAAGCAAAATCTATCCTGAAAATTGAGGCAAAACAATTTTTTGCAGTTATCTCCTAAACTGAAAGGTATATAGCTCCATATTATAATTCTGCACAATACCTTTTGTGCCTTAGGTTGTGTAATGTTGCATTAGCAACTAAGCCCATTTGGACCTTTAATGTTTTATTTGTGTGTCAGGTTTTAAAATGGCATTCCAAATCTAAGACAGCAGGGGCAATTTATCATCAGAGACTGCAGCACAATATTTAATTGCAGGGTTTGGTATTTTGGTTTAGGGAACATCATAACATTTACATGCTTCCCAGAGGCCAACAGGCCGCTGGGTTTTATTACAGCCTGAAAGTTCCCTGAGAAAAGCAGCACAGGAAGACTTCAGAAAATCACAATACTTTGTGGTATTTTTAACATGCTCTTTTCTTTAGCAAAACAATCTCCTTGTCTTCTCTTATTAGTATCATCCTTCCAACATGAACAAAGGCTTTGCTGAACAGTCCATCGAAACAAAATTCGGAAGGAAATACTAGAATACCTCAGTGGGATATTCACTCTGCAGGGTTTGTATGATCTCTCCTTTTAGGTGCACTTTTTTCAAGTTGGGAGCCATCCAGCCACCTCCTAAACCTAGAAAGATCTTCAGTGATGCAGTGGCCACATCAGCACATCCAAGATTATTTGTTTTGGTTATGTCATTAAATGAGCAATGTTGGAATATACTTAATCAATAAGGTACAGACATGATGCCTGCTTACGTTTGCACAAGTTTACTTGGGCGGTAGAATATAAAAATTGCATGATCCTTCTGGCATTGTTGACCTGCTCCTACACCATCCTTGCCTCCATTTCAGGTGGAAATCCTGTTGTCACTCTGAGTGATAAATGTAATTTAGTCCTTTTGAACGATGCTTTTCTATTTAAGCATTTTATTTCAAATAATTACAAATTACAAAACAGAAGCTCTGTGTTGAAAACAGTGATATAGGCAAAAGTACAGAAATTGAAAACATTATATAACAATAGAAATCATAAGATGTCATTTAAACTAGTCCACAATTTAAGGTGGGAAAGGTGTGAAATACAATTTTATCAAAAAGAGAGACGAAAACACAAAGAGGTCGACCGTGCCCTTAATATCACATTACTATGATCTTAAAGCACAGAAGAGAATCAGGTGGGGCTACCTAAACTACCATGTCTCCAATCTAGAAGCATGAAAAAACCGTAAGCTAGGGAGGATGAAAGAAAAGATATTGAACCGACTGCATCTGAATTACACACTTGCATGGATAATTCAGCCAAACTTTTCCTGTGAACTGTACAATCTGAAGACGCTTTAACAAATATTGCTTCCTTTTTTCGCCAAGTAGATCTTGCTAAATTGGAAAAACTCAAATCAGAGTATTTATGGAAAGCACATCTCTATTATGAAAAAAATAGCTTTAAAATACACTTTCTATCTGACTGAAATACAAAATTAACAATCAAAGTAGAAACAGTGAAAGCCGCAGCATCATTCTTTTCCAAAGTCACTGTAAGATCTAACAGGTCAAAAGAAGCTTAAGCTGCCTCTTTTAAACCTTATTTTTTCTTAAAGGGAGGAATATAATAAATTTTAACTATGGGTGGACAGGCACTCTAGAGGATCATTAAGATTTCCATGAAATTACTTTTAAGTAACAATAAAGGAGGGGGAGAGGATACTTTAGGAAAATTAATAAAGCGAAGAGTCTTATTCCTGAAAACGCTCTCCAACATTTCCAGCTTATTATAAAGTAAAATATTGTTCTTAGAATATCAATATGATGCTGCATTCTCTCGACCGTGATCCAGCTTTCCAAGGACACCGCACTGGAGCCTTCAGGTAAGGGAACCTGCATCATATGAGCACTCATGGGTCCTGTTGTTGGCCTAGATATGGGTTCAGCATGAAAAACCCAAAGTTTCCCCTTTCTCTTCACCAGAGGTTGGCAGGCAAACATTGGGGCACATGGAGCTAAAACATTCACATCTTCCCTAGTGATGCTTTCAGGCAAAGGAAGGTTTTACTATTTCAGGGCAGGCAGAGGAAGTCACTTCTATAACCAATCTACAGCAAGTGGTTCTTGCACTAGTTCCTTTCTCAGCTACTGTCACTCATTCCAAGCTTTCAACTTTCCCCACATCAATTGCTGTATTACAGTAGTTGGCATCTCCACTTCTCACTGCCTTCCATCTCTAGATACTGTTCCTAGCTCTATGTAGAATGACATCAGCATCTTCAATGCATAATGGGAGTCTGAGCCTCCTAGGAACTGAGATAGTCACTCTGCTATCTCCGTGTCACTGCTCTTTACATTTGAGGGTCATAAAACAGAAGGTAAAAATGTACGAACTTCATATTCAAAATCATTTAGCCGGCTAACTCAGAAGTTAGCCGGATAAATGAATATTTGGGCACTTATCCGACTAAATTCTAGACACCTAATAAGTTAGGCAGCCAGAATTTAGCCAGCGAAGTTAGGGATGTTCCAAGGGCAGAACTGAGAGGAGGTGAATTAGCCAGCTAAGTTAACCGGCTAATTCCAATATTCAGAGTTAGCTGGATGTCTGGTTGGGCCAAAGAGATGTCCTAAATTTAGGAAGCTATAATTAGCCAGCTCATTTTAAGGTAGCTGGCTATATTTAATAATGCATTTTCACTACTGAATAAGCCTCCTTAGTTAGCCTGATAAGTATTTGGCTAAATTTACTAGCCAGGCTGGTCCAGGCTTTTTCAACTGAGGGAGGGAGTTCAAGGCTATCTCTTCAGGAGCTAAATCTTATAGCTTGCAGCCCAAGGACCCTGCTCAACTGAGGGAGTGAACTCTTGCTTTCACTTCAGGAGCCTCCTAAAAAAGTATTCCCTTTCAACCTCCCAGGTCTCAGTACACAGCATGGGATGCTTTACCTACCATCTGCTGGAGACTGAGAATACCGGCAGGCTGAGATTAGCATGGATGATGTCAGCAAGCCTGTCTCCATCTGTTGGTCAGTAAGCATAACCCATTCACCTGGACTAGTATGACTGGATGAAGAGAAGAAACCATTTCTTCACAGCAGAAGGGGATGATGGCAGCTCACTGGAATCATGGCACCTTTGACCCAAGCTTCACAGTGAAACACTCCTGCTGGTAATCCTGGAACTATGGGTCTTCCACCTGCTCTCTTTGCAATAGCAAAGCATAATATTTTATAGTCAGGAAGGCAAAATAAAGCAGAACACAAAGAAAATTACAACTGCTTTTCAGGGGAAAAAATTTCTAGCTAAATTTATTGTGAATTACAGCTGCAGTCAAACTACTCAGTCATAGCTGGCACAGTACTGTGCATATAAATTGCTGCTTATCGACTTGAAAAAGATTGTTTAGAGCCTAAGGAGTAATATATTTGAGTTAATCTCTTCCCTTTTTCTAAATGCAAGGCTGCTGAATGACCTTCCAGTTGCCGAAGGGAGGAGCAAATTATCAGCAGACCTAATAAATCAGGAATGACAACCAAGCTCCGCAGTCTAATCTCAATATCCAATCCATCGTACTATGAGTGAAAGAGAAAGCTACTTAGCCAATCACATTCTGCTCTGGGGTAGCTGAAAGAAAGACCAATGAAAGCCTGAGAGAAAAGTGAAAGATATGCAGACTTCCCTTCTGAAAACTCCTAAATGCTGATGAAGAAAATAATTTTTTGCTGAAACAAGCATGAATAGGTGAATAGTAGCAGCATGAAAGTCTATGGCCCTGATTGTCATGACTTGATTAACGATCAACCCTATAGGCAGACTAGTTCCCTGATGTAAGAAAACAAAATGCATTATTAATAATAGTAATTTGAATTAAAACAGCACCTTCCATGCAAATAGGATAGCGAAACACATTATTATTGCCTTATAAACCTACCTGCAGTCACCTCTGGATTGAAAGGTCTATGTCCATGTAGTCTTAAGATAAGTCTTAAGCCATTTTTCGCATTTAAAGGATTATGAAAATTTTTAACACTGAAGCTGTGTATGTATATATATATATATATATATATATATATATATACATATACTATATAATATATATACTATTGATATATATATACTATTGATATATATATATATATATATATATATATACACATATATATATGTGTGTATGTATATATATATATATATATACATATACTATATAATATATATACTATTGATATATATATACTATTGAGATATATATATATATATATATATATATATATATATATATCTCAATAGCAAAAAATCAGAAATTGGGCAATATGTATATTATATGTTCAATAAAATTATCAAAAAAAATCCCAAAAGAAAAAAAAAGCACTAATGTTTGATATTCACATTAAAAATAATACATAATTTTTAAATTGCAGACATTAAAATAAATGAGCAGTTTCTAATTGTCTCTGTACCTGAATGTTGTTGGATCTGTATAAATTTATGTTTTACAATATTAATCTTGTGCATCAATAAACACAAACATCATAATGTATTTAACCACTGCAAATCATGTATACATATATTTTTTAACACAGTAAAATTGAGGTACCACAAATATATAATGACCTGTTCCTGAAATTCTCACTAATCACAGATGGGCAAAGAATGATGGTTTTTTTTACATTCTCTCTCTCTAAACAGAGAGAGAGAATGTAAAGAGAATGTAAAGAGATTAAGGTATACCCAGTCACACACATACTGTCATTCACACAATACAAGTAGGACTTATAGACGGTTACGTGTTATTTCCCGGGTCTGGTGGAAAATTCCCAATAAGGCCCTGTTGCTGGTGAAGGCTTCCTCAAGGAGGACCCCGGCACAGAAAACATTGTAAACATTGTAAAATCTGCTTATGAAAAGCTTCTACCGATGAATGTGGACAGGAAGGGACGGATCATCTTAGAATTAATATTGTAAAACGTGTAAATTTGTACAGATCCAACAGCATTCACGATGATGTTGATTAGAATGATTAGGTTAGAAACTGCTCATTTATTTTAATGTCTGTAATTTAAGAATAAAATATTAGTTTTGATGTGAATATCGAACATTGGTGCTTTTTTTTTCCTTTTGGGATTTTTTTAAAATATATATATATAAAATTTATTCCTGAACATCTTTCCTGCTCATTCACATTAAGCATGTTTAATTTATAAAAAATGTGTTTTAAGTTTCTTTTTCATTAAATATTTACATATTGCAAAATTTGGTGTGTTTTTTTTAAGCCAAATAATTACAGCTTATGAGGATATGCAGAACAAAAGAACCGAGGGGGCAATATTCAGACTGTCCATTTCCATGGGTGAACTTTTTAATACTCTTCCCCCCCCCCCCCCCCCAGACTTGGCACCAACCTCCACAGAGACAGCACACGCACATTTCTCCTTTGAAAACTGCCAGGGGTAAAAGTACTCGCAGACTTCTGCACCTGCTCTTTGTACATGCAGATTTTTCATGAAAAATAAATGCACACAGACCTGAAAATACAAATCGATGAACTCATTTTCCAATTTGCCCAAAACACACTCCCAGGGACACTGCCTCCAAATGCAACTCAAAGGAGAGCACCGCACGCACTTTCAGTCAGATGGGGGGAGGACAATCAGACCGCCAGTTTATGTGGGCAAATCACCATTTATTCTGTGTAAAATAGCTTTGTCCCCAGAATAAACGTATATACTGGAAAAAAAAACCTTGAAAAAGTAATGGACTGTGGTCTAACATTAAACAAAGTTTATGCAGGCCCTTCTGGTGGCGAAAGCAATTTCACCAAAATCCATGATAATTTATCGTGCCCAGATATATCACAGTTCAGTAAAAACTATGGGGTAGATTTTCTAAATCTACGTGCGCGCGAACAAATGTACACCGGATTTTATAAGATACACGCGTAGCCGCGCGTATCTTATAAAATCCGGGGTCGGCGCGCGCAAGGGGGTGCACATTTGTGCAACTTGCGCGCGCCGAGCCCTGCGTGCGCTGCCCATTCCCTCCAAGGCCGCTCCGAAATCATAGAAACATATAGAAACATAGAAATGACGGCAGAAGAAGACCAAACGGCCCATCCAGTCTGCCCAGCAAGCTTCACACATTTTTTCTCTCATACTTATCTGTTTCTTTTAGCTCTTGGTTCTATTTCCCTTCCTCCCCCACCATTAATGTAGAGAGCAGTGATGGAGCTGCATCAAAGTGAAATATCAAGCTTGATTAGTTAGGGGGTAGTAGGGGTAGTAACCGCCGCAACAAGCAAGCTACACCCATGCCCATTTGTTTTAACCCAGACTATGTTATACAGCCCTTATTGGTTGTTTTTCTTCTCCCCTGCCGTTGAAGCAGAGAGCTATGCTGGATATGCATCTAAAGTGAAGTATCAGGCACATTTGGTTTGGGGTAGTAACCGCCGTAACAAGCCAGCTACTCCCCGCTTTGTGAGTGTGAATCCTTTTTTCTTCTCCCCTGCCGTTGAAGCTATGCTGGGTATGCGTGAAGTATCAGTTTTTCTTCTCCCCTGCCGTTGGAGCGGAGAGCTCCAACGGCAGGGGAGAAGAATCGGAGCGGCCTCGGAGGGAACTTTCCTTCTACCTCCCCGCACCTTCCCCTCCCTTCCCCTCCCTTCCCCTAAATAACCCCTCCCCCCCCCGGCCCTATCTAACCCTTCCCCCTATCTTTGTTGGCAGAGTTACGCCGGCCAGAGGCCGGCGTAACTCTGCGCACACCAGCGGGCTGCTGGCGCGCCATCACCCGACCCGGGGGCTGGTCCAGAGGCCTCGACCACGCCCCCGGGCCAGCACCACGCCCCCGGAACGCCCCGAAAATCACGCCGCCCACCCGGCACGCCCCCCTTCCGAAGCCCCGGGACTTGCTCGCGCCGCCGAGCCTATGCAAAATAGTCTCGGCGCGCGCAGGGAGGTTTTAAAAGGGTTACGCGCATAACTTATGCGCGTAACCCTTTTAAAATCCAACCGTATGTGAATGCCTAATTTCAACAGTCCTGATTTACACAGAAATGTATCTTATTTTCTCAAGTTGAGATTAAACCCATTTTCCACACCTAAAAAATACAATGCTAAGTGCGAAAAAGACCCCATTAAATCTTCAATGGGAAGGGCAACAACATTTTTGCACGTACTCACTTTTAGGCATGAAAATTCCAGAACTGCCCTTTATTAAATAAATCCCAAAATGATTTACCTATAGCCACAGCATTGCCAGCTCATGGTGTCATCCAAATATTATGCAAAAAAAAGCATGCAGCCCTCACCACAGGGCAAGTGAAGAGCTGCTGGCTAATTTTTTTTTTTTTTTTGACAAAATCCATATAGTAAAATTTGACTTGTGCGTGTGCGCATATGTGCACAGGTTCACCAGTGTGCGCACATGGATGTGCCGATTTTATAACATATGCATGTATATGCATGCATTATATAAAATAGACTATCCACACGTAAGTGCACCTATGATTTTATATTGAAGTGCAAACGTGCGCGCGAATGCTGTCTCGAGCGCAAGCGGAATTTTACTATGTTCGCACAGCCAAGCAATAGACCTTTTTCCCAGTTCGCACCAGTAAAGGACTTCCTTAACCCCCTAGCTAATTTGCCTCCATTTTACCCTATTAGCCGCGAGCCTTAAAATTCCACTGACTAGCCTAGTTTTTTTTTGTTATGAAGAAGTAAAGTTATGTGGTAGGGGACCCCAGCGTGTGCTTGTGTGCGTAACTACTTACCCGCCGGCTTCATGGTGCAGTCCTGGCCCTCCCATGTCCCTCCCACGCCCCACCCCTTTTCCAGAAAACTTTTTTATGGGTGTACAAGAGATATGCATGTGACCGCAGGACTTATAAAATCGTGCGGCGCTCGCGGGTCACGCACGTACCTCCCAGTTTTGGCGCTCACAAGACTTTGAAAATTAACCAGCAAGGCTCCTATCAAATCAATCAGGAACTGGGGAAAATGTACAGCCTTTTCTCTTTGAGATGTCCCAGAGACAACAATTTGGAAGCTCTTAAAGCACCTAGAAACTTGTTTACTAAGGTGCACTAATGCGCAGTACAGCGTTTACTGTGCATTAAAATGCATTAGCAGAGAAAAAGCTCAAACGTAGAACTTGCAAGTTCCACGCATTATTTGTTTGTTCTCAAACCTGGCACTATGCAGGTATGCAAATGATCTACTTTGCATGCAAATGCATCCAAAGCAGCTTATTGGTATACAAGTGAATAGCGCAACAGGCACAAAAATTAAAAATCACATCCTGAAGCAGTCCCTGTTAGAGGATGAAAGCAGTTTAGCAGTTTTTTTTTAAGAAAAATCAGCAGTGAGAGAGGAATAGAGCTTGGGATACCAATAAGGAAGAAGATCCTGAGACTGGAGCAAGGGGAAGCTCGTCATAAATCTCTATACTTCCCAGTCCAAAGTAACTCAAGTTCTTTGAAAGCCAGAAAGAGAGTGACTTTCATGGAGAAGTGAAATGATGGGTAAGGTGCAGGGAGCAGCAGGAAGCAAAGATATCTGCAGTACACTGGTGAGTTGTGCTAGCATGTGGACTTGACTGCCAGTAGTTTAGCAAGTAAAATTCATGGGTTGATCATTTATAACTCATTCTGTTCTATCTATATAGAAGGACAATTTGCTGTAAATATTTTTATAGCTATAAATTTCTTCTTTGGAAACCACAAAAATCAGGCGTGCAGTGTATGATCTGAAGAGAAAAAACAGCTGAATAGAGTGCTGTGTCCCACTTCATCGAAGGGCCTAACAGATGTATTCAGTCCCTCTGTACACAGATCCCCATATTATCAATAAATGGGGAAGGTGGTTAGGGTTCACCACCGAGCTCCTTTTTTTGGCTCTTGGGTCTGATTAACATGGCATGGTCTGGAAAACGTCATGGGCATCTTTTCTGTTCTGTCACCAGCTATCAGGAGTAGCCAGCCTCCTCTCTCCAGGGGCTGTGCTTTTGTTCCATGCTGAAACGTTGACAAGGCACTAATGATGTACACTTTCATTTCAGTCCTTCCACCTCGCCTCCCCCCCATGTCCAATCTTCAATGGCTGCAGCTTCCGGTCTTTGTGTTCATCAAGCCTCTGTTTTACTGTGCTTCCCAGGCCTTTTCCTGGAAACATTAACCACTTTCTTGCTCTACTCCAGCCATGCTGTATTTGTACTATACTTAGAGCATTTTCAGCATGGACAGTGCTAAGGAATTGGATCTGGCTGGCTGTCCCACGGGTCATGATAATGTCATTTTTTTTTTGGCTTTTCTTGCTCTTTTTGGATTCCAATCAGTATCTACCTCAGCTAAGGCTACAGCACTAATGACCTTTGCTTGCAGCTACCCTGAAGATCCGTTACCTTGTATTGTTCTCTCTCAGTGGTTGCAGTAACAGTCTCTGGCAGGGGGGTCACAAACCTTGAACGGGTAGATGTGAATCGGTTACTCTTTCGGATAGTAGAAAGACTAGGGGGCACTCCATGAAGTTAGCATGGGGCACATTTAAAACTAATCGGAGAAAGTTCTTTTTCACTCAACGCACAATTAAACTCTGGAATTTGTTGCCAGAGGATGTGGTTAGTGCAGTTAGTATAGCTGTGTTTAAAAAAGGATTGGATAAGTTCTTGGAGGAGAAGTCCATTACCTGCTATAAAGTTCACTTAGAGAATAGCCACTGCCATTAGCAATGGTAACATGGAATAGACTTAGTTTTTGGGTACTTGCCAGGTTCTTATGACCTGGATTGGCCACTGTTGGAAACAGGATGCTGGGCTTGATGGACCCTTGGTCTGACCCAGTATGGCCTTTTCTTATGTTCTTACATGCACCCTGAATGTTACCTGTAGGTAACGCTATTGTGAAACTGCTTGGATTCCCTCCATCCAGCTCTATGACAAGCCTGGAGCATCCCAGCCGATGCAGAACCCAAAAGCCCAAATTGTGAATTAGGTCTCCCATATGGTGACTCATATTTTACACTGTCAGAATTTGGTTTGTATGTAAAGCGACATGTGCTGTGTTACTCCTCTACACACAGGGGTAGATTTTCAGAGGGTTACGCGCGTAACCCCCAAAAACCTACCCCGAACCCCCCCTGTGCGCGCAGAGCCTATCTTGCATAGGCTTCCGGCGCGCACAAAGCCCCGGGACGCGCGTAAGTCCCGGGGCTTTCCTGGGGGGGGGCGTGTCGAGACCAGCGCGTCATCCGGGGCGTTCCGGGGGCGTGGCCGCGGCCTCCGGACCAGCCCCCGGACCGGAACATGGCACGCGGCAGGCGGCCCGGCACGCGCAAAGTTACGCCTGCCTCGAGCAGGCGTAACTTGTTCAACAAAGGTAAGGGGGGTGTAGATAGGGCCGGGGAGGGGTGGGTTAGGTAGGGGAAGGTGGGGGGGGAGGCCAAAAGAAAGTTCCCTCCGAGGCCCCTCCGATTTCGGAGCAGCCTCAGAGGGAACGGAGGCAGGCTGCGCGGCTCGGCGCGCGCAGGCTGCCGATTTTGGGCAGCCTTGCGCGCGCCGACCCCGGATTTTAATGGCTACGCGCATATCTATTGAAATCCCACGTACTCTTGTTCGCGCCTAGTGCGCGAACAAGAGTACACGTGTGCGCAAATTTATAAAATCTACCCCACAATGAATACCTTTCAAAAATACAGCAGAAAAATCCAATTCTATCTCAAACAGCAATGCCAAGCAGATAGCACAAAAAGGAAGGAAGCAAACGGATATGAAATCTTCAATGACAGCATATAACGAATGAACACACTGTACGTGCTGCTCATCAGCACAAGATCATGTAATTCTTCACCAGACAATATGAGATTAGCTTCCCTCCCCTCCCCTCCTCCTCCATGCACAAAGTGCCAAATTTAGGCTCTGCACGTTGCTATGTTCTAACATGGTCTGAGAGCTGTATGAAGGGAACACGTGACGCAGGGAACGTTAATGACGTTGAAACCGACAGTGCCATGTGCCTCATTTTAAGTAATTTCTGAGGTCTTTTTTTCTATACTGTCAACAATAATAACTGTGATTCAGTCTACATGAACCAGCTTCTTATTATGGAAGACTTTGTCTACCACTATAATGAGGCGTGGGGGAAAAAAGGGGAGAGTGAAACGGATGGGTGGGGAAATGAAAGGATGAGAAAGAGGTAAGGGGAGGAGAAACAGTAAGAGATGGGAGGTGAGGGAGTGGAGACTGAAGGATGAGATAGAACTGGATCTGGGTGGAGTGGGAATGGACGAAGCGAGAGAAAGCAGCATAGGGATAGAGTAGGGGTATGCATCCACTAGGGAAAAAAATGCACTCACTTGTATTCTCACTGCACCTCACCTCTTTGAAAAAAATGTATTCAGGGTGAGGTAGGAGTATACAGCATGTGCATTTCATCCCCGATGAGTAAATCTTGGAGGAAATTTTGAATCCAGCGTTATATTCTCAGTAAACAATAAAAAATCCTCAGCAATTCCCCTTGCCTTCTTTGATTTCTCTACATTACTTTCTCCCCATCAGACCTCCTCCATCGACTTTGGGACATCTGTTCCTAAAAAGTTTTCAACCGAGTGAAAGCAGTCAGAGCAGGATGACAATCCTCTACCCTGTCTGCCAAGTGTAACAGGGACCTTCAAACAGCTGTCTCCTGAACGGAAGAGCAGAATTTGGCGGAACAGTTCCAACTTACCATAACATTATGTATCTGCCAATTTTTTAGACCCGTGCAAAAAGCCATTTCTGGGATATTATCCATGTTTGACGCACATGCTTATATCTATGAGCTGCTGGGTCTAGAATAAATAAAAGATCTTTGGATTATGGTAGCAGCAGTGAAGGGAAACGTAGGGGTGAGAGGAAGGGGCTGGGATGTTGGAAAGGCAGTAACAGACCAGACGGCATTCCAACAGGGATGCAAAGTTGGACAGAAACAACATATTTTGTATTTACCTATTTATTTCTTTATTAAAAGGATTTATTACACGCTCTCCTACTGGAATACTCAGAGCAAGGTACAAGATTACAGAGTGAATTACATCTGTGAGGACAGGATTACAGAGTGGATTTCATCCATAAGGTAGAGAAGATATAATAGAAAAATGTGATATATACATGTCATATCAAGCAATACATATCATATAGGGAGAAAATGTGGTACCTATCTGTTACAGCCCACTCCACTGAGGGCAGAGCGGGGTGTACCTCAGAAAGACTGAGTGCTCTGGAGTATTTATTTATTTATTTACAATCATTTATAATCCACTTATAAAGAGAACCTTCTCTGCCTAAAGCTGCCGCCGCCTGTGGGTTGAGCCCTTGGGTGTAGGTGACTGACAGGACTTACCAGGCAGAAGAAGGAACCAGGAAGAAGTCGAAGACCAGGACTAGAGCAGGAACCAGGAACAAACAGAAACAGGCCAGGTGAACAGTAGAATTATGGAGCAAATGTATGCCAGGCTAGGGCACCTTATATCCAGCCCTGAGTTTGGGACATACCTAATGCTGGTCCAACAGGAAGCCTGTAGAGATGGGTCTCCTTGTTCCTACAAGATTCTTGCTGAGCAGAGTTCCTGTGGCTCCGCTGCAAGATCCCCTGGCCTTGAACACCTATGGCTGCAGGTTCAATCCTTGCTACCCCTGACACTATCATATGAGACAATGTTCTACATACCAGTTGAATACTAGAGAGCAGTGCTGGTAAAAGAGGGGATCTAAGGGATGGACTGCAGTTCACTTGAGAGCAGATCAGCAAGGAGGAGAAGGCTTGGTGAAAAAGCCAGGTTTTGACCATACGGCAGAATGGTGGTAGCAAATCTGGCCTCTATTAGAAGCAGATTCCAGAACTTGGGAATGAACTAGGAGAAGTTTTGTTTACAGGTGTGAACCAGTCTGGGAGCAGGGGCTTAGGAGGGCACATTTCAGATCTCAGTCAGCACGGGAATTAGTAGTGGGATAGGCAATTTCTCAGAGAGGTTGGCACTTGTTATTTCAGCGATCTATAGGCTAAGAAGAGCACTTTGAATTAGGCCTGGTATAGAATTGGTAGCCAGTGTAGGTACTTGAGAACTGTGATAACGTGGTCTTTATAGCTGCAGCCAGTTTCTGTGCGATGCAGTAATCTCCAGCTGGGATAGAACAAATGCATAGGTCATCATGGCCGGGTTGCCTTTTTCAAGGTACGCCCAATTCATGTGCATAAAACATGCTTTTTTGCACAAAGAACTTGATTTAAACCCAAACTGTATTTTATGTGCCTAAATTCTGAATACAGGACCCTCCATATCATGAAGTCTAGCTGCAACCACATAGAATAACATTGACCCAAGTAACTTTACTCCAGCTCTGAACAGGAGTTACATTTCTATGTTAAGAAACAAAGAGTTAAGCCTATACGCCTCTATGCATTGTGGAATTGTAGCTAATGCCTTCATTAACATGGGATTTAAATAGAGGAGTGCTAATTTGTGGGCACATTTCTTGTGTGCAAAACTCCTTGCTGCATTTGGAATAAAGTCGGCACACAAAAGAATATGTACACGTCTGCATGAAAACTATGGGGTAGATTTTAAGACGTGTGCGCGCTACCCGGCACGCACACAAGGACGTGCGATTTTATAACATGAGTGTGCATGTTATAAAACCGGGGGCCAGCGCGTGCAAGGGGGTGCACAATTGTGCACCTTGTGTGCGCAGAGCCCGCGCTGACTTCCCCTGTTCCCTACCCCCACCCCACATTCACTTCCCTTCCTCTAACTCCCCCGCCCCCTAAGCTAACCGCCCCCCCCAAAAAATTTTCCTGCCCTGTTGCGCCTGCCGGCCAACTGCCAGCACATGATCCCCCGGCACAGTGGCAAATGGCCTCTGTGCTGGGAGCCTTTGACCCCGCCCCACCCCTTTTTGAAAGCCCCGGGACTTAAAACGCGTCCCAGGGCTTTACGCTCGTTCCCAGGGCCTTTTTAAAATAGGCCCGGCGCACGTAACGTTTTGAAAATCCGGTCCTATGTGCACAGCCCAGCGTACTTATTACACTGGACCTTAAGTCCTTCAATAAGAATGCCTTTAGAGGCTAAGGAATAATATGGGAGAGGAAGAACAAAGATTGTCTCTGCCAAGGACCAATAGAAAACTGATTCATGTGGGAGTCTCATGCATGGAAGCAGGCAAACGTTTCTACCACAGCAGGATATAAAGAGCAGCCAGCGTGTACCCAGGAGCCAGGAAGCACAGAATGGAGGGAGTGTGCATTGGCGGAAAAGTCCTGCAGATCTTCAGAAATCTCCAGATAAAACAAGGGCTCACTGAGCAGCACTCCTCCGACACAGACCACATGCCTGTGGACGGGGGGAGGGGGGGCTACAGAAGGCAACCCCCTGAGTGAAGTTAAAAATGACCAGAGATGGCAGCAAATATGACCTGGGGGGGGGGGGGGGGGGGGCAGCATTACCTTGGCTTGCTGCCAATGACTGTCAAGGCAGCGGACCCCAGCGGGATCCAGAGACAAAGGAAACATAGCCTTCTGCAGCCCAAAAGCCGGACAGCACAGTCCACTGCTGTAATTTCTGTAGCTCTAAGGACTCTGATATCCCTGCTCCAGCCAAACAATTCCTGAAGCTGAGTATTAACCCACTTCCTTTCAAGTTTCCAAAACAATTTTGCAGAACAGGTTACGCAGCACCCAGCAGGTGGGTGATGACGTGGGAATCAAAACAGAAAATGTGTTTTTCGGTCACAAAAGTAGAGCAACAGAACAATGTAAGTGAATTCGTATGAGCAGAGGAGATCTGAGCTGCTGACAGCTGTGAAACAGCACAATAAAAGCAGCCTGGAACGTTTCACTTCCCGTCATGCAGAGAATTTAAATGCTGTGTTATTAGGAGCCCCTGTGACACCGGCTCTAAACTGACAAATTGTTACGTTAACATGAGATGGAATTTTATTGTAAAATTTTAAGCTCTTCATAATGAAAGAACAAAACAAGGCTTCTGATTCCAGAAGCAAACAACCCGAAGTGCTCGAGCAATCTGCTGCATTGAGCACATACTTCTTTTATTTAGTTGATAAATGTGACAAATCAAAGTTCAAACATGAGCATGCTTAATAAAACGGAACACTTGCCAACACCCAAGCGTGCAGGGGCTAAGAATAAATAAGCGGCCCAGGTTTTGCTCTCTTCTAAAAACAGCTTCCGAGGTGTTTTCTCAATGCTAGTTGTGAGGAGTAATTTGATTTTCCATTTTTGTGAGAGATCTTTAAGCAGCCCGCCTAGCTGCAAACTATTTGAGCATTTTAAACATGTGCATTTTCTGTAAATTTGGAGTGTGGGAGTAGCCTAGTGGTTAGAGCAGTGGGCTAATAACCAGAGAAGCCAGGGATCAAATCCCACTAATCCTCCTTTGATCTTGAGCAAGTCACTTTACCATACCTTGCTTCAGGTACAAAGTTAGGGGCTTGTTCACTAAGTTGCATTATTTTTCCCAGAGGGAAAAATATTATGTCAATGAAAGAACTCCTGAGCAATGCATGATGGCGGCCCCGGGAACGCTTAAATGGGCTGCTCAGCCCCGAGGATGCACTCCCCAATAAAGTATTAAGAACCCCCAGCAGTCTGCGCAGACTCCCTGTACTATCCCATTCAGCTGCCCTTGGAGGTGGCCTGTTTAAAAAAATTAATTAAACATTTTTTATGCCAGTGGCCAGCCCTGCCCCCTTCACTGCCAAAATTCAGCCCTTGGATTCCAAGAGACCGGAAGCCCTCCTACTCCCACCCCATGACCCCCGCCTTACCCATCAAAATCTCTTGAGTGGTGTAGCGGACTCCAACTCCCACCCGAGCCCATGTCCCCATTACCTTAAAAGAATATCCTGGTGGTCCAGTGGGGCCCAGAGCACCCTCTAGACTTCAGGTGGCAGCCTTTTTCTTAAACAGCACCACCCAGCCTTTGTCTCATCACGTGATAAGTGGCCTAACGCATCTTAGTGAATGAGGCTCTCTGTGGGAATTACAATCGGGCCGATACAGTAAAAGTTGTGGGAGAGCGGGTGAGCGCCCACTTTCCTGTGCGCATGATTTAGTATTCAAATGAGGGCTCGCGGTAAAAAGAGGCGCTAGGGACAGTAGCGGGTCCCTAGCGCCTCTTTTTTGACAGGAGCGGCGGCTGTCAGCGAGTTTGACAGCCGACGCTCAATTTTGCCAGCATCGGTTCTCAAACCCGCTGACAACTACGGGTTCGGAAACTGGATGCCGGCAAAATTGAGCGTCCGGTTTTCAACCCGCGAGCTGTGGGCTGATTTAAAATTTTAAAAAAATTTTTTTAATTATTTTTTACTTTTGGGACCTCCGACTTAATATCGCCATGATATTAAGTCGGAGGGTTAACAGAAAAGCAGTTTTTACTGCTTTTCTGTACACTTTCCAGGTGCCGGCAGAAATTAACGCCTACCTTTGGGTAGGCGCTAATTTCTGAAAGTAAAATGTGCGGCTTGGCTGCACATTTTACATAGGGGCGGATTTTAAAACAATACGCGCGCCGGTACTTTTGTTCGCGCCACCGGAGCGAACAAAAGTACACCAGATTTTATAAGATACGCGCGTATCTTATAAAATCCGGGGTCGGCGCGCACAAGGGGGTGCACATTTGCGCAACCTGCGCGCGCCGAGCCCAGCGCAGCCTGCCTGTTCCCTCCGAGGCCGCTCCGATTTCGGAGCGGCCTCGGAGGGAACTTTTCTTCGCCCTCCCCCCACCTCCCCCCACCTTCCCCTACCTAACCCACCCCCCCGGCCCTATCTAAACCCTCCCCTTACCTTTGTCGGCAAAGTTACAGGCGTAACTTTGCGCGCGTCGCCGGCAGCCCCGCTCCGTCCTCCGGTCCCGGGGGCGTGGCCCGGAGGCCTCGACCACACCCCCGGGCCCGCCCCCGAAACGCCGCGTCGTTTCGGAAACGTCCCCGGACACGCCCCCTCCCTCCCCGTTTCGAAAGCCCCGGGACTTACGCGCGTCCTGGGGCTTTACGTGCGCCGGCGGCCTATGCAAAATAGGCGCGCCGGCGCGCAGGGGTTTTAAAATCCGCCCCTTACTGAATTGCGCGGGAATAACTAATAGGGCCATCAACATGCATCTGCATATTGCGGGCATTATTAGTTTCGGAGGGGGGGGGGCGGTTGGCCGCGCGTTTTTGATGCGCTATTACCCCTTACTAAATAAGGGATAAAGCTAGCGCGTCGAAAACACGCGTCCAAACGCGGGTTAACAATGTGCTCCACTGGAGCGCACTGTACTGTATCGGCCCGAATGGTTGCCTGTTAAGTGGAGGTCTAAATTTAGATAGTTAATTATCATCTTCAAATTGACGATCTCTCAGCTTCAGTCATACTCCATATTAGCATAATGTGGTACAAGCTGACCAGGGCATTGCGTTCTGCAGGAAGTCAGCTACTGCAGATCCGCCTGTCTGGGATTATATATGGCAGCAAACATGGACGATAGCAGGACTGTATGGAATATGTTACCTGGGCAGTTAAGAGAGATGCAAAATTTGTAATCTTTTAGAAAGTTTATTAAAGCAATGTTTTTTTTAAAGAGGCATTTGGGCAATGTAATTTCTGTGTATTCCCAGTTTTATTGTTTGTATGTGTTAAACTATGAATGCTTGATTTTACTAATGTCTCATTTGTCTGTTTTATGTATTATAATTGTATCATTGTAATCCACTCTGGGTGATTTGTTTGGAAGCAGTGGAATATAACTTTTTTAAAATAAATACTGTACCTGAATGTAACTCACCTTGAGCTCGGATTTGGAAAGGTGAGAAATTAAATCTGAACTCCAACTCTTCAGAGAGAGACCACCTTCCCCATTTCTCTTTGCAAAGAAGCACAGGCACCAGTACACAGGCTAAAAGTGTCTACATACGTTGCATCTGCTATTTGTGAAGCTGGCTGAGGGGTGGCAAAATAAAGTGCGACCAGCGGAACAAACTGAATGGACATGTGTGGTTTCCCCTACCTGATAAACGCTCTCCTGAGAATGCTTCTTTTTACCACAGCTAAAGGTACGTGCACCATATATAACCCATGTGCACTTTACCCTATTACCGGGGCCGATGCCTTTAAAATCTGCCTTGTCCAGTACTGTGGGGCACTCATGGCTGTGCTGAATGGCGCAAAGTGACGAGAGTTTGGATAGTGAGATTTATAAAGCAATGGCCTCTTTTAACAAATAAAATGTGACATCTCAAATCCTAAATTATGGTCAATCTTGGGATTCTTTTTTTTTTTTTTTATTGTTTCTTTATTAGATCTAAGTCATATTTACAAAGAAGTATGAAATAAAACAAGAGAAAGGGAAAAATTACAAATCACAAAATATTAAATAAGCACATCTGGGAAAAAACTATACAGTCCACATTATGGGAGTTACTCAGAAAAATTATTCAAATAGTACAGATCTTATCCCAAAATCTTCAGGTAACTAGCTATACTAAGGGAGATTTGTCTAAAACCAAAGTCTCCAAATGAAGAGGGTCAACAAATACAAACTTATTTTTCTAGTAAGTGACAATGCACTTACAAGGAAATTTGAGATAAAACAAAGCTTCCAATGACAAAAGCCGAAGTTTTAACTGAAGAAATTGCTTCCTCTTTAATTGGGTTTTCCCTAGAAATATCTGGGAATCTCTGATCGCAAAATAAGCATCTTTGTATTTGAAATACTGCCTGAAGAAAATCTCTTCTTTATCAACAGTGCAAAAGATACAACAAAGGTGGATCTAGTGGAGATATCATCAGAGGCTACAAAACCAAAGAAAGAAAAGGACTACAAGCAGAATGTAAAACCTCTGGGGCAGATTTTCAAAGGGATACGCGCGTAACCCCCAAAAAGCTGCCCCTGCGCGCGCTGAGCCTATCTTGCATAGGCTCGGCGGCGCACGTATGTACCGGGGCTTGCAAAAAGGGACAGGCATGGGCGGTCTGGGGCGTGGCCGGAGCCTCCAGGCACAGTGGCCATTTGCTGCTGCTGTGCCTGGGATCGCGGGCCAGCCGTCGGCCGGGGCGCGTAAGTTACGCCTGCCAACTTCTTCAACAAAGGTAAGGGGGGTTCTAGGTAGGGCTGGGGGCTGGGTTAGGTAGGGGAAGGGAGAGAAAGGTGCAGGGGGGCGGAGGGAACAGAGGCAGGCTGCGCGGCTCGGCGCACGGGCAAGTTGCACAATTGTGCACCCCCTTGTGTGCGCTGACCCTGGATTTTATAACATGCGCGCGGCTGCGCACGCATGTTATAAAATCGGGCATAGATTTGTTCTCACCGGGTTGCACAAATCTGCACCCGCGCGCAGGTTTTAAAATCTGCTCCTCTATTTCCCCCTCCTCTGATGCAGGAATTTTCTTTTTATCAGGTATATAACAATATTTAGATATAAGAAATGTCTTATCTGACATAAATTGTACTACATCAACCTCATATTTCTTAAAGTATTCATCTGAAATCAGAAGAGAACATGGTAAATTTAACAAGCGTAAATTATTATACCTAAGCTTGTTTTTGAAAGATTCACACTTTGGATATGTAAGTAAGTATCTTATCTTTAATCCCTGTATTAGAAACTGATAAATTGACAATAGACATGGAGTGATTAACTACTTTAGATTCTAATAGTGAGAGCCTAGCATCCACTTCTTGCAGTTTGTTGGTGGTGTCCCGAGAGAACTGGCATAATTGGAAAATCAAATTAGATAGCTTAGAGTCTATACCAACAACTATGTTCCAAATATATTTAAGGGAAACCTCCCCAGATATGGACGTATTATTAGTCCTATCAATTTCTCCTCCAGCAATTACTGAAACTGGGGTAGGAAGTAGAACTGGGATGATATTTTTCCCTTCACTTAATTGTCTTGAACATAACTCCAGCAAACAACCTTCCACTTGAGAAGAGGGAACTATACTAGAAGCCTGAATGAGGATAGCCCCATGGTTTAATCTAGCTTGGGTAACTGGAATAGGGGGAGGAAATCTGACTTCAGGTCTCAGTGAGAGATTCTCCAGTTTGGTACTCACATTCCGGTGCAGTGTTGAACTGGAAAAAGCTAAATGGTGATCCATTTGCCCACTTGCAGGAGTAGAAGTTGAAACTTGAGAGGTAAAGAAAGCTTTCCCCTTCTTCTTTTTACTCATCCTTTTCCGGTTGTAAATCAAAAAACCGGCATAAGAGGCATGCCCGTGCAGTGATGACATCGCATTGGGCGGCCTTGATGTCCTGGGAAATGCTTCTCTCCTCAGGGGGTCCAATAAGCAGCACGTCAGGCGAGGTGACTCATATCCACGCTGCAGGGCACCTCCATTAGTAGGACCCTGATGCAGTAATGACGTCGGTGTCGGGCAGCCCTAATGTCCAGGGAAGCGTTTCTCCCCTCAGGGAGTCTAGTAAGCGGCAGGTCAGGTGAGGAGAATCCCAAGATTCTGATCCAGCTATAATTTCAGTGGGAGGCTAGGGGGAGGGAGGATTTCTTCTGCATTCACTGAGATAAAAGATGCTCCGGAAGCTAGTTTTGAAATGAGCAACCAAAGGGGACCAAAAGACAAATATACACTTTGGAATATATTTTTCTGTCCAGAAAACATTACATAACTTGGTTAAAAAAGACTGTTGCATTCATCTGTAATCAATACACAGGCCCTGAGTAGATTTATAGTGATAATTATAACAGCTGCCAATAAATGAAATAACCGCATCTTTCTGTCTTGTCTCCCTCAACATTCCTCCCTCCCTACCCACCCTTAAGGATGCTGCATGAGCTGGGTTTCTATTTCCAGTGGGACAGAATAGTAATTAGACCTACAATGTTCATAACAGCTCAAATAATTGAGAGAACAAATGAGAAACTATGAAAGCTACTGAAGCTATGAATTATATGAAAGAAGAGAAAGAATCTCAGACTTTACAATATATATCCCAGTTACTTAATGCCTGTCTTATGTTACTGGCATGCTGTTAAAGTAATTTATCACCATAATATGTCCTGTATTCACTGCGTCTACAAACTGTGCAATGCAGCTGATAAGATTCAGAAGAATTGCAGGTTGGATGTATGTTTTTTAAAAAAAAGCAGGGGTACAAATTATTTAATTAATCCTTAGGACTTCCACACACAACTGCTCCTAACCAGCCACACTGGAACTCATTTGTGCTCAGCCTATGCCTATATGTTTTACCTCTAATTTATCAGACTGCATGGAGGACACCATTGTATGCTTTGTTTCCTTTTTATTTGCCTTTTGGATTGTTATTTCTGATATTTCTGAGATGTATATCTTGTTATCAATTGATAGATTTTTCAATAAAGCAGAAGTAAATATGCACTGAAGACATGAAAGAGCACCTGATGAAGACTGAGAGATTAATCTTCTATGATGGAATGATAAATGCTTCTCAATTGCCTAAGATTAATGTAAAACTCCAGTTCAGCTTTCCACCTAACACCTAGCCTGTCAAAGTTCACCAAACAGGGCTCCAAAAATGTTGCACTAATTCTGTAACTAGAACAATTTTTGTTGCCAATCCCAACTTTCCAGATCAATGCCCAGCTCTCCTTCTCTCCCTCTGGGCCAGTGTTTTCATTAGGCAAACTAGGCGGTCACCTAGAGTGCCAGCTCTTGTGGGGTGGCAAAATTGCTAGCATGAGCCCCTGGCTTCTAGCAGCACAAGAAAAGAATGGAGATGCCTGGCAGGGCCACCAGCAGAACTCATCCCACCAGCAACTGAAGAAGAGAAGGGATAGATCCAGTCTGAGTGAGTGTGTATGAGTGAGAGAGACAGCATGTGCATGTGTGTATATATGTACACATGTGGGAAAGAAAGAGTGTGTGAGAGAAAGAACATACGTGTGTTAGAGAGAAAGGTTGTGTATCTCCCTTACCTCCTACTAATCTACGACAATTTCAGGGTGATTGGAAATCAAAAGTTCTCATGTATGGAAAGGGGGAGATTTATTTTTATTCTTATTGGTTTCAATTATTGGGTGTTTAAAATATTCTATCGGTGTTTGGGAAATTTTTTTTAAATGTTTGGGAAATTTTTTTTAAAAAGTGTGAGTTTTTAATTGATGGATATATATATTTTTTTTGTGAATTGTTTTTATTGGGTTTTAACATGTTGAAGCTTTCAAACAATTGAATAAATCCATGGTACATTTTTGAAGATAAACACTACAAACATCAAACAAATGGTCATTCAAGTACAGACAGCAAGCACCATAGAAACTCCAGCAATATTTCCCATAGCTGTCGTAGTTAGCACGTCCATCGTACCCATCCCCCCAGACCTTCCCCCCCTCTTCCCCTCCCCCCCTGTGTGTCAATGAACAGCTACATTAATGCTTACAATCCTTGTATTAAGCCTTGTGATAGTGGCAATCAAAGGCATGGTCCTAAGCCTAGTCAATGGCATACCCCAGGCTGCAACATCTATACCGTGGGCCTCAAATAGTCATTAAGGGGTTTCCATATCTTTTCCATATCCATCCTGCATTTCACAGATACTGCTTGTGTGCTGAGAAACTCCATAGTATACATCTTAACTAAGAGTCAGAACCAGTGATCTTGGTGCAGCATTTGATCAGAGACCCAAATGGCGAGGATAGCTTTTTTCCCCATAAGGCTGGTTTTTTTTAATAAACTTCAGGCCATAAGCATCTATTTCCTTAACTTGAACAGGGAGTACCCCAAAGAGCCACAACATAGGGTCTGGTGGTAATGCCACTGCTAGCATCTGGCCAATCAGCTTGTTTATTTGTTTCCAGAATGAGTATATAGTTGGACAAGACCAGAAGCTATGAGGAAAGAAGCCAGCCATATGCCGGCTGGCTTACAGGTGAGAGATCTAGCAACCCAGGTGAGAGATCTAGCAACCCAGGAGAGAGATTTTGGAGCAACCCTAGACTCAAGATTGAACTTTAAAAAGTTCATTAATACCACAACTAAAGAATGCTTCTTCAAGCTACAGGTCCTAAAACAACTAAGACCACTACTACACTTCCATGATTTCCGTTCAGTTCTTCAAGCCATTCTATTTTCTAAAATTGACTACTGTAATGCACTACTACTCGGTCTCCCCGCCTCTTCCACTAAACCTCTACAGATGCTACAAAATGCAGCGGCTAGGATCCTTACAAACTCACGTCGTAAGGACCACATCACTCCAGTCCTAAAAATCCTACACTGGCTTCCTATCCACTATAGAATACTTTTCAAGACTCTTACTATTATCCACAAATCGGTCTACCAACAATCCTCACTCCAACTCTCCATCCCGCTGGAACTTCATGCCTCCAGAAGGCCATTCAGATCAGCATACAAAGGCTCTCTCCAGGCTCCCCCAAGCAAATCCTTGGTCCACAGCTCCATTCATAAACGAGTACTTTCAACAGCGGGTCCACTCCATTGGAATTCTCTTCCCCCTGATATACGCCAGGAACAATGCCACCTATCCTTCAGAAAGAAACTGAAAACCTGGCTGTTCGCCCAAGCATACAGCTGAAGATGCCTCTCTCAACCTTTATTAACTCTCTCACATACCCACCCTCTCCCTATTCCCCCCCCCCCACACACACACACGTTACCTCCCTGTTCTGATAACACCTGCCTGAGATAACTCTCCAGCCGAATTCAGCAACCTTATGTTAATTTCCATTTGTTAATTTACTTTTGTCTCGTTACCATTTTGGTACTCTCCAGTTGTATTATTTTGAAATCTTTCCTTTCTTCCAAAGCCCATGTTTATTCCCCTTGTTCAATGTAACTTTTTACCTTCTATATATTGTTAATTGGTTTTCCCCTAGTTTCATTGTAAACCGGTACGATAAGACCTCATCTTGAGCATCGGTATATTAAAAGAATTTAAATAAATAAATAAATAAATAAATAAATGCCGGTATTTAACACACATCAGAGAAGCTATTACATGTGCCCGGTAGGCCCTATCCGGGGTCATGTAGAATTGGCGCAGAAATTTGAATTGTAATTCCCTGTAGAGTACATTTTCAGACCATTCTGGTATATCCTGGAAGCAATGTGCAAAAATCTGGCTGGGTAGCGTGAACTCTGGCCAATGTTGCCAGGTAATGAAGAGGTGTGACAGTGCGTCCTTTTCCATGATGGCCTGTAAGGATTTGTGAAAGGTTGTAATGGATGGTTTCTGCGATGTAGGGACCATCACTACCTTGTGTAAAACCAAAAATTGTGTCGGGGATAGCCTGTAAGTCTTCTCGCGTAAGAAGAAAGTGGCGTAGTTGTAAATAGGAAAAGTAGTCTGAGGAGGGTAATTGATACGCTTGCTGAAGATCGGGAAAGGTAAGTAGTTTACCAGTGTCTTTTGAAAACATTGGTTCACCCGAATCAGCCCTTTATCTCTCCATTTATGGAATATAGAGGTGTTAAGCACCGACAGTAAAAGCTGGGGATTACATATATCTAAAAACCCCGATAATTTGAAGGGGAGATGTGCCTGAGTACAGAGGAAGGCCCAAGGCTAGTATTAGAAACATAGAAATGACGGCAGAAGAAGACCAAACGGCCCATCCAGTGTGCCCAGCAAGCTATGCACTTTTTTTTTTCCTCTTACTTGTTACGCTTGGCTCTTAGTACCTTTTAGTTTTATTTCCCTTCCACCCCACCATTAATGTAGAGAGCAATGTTGGAACTGCGTCTAATTGAATATGTAGCTTAGTTAGGGGAAGTAACCGCCTCAATAAGCAAGCTACACCCATGCTTTTGTTTACTCGACTATGTAATTTAGTCCTTGTTGGTTGTTGTCTATATATATATAGATACTCTTTTCTACATTGCCCCTGCCGTTGAAGCAGAGAGCTATGCTGGCTATGCGTTGAGGGTGAAGTAACAGACTTTCTCCCCTGCCGTTGAAGCAGAAAGCTATGCTGGCTATATGTTGAAAGTGAAGTAACAGACTTTCTCCCCTGCCATTGAAGCAGAGAGCTATACTGGATATGCGTTGAAAGTGAAGTAACAGACTTTCTCCCCTGCCATTGAAGCAGAGAGCTATGCTGGATATGCGTTGAAAGTGAAGTAAAAGACTTTCTCCCCTGTCGTTGAAGCAGAGAGCTATGCTGGCTATGCGTTGAAAGTGAAGTAACAGACTTTCTCCCCTGCCGTTGAAGCAGAGAGCTATGCGTTGAAAGTGAAGTATCAGACTTTCTCCCCTGCCGTTGAAGCAGAGAGCTATGCTGGATATGCGTTGAAAGTGAAGTAACAGACTTTCTCCCCTGCCATTGAAGCAGACAGCTATGCTGGCTATGCGTTGAAAGTGAAGTAACAGACTTTCTCCCCTGCCGTTGAAGCAGAGAGCTGTGCTGGCTATGCGTTGAAAGTGAAGTAACAGACTTTCTCCCCTGCCGTTGAAGCAGAGAGCTATGCTGGCTATGCGTTGAAAGTGAAGTAACAGACTTTCTCCCCTGCCATTGAAGCAGAGAGCTATACTGGATATGCGTTGAAAGTGAAGTAACAGACTTTCTCCCCTGCCATTGAAGCAGAGAGCTATGCTGGATATGCGTTGAAAGTGAAGTAAAAGACTTTCTCCCCTGTCGTTGAAGCAGAGAGCTATGCTGGCTATGCGTTGAAAGTGAAGTAACAGACTTTCTCCCCTGCCGTTGAAGCAGAGAGCTATGCGTTGAAAGTGAAGTATCAGACTTTCTCCCCTGCCGTTGAAGCAGAGAGCTATGCTGGATATGCGTTGAAAGTGAAGTAACAGACTTTCTCCCCTGCCGTTGAAGCAGAGAGCTATGCTGGCTATGCATTGCAAGTGAAGTAACAGACTTTCTCCCCTGCCATTGAAGCAGAGAGCTATGCTGGATATGCGTTGAAAGTGAAGTAACAGACTTTCTCCCCTGCCGTTGAAGCAGAGAGCTATGCTGGCTATGCGTTGAAAGTGAAGTAACAGACTTTCTCCCCTGCCATTGAAGCAGAGAGCTATGCTGGATATGCTTTGAAAGTGAAGTAACAGACTTTCTCCCCTGCCGTTGAAGCAGAGAGCTATGCTGGCTATGCGTTGAAAGAAGTAACAGACTTTCTCCCCTGCCGTTGAAGCAGAGAGCTGTGCTGGCTATGCGTTGAAAGTGAAGTAACAGACTTTTTCCTCTGCCGTTGAAGCAGAGAGCTATGCTGGCTATGCAGTGTAAATGAAGTATCAGACCTTCTCCCCTGCTGTTGAAGCAGAGAGCTATGCTAGATATGTATTGTAAGTAACGTATCAGGCTTATTTGGTTTGGGGGTAGTAACCGCCATAACAAGCAAACTACACCCCGCTTTTTTGTGAATGCAAATCCTTCTTTTTTTTTTTTTCCACATTTCCTCTTACAGTTGAAGCTTAGAGCAATGTTGGAGTCGCATTAACCGTGTGTATGTATATTGAATAAGGGAATTATCTCCAGGTAGTAGCCTTCATTCCCGCGAGCCACCCCCTCTTCATTCACGTCCTCTAGACTTGATGGATCCACAGTATTTATCCCACGCCCCTTTGAAGTCCTTCACCGTTCTGGTCTTCACCACTTACTCCGGAAGGGCATTCCAAGCATCCACCACCCTCTCCTTGAAGAAATACTTCCTGACATTGGTCCTGAGTCTTCCTCCCTGGAGCTTCAGCTCGTGACCCCTGGTTCTGCTGATTTTTTTTTTGACGGAAAAGGTTTGTCGTTGTCTTTGGATCGTTAAATCCTTTCAAGTATCTGAAGGTTGAATCATATCACCCCTGCTCCTCCTTTCTTCCAGGGTGTACATATTTAGATTCTTCAATCTCTCCTCATAAGTCATTCGATGAAGACCCTCCACCTTTCTGGTCGCCCTTCTCTGTACCACTTCCATCTTGTCTCTGTCTCTTTGTAGATATGGTCTCCAGAACTGAACACAGTACTCCAGGTGAGGCTTCACCAAGGACCTGTACAAGGGGATAATCACTTCCCTTTTCTTACTCGATATTCCTCTCTCTATGCAGCCCAGCATTCTTCTGGCTTTTGCTATCGCCTTGTCACATTGTTTCTCTGACTTCAGATCGTTAGACACTATCACCCCAAGGTCTCTCTCCTGCTCCGTGCACATCAGCCTTCCCCCCCCCCAACCCCCCCCCCCCCCCCCCCCCCCCCCCCCCCCATCGAATACAGTTCATTCGGATTTCCTCTCCCCATATGCATGACTTTGCACTTCTTGGCATTGAATCTCAGCTGCCATATCTTTGACCACTCTTCCAGCTTCCTTAAATCCAGTCTCATTCTCTCCACTCCTTCTGGTGTGTCCACTCTATTGCAGATCTTAGTGTCGTCCGCAAATAGACAAACCTTACCTTCTATCCCATCCGCAATGTCGCTCACAAAGATATTGAACAGGACCGGTCCCAACACCGATCCTTGCAGTACACCACTTAAAACCGCTCTCTCTTCAGAGAGAGTTCCATTTACCATCACACATTGTCTTCTGTCCGTCAACCAGTTTGCAATCCAGGCCACCACCTCGGCACTCACTTCTAAACTTCTCATTTTATTCACCAGTCTCCTGTGCGGAACCATATCAAAAGCATTATTAAATATAAAAGGTTGGTGAGTAACCCCCTGTCCCAACTTTTCTCTGGGAGTTTGAAATAAGGGATTTAAGGATATAGTCCCCAGCCAAGAATTAAAGGCTGACAGGGGAGTGAAGAAGGATGTACCGGCTAAAATATCTCTCAAGTGTCTCTTCAAACAAGTGAGATTATACGTACGCAAATTTGGCCAGTTCAAGCCATCTTTATCCACCAGTTGCATAAGAGTTTGGAGTGCTTTACATGCTTTTTTCCCGTTCCATAAAAAATTGCGGAGCAGTGCCCCTACTGCCTGACAATCTCGATAGGTGAGCCACAATGGGGTGTTGTTATTACTTGTGTTTTAGTGGATCCTTGGGTGCTGTGGAGATGACCACACCCACGGGGAGGAGCCCCATGAGGAGCCCAGCACTGGGCTAGACTCTATGGGGCAGATTTTAAAAGGAGCGCGAATAGCCTACTTTTGTTTGCGCTCCAGGCGCAAACAAAAGTACGCTGGATTTTAGTAGATACGCGCGGAGCCGCGCGTATCTGCTAAAAACCTGGATCGGCGCGCGCAAGGCTATGGATTAAGGGGCGGATTTTCAGAGCCCTGCTCGCGTAAATCCGCCCAAAACCGGGCGGATTTACGCGAGCAGGGCCCTGCGCGCTGGGAAGCCTATTTTACATAGGCCTCCCGGCGCGCGCAGAGCCCCGGGACTCGCGTAAGTCCCGGGGTTCTCCGAGGGGGGCGTGTCGGGGGCGTGTCGGGGGCGGGCCCGGTCGTCGCGACGTTTCGGGGGCGTGTCGGCAGCGTTTTGGGGGCGGGTACGGGGGCGTGGCTACGGCCCGGGGCGGTCCGGGGGCGTGGCCGCGCCCTCCGTACCCGCCCCCAGGTCGCGGCCCGGCGCGCAGGAGGCCCGCTGGTGCGCGGGGATTTACGCCTCCCTCTGGGAGGCGTAAATCCCCCGACAAAGGTCAGGGGGGGGTTTAGACAGGGCCGGGCGGGTGGGTTAGGTAGGGGAAGGGAGGGGAAGGTGAGGGGAGGGCAAAGGAAAGTTCCCTTCGAGGCTGCTCCGATTTCGGAGCGGCCTCGGAGGGAACAGGGGTAGGCTGTGCGGCTCGGCGCGCGCCGGCTATACAAAATCCATAGCCTTGCGCGCGCCGATCCAGGTTTTTAGCAGATACGCGCGGCTCCGCACGTATCTACTAAAATCCAGCGTACTTTTGTTTGCACCTGGAGCGCAAACAAAAGTAGGCTATTCGCGCGCCTTTTAAAATCGGCCCCTTTGTATAGCCGGCGCGCGCCGAGCCGCGCAGCCTACCCCCGTTCCCTCCAAGGCCGCTCCGAAATCGGAGCGGCCTTGGAGGGAATCCTCTAACGCCCTCCCCTCACCTTCCCCTCACCTTCCCCTCCCTTCCTCTACCTAACCCACCCGCCCGGCCCTGTCTACACCTTCCCCTTACCTTTCTCCGGGGATTTACGCCTCCCGGAGGGAGGCGTAAATCCCCACGCGTGAGCGGGCCTCCTGCATGCCGGGCAGTGACCTGGGGGCGGGTACGGAGGGCGCGGCCACGCCCCCGGACCGCCCCGGGCCGTAGCCATGCCCCCGTACCCGCCCCCAAAACGCTGCCGACACGCCCCCGAAACGCCGCGACGACCGGGCCCGCCCCCCGACACGCCCCGACACGCCCCGACACGCCCCCCCTCGGAGAACCCCGGGACTTACGCGAGTCCCGGGGCTCTGCGCGCGCCGGTAGGCCTATGTAAAATAGGCTTCCCGGCGCGCAGGGCCCTGCTCGCCTAAATCCGCCCGGTTTTGGGCGGATTTAGGCGAGCAGGGCTCTTAAAATCCGCCCCTATACATAAAACACCGAAATAATTCTTTATTTAACAGCTTGAAGCAGCCACCAGGTGGCAGTGGTGAGTTGTAGTCTCAGGGACCTTGGCAGAGGTAGCCCTTCTCTCCCGGATGACGTCAGGAGGTTCCGCAGCAGATACTGTGGATGAGACAGATGAGAGGTTAAAGTACTCACTCGGTGTTAGCTGTTATGGATGCGACTCAACCAGACAGTAGCAGTAGGTACAGGCACGAGCTAGCAATCTTGAGAAGTAGATATACCCAGAGTGGCATGACGTCAGCTGAGGGAAAGCCCTCGAGGTTCGCGCCACTGGGCGTACTTAGACGTGGGTTGCGCGCGCACCCTAGCAGGTACCTGGGAGGAGCAATGGCATACGGCTGCACCAGAGCCGTTCCGGGGACACCAGAGAAGTCGGCTTGATGACGCTGCGGTAGCCATCTTGCCCAGGTACGCGGGAGGAGACGAGATAGGGGTGCAACAAGTGGGGCGAAGCCGTCGAAGACCGACGGATGCAACAGTACCCCCCTTCAAAGGGCATCCACGCAATGACCTACCAGGTCTAGGGTTTTGCGGATGTAGATGATGGAAATCCTGTAGCATCTTCTTATCCAAGATATTGGACATTGGAGTCCACGAGTTGTCTGCTTGGCCTTAACCATCCCATGACAGGAGGTACTCCCATACTCTGTCTTGTTTTCTTTCATCGAGAACTGCGTCAACTTTGTATTTGATGTCATCTTCTGCATCTACTGGAGTAGAGTCGGGTATCTTGATGGAGAATTCACTGAGTATCACTGGTTTCAATAGTGAGATGTGGAATGCTTTGTGGATCTTTAGAGTAGCTGGTAGCTTCAGTGTTACGAATCAGAAGGTGGACCCCTGTTCCAAAGTAGGGTTAGCGCTACCCAAAAGGGAGTCAGCCCTTTTAGGTCTCTACCGTTGGAGGGCAAGGCCTGATGATGCAAACGTTGAATGAAGACTTCACTCTGGAAGCTCGTGATCCCCCCAGGAGGAGCCCGTAGGGACCCGGCAGGCTGAGACTTAGAAGACTCACTGAAGATTGAATGTAGGTCTGGATGCAGGCACCTCCTGCAGGTCGTGGATTCCAGATGGCTGGCGCATCCAGCAGGTCGTAGACAGTCCAGGAGCGGGAGTCAAAGAATAGTCAAGAGCCGGTCCAAGGGTCGAAGTCAAGAGGAGGGTCGTAAGCTGGTCCAGAAGCAAGTCAGGAGAGTGGTCCAAAGCCAGTCCAGGATCAAGCCAAGAGAATCACAACAGCCGGTCCGAAGGTCAAAAGCCAAGGAATCAGTCCAACGGGGAGGCGGAGCAGAAACAGGACGAAGAGCAGAACAAAAGCCAGGAACACGGAGCACAGGCAAAATCCCTCAAAGAGCCTCAATACCAAGGCAAGGTCTGAGGAGCAGACCTTACCTTAAATACTAGCATTGAGGGAGGAGTTTCAGGAGGGAGCCACGACAACTTCCTGTCGTGGCCCCTTTAAATAATTTCTTCAGTCGCGCACGCGGCTCTAAACAAACCAGGGGGAGGAGGAGTCTTCCCGGCTCAGCAGGGCCATGTGGCAGGACATCAGTGACGGCCAAGGCCGTGGGGAGAACATCAAGGGAGGCTGCCTGCTCCAGCAGGAGCTTCCAAGAGAGCCTGGCGCTGCAGGTGAGCCTTTGGTCCCGGCCGCGGACTGCCGCGGCCGGCGGCAATGACAGCCAACCCCGGTTGCAGACCGCCACAACCTGCGACCATAACAGTACCTCCTCCTTTAGGCCTCCCTCTAGAAGGTCTGGGTTTTCCCGGATGAGCAGTGTGAAAGTCCTTGAGAAGATTCTTATCCAGGATGTTCTTAGCAGGCTCCTAAGAATTCTCCTCAGGTCCGAATCCTTCCCATTCTAGGAGGTATTGCCATGTGTTGCCACGTCTCCGAACATCTAGTACTTCGCGCACTTGAAATATAGTCTCCTCCTCCGCCCTGGGTTGGAGAACTTCCGGAACTCTCCGAGTAGGCCAAGAGAGACCAAAGGCTTCAAAAGGGACGTGTGGAAGGAGTCATGAATTTGCAATGTGGCTGGTAAACGAAGTTGATAAGTCACAGGACCAAGCTGTCGCAGCACCGGAAAAGGTACCAATATAACGTGGTGCCAATTGCATGGAAGGAACTCTCAACCGGATATGTCTGGTGCTAAGCCACACCTTTTCTCCTGGACGGAACCGTGGAGCAGGTCGCCGATGCTTGTCGACAAACGTCTTGACAGAGTGAGCTGCTTTACGGAGCATGTGTTGGGTATGAATCCAAAGCCACCACAACTGTACAGCAGTGAGCTGGGCTGCCGGTGATGGCACTGCCAAGGGCAAAAGCAATGGCGGCCTGAGTTGTCGTCCAAACACAATCTGTAGAGGAACAGGCATGTGAGTTATGAGAGAACTCAGCCCACGAGAGAAGCGTCGCCCAATCGTCTTGACGGGAGTTGACATACAGCCAAAGAAATTGTTTTAATGTACAATTTGTACATTCTGCCTGACCATTTGCTTGTGAATGAAACGCAGTGGTATAGTCCAGAGAAATGCGAAACATCTTACAGAGATTGAGCCAGTACGGGTCGTAAATTGAAGTCCGCGAACGGATGCAACGTGTTAAGAGAGACCATGGAGATGGAAGATATGAAGCATGAATAGTTGAGCCAAGCAAGGAGCAGATGGGAGGGAGGGTAGCAGGATAAAGTGGGCCATTTTTGAAAATTGATCCACTACTACCCATATTACTGTGTTGCCCTCTGATGGCGGAAGATCCACAATAAAGTCAGTGGAAATATGTGTCCATGGTTTCTTGGGTATAGGTAACGGCTATAAAAGCCCCCAAGTCTTCCCAGTAGGAATCTTGTGTTGCACACAGGTTGGGCAAGAGTCCACATATGCTCGAATATCCTTGCGCATCTCAGGCCACCAATAGTATTGTTGAAGGAGTGTTTGCTTCCGAGCTCTTCGCGGGTGTCCGGCTAACTGCGAATCATGCCCCCAGGCCAGTACTTTATTACGCAGTCTCTTAGGTACCACCGTTTTACCAGGTGGAACGGTGAATGTCGCAGAAAGGGTGATGCAAGCTGGGTCTATAATATGTTGAATAGGCTCATCAATATCCTCTGACAAGAAAGATCGGGATAAGGCATCTGCCTTAATATTCTTGTTAGTAGGTCGATATCGCAGTTCAAAGTTGAAGCGTGTGAAAAACAGCGCCCACCGAGCTTGATGTAGGTTCAAACGTTGGGCCTGTTGGAGGTACACCAGGTTCTTATGGTCAGTGTAGACTGTAATACGATGCTGGGCTCCCTCCAGCCACTGCTGCCACTCTTCAAATGCCAGTTTAATGGCAAGAAGCTCCTTGTTGCCGATGGAGTAATTACGTTCAGCCGATGAAAATTTCCTAGAAAAATACGAGCAAGGATGAGAAGTTCCTGTGGTGTCATTCTGGCTTAAGACAGCTCCAACCCCTTCAGCTGATGCGTCCACCTCTATCACAAACGGACATCTGGGGTCCGGATGCCAAAGGCAAGGTTTTTTGAGGAAAGAGTTCTTGAGCGTCCGGAACGCTTTTTCAGCCTCTAAAGGCCAGGACTTAATGTTTGCCCCTTTGCGAGTAAGAGCCGTGAGAGGTGCAGCTAATTTGGATAAATTCTGAATAAAACTATGATAGTAGTTAGCGAAACCAAGGAAGCGCTGGAGCGCACGTAAACCGTTAGGTTGAGGCCATTCTTGAATACATTTCAATTTGGAGGGATCCATCTGAAAGCCTTGTTTGGACATGATATACCCCAGAAATGGTAGGGACTCTTGTTCGAAAATGCATTTTTCAATCTTTGCATAGAGATGATTTTCTTTTAGACGTTGTAAAACCAGAATAACATTTATTTATTTATTTATTTATTTATTTATTTATTTAAGGTTTTTATGTACCGGCATTCATGAAGCGATCACATCATGCTGGTTTACAAATAAACAGGGATGCAATAAATACATCAAAACAGAAATAACGTGTCGAAGAAAGCAGTTACAATTAACAAGGACTATTGAACTGGGATCAGAGGAAATAAAGATAGTTTAGCAAAGACTAAATTATATACAAGGAGATGAGGTACAGCTGCTGTGTTCGATATGTTGATGGCGAGATGCCATCAACATTAATTTAAGTCCGGGAAATTAATTTAAGTCCGGGAAAGCTTGCATAAACAGCCAAGTCTTGAGTCTTTTTCTAAAGGTTAGGAGGCAAGGCTCCTCTCTGAGATCAGGAGGGATGGAGTTCCATAACGGTGGGCCAGCTGTGGCGAGGGCTCGATCTCTTAAGGTAATGTGACTAGTGGTTTTAGTAGGGGGTACATGGAGGGATCCTCTGTATGCGTCTCTGGTAGGTCTTGTGCAGTTGTGTAAGCGGAGAGGAAATTGTAGGTCAATTGTGGTGTGTTGATGGATGATTTTGTATATCAAGGAGATGGATTTGTAGATGATTCTGAAGTGAATTGGTAGCCAATGAAGTTCTTTTAGAATTGGGGAAATATGGTCTCTTTTCCTGGTCTTTGTTAGTAAACGGGCTGCTGTGTTTTGTACCATTTGGAGCGGTTTGGTGTAGGAGGAAGGGAGACCAAGTAGGATAGCATTACAGTAATCTAACTTTGAGAAAATAATTGCTTGGAGGATCGTTCTGAAATCTTGGGCATGGAAGAGAGGTCTTATCCTTTTTAAAACTTGGAGTTTGTGGGAGGGGGGTGACGTCACTTCCCATGCCGGGAGACTTTTAGCGGTGCTCTCTGCCCCCGAAGATATTTCAGCTAGAAACTTGCCTTTAAACCCCTCGTTTTGCGGCGATCTTTAGCCTGTCCAGCGGCGGATATTAGTGGGAACATGGCCGGGAAGACAAAATCAGTGGACCTCAAAAAATATTCTTATACAAAAGGTGGCGAAGTCCCGGACCCCACGGACTACAAAATGGCGGCGGGAGCGGAGTCGGAGGACTCGGAGGCCGAGGGGCCCGATCTGGAGCTCGTGGACTCCGATCGTCCGCTGCATGCCGAAATGCGCTCCTGGTTTATGGAGCTGCGGAACGACATCAAGGGATTCAAAAATGAAATCACTGAAATCTGGCTGCCCTATCAAAACTGGCTTACCAAAGTGGCGGGGGTATCGATAACCTGAATATTGTACAGCTGCTGTATGGACCCCCCTGTAGCTGTGCGGCCCCAGGGACTCTTACCATGGTTTAGTGGCATTCAGGTGTGGGAAGCCTTTGTTTTTCCTTCTTTTCATTTCTGTATAACTGTGAAGCTTGGGGGGGGGGGGGGGGGGGGTAAGGGTTAAATGAACCATGAAAGTTACGGGACAGGCTAAACGCCTGAACTCTTTATATTGTTGATTGATTTCTGATTTTAGTTGCGACTGTTCATTCTGTATTCTCACTTGACAATTGAATACCCGGTTTGATGTGTTCATCTGTTGGTTCAATAAAAAGCTTAAATCATAAAACTTGGAGTTTGTGGAAGCAGTCTTTGGTCGTTCTGTTGATGGTGGCTTTGAAGTTCAGCCTGTTGTCAATTATCACTCCTAAATCTCTCACTTGAGTGGTTGGTGGGTTGGTTGGATGAGAAGCGGTGAGATTGCTGTTCTCTGGAGATATGAGTAGTATTTCAGTCTTGGAGGAGTTTAGTACTAGATTTAGGCTATTGGGGAGATGTTTGATTTCTTGGTGGCAGGATTCCCAGTAGTCGAGGGTTTTCGAGTATGAGCCTTTGATGGGGATCAGGATCTGGATATCGTCTGCGTAGAGAAAGTGTTTTAGGTTGAGGTTGGTGAGGAGTTGGCAAAGTGGTAGAAGGTAGATCTTAAAGAGTGTCGGGGATAGAGAGGAGCCTTGTGGGACTCCTACGGATGAGTCATGGCGTGAAGATTCTTTGTTCTGGATTTTGACCTTGTAACCTCTGTTGCTGAGAAATGATTTGAACCAAAATAGAGCAGAGCCGGAAACTCCTATGGCAGCTAACTGGTTGATGAGGATGGAGTGGTTGACGAAGGCTGCCAAAAGGTCCAGAAGGACCAGCAGAAAAGATTGACCTTTGTCGAGACCCAGGATGAGGAAGTCTGTTAGGGAAGTAAGGAGGGATTCCGTGCCTAGATTTTTACGGAATCCATATTGCGAGGCGGATAGAAGTTTATTATCTTCAATGTAGTCCGATAGTTGAGAGTTCACAAGCCTTTCCATAATCTAAGCAATGAAGGGGAGATTGGCTATTGGGCGGAAGTTGTTAGGATCTTTTGGGTCCAAATTTGGTTTTTTTAGGAGTGGTTTGAGTGACCATGTTGTCGATGCGCCTGTAAATTAGAAGAGAAAATCAAAATGTCATCCAGGGAGACTATAACGCAGACATAAAGCAAGTCTCGGAATATCTCATTAATGAAATGCTGAAATACTGCAATTAGTCAATCCGAAAGGCATGACAAGATATTCATAATGTCCATCTCTGGTTTTGAAGGCCATCTTCTACTCGTCACCTCCCGAATCCTGATGAGATTATACGCTCCTCGAAGATCCAACTTCAAGAACACATTGGCCCCCTGTAAACGGTCAAAGAATTCAGCTATTAGCGGTAATCGGTACTGGTCTTTGATAGTAATGGCGTTAAGCCCACGGAAGTCTATACATGGATGCAGGGTCCCATCTTTTTTCCCAACAAATTAGAAGCCGGCCCCGGCTGGAGATTTAGAGTGCCTAATGAATCCCTTCTGTAAGTTGTCTTGGATATATTCAGACATAGCACAGGTCTCCAAGGCAGATAACGATAGACCCTACCGTGAGGTGGGGTAGCTCCAGGAATCAGATTGATGCTGCAATCAAATTCTCGGTGTGGAGGCAAAGTGTCAGCAGCCTTTTTGGAAAAAACGTCCGCAAACTGATTGTACTGTGCCAGCAGTCCCTCAAGCCGGGAGGTGCAGATGAAACTACAGGAGGAGTTTCATCCTTTAATGCAGTTCTCATGGAATGCTAGGCCCCAGTGGATAAGTTTTAAAGATGTCGAGTCGAACTGTGGATTGTGATGTTGCAACCACGGAATACCAAGAACTATAGGATGGATGGCTCTCTGGATAACATAGAAGGAGATACTTTCAGTGTGGTTCGGTGCAATGTGGCACTCCATCGGAACTGTATGATGAGCTATCCTCCCCGGCAGGGGATCTCCGTGAATGGAAGATATAATTAACGGCTTTAGACACAGGCGAGTAGGAATGTGCAGTTGTTCTACCACATCTTGCAGAATGAAATTTCCTCCGGCTCCAGAATCTACTAAAGCCAGAGTGGAGAACTGGTGATCTCCGAGACACAGAGTGACATGCAGGGTTAATGGGGGAGCCGGAGAAGTGATGCCTAGGGTTACTCCCCCGATGGAGCCTAGGCTTGGGAGTTTCCAGGACGTGTTGGGCAACGAGCAATGAGATGGCCCGCTCCTCCACAATATAGGCAGAGGCCTGGCTTGTGGTGTCTTTGCCATTCCTCAGGAGAGAGGGGACCATGACCCACTTGCATAGGTTCTTCAACAGTCCCTTCTGGGATAGATGCAGTTCGAGAGACAGAAGCAAAAGAGCGAGAAGGAGTAGTAACCGCCATGTGCCTTCTTGTGCTCGATCCCTCACGAGCTCTTTCCTGTAGCCGGCGGTCGATCCGAGTTACCAAGTCCAAGTTAGAGTCCAATGATTGCGGTAACTCCCGGGCTGCCATATCATCCTTTATTCTGGATGACAGGCCCTCCAAAAATATGGACCAGAGACAGTTCTCCTCCCAATGGAGTTCCGATGCAAGGGTTCTAAATTCAATGGTATAGTCAGCCAGTGGCTGATTTCCTTGTCGAAGTTGTAGAAGCCTGGAGCCAGCAACCACTTTCCCTGGATTGTCAAATACCGCTTGAAACAATTCCAAGAACGTAGGAAGGTTTTGTAGGACTGGATCCGACCGTCACCAGAAGGGAGAAGCCCAGGCCAGGGCTTTACCCTCTAACAGAGACAGGATATATGTAGTTTTCGTAAGATCAGCCGGAAAGAGGGAGGCTTGAAGATGGAAGTGCATTGATCGAGGAATCCCTGGCACAAGCGAGGTTCGCCAGCATAACATGGAGGAATAGGTAATGGAATCATGGACCGGGTATTACTCTGTATCACCGATGATAATGGTAATGGTGGAGGGACTGCATGAGCCGCAGCTATAGAATTAAGATGGGCGTTGAGTCGTTCCAAGGAAAACGCCACAGATTCTAATATGCGTTGCTGCTCCATGACTTTCTGGGCTAGTCCAGGAATGGCCTGGCGAGCTGAAGCCTCTGCCGGGATCATGGGCTTGGTATTCTGTTACGAACCAGAAGGTGGACCCTGGTTCCGAGATAGGGTTAGCGCTACCTAAAAGGGAATCAACCCTTTTAGGTTACCATCGGAGGGCAAGGCCTGATGATGCAGACGTTGAATGAATTCTTCACCCTGGAAGCTCGTGATCCCCCCAGGAGGAGCCCGTAGGGACCCAGCCGCTGGGACTTAGGAGACTCCCTGAAGACTGAATGTAGGTCTGGATGCAGGCACCTCCTGCAGGTCGTGGATTCCAGATGGCTGGCGCCTCCAGCAGGTCGTAGACAGTCCAGGAGTGGGAGTCGAAGAATAGTCAAGAGCTGGTACAAGGGTTGAAGTTAAGAGGAGGGTCGTAAGCCAGTCCAGAAGCAAGTCAGGAGAGTGGTCCGAAGCCAGTCCAGGAGCAAATCAGGTGAAGGGTCCAAAGCCAGTCCTGGATCAAGCCAAGAGAATCACAACAGCCGGTCCGAAGGTCAAAAGCCAAGGAATCAGTCCAACGGGGAGGCGGAGCAGAAGCAGAACGAAGAGCAGAACAAAAACCAGGAACACGGAGCACAGGCAAACTCCCTCATAGAGCCTCAATACCAAGACAAGGTCTGAGGAACAGAACTTGCCTTAAATACTAGCATCAAGGGAGGAGTTTCAGGAGGGAGCCATGTCAACTTCCTGTAGTGGCCCCTTTAAATAATTTCTTCAGCCGCGTGCGCAGCTCTAAACAAACCAGGGGGAGGAGGAGTCTTCCCGGCTCAGCAGGGTCATGTGGCCGGACTTCAGCGGCGGCCAAGGCTGCGGGGAGAATGTCAAGGGAGACTGCCTGCTCCAGCAGGAGCCTCCGAGAGAGCCTGGCGCTATGGGTGAGCCTTTGGTCCCGGCCGCGGACTGCTGCGGCCGGCGGTCATGACAGTCAGCCCCGGTTGCAGACCGCCGTAACTGGCGGCCATAACATTCAGAATGTAGGTGAGGTTGCCCAGTTGTTGGAGAATGGGAAATGGTCCAATGAAGCGAGGAGCGAATCGAGCTGAAGGAAGTTTGAGTCTCAAATGCTTTGTTGAAAGCCAGACCTTGTCACCAGGTTTGAAGTTCTGAGCCTTGCGATAATGAGCATCGTATCCTTTCTTGGCTCATATTCCTGCTTTCAAAAGCATCTCTTTAGTCTGAGTCCAGAGTTGATGGATATCAGTAGCAGTTGTCTGTGCTGCTGGGACGACACTGATAACGGAAGTGGCAGTGGTGGTAGAGGTAGTCGTCCGTAAACCACTTCGAATGGTGTTGATCCAGTGCATGTTGCTGGATGAGAGTTTATAGCAAATTCTGCCCATGGCAACAGTTCGCTCCAATCATTCTGTCGGGTGTTCACATAGGCACGAATGAACTATTTGAGTGTCCTGTTCATCCTTTCTGTCTGGCCGTTGGACTGAGGATGATATGCCGATGTGAAGTCGAGGGCTATATCGAACTTCTTGCATAATGCCTTCCAGAAGTTAGCGGTGAACTGAACTCCGCGATCGGAGACTATGTGCTTAGGCAAGCCATGCAGGCAGAAGATGTGCGTAATGAACAATCGGGCGAGCTCCATGGCAGTGAGTAAGCCTGGGAGAGCCACAAAATGTGCCATCTTTGAGAACCTGTCAACGGTTACCCAAATGGTGTTGTTCCCTCCTGATGATGGTAAATCTACCACAAAATCAGTGGCAATATGTGTCCACAGTTCTTCAGGGACCGGCAAGGGTTGGAGGAGACCCCATGGACGTCCTGGCAGTGTCTTCTGTTTAGCACAGTTTGCGCAGGAATCGACATAAGTGAACGTATCCTCTTTCATGGTGGACCATCAATAAAAGGTTTGCAGTTTAGACAATGTCCTTCGTTGCCCAGGGTGTCCTGAGAGTTTGGAGTCATGGGCCCAAGCCAATAGTTTTTTCCTGAGGTTCTTGGGTACAATTGTCTTTCCTGGAGGTACCGAATGGGTAGCTGCCAATATGACCTTCTCGGGGTCGATGATGTGTTGCGGCTCTTTGGGTACATCCTCGGAGAGGAAGGAGCGTGAAAGAGCATCAGCTCTGATATTCTTTTCTCCTGGACAATACTTGAGCATGAAGTTAAATCTGTTAAAAAACAGTGACCATCTCGCTTGTCTATGGTTCAGGCGCTGTGCATGGCGGAGATACTCCAAGTTCTTATGGTCCGTGAAGATCGTTACTTGATGTTGCACTCCCTCAAGCCAAGGGCGCCACTCCTCGAATGCCATCTTTATAGCCAGAAGTTCCTTGTTTCCAACTCCGTAATTTCTCTCGGCAGGAGAAAAGCGACATAAGAAAAATGAGCATGGATGAGGTACCTTAGAATCGCCAGCCTGGCTTAGTACTGCCCCTACGCCAAGGTCAGAGGCCTCAACCTCTACAATGAAAGGTTTTGAGGGGTCTGGATGATGAAGGCATGGCTTGGTGGAAAAGGCTTCCTTCAGTTTTTGGAATGCTGCAATCGCTTCGGGAGACCAATTAGCTATGTTGGCACCTTTTCTTGTCATAGTGGTCAGCGGTACTGTGAGCGAGGAGTAATTTTTGATGAAGGTCCTATAATAATTAGTGAACCCTAGGAAGCATCTGAGAGCCTTTAACCCGGTGGGTTGTGCCAATTTCTTGATACTCTCCAGCTTCTGTGGGTCCATTTGAAAACCTTCTGTGGAGACAATGTAGCCTAGCTTGGCATAGAGATGGTTCTCACGAAGCCTCTGTAGTACTCTTTGACATCTTCTTGGTGAGTGGTGATGTCTTGTGAGAAGATTAAGATGTCATCTAAGTAGATAACAACACATTTATAGAGGAGGTCTCGGAAGATGTCATTCATTAAGTTCTGAAAGACAGCTGGAGCATTACACAGGTCGAACGGCATCACTAAATACTCGAAGTGGCTGTCTCGAGTATTGAAGGCCGACTTCCATTCATCGCCAGCTTTTATGCGAAGTAGGTGTTACGACTGTCGCTGCCCGACGTCTCCACTCCACCCACCTTACCTTTTTTGCGACTCCTCCCGCGGGTGATGGACATCTAGCTGCCGCGGCATCTGCCTGCCATCCTCTCCGGCGTCCCCGGTCCAGCTTGGGTGCTGCATCCCGCCATGTTGTCAAGGTACCATAGGGCGTGCGCGCTGTGCGGCCCTGCTTCTTATTCTCTCTTTGGCGCGAACCTCAGTGGTGTCCCCCTGTGATGACGTCAAGCATCCCGGATACAAAAGCCTACACTTTTTGCTAGCTAATTGAGTTAGCAAGGGGAACTCCTTACGGATGGGATTCGCTCTCCGTACCTAGCTACTCTGCAGCTACTCTGCCTCTCCAACTTTTGGACTTTATCCTAACAGGGTACCCACTCCTCGGGGGCCTCTCTCATTTCTTTCAGGTCACTATCAGGAACCGGTACTCGCTTCTCGAGGGCCCATGTTCCCTGACTCGCTGCCTGAACTTATCGCTTCTGCTTGGAAGAAACCGCTGCCTACATCATCAGTGATTTACCAACTTTATTTCCTCAGAGCTGTTCCCTGTGTTGTGTGTTCCAAAGCTGAGCCTGACCTGTGGCCCCTCACAGGACTTCCCCCCGTGGGCGTGGTCAGCTGCCACAGTGTCCAAGGGTCCACCCAAAACCTTACAAACAATAACAGTAGGTTGTATTCTCCTTTCAGATCTAGTTTTGAAAAGATCTGGGCTCCTTGTAGCCTATCAAAGAGTTGTGAAATCAGAGGCAGGGGATAACGGTCCTTAATAGTTATTTCGTTAAGGCCTCTGTAATCTATGCAAGGACGCAATGTGCTGTCCTTTTTGCCCACAAAGAAGAAGCCTGCGCCCGCAGGAGACTTGGACGGTCTAAGAAAGCCCTTGTTGAGATTCTCCTGAATGTATTCAGACATGGCCTTGTTCTCGGTCACAGACAAGGGGGACATTCTACCCTTGGGTGGCTCCGTATTTGGATTCAGACGAATGGCGCAGTCATGGGGTCTGTGAGGCGGAAGTATATCTGCTGCTTCTTTTGAAAAGACATCTTGAAAAGATGCGTTTTGAGGCGGCAAGCCCGGCATTACTGGGGTGGTAGGCATACAAGGTAATGGCTTAACCTCAGTCAGGCATCGCTGATGGCAGTCTGGACCCCAACTTGACAGTTCCAGAGTGACCCAATCGAATTGAGGCATGTGCTGTTGTAGCCACGGTAATCCCAGTACTATGGGGTGCATAGCCTTCTCTAAAACAAAGAAGGAGATAGACTCCATATGGAGAGCACCAGTATGTAAACACACTGGTTTGGTACGTAGTGTTTCTTCTCCCGGCAAGGGTTCTCCATGGATGGATGATAGACGTAAGGGAGGCGACATGATGGAAGTGGGAATCCGTAGATGTTCCACTAGTCGTTGAAGAATGAAGTTGTCTCCTGCCCCTGAGTCCACTAGGGCAAGAGTCTGGTACTGTAGAGGACTGCAGGTGAGAGATACCGGAAGAGAGAGCGGAGGAGGAGGAGTGGTGAGGCCTAGGAAGAGTCCTCCCGCAGGACTTAGGCCTGTCCGTTTCCTGGACATATAGGGCAATTTTAGGCAGCATGACCAGCTTGTCCACAGTACATATACAGCCCTAACTTCTTCCGCGTTCTTCTCTCTTTTGTCGTCAGGTGGCTGCGGCTTAATTGCATCGGTTCCTCTTCGCCGGCTGCTGGGACCGTAGGGGCAGCCCTGGATGCAGTCTTGACTCGGACTTCACTCAAGAAGGGTCTCCTGGAAGTCTTGGTTTCTTGAACTTTATCTCGAAGCCGGCGATCGATTCTAGTTGCCAGTTTCACCAGTTCAGCCAAGGTTTCAGGCATCTCTCTTGCTGAGAGTTCATCCTTCAGGCGAGTGTTCAAGCCTTCAAAGAACAGCATCTTCAGGCATCTTGGGTCCCAGGATAGTTCAGACGCCAGTATCTTGAACTCAATTGCGAAGTCAGCTAGGGTCTTGTTCCCTTGCGTTAAGATGAACCAAAGAAGATCCTGCAACAGAATATCGGGCAGGGTCATCAAAAACTGATTTAAACAGTGCAAGGAATCCTTCAAATCCGTGAAGGATCGGGTCCTCGCATTCCCACAGCGAAGATGCCCAGGATAAGGCTCGTCCATCTAGGTATGACAGGATATACGTAGTCTTCGCATAAGCTGTGGGAAAATGTCCAGGTTGTAACGCAAAGTGCATGCAGCACTGGTTAATGAAGTCTCTGCATCTCCACACTTCTCCCGAGAAGCGGGTAGGAGCTGCTAGAAGTACAGTTGACTTAACCGTCACCTTCGACAGTTTAGCCTCTTTACCTGAGGTGGAAGGGGAGTTCATCTGTTTGTGTAACAAATTGAATGCAGCGGGCAGTCCTTCCAGAGTAGTCTGCTGTTCGTCGATCCGCTGGGCCAGGCCTGGAATAGCCTGCAATGCCGTGAGGTGAGCCGGATCCATGGAGTTGGCAATCTGTTGTTATTACGTGTGTTTTAATGGATCCTTGGGTACTGTGGAGATGACCACACTCACGGGGAGGAAACCCGTGAAGAGCCACAGCACTGGGCTAGACTCTATACACAAAACACCAGGTGGCAGTGGTGAGCTGTCGTCTCAGGGACCTTGGCAGAGGTAGCCCTTCTCTCCCGGATGACGTCTGGAGGTTCCGCAGCAGATACTGTGGATGAGACAGATGAGAGGTTAAAGTACTCACTCAGTGTTAGCTGTTATGGATGCGATTCCACCAGATAGTAGCAGTAGGTACAGGCACTGAGGCAGGGAGAGCAGGCCCTTGAGGAGCGAGTGCCCGATCCCTGAAAGGCACCTGAAATAGAACAGAGGGCCCCCGAGGAGCGGGTAGCCAAGTTAGTAGTAAACCCCAAAGGGCAGAAGGAGAGCTTCCTGCAGGCAGCAGAGAAGCGGCAGAGTAGCGCAGACAGGAACAGTCAAGCCATTCGAGTCTTTGCCAACTCAACGAGCTAGCAATCTTGAGAAATAGATATACCTGGAGTAGCGTGACGTCTGCTGAGGGAACGCCCTCGAGGTTCGCGCCACTGGGCGTACTTAGACGTGGGTTGAGCGCGCATATCCTAGCAGGTACCTGGGAGGAGCAATGGCGTATGGCTGCACCAGAGCCGTTCCAGGGATGCCAGAGAAGTCTGCTTGACGACGCTGCGGTAGCCATCTTGCCCAGGTAAGCGGGAGTTGCCGAGATAGGGGTGCAACAAGCGGGGCGAAGCCATCGACGACCGACGGACGCAACACGGGGTCATTTGTAACACATACAACCACCTCGGTAAGATCATCATTTTAAATAATTGAAGCCTGCCAGAGATAGAAAGCAGTAAGCCCTGCCACTTTCGTAATAAGTGGGTCATAGATTGAAGCGGGGGACTTATATTAACCTTGTACAGATCAGTCAATGTGCTGGGAATTTTAATACCTAAGTATTTCATTGTAGTATCAACCCATTTTAAGGGAAATGGTCCTTGCCACGCGCTCTTAACCCGTCCCCCCACATCCAAAGTTTCTGATTTATCGCGATTGATTCGTAACCCTGCAAACTGACCATACTCCGCTTACATAGACAGAAGAGGATCCAGTGACCTTTGGGGATCAATCAGAAAGATCAGAACGTCATCCGCAAAGGCCGCTATGTTAAACTCCTGGCAACCAACCCCGAACCCTATAATGTCCTAGGATTGGGGAATTTTGCGGAGTACGGGATCTATGGCTAAATTGTACAACAGGGGGGATAGAGGGCAGCCTTGTCTGACCCCCATCTAATATGAACTGCTTCCGATTTAAAGCCATTTGCTACTATGTGGGATATCGGATTTGTATATAACATAGAAATAAGGGTCAAAAAGTTACCCCCAATCCCATATTGCTGCAAGACCAAGAAAAGGTAGGGCCACGACACTCTATCAAAGGTCTTTTCCGAATCAAAACCTATTGCTAAGACCTGAGTTTTAAGGTAGAGCGAAGAGGCCATTGCTGTTAATAATTTAATAATATGTCCACAGGCAGGTCTCCCCTTCACGAACCCCACTTGGTGTTCAGAAATCAGTTGGGGGAGTACTTTCTGCCAATATTTTAGCTAATATTTTGAGATCGCAATTTAAGAGCGATATGGGTCTCTATGAGGCTGGTTGTAAAGGGACTTTCCCAGCTTTATGTAGCACTGTGATATATGCTGAGTTGAAATGTGCGGGTAGCCCCTGTTTTTGAACCGCCCCATTATAAAACGACGTGAGGGGTTGGACCAATTGGGCGTTTAGAATTTTATAAAAATCATAGGAAAATCCATCCAGTCCTGGTGCTTTGCCTGGCTTGCTGGTGGAAATGGCAGTGGAGACTTCCAACAATGTCAGTGGGCGATTCAGGAAAGGTAGTTGGGCCTCTGACAAAGTAGGCAAGGGTAAATCAGTAAAGAAAGCCTTTTCCTCTGTTGCCACACCCCCCCGCCCCCCCCCCCCCCCCCCGGTGTCATCTGTGTATAATGTTTCATAGAAGATACGGAATACCTCACAGATATCTTTCCGGGAGGTAACCTTATGCCCCAGTGTGGTTTTTCATTGAAGGGATAAAGGTTTTCCTTCTGTGAACCCTAACAAGATTAGCTAGATGTTTGCCCACCTTATTGCGAAAGCGAAAGAAATTTCTCTCAGAGGCCTGAAATAGGTGCTGGGCTCGCTGCTGAAGGTGGCTGTTTAAATCTCTAAGAGTGCTGAAATACTCGAGTTGGTGTTCCTTAGTAGGGTGAGCTATCAAAAGATGTTTAAGGTTTCCCAATTTAGTCTCCAAAGCCAAAAATGGTATGATTTAGCCTGTGCTTGCGAGAAGCTGCAAAGGAGATGATTTCTGCCTGTAGTACAGCCTTGGTCGCCTCCCAGAAGAGCTGGGGATTAGATAAATGCGGTTGATTGTGGGTGCAGTACTCTTCCCAACATTTCTGGAGGTAACTGTGAAACTCAGGGTCTGCTTTTCAGTACCCTGGGAACCACCAGAATTTTTCACCCGGTTCTTTCGCATGAAATTTCAATTCCACCCAGATTAGTGCATGGTCAAATATAATCTGGGGGCCAATTATCACTTTGGTCAAGGCATGAAATCCTTCTCGGGGAATCAGGATATAATCTAGTTTAGACATAGAGAAGTGCGCTCGTGAGATATGTGTGTAGTCTCTCTCTGTAGGATGCAAAGTGCACCAGGAGTCTATTAGGGAAAACTCAGAGCATAAAAAGGGCACCCCTTCCCTTCCCAGCTAGGGCTAAACAGACCCTCAGGCGACCTGTCTAAGCGTGGGTCGTGGGTAAAGTTAAAGTCCCCAGCAACCACTACGTATCCCTTAGAATGAGATACCAACTGCGTAAGGACGTATGTGTAGAAAGTGTGTGAGTATGAGTTAGGGGCATACAAGCAACACAGCGTGATTTCTGTTTCATTAAGGGAACCCATAACCATACATAGTCTGCCCTCCTGGTCGTGGATGGACGTAGATACCTTAAAAGAAGCAGATTTATGAATCAATATCACAACACCTCCTTTCTTATCCTTAGCTGGGGTGTAATAACACTTTCCCACCCAATTTCTTTTCAATTATTGGCTCTCTTCTGAGAGGTGTGTCTCCTGTATACAGGCCACAATGAGGTCGCACTTTTTAAGCTGCTGTAGAATCTGGTAAATCTTGATCGGGGACCCAAGCCCATTTACATTCCAGGATATTATTCTAAGGTCGTCACTCATAGTTGGGGTTTACGGAAGTGAGATGCCAAGAGATGCCAACTATGCCAATAGGAGACGCACCCCCCCAGCTAGGGCCATCCCCCTCTCCGTCTTCATTATACTTGATCTCTGCCATGCCGGTAATCCAATAAGTCCTTATAGTAAAAGCTATTCCTCCCACTGAATTGAACTAGGCATATTAACTGCTCCTTGCATGGTTTGCCATAAGGAAGTAGCTGACACACATTCCCTCCCACCCCCCCTATCCCCTTAACCTTCACCCCCTTTCTCTGCCTATCTCCCCTCCCTCTATCCCACCTGCTTCTTTCCCTGAAACCCTTCCCCCTCCCTCCCCAACCATTCCTCCCCTCCCCACTATGAACTTAAACATCATAACCTGTCTAAACCCCTAGAGTGAGTTCGGAGAACACGTGTAGACGTGGGTGGGTGTCGCGTTTCCTCCTCCTAGAAGGCCTGACGAATGCCATGCTGTAGGACATATGTCCACTAGTCCCCAGGTTCATATAGCATTCAGTCACAAAATGCATTGTCAGGACGCGTGCTCGTGTTGGCTCCAGTCTAACTGCAGGAGATGAATCCGGTCAATCGAGCATCGTCTGTGAGAAAGAGCCATGAGCTCCAATCTGCCCTTAGTTCTTGCCTAGAGCCACCCAGTACCTCTGTTGGTAATGGGGGACAAGCCCCATACACACATTGTGTAGCCGAAGCGTTCCGCAAACAGTTGAAAACACAACTTAACCTTAACAGGGAAACTGGGAACTGAGAATGTCAGTCAAAACATATAGGGGGAACACCTTACAGTTTCCAGTTGCCCATCCCCTTGTTGGGCCAGCTAGCAAAGGGTAAGCTCTCTGGGCCATCTCATCTCACCGTGCCGGAAAACCTCTCAGTCCTTGAGAAACCACGTGGCGAACATGGCCGCCGTTACTTGTTTCCTTCAGCGCAGGGTCTTCGCAATAAAGCTTTTTACTGCCTCCTGTGAGTCGAAGAAATGGGTCTAGTCTCCATGCCATATCTTGAGATGGGCTGGAAATTGCAGGGAGAAACGCACATTTTTTTCAAAAAGCGCTGAACAGATAGGAGAGAACTTTCTTCTTTGCATGGAAACTTTAGCAGAATAATCTTGGAATATGCAAATTTTATGAGATTCATACATTAACTCCGGGGTCTTGCGGGCTGCTTGCATGATAGCTTGCTTCTGAGCGAAGTTGAGCACTTTCGCTATTACTAATTTCAGCCGGGTATCTTCATCCTTCCTTTGGCCCAGCCTATGGGCCCTTTCGATCTTTAATTTCAAAGTTAGCTCCGGGAGCTGTAAGGCCGTGGGAAGCCAGCTCTCCAGGAAGGACCCCAGATTTTTTTTGTCTAGCTATTCCAGTAGTCTCAACAAGCATATATTTGATCTGCGGGCCCTATTCTCTAAATCTTCAAGTTTGGAGGACTGTGCCTCCACTCGTGTTTCCAGCACCTGCAGCTTGTTGGTGAGGGCGGTGTTATCATCCTCCAAAAGGCCCATTCTTCCTTCAATCTTATCTAAACGAGGGTTCAATTCCAAGAGAGTCGAGTGAACCTCAGAGATCTGCGCGGCGATTGTCGCTAACTTTACATCCGGTATTTCCATCAGCAGAGCTTTCAGTTGTTCCATCATCACCGGCGTAAATTCAGACTCAGTGCTCAGCTCTGGGGCAGCCGCCATTTTAGGATCTGCTGCTTTCATCTTTTCTTTTTTGCCGGTTCTTATCGGCATGTCGGAGGGAGAACGCTGCATATACGAGGTGATGGACGTGTACCCCCTTAGCCACTTTCTTTCGTGAGTAATTTAGAGTGATTGAAAGGTAATAATACAGTAAGATTCGAAAAGCAGCACCCGGAGCCCTCGTGAGCATGTCTGCTCCTACTCACTGCATCACATGGTCCTCAATGATGGATATTTTAATCATCAGATTTGAAATATTTATCTTTTTATTAATATGGTTTTACTATTATGATTGATGTTTTATATTTATTTTATTGCTTGATGTTTTTTGAGGAATGTAATGTTTCTGTTTTTTCCATTGCTTCACTGCATACAGAGTCTGGCTTCTTGCAGTTTCTAGTTCAGTTTTTGTCTGGACGTTTCTATTATACTTTATGGTCTCTTTATTCTGTATTTGGTGAAGGCCTGTCTGTGTTCTGCATGGGTGACTAAGGTGAGGTATTCTGCTAGCGTGTAGTTTCTGTGTAAGGATCTATAGCAATTTAGTTTGCTATGTTTTCCTAATAAGAGATATGCTAGTGTTTTAGGACCTGGTGTAATACTTGCATTGTTGCCTTCTCATAGATAGGGTTGTTACTGTTTGAATGCTGAGAGTTACTGCTGTTTTAGTGTGGAGGTACACTCTATTGTAATTGTAATTCTGTTTAGTCATGGCTATCTGAGGGCCAAGTCCATACCCAACCGTCTTCTTGCAGCACCCCTCCGGAGACTGACATCGGCGGAGACGGACCGCGGCTCCCCTGCCTCCAGCTGCCGGCGAAGATGGATGCCTGCACGGGCGAAAGCGGCCTTGCTTCAGGAGGAGGGGAGAGAGGACTGGCAATCCCGAGCGTAGGAGAACCGTCCACTTCTTCTTCCACTTGTCATTTGAAATGACATTTGACATGACAGATACCAGCGTGACCGTGAAGCGTTAGGCCAGCGCACCCAGGATACTGTATAGCGCTCTATACTGTAAAATGGGTTGCGCGGGACTAACGCTTCACGGACGCTTCTTGGACGCAGCTTGCATTTGCAAGCTATTTACATACAGTATCGAGCGGTAGGTGAGCCAGACTGTGCGTGCGGCAATCGCGGGTGCGCCCGGCACTAACGCAGCTCTTCCTACCGCTCCTTACTGTATCGGCCTGCATGTTAAAAAGGCCTAATACCATATGGGTTCTAAGTGTCTTTTTTTTTTTTTTTGGCTTTTTTTAAAGGATTTTCTAGTTAGCATCACAGCAGCGTAAGGAAATATAATATACATATTGTTGTGAGATTTTTACTTTGGAAGACTGTTTTTTGAATGTTCTTTTTATGTAAAATCTGTTATTACAAATGCATACTTTTTAATTGTATGCGAGAAGGCATGGAGGGAAAGTGGGTGGGTGCAAGGCTGTAAGGTTTGCCTAGCATGCCTAATACCCTTGCATCAGCACCACCACCCTCTCCCACACACTGGAAACTCAGTCCTTTCTTTTCACCGCCCCCCCCCCCCCCCCCCCCCACTCAACTCCAGGCTCAATCCATCTCCCAAGCCTCGATCATCACCCAGTGCCCCCAAGCAGCCCTCCAGCCTCAGTCTTCCCCCATCAGCCTTATTCACCCTCCCTCCTCCCACCTCAGTCCCACTCCCTCAGTATCAATCTCCTTCCCCTGGCTATCCTCGCAGCCTCAATTTGTCCCCACCTTCAGTCTCCCCCCCACACAGTCATTTGCAAGCTGATGCAGAAAGGTGTGTTCAGTCAAACACACTGTTTTACCTGCCCTGCAACTCACAGTTTCTGTGCACAAGACTTACTGGTGATGCAGCAAGGAGTTTTGCATACAGATAAAGTATGTTCCAAAATGGGAGTACTGCTTAGCGTCCTCGCATGGAAATTCCATGCAAAGGAGGGCATTAAGTAAAGTACTCCCTGATACAAAGGTGCATTGGCACAACTTGGATTTTCTTAGCGCTGGCAAACTTAACTCCAGGTCAGAGATGCAGTTAAATTTTCAGCGCTACTATGCTGGTACTGAAACCCCCCCCCCCCCCCCAAAAAGGGAAAAAAAGAAGTCAGGTACACTTAGCTGGCTAAGTACTGATTTATCCGGCTATATGGCCACAATTTTGTTGCTACCACAGCCGGATAAGTACTCTTTCCTGACAGCAAGTTAAAATGTGTATTCAACTTGTGCTGAACGCACATTTTCCTTCAACGCACTGTTTTTTTGTTTTTGTTTTGCTTTTTAACACTCGATGTAGTGGCATAGCATTAGCTTACTGTATCGGGGAGCGCATTAAAACTGTGCACTGAAATCCAGTGCACAATTCCTTAATGCACAAATTTATTGCATTGGCCTCTTGATGTGGCAGATGGCCATAGGGACAGTCCCTGCGGCGGTCCTGCCACTGCCTCTGTCAAATGCTGCAGTGGCTTCCAGAAGTTGGCACAGGTGCTGCAAACAGAGGTACTAGCAGGAACTGCAAGTGAACAAGCTCCTGCAATGTCCCTGCAGGCAGCAGTCATGTTCTGCAGTTGCGGGCTTCAGGTTTTTGGTCACCAAGGGCAACCAGATTTTTGGAGCCCGGCACCAAATGCTTGAGAAATTTATCTCAGATTCAGCAGCTTAATGAAAACACAATGAAATAGCTCGGCCATGCAGGAAGAGCTGTGAGATCTAAGCAGAACTAAAGTAAAGAAAGAAAACACTGTAGGAATATAAAAATGACTTAGGAGGATTAAATGAGCTTGAAGAAAGACAGAGCCGCCCTCCTGTAATTCATCACAACCTTCCATCTTTCATCTTGTGCTGCCCTTTGTGGAGTGCGACTACTGTAAGAATTATACTGAGTTATTTGCTTGGCTTGCATGTCCAAGGGATAAACACAGTTTGAATATATTCCATTAATCTGACCAGCAGTGCACAGAAACACATACAAAAAACAAACCATATCAATACTTCATGCCATTCTCCAAGGAAGCCGAGGAAAACAATGCTGTTCCAATGTCACAAGCTTTTCCTGATAATTAGATTCAGCAGAAAACATCTGTATGTAATTATTACCCAAACATGGTCGGTGTGCAGCAGTATGATGCATTCACAGTTAAAACGGCATTTTCAGTCAAAAGTATCATAAAATATGAACTTCTTGAAGACGACTTGAGTATCGCATAGCCTGGTAAAATAGTGTACTAGCTGTCAGCAGAAAAGGGCCTGCCTACTGTATCACTGCCTACCCTGCTCGATCTCCAGACTTCTCCCTCCCTTGCTTCTACAACTGCATGCTGTTTCTTTCCTCTGAATCTCCTCCTTCCCTTCAAATTCATGTCATGATTACAAGCTTTTTTCTATGGCAGAGCGATATAAAGCCTTCACCTCCCCCCTCCCCCCCGGCCTTCAATGGGTACAGAAACTGACAAATTCAGTCACCCCCCTACGGTAAACTGGAAGGACAACAGGAGAAAGTTTGTATAACCCCCCCTGTCCCTTCTCCCACTGCATTTTATGTTAAACAGGCAGTAAAAGAAAATGGCTGCTCGTCCCTCAGACCAGCTTTTCACTTTTTGATGTGTTATTCTCTGGACTGCCAGTTGGAATAACACATTTCCAAAAGCACCCAACCAGTGACCTCAGGCCCGCTGACGAGACGATGCAGAAGCAGACTGTGGGCCTGCTGTCCTTTCTTCTGCTTTTTTTTTTTTCCTTGCTAAAATAATTATTTTACAGAAAAACAGCCCTCCCACCCCCTTACGGGTTTTCCAAGGGCTGCACCGCAACGGGCAGGAAATCAGAATTTTGCCATGGTTATTAGGGATTGCCGCTTTCGGGATCTATGTGAAAGGCTCACCCACCTCCTGGAATGTAATGGCACGACCGGACATTTATGCATTTCCTCCTGTTTACAGGTAAGGAACTGTAACCCCGTCTGACCGGATTAAAAGGGACCTGCATGTGCAGACAGTAAAGGGTTCTTTTTTTCTCTTTTTGTAATTCATGCTGACGATCAGGCTTGTCCAAAATAAACAACACAACACATTGTTTCAACATGAGTCAACAGGGTGAATTACAGTCCAGTCCATCCTGTTTTGTGCTCTGAAGGTCTTTTCCTCCTGTCTGCAGGATATGAATGCCTTCTGTATGCTGCTTCCTACACGGCCTCCTTTTTGTAAAAAATGTTTTATAGAACCAGGACTACAGCACACAACAGTAAAAACTACTTTAGTAATGCAGTGCTACTAGTCAGAGCCATCAGCAGACAGGCAAGGCAGGTGCGCAACCACCAGAGCGCTACGATGCCTCTATCATGGCAGTGGTGGAATTAAGCTCCCACAGTCACGTCACTGCAGGGGACCTCCTCTTCCCAGCCGACTGCATTACCTGAGAAGGGAACCCTCTCCCACCAGCCATAACATGGGAGTAGAACCCCCACCGTCCCCCTGAGGCAGCATTCAGCTCAACAGTAGTCCTGCTACTGGAAACCAAACAATTGACATCGTCAGCTCTGTTTGCTGCAGCAGTTAAAAAAGCAAACAATGTTGGGAATTATTAGGAAGGGAATGGTAAATAAAATGGAGGATGTCATAATGCCTCTGTATCGCTCCATGATGAGACCGAATCTTTAATACTGTGTACAATTCTGGTCGCCACATCTCAAAAAAGATATAGTTGTGATGGAGAAGCTACAGAGAAGGGCAACCAAAATGATAAAGGGGATGGAACAGGTCCCCTAAGAGGAAAGACTAAAGAGGTTAGGACTGTCCAGCTTGGAGAAGAGACGGCTGAGGGGGGATATGATAGAGGTGTTTAAAATCATGAAAGGTCTAGAATGAGTAGATGTGAATTGGTTATCTATACTTTCGGATAATAGAAAGACTAGGGGGCACTCCATGAAGTTAGTAGGTAGCACATTTAAGACTAATCAGAGAAAATTCTTTTTCACTCAAAGCACAATTAAACTCTGGAATTTGTTGCCAGGGGATGAGGTTAGTGCAGTTAGTGTAGCTGGGTTTAAAAAAGGTTTGGATAAGTTCATGCAGGAGAAGTTCATTAACTGCTATTAATCAAATTGTCATAGAGAATGGCCACTGCTATTAATAGCATCAGTAGCATGGGATATATTTAGTGTTTGGGTACTTGTCAGGTACTCGTGACTTGGATTGGTCACTATTGGAAACAGGATGCTGGGCTTGATGGACCCTTGGTCTGACCCAGTATGGCAATTTCTTATGTTCTTAACTATTCCTCTCTGGACCTGAAAAATGTATATGAGGAAATCATCTGCACTGGAGAAAGCTGGAGGTAGAAAGCCCAGACTGGAGCCAGCCCGGTGGCTTTGCAGCAGTGCTGTACACTGTCTTGCTGAGGGATATGGGTTCAATTCCCGACCTTGGTTACCCTGGGTCGGCCAGGACTAGGGGTGCTGTGGAGGAAGTGTTCATAGTCCATGGGGGAGTCAGTCAGTTATAGAGCAACAGCAACACTTAGTGGGGCTGGATTTAGGGCCCATGATTGCAAGACCCCCAGCTGAGGACTGTCACTGCAATAACCGGACTACAATAAATTGGAAGGGGCTATAAAATGGGGGGGGGGTAGCTGCAAATCCCAGCCCTGTTCTGACTGAGCTGGAACCACAAGGAGCAGGAGGAAACTGCTAGATTAAAAAGTAAAGAGACCAGATTGCCCTACTAAAGGAAAATCTTCATGTCTCATTCTCCAATGCATCTTTGTTTGCTTGCTTCTCCATTTAGTTTGTTTGAAAAAAGCATCAAATATTACACTACAAACCTCAGATCCCTAGAAAGACTTAACACCTCACCAGCTCTTTGAAAGTATTTAAAACGAGGGGAGTGCCTGACAGATGTCATCATCTGTCAGGCACTATGATAGTGCAACAACTCTATTTCTCCTCCTCACTAATGGAGAACTAACATCAGCACAGACTGCAAACACATGGCAGCAATCAGATGGAACCCGTCTCCGCTTTCAAGAAATATGTATCATTTTAACATGCAATCCAGGTAACAGGAAGGAAGCCATTTTAAACTCAATGTCATGGATGTTATGCAGGTGCAGGATGCTTCCGTCCTGCATCAACCCCTCCACATAGAGTTCTAGTTCTTTCTGTATTATTTTGTATGTTTGTGACGTGTTCAGTTAAGGCAGAAATACAGCTGAGAATCAAAACCGAAACATTGCTTTATCAATTAGTTTGTATGAAACAGAGACCCATTGGCTACATCACTAATCAACCATCTGCCTGAAGGGATGGCCAGCCCAGTGACACACAGCCATGGGGAAAACCTGGGTTTGATACCAGTCTTCCCTTCCTTGGATCAGCAGGGGGTAAGGGATTCTCAGCCATTGCTCAATGGCCAGCCAGAGAGCTGGAAGAAGCCGCTGTCTGTGGCTCCTGGCTGAGGACAATCACTGCAATCAAAGGCTAGGTGAGGTGGGAGGAGAGGAAGGTGTTATAAAAATAAAAGGAAACCCCAGGTAGTTGTGAATGAAGGCTTCTGGCACTAAAGCCCTACAAAAGTCAGTTCCCATTGAGCTGGAAGCCTTAAGATGCAGGAGAAGAGTTTCAGGATAAATCACAATTTTAAAAAAATGCCTCATGAAACGTAGTGCATAAAATTATGAAAATAGAAAATAAGTCAACATTTATTTCCTTCCATAGCCAACATGATTACAGTGTGACTTGATAGAAGCTCTCCTTTAGAAAAATCTGTTTTATCAGAATCAAAAAGCAATAGCTAGTACATAATTTTTCCTGTGAAGTTGCATGCCCTAAGATATAACAGACAGATATTATGACTGTAAAATGCTAGAGAGTATCCTCCCACCCTCAACTACTCCCAACTCCACCTCCTCTTGTTTACATAATATAAAGTGTAGCTGTACGAGCATTTAGAAGCAAACAGCAAATAAAAAAAAATTAAAGCATGTCAAATTGCAGATCTGAAGCAAGGATTGATTGTATAGAGACCAAGAATGTAGGAAAACTGACTTGCTGGAGGAGTAGCCTAGTGGTTAGAGCAGTGGGCTATGAACCAGAAGATCAGGGTTCAAGTCCCACTGTTGCTCCTTGTAACCTTGGGCAAGTCACTTTACTCTCCATTACCTCAGGTACAAAGTTATGGGCGCAGATCCGGGCATAAGGAGGTGCTAGGGACACTTAATATCATAGAGCCTCCTTTTTGACAGGAGCGGCGGCTGTCAGCGGGTTTGACAGCCGACGCTCAATTTGGCCGGCGTTGGTTCTCAAGCCCGCTGACAGCCACGGGCTCGGAAACTGGATGCCAGCAAAATTGAGCGTCCGGTTTTCGGCCCGACAGCCGCGGGCCGAATTCAATTTTTTTTTTTTTTTTTTACTTGTTTTACTCTTCGGGACCTCCAACTTAATATCGCTATGATATTAAGGGCTACCAAAATGATAAAGGGAATGGAACAACTCCCCTATGAGGAAAGACTAAAGAGGTTAGGACTTTTCAGCTTGGAGAAGAGACGACTGAGGGGGGATATGATAGAGGTCTTTAAAATCATGAGAGGTCTAGAATGGGTAGATGTGAATCGGTTATTTACTCTTTCGGATAGTAGAAAGACTAGGGGGCACTCCATGAAGTTAGCATGGGGCACATTTAAAACTAATCGGAGAAAGTTCTTTTTTACTCAACGCACAATTAAACTCTGGAATTTGTTGCCAGACGATGTGGTTAGTGCAGTTAGTATAGCTGTGTTTAAAAAAGGATTAGATAAGTTCTTGGAAGAGAAGTCCATTACCTGCTATTAAGTTCACTTAGAGAATAGCCACTGCCATTAGCAATGGTAACATGGAATAGACTTAGTTTTTGGGTACTTGCCAGGTTCTTATGGCCTGGATTGGCCACTGTTGGAAATAGGGTGCTGGGCTTGATGGACCCTTGTCTGACCCAGTATGGCATTTTCTTATGTTCTTAGGGTGCACAGAAAAGCAGTTTTTACTGCTTTTCTGTGCACTTTCCCTGTGCTGGAAGAAATTAGCGCCGACCTTTGGGTCGGCGCTAATTTCTGAAAGTAAAATGTGCAGCTTGGCTGCACATTTTACTTTCTGTATCCCGCGCGCATACCTAATAGGGCCGTCAACATGCATTTGCATGTTGAGGGCACTATTTGGTGCCGCAGGTTGGACGCGCGTTTTCCTCCCCTTACTGAATAATGGGTAAGGGAAAACGCGCGTCCAATAGCAGGCTAACAATGCGCTCCGTCGGAGTGCACTGTACTGTATCGGCCTGTTAGATTGTAAGCCCTCTGGGGATAGGGAAATACCTCCAGTACCTGAATGTAATCCGCTCTGAAGCGCTGAAAAAAAGTGGAATATAAATCTAAATAAAAAAAATGTTCAAATTTACAGACTTATTTCTCCATAGCCAGCATGTGATGCACAGCATTCCTCCACTGGAGAGTCTGCAGACCTTCAGTTTTTCAAAATGGAGAACTTTGCCAGAGTCCACATTTTCCTCAACCACAGTTTTGGAAATGTAGTCCCCTGTCTTATGTGGCACATATCATCAAAAAGGAGAGCTTCAGGAACTAATGGTATATCAAAACCCAGACTCAAACTTAGAAAAGCCTGTATACATCGCCAAGTCCAAAAAAGGTGACCCAAAGTACCCACCTCTACTCTTTAATACAGAGATTTGAAACCAAAAGCTTAGACAAAAAGGCTTGTCTCTAAGAAAAATAAAATTACATAAGAAATGTATATTGTGTTTCCCTCATATGGGCATTAATTGATATCTTCCAAATTCTTTTCAAGCAATCCTCGAACTGTTCAGGTGACAACAGTAACCTTAATTCAATATTCCGTTTCCCCCCAACATGCTGTGTCTGGCAGACCTTTATCAATCTTTAATAAAGATGTGTAAAAGGCAGAGACTTTGTGTGTCTGTCTTCCATATTCAGCAATTGATAAAGAACAGATCTATGTTTCTGTAAGAAGTTCTCCTTTAATAAGAGCTTTTGTTAGGAATTTATTAACTAATAGTGCAACTGTTTAAAAAACTAATTGCCCAGTCCCTCTAAAATGTCTGCAGTGTTATTGGTCAAGGCTTTTCTTTAAGGCTTAACATTAAGAAGAGGCATAATGTTTGCAAAGTCATGTTCACAACATGGATATTTTCTGAAGGATAACTTCACCCTTAGGGAGATATCCCATGTTTAACCACTGAAAGCACCCAATATTAATCACAATAGCCAAAGAGGGATGCTGACAAGTATGCTGACAGGCCAAAAACAATGTGTCAGCTAAAGAAAAGAAACTTTGCCCAGATGAGAAATTTAAACCAGAACTGAAGGATACTTATCAAGATCTGCTGGTTTTGTAAACTCCTGTGTAAATAAATCAAGGCAGAGAGACAATGCAGCAACTTTAGCTCAAAAGGCAGAAGTCACTGTCCAGTCAAGGGAAGTCCATAGGGCAGAGATGCCCCCACCCATGGTGAAAAGGGGAGCACTCTGAAATGGAGGAAAAGCTGATGTGGCCAACAGCCCTGAGGAAAAGTGGAAGGGGGAAAAGACATGTAATGCCACAAAGACCCTCTACTCACTACATGATTATTTATTTATTTATTTATTTATTTCAGATTTTTATATACCGGCATTCGAGACAGAAGTCACATCGTGCTGGTTCACATAAAACAGGGGTGCATAGTAAACATAACTATAACAATGGTGTTGAAAAGGCAGTTACATATAACAGGGTAATAAGAACTTGGCTGAGAAGGAAGAGAAAGGAAAGGTTATTAATTATGAGATTATGCACAAGCTTATGCATTTTTATCAGCTGGAAAGTATAAGACGGGGGCAAAGAAGGAGAAAGGGAGAGCGGATCCGAAGCAGCCCCAGCACCCCCTGCTGTCAAGGAGGGCGAAGACTAGGTATGGCCAGGAGACCAGAGAAAAGAGACGCCCCGCCTGGGATCTGACAGTGGCGCAGAGTCTGAGACAGCCAGGAGCAGGGTAAGCCCAGCAACTCTGCCAGTACCAGACCCGAAAGCAAGCCTCGTCCACAGAAGGTTCTCTAGACCTCCATCCAGAACCTGCTTCAGAGGTAAACAGAGGGAAATCGTCTGAAGTTGGGACCCAGGGTAAGTAAGTTAGCCATAAGTATTAATATCTTAGACTGGCTAAGGTTTATGGCATGTTTTAAACCACCCATGGTACCGAACTTTCTTTAGGGTAAACTGGTGCTTAGGAGCAAGGATATTAGAGATATGTACCACTGTTATCTTCTAAATACTAATCCTGCAAAATATGATAAATAAAAGTCTAATGCTGTGGAGAAAAACATGGTCTTTTCCTGAACTTAGGATAGTAAATTGAGGTAGAAGGGGAACCGGAAGTGCCCTCTAGCAGACAGGTTCCTGAACCCCTAAAACTTACATACAACTCCCTACATAATTCAATCACTGTCCCACTGCAAGTCAAGGAACATGCCATCAAATAACTGGACCTAAAAACATAACTTATCATACCATGTCCCAAAACCATTGCCAATGAGCACAATTTCTGGTTAATGAACTAAGCAGACAAGGTCACTTCACAGTCTGATGCTACAGAAAAATGCTGGAAGTTAGCAAAATCAGAAAAGCATACCAACCAACAGCAAATATACTATAGTCAAGGTCCATTTCAAGAAAAAGAGCAAAAGCTTGCTTGTCTTATTGCATTCGTATTCTTTGGCTTCTTGCAAGAGAAAATGAAACCATGCCAAGTTCAAGCTGAAAACCGTCTGACAGACTGACATCCCAATTACACAGCTCACTTCCAGGAAAATGATGAGGTCTCTGCTTTTTAATCTAGAGGAAAGAGAGCCTCCACCAAATACTGAGGAGAAGGGGGACTCGACTGTCAAAAAGCCCTTCGTAAGACCAAATGACCTCTGCTCCCAAAAGAAATAAATAAAAGTACACAGTGACAACAGAACTCTGACACACTTCACTTCTGTGTGAAACAGGGGATCTGAGAAGGTCTTCTTCCTCTGATGCAGCAGAATAACTTAAAAGGTTTCAGATACCTGCCTGTACTGGTCTAGGGCGTCCCTCAGCTAGAAAAGGAAGTGCAGTGGCTTCCGCTGCCTCCCATTATGATATCATCAGGATCTTTATATCTGATACTGCCCAAATGAGTCTGGAGTGGGAAAGGATCATACTAGAATGCTCTGGCTTTGTCCGCACAGAGGATAGAAAATATTCTAGGGTCAGTATTGCACCTTTGAAAGAGGGCACACTCTGTCCAGCTGCACCATAACCTTTGATCTGAGCAGGCTACCTTTGAATATTACATTTCGGGGAAAAAACCTAACGGGTTGGTTTTCAAAGGGTTTAAGTGTCTAACTTAGGAAGTTAGGCACCTAAATCGCCCCCTCTGAAAACACGATCGGGGTGGGCTACTAAATTTAGACACCTACTTTTTCTAGAAAAAGCATGGCCCATGTTAAGACATCAAAAGCAGGGTGTTTGCATTCCTACATTAGGAATTGCAAAATATTTTAAACAGAGGCAGTCATCTTTTAATCCTAGCTTTCTTTTCACCCCAGCATTTCTAAGATGTCTCCTTGGGCATGCAGCCAGAGCCAAGTTGAAGAGAAGCTTAAGTGATCATCATCATTACTGCCAGGATCATTGGCTCTCTGTGCTTTTGAATGATCTGCTACCAGAGTATGCACTGTGATGAACAACTATGATTCCTTCTATTTCACTGGCAACAGATTACATAAAAGCAGAAAGGCCAAGCGAAGAAGTTAAAACAGAACATCGAAGCAGAAAACTTAATCAGGTTTCCTGGCAAGAAATACTAGTAGTAGTAGTAGTAGGCCCGAGGGTAAACTTTCAAGTTAGGTAGTTTCTCTGAAAATTACCTTCGGCAAGGTCTGCCTACTTTACCTCCTCAGGCCCACCCACTTTATCCATTGCTAAATCTAGCTGCCTTGTGAAACAGTTAGCCACTGGCTTGGGGGAGGGCCAAGGTAATTTTTAGCCCCAGCAGATTTATCCTGCTAGTCCCTTGGAAAACTGCCCTCTATAAGAATCTAGATTGTGCTTGCCATAAAATATGCAGAGATAGAATGTGCATTTTCCTATTGCTAATGTGTGAATTACATTTAAGTGAGACAGAATTAGAGTCTGCATTGTAAATTAACCAGCATCCAGCAGCAGGAGAGGAAAAGCATTCTGAAGAGATTAAACCAGAAATATTAATAATCCCTGACAACTGTAAATGACCTTTTTGTTCATATTCTTAGGGCTCATAAGAGAGAGATACTGAATTTGCAGCTCAGAGCCAGGAATAGTATGTGTGCTCCTGTAAAAAGGGCCTGCACATTAGCCAAATTTAAAGAATTATTTCGTTGGTGTTACCAGCAGCAAGGCAGTCAAGGAAGGCGAAAAAACAATTCCCACCCATATTTCTCACTCATCTGCATTTTTTTTCAGTATCTTAATAAAAAAAACCTACTAGTAGAGTCTTCAGTACTACCACCAATCACTAATATACCCAATTAATCACATGGCTAAACAGGTCTATTGGGGGGGGGCTGGATCAAAGCACCAGACAGAGGAAAAACACAGAAAAATTAATTTTAGAATTCATGTCAGTAGGTCTAAGGGCTACCAGTTTATAAATCAAAAGGTTTTATTTATAACTAATTTGATCCCCTCTTACCCTTCTGTATTAAAAGCTTTTAGGGCCATATGTATTAAGACACAAAACAGAAGATAACCTTTGTACACAAGCTCTTTAATGTTTTCAAATCCCATCAGTTTGAAACTGTGGATGAATTCCTCCATCAACCTGAGTGAAAGGATTTGCCACAGACCCCCTCACTTCCCCACTGGCTCCCCAAGAACAGTACCATATGCCTACATGGTTCTCAGGCCAAAAGGTTTGCTTACCCTTGGTTTATTTTATTAAATTTCTTCTATACCTCCTTCTCAATTAAAATTAATCATCCAAAGCGGCGAAAAGCATCAACCCCAAAAGACAACAATATAGCAATACAAGCTATTACCCTCAGTCATTCATACTCAACAAACTATGACCTTAATCAATTCAGCAAAATAATCAGACCGGACTAAAATGTGAACAGCCTACCCATCTGAATAGCTATTGCCTACCCACAAAACTAGGTACCAGATATAGTTAGGCCACCAAGATAGCCAGAAGCAACCATGTTTGCACATTTTTATGGAAGGAAAGATGAATTAAATTCATGTCTATTATCAACTGGCAACATACTCCACAGACTGAGTGCAACCACAGAGAAAGCTCTTAATCTATACTGATCTTTTTGGACCATTCGAAAACGAACATGGCATGGTCGATCTTTCACACTGCTGTGGGCGATACCACAGGTTCTTCAGGTGGTGTGATACATGTTTTCTGACCCTCAACATTTAGGGGACAGCTTTCAGACTTTCAGCTTTGGGGCAAATTCCCTAGAGAGTGGTTTACTTCCTGTCTCCTTAAAAAAAAAAAAGCCACTGTGAGGCCAATTTTAAAAAAAAACTACCCTCGATCCTACAGTTCTAGCCAATTTCAGGACAATCTCATTGTTGCCATTTCTTTCACAGCTCATAGAATCCATTTCCAACTTTTTTATTTCATTGAGGCTCATGCATTTATTGATAAATTTCAATTTGGTTTCCACAAGCAACACAATACAGAAGATTTGATGGTGGCTCTGAGCATGTCATGATTTTTCTTGACATCTCAGCTGCCTTTGATACCATCATAATATTCTTATTTCTTGATTAAAATCTCTTGGTAGCTCTGCATTGTGCTTAAATGGTTTACATCTTTTTTACATGGCAGAGTGCACTACATATGGCTGGGAAATGCATGCCTCCTCAATGAAATCAGTTACAACAGGAGTACCCCCAAGGTTCCGCACTGTCGGACACCTTATTCAATAATTACATTGCTCCAACTGTAAACTTTTCAGTAACCTCGGTGTAAATTACAAGATCTAGGCCAATGATGTTCAATTTTTCATTCCATTTTCTAACTCATGGTCTGATACTTTCAAACATGTTTCCCTCTGTTTAGAGTTTGTAGAAAGCAAAATTGCTTACCTGTAATAGGTGTTATCCCAGGACAGCAGGATGTAATCCTCACATGTGGGTGACATCACTGGACGGAGCCCTATCACAGAAAACTTTCTGTCAAAGTTTCTAGAAACTTTTGACTGGCACACTGAGCCCACTGAGCATGCCCAGCATGCCATTATGCCTCGAGCCACAGGGGTCTCCCTTCAGTCTCGTTTGTAGCAATAAGCGTTAGCAAAAATAAAATAATAAAACATATCGGACCCAACTCCGCGGGGTGGCGGGTGGGTTTCCTGCTGTCCTGGGATAACACCTATTACAGGTAAGCAATTTTGCTTTATCCCAGGACAAGCAGGATGCTAGTCCTCACATATGGGTGATTAGCAAGCTACAGGCTAAGTCATTCTTGTATTGGACCAACAGCAAACAACTTGTGCAACGGGCACAACAACTGGTGTACTGTTGGAAAAAATGAGGCAGTCTGAAATCACAGCAGGTTGGATGCGGAAGGAGTTGGGATTACGCTGGAAACAAGTTCTTTAAGACACATCGTCCGTAGGCTGAATCTTGTCGTCCTTCCTTGTCCAACCAATAATAAGCTGCAAAGGTGTGAAGAGAGCGCCATGTTACAGCTTTACAAATGTCAGCCATTGGTACTGAACGATAGTGTGCTACTGAGGTTGACATTGCTCTTACTGAGTGCGCCTTTACTCATCCCTGGAGAGGAAAGCCTGCTTTTTTATAGCAGAACTCTATACAATCTGCAAGCCAGTTGGAGAGAGTTTGTTTGCCCACTGCTTTACCCGGTTTGTTTTTATCAAAAGAAACAAAGAGTTGGGCGGATTTCCTATGGACTGCAGTGCAGTCTAGGTAATATGCAAGTGCACGTTTACAGTCTAAGGTGTGCAAAACCCTCTCACCTTTACAAAATTTGAAAAGGAGAGATCCTCTGGTGGTGACTTCCTTCTTTCTTCAGTGGGGATGGTTCAGACAGTATATCTTCCGATGAAGTATCGGTGTCTCCATCATCCCAGGTGTCTGATGAAGGATGTCGTGGAGGAGTAGAGTGAGGTATGAACATAGGCATTGATGGCATCGATGGTTTCTGTGGTGGCATCGATGGAGACACCGGAGTTCTCGGCCGAAAAATTCCAGATGGCCCTGGTACAGGTTCGGGTATCAGAGAAGCCCCGGAGGCGTCGTCTTCACTAACGGGAATCGGCATTGGTAAGGGTTGCATCGGGAGAGCACCGATAGGGCATCGAGCTTCGAGAGTATTGGTGCGAAGACTGAAAGGTCCAGCGCCGGCATTGGTGCGGGCATCAGTAGTGGTACCGGTGCCGGCATCGGTAGTGGCATCGGCGCAGGCATCGGTAGCTGAGATGGTGTTGGTGCAGATGTCGGCCCAGATTAAAGGTTTTGGAGGCATCTGATTGCCTGGCAGATAAAACCATCCAGTTCCTCCTGTATAGCTGGTGAGGTCAGAGCAGCTATAGGGGGTGGCAGAGAAGGCAGAGCCAGCTCTTCCACAGGTCCCTGTGGTGGCGCGGTACCCGGCACCATTACCGGTGGGGATCACCTTGGAGTGAGAGGCATTGAGGGTATTGATGGCTCTTCTACTCGAGACCTTTTCGGCGATGGTTCTACTGGCATCGACGGAGTTCCCGGAATCGATCCAACATCAGGTGTCGACGTCCGTCGATGACGATGGTGATGCTTCTCACGATGTTCGGTGCCTTTTTTCTCAAGCACCTATGTAGATTTTATAGATGTCCGGGATGGAGTCGGTGATAATTGGTCACTGGAGCCATCAGGGCGACATTTTCGGACAATTAACTTTTTGTCCGCTCTAGCCGGAGATGACTGAGTCGATGTCGACGTCGATGGCATTAGTTGAATATGGAAGAGATGTTCCATCTTCTCTTGACGGGCTCGCCTGCCCTTGGCCGTCATCTCGGCGCATTGTGGACAGGTGGAAACGTTATGAGATTCGCCCAAGCACAGCACACACTCGACATGTGGGTTGGTGATGGACATAGTGCAAGGGCAGTTCGGGCATTTTTTAAAACCCGTTGCCATTACGAAGGCCGGGCAGCCATAGACGACCTTCTGACAGAAAAATCTGTTTAACCGGAATCGACCGGGAAAAAACAAGTACTCACCAGCCGGTGGAGACAGGGAGACCTATATGAAGGGGATGAATTGAGAAATTTTTAATTTTTCTCTGAGTATATTGTGTGAGAAAACTCACATGGGGCTCCTTCACCGCGATGCTAACTGCAGCGCGGAAAAACGAAGACTGAAGGGAGACCCCTGTGGCTCAAGGGATCATGGCATGCTGGGCATGCTCAGTGGGCTCAGTGTGCTAGTCAAAAGTTTCTAGAAACTTTGACAGAAAGTTTTCCGTGATGGGGCTCCATCCAGTGATGTCACCCATATGTGAGGACTATCATCCTGCTTGTCCTGGGATAAAAATTATTTCACAATAAACTTCTTCTCCATATCTCAAGACCAAGATATTGGTCTTGTCCAGATTTCCATTATTCTATTTTCCTTCCCACTTATTTAACAATTTAAAGATTCCCATTTGTAATGAAGTGTGTAGCCTTGGAGTGCTCCTGGATCCAAGCCTCTCTTTTAATTCTCATTTTAATTCAGTGGTCCAAATGTTCCTTTTACAAATTACATCCAGTAAGGAAACTTCTCCCTTTGCTTTCTCCCAGTGATTTTGGGACAGTGCTCTAGGCACTGGTTCTTAGCAATTTCGACTATTATTGTAATGCTTTATATGTTGGACTCCTGAGTATTGTTCTGAGACCTTTACAGTTAGCTCAGAATGCTGCTGCATGTGTCTTATCTGGTGCCACATTTCATGATCATTTATCTCCTATCTTGGCCAAATTGCACTGGCTTCCTATGAAATGAGAATTATGTATAAGCTAGCAGTTATCATCTTCAAACTTCTTAATAATGATTATGTAAGCTGGGTGAGCTCTGTCTTAAAAATTTACAGGCCACCACGTGCTTTGAGATCTGCACACAAGAATATTTTTGAGGTGCCAACTGTGAAGCTTGCCTACTTTAACACCATGCGTGCTAGGGCCTTTTCTGTCGCAGGACTTACCTTGTGGAATTCTCTTCCGGATGAGATTAAGTCAGAGCCTCGTGTCATGTCCTTTAAGAGGGCTTTAAACACTTTCTTAAGAGAGCTTACGTCGATGTACAGTTTATTTTATTTTTGTATCAAATTGTTGATTTTGTATGAATGTTTTTATATGTTGTTTTTATGTACATGTTACTGTAAACTGCTATGAAATTTATGATGTTGTGGTATACAACCACAGATACCTTTTACCAAACTCAAAGTCTACAGACTACTCATGAAGATACATCAAAAATGACCCATTCCACACAACATCCATTGCTTGCAGCACCACCTACTATTTTAGATTTGTTACACACTTTCTATGCTCTTTGCTCATCTGCTGCTATCCTAATGTACTGTAAACTACTTTGGGTGACTCTTGTATTCAAAAAGGCAGGCAATAAATCCAAACAAATAAAAGAAATCCCTGTACCTGGATAAAGGTTCTAATAATAAACCTACACCTGGCCCTTCAGGGTGTCCAGGTGGGTTTACAAGTGTATTACGTATTTCTAACACACAAATTGCAGGTACCAAGGCATGAGGTAGGCACTACTGACATTCTGACTTACAGGATTCATACACGGTCTAGAACTTCACACATGCCAACAACTCAGACCATGTAGGAGGAAGGTTTTGTTAGTGAAAGAAGAAGAACCACTGGCCTCACGTTCTCAGCACCTGCAGGCAAGGTACTAACTGCCAGTAAGCTCCTTACGCCAGTTGTTGCTTAACTAAAAATTAATTTCCTTCAATTCTGCTATGCTGGTGGGCTATGCTGCCTTATGCAAATTAATTTTCAACAGTTTAGGATGTTTAACCACTTACTGCTTTGTTCCCGACTGTAGTAATATAATTGTTTTCATCTAATTAAATGAATAGAAATAAAAGATCACAAAATAAATATTGTGTGCGTGTGTGTGTGTGTATAGTCTGCCTAGCCACAATTCTAAGTGGATTACATAAGTAACATCCACAAAAGTAATAAAATTAATAAAATAAGACTAAAACACCGTAAGAACATGCATTAAAATAGGAAAAATTAAAAAAAAATCATAAACACAAATAAAACCACACACTGCGCAGAAATACACACTACACCTGCTTTCCTGTAATTGTCCTGTTATTGCTGAAAATTAACCAACTTTATTACTCGTACGTCCCTAGCAATGACTTGCTTAAAATACTGTAATAAAACAAAATCTACCCCTGCTTGCTTCTTAACTGACGCTGACTGAGAATGCTAACTGGGTCTTTCATCATGAGCCAGTTAGCAGGGGGAAATTTCAAATCCTCACCCTTCTTGCATAAAGGGGCTGTGGTGCCCCAATGGATTCCCCCCTTTTCCCCTCTCCCTCTGATCAATGGGCTAATCCCTCCCCACCTGCATAGATACTCAATACCCCAAAACCCTTTCCATCCTAACAGTCACAAAGTGAAGGGGCCACATGTTCCAGCTAACTCCAGGGTCCACTCCCTCCCCCTAAGGCTAAGCCTAAAGAGTAGCAGAGCAGGAGACATCATGACTCCCTCCTCGGCCATCACTGCTGAAGTCAAAATGATGCCAGTTGACACTCTGCTAGTTCGTCCTTCTGTGTACCTTTCTGGGAGGGGGTTTCGGAAGATGTGGCCCCCTGATCCTTGGGCTGTCGAGTTTGTCTGGCCAGTATGACCCCTTCATTTTGTGTGTGGGAGACAGAGGAAAAGAAATTCTCCCTGCTAACCAGCCCATAATGGAAGGGCTGGTCAGCATCGGGAATTTCTACATGGAGCTAGTATACACGGCATAGTTACTGGATTATTGTGCAAGCTAGTTTGGAAAAATTTGACGTGCACATAGTAAATCTTTTTATATAGGTCAGTAGGTGCTGTTTTACCATGCACATTAAATGTTTCCCAACATAAATTTTAAACTTTTTTTGGCATGAGTTTTATTACATAGGCCCTTAAATTTGACCTGCCATTCTGTATCATTTTACAGAAAAGACCGCAAGAGTCTGGGCTGAGATCAGTGATGGCTTCAATATAAGACACCAGACTAGACAGGAAGTACAGAGAAGTGTTGTCTTTAAGAAAAAGATTTCAGCTGAGTCAGTTATTTGTTCATTCTTACTGAATATCAGCTAAGTAAATCCAAGGCTCAATCCGTCTTTTCTAGATTTTGTGTATGCTCACATTGGGGCAGATTTTAAAAGGTACGCGCGCAGCTTACATTTGTGCACGCTACCCGGCGCACACAAATGTACGCCCGAGTTTATAACATGCGCGTGCAGCCGCATGTATGTTATAAAATCAGGGGTTGGCGCGCGCAAGGGGATGCACACTAGTGCACCTTGCACGGGCCGAGCCCTCGGAGAGACCAGCTGGCTTTCCCCGTTCCTCCGAGGCCCCTCCCTGTCCCACCCCCCAGTCCTAAAGAAACCCTCCCGTACCTTTGTTTTGGAAGTTACGTCTGCCAGAGGCAGGCGTAACTTGCGCTCGCCGGCCGACTGCCGGCGTGCGATCCCCCTGTGCCGGAGTCCTCGGCAATGCCTTCCGGACCGCCCAAACACGCTCCCGGACCACTTGCCCCACCCCCGCCCATTCAGAAAAGCCCCGGGACATACATGCATCCCAGGGCTTTATGTATGCCGCAGGGCCTTTTGAAAATAGGCCCGGCGCGCATAGGGCTTTTAAAATCTGCCCTATTAAGTTGTAATTATGTGGAAGTTGGTGCTCTGATTGAAAAAAATAAAGATTTTTTTTGTATTTCCTTCTGGAAAATGGGAACATGAAGCTCACAGAATACAACTTTCCCTCCTCTAACACAACAAAAGTAAACCGAGGATGCAACCCGGAAGCTTCATCAATGCAAGCCGATGGGAGATTATAGCAGCTGGCCGAACACAACTGAGGGTACAACCAACAAAGGCGGTGTGGATGTGTCCATGGCTGGAGTAACACAGTCAGAGATTGTGAGCAGCATCACTTTGATGCCAACATCCCTGGGAATTGCTGGGTGAAGTTGCAGTTTCCTAAACTCATTGCAAAAATGCACATGAAATTGGTAGCAGGAAAAATCAGAATGGCTAGGTCCATTTAAAACAAGGATTTGCTATGTATTGGTTTTTTTTTCATTGCTCAATAAAAAAGTGTTTAAACTAAAAAAAAAAGTTTTCAAACTTTTAATTTACAGACTCTGAGAAACTGTTAAATTGTGCAAAGGCAGCCTATGGTCTCTCAGCTCTTCCTCTAAAAATCATCATGGATTAAGCCGGCACATGGGTGGTGCTATACAGTGAGTTCCAATGGTGAATACCAAAGGTTAGCTGTTTCACAGAATGCCTCATCTACAAGTATTCCCCAGCATGGGAAAGCACTCCACACACAAGCTATGCCAGTGGTTCCCAATCCTGTCCTGGAAGTATACCAATCCAGTCTGGCTTTCAGGATATCCATATTGGATATGCATGAGACAGATTTGCATATATTGGAGACCCAGCATATGCAAATCTGTCTCATGCATCTTCAGCGTGGCAATCCTGAAAACCATACAGATTAGGTGTGCCTCCAGGACTGGGATGGGAAACACTGAGCTATGCAACGTGTCTACATGTAGTAACATTTCTGGCACTAGATGGCACAGTCGCTTATGCTGCTTTAGTAAAGTGGAGGTAGCTGCTTCTCCATCGTACCTGTACACAGGCTGCATTTCATGGGCTATGCCGATGACAGCATTAGTGGGAAAATTATCGAATTCCTCAAACAGCTCTCTGATGTTGCTCTTGTACTTCAGATCCAAGTCTAGCTGAATCATCTGTGGGATTTCTATAAGACAAAGAGAGGAAACGTAGCAAAATGAGATAAAATAGCTGAAGAAAATGTGCAAGACATGAGGCAGGGATATACAGCCAACGGCTTTAACGCAAAATTACCCATCCCTCTCCCAATAGTTAGCAAGGTGCCCAGCACTGCACATCTCATTACTTAGGGCAGTGGTTCTCAACCCTGTCCTGGGGACCCCCCTAGCCAGTCGGGTTTTCAGGATATCCACAATGAATATGCATGAGAGAAAATTTGCATGTTATGGAGGCAGGGCATGCAAATTTTCTCTCATGCATATTCATTGTGGATATTCTGAAAACCCGACTGGCTGGGGGGGTCCCCAGAACAGGGTTGAGAACCACTGACTTAGGGGTTAGGAGTTAGGGGCCTAGATCTTCCGAAATTAAATTCTTACCCTGCTCAACACCTAAATTTAGTTCCCTAACAAGTGGGCAGGGTCAGAGATGGGCCTTGTTGGGGGAACTCAGTCAGGCGCCTCATTTAGGTGCCTAAATGTAGGTGAGTAAACAGCATCCCTAAGTCTGGCAAAAAATCTGATTCACTTTAGGCGCTTAAAGCAGATACGTCTAGGTCAGGAGTTCAGCTTTCTTTGAATATTGGCCAATTAGAGCACTGGTTCCCCATTACAGTGGAAACTTTGCAGGAATTACCAATGTCAGGATGCAAAAACAGAAACTCACAAACAAGGGCTGATATGATGGATGAAAAATTTAAACCAAAGCTTTTTAAAATTTCATCTCTGACCACTCCAGCAGGTCCAGTTTTTTGAACGATTATCCGAGTGCATCGTGGTGGAAATTCTCAAAGCCCATGGGTGCTCTTAGCACGTGTATGTATGCAAATTTGCAAAGAAAAACTATCCAGGTGGATTCTCTTTGCAGCTTAGCAGAAAGCATGCACGCTACAAGCACTCACCTACTTTGTCCAGACAGTGGTGGAGGATAAAATAGTAGGCGTGCTTTTGATAAGGTCATGAATGTGCTAGGTTTTCCTCTCCTGATCTAAACACTCCACCGGGAATGTCTCCTTACAATTCTGCCTCAGGTACACACTTACTTTTAGCTGGCCTGAGGGAAGCAATTCTCAGACAGAGCAATATAGGCATGCTACTCCATTTTTACTCAGCCAGAGAGCTGTGAAATGTACTTGCATATACTCTATTACATTTCCAAATGGATAAGGTAACTTTGAGAATTCCACCAATTACTGGAATTGGTAAGCCCTGTTTCTGGGTCTGTCTGAATATACTGTTTTCTTGGGAAGATTTTGGTTCTGGGTTTCACTTTAATTCTCCTTCTAAAGTAGTTTGGATAACGCAGAGGTATAAAATTGATAACATTGGTGTGATATTAGTTTAGTAGCAAGGACTGGCTCCTCAGTTTCATTACTGTATTGTCTGACAGCAGTGATGTTCTGGAGGGGACATGCAACAGTCCCTTGTTCAGACAAGGAAGAACATCCCTCTCCATGCAGGGGCCAGACGATGCCGTCTTTACTCATGGTTGCACTAGTTGAGGCTCATGTGCCGAGCCGGCCTGGCATCAGCAGCAGAGAGGAAGTTCTGTAGCCAGTGACCTGCCCTGCCCTGCCCCAAAGGGTGGGGTAAAAGGGAGGCAGAGCTAGTTGGCATGCAGGGAAGAAGGTTTCTCCCTGCAGCTCTTTGCTATATCGCCTCCAGCATGCTGCACTCACTAGGAGGCCAGGCCACCTTTGGCACTGCAGGTAGCACAGCCAAATCCAGGTAACACCTGGTCACGCAGCAGCAGCACGATTCCTTTCACAGAGAGGAGCAAAGTGACATAATCAAAAAAAGGAAGAGAAAAAGAGAGGGGGGGAGAGAGGACAAAAAAAAAGGGAGAGTGACTACAAAGTAGCTAGATGACAGAAAGAGAGAATGTTTGGAGGGAGAGAGAATAAATATAGATAGCACAATCAACACCTTCCAGTCTGACTGAAAGACATATCCCGGTTCAGTCACCAGCGACTGTATCCGCTGGCTGAAATGTTGCAGTACTTAAAGGCCATTTGCTGTTCCACAAGCAGAGAAAGAATAAATCTTTCTCCCAGCCTGCACAGAGTTACCCTTACATAGGGCTGGATATAACCTGTCAGAGCTGTTTATAATTAATTCGCATAAATATACTTCATGCCAAAAGCACTGTGCATTTCTCCTTAAAGTAATAACAGAATGTCTTGATGACATTGTATTCCTGGTTTACTGTCTAATTCAACGTTTTCCTCCATGACCCAAGGGATCACATTTAATCTAACCTTGTGGAAATGATCTGCAAATGTATGCAAACTACATCAAGTATATGCAAATTGTCTGGCAAACAAGCCCTGTAGGGGAATAGACTGAGTTACTGCGGGAGGTCAGGGCGTAAATCGGAAGCAGATGCTGTTTGGCGAGGGCCTGTTCTTACAGTCACCGTTAAAACCCAACACACGCACGCTTCCTTTTTATTTAGGGAGGGTAGGAGGGGGCAGTGGTTAGCAGTTTACGTCCTTTCCATTCGGGCTTCCCACTCAGACAGAACCAAGACTGGGATACGGCACCGTGAACCTTCACTCCCAGCTTCCTGAAGATTTTTCCCCTATTTTGCACCCCCTCCTATCTCACTTAGCCCAGTCACTGCAGCGGCCGTCCTTGGCCAGTGCGCCACATATCTTCCGGAACCCTGCAATCACGGCTCCTAAATCCACCCCATGAATTACTTGCTTTTCCAAGCTCCTGCTCGAGGCGAGTTACAATTCAGGTACAGTAGACAGGTCCCTGTCCCAGAGGGTTTACAATCTATCTAGGGTAATGAAGGGCAAAGTGACTAACCCAAGGTTACAAGGAGCATCAGTGGGAGAAGCGGGACTTGAAGCCTGGTTCTCAACCCACTCCTCTAACTGCTAGACCACATCTTTCCCTTGTGCAATGACTAACATTCCCCTTTCCCCCTGGCTCCAGGGGCTGTGAATGCTGGTCTCCACAGCATCTCCACCCCTGGCTGATCCAGAGTGTAGAGGACATCAACTGGGGATTAAACCCAGGGCCTGCACATGGTAATGCCTCTGCATCACTGGGCTGGTCCTGAAGCTCACTGTTTTATTACTCACAGCAAATCTGGGAATTTCAGAAGTGTCCTAGAGATCTGGATGCAGAAATTTACATCTCAGTTTGCTTCTGCAAGACACTTTTAGTGGGAGCCTGAGTATATGCAACATTGGTTATGTTAACGATACTGTTATCACCCCGCCTGCCCAGAATGGTATCAAAGACACAATTACAATGTTGGCTTGTCTTCTAAGGGTGTGCAATTCAATACTAGCACTAAAAGCACATGAGCCTCTATACTGTGCAGGGTGTCCTATGCAAAAAAAAGCTGGAAAAATGGTGAAAATGTACATAAGTTTAGAACATAAAAAGGATGGGACTGGCCAAAATAGACACATAATGCGTGAATTCTACAACGTCTAAAAACTTCAGCTCTGGAGGTAACTTTAAAGTGTAGTTACTTGAAATTCTGACTAATAATAAATGGGCTAACATATTTGAGAATGTAAAGCTTCAAGTTCACAATCCTGAAAGTTCACAGACAAAATGGGTGATATTATTCCCAAAGAACACAACAGGAAGAGAGCTCTAGTGCAGGCAAGATTGCTAGACCAGACTAAATGAACATATTACTTCAGCCCTATCTGCTCTAAATTGGTTACCTATAAGTTGGAGAATACAATTTAAAATAGTTGGAATGGACCATCGTGCTTTAATAGGAGAGACTCCGACATGTGTGAACTCAATTTTAAAATTATATAAATCGAGTCGGAATCTAGTTCAAGTACCAACAGCACATCAAGTTTGCCAGACTGGACAGTCTGAAAATGAATCCCACTACTTCCCCATTTTCAAAGAATACATACATGCACAGACTCTGTTCATGTTTTGTGAGAGGAGCCTGTGGGTGACTTTCATTGCAGAGCGATACATTTTTCTTTCCGAGTGCATCCAAACTGGAATCAACAGCGATTGCTAGGCTATGCCATTCTCCCCTGAAAACCTGTTGGTATACCTCACATGTATGCTGGATTATTATCCCTCATTTTCTGGGGGCGGAAAGGGGTGCTACTTCCTGTTCCTTTGGGCTTCCGGCTTAAATATAACTGGCTTCTACTAGATTACAGTACCATGAACCATCACTAGCAACTACTTGGAGATATTGCCCTATTTTATATCCTCTTTCCAATTGATCTAGCCTGATCATCACAGTGACAGTCCTTGGGCCAGGGACATCACCAACACTATCTATTTTATCTAATATTTTGGCTAAGGATCACGCTGGATTAGACACACATATCAGTAAGTTATCAGCACAGATTTATAGAAATGAGTCTATTCATTCCATTTGTTTTTACATCGTAGTGGTGGGGAAAGAACAGTGGAAAAAATCTAAATAATAACTTGTAAAAAAAGTGCTCTAGAGATATTTAACAGCAAAAAAAAGATATTTGTCATGGTCTGAAAAAAAGGCTGTAAGCAGATCTAAAAAATAAATGTTACACTTTTCTTGGAAACAATGCAAACTATCCCCATTTTCTAAGTTGGTTCAATTAAAATTATCTGGTGATCTAATATAGAAACACTGAAACAGAAATGACGGCAGAAAAAGAATAAATGGCCCATCCAGTCTGTCCAGCAAGCTCCCATACTTATCAGTTTCACAGACCGCCAAGGTCATGGCCCTTGCTGGTTACTATTTGAGTCCAATTTCCTGCCACCCCCTACCGTTGAAGCAGAGTAATGCTGGAGTTGCATCAAAAGTGAAGTATCAGGCTTATTGGTTAAGTGTAGTAACCACCACATCAAGCAAGTTACCCCCATGCTTGTTTATCCAGACTGTACAGTTCAATGACTTTGTTGGTTGTTGTCTGAATGTAAATCCTCTTTTCCACATTCCCCCTTGCCTTTGAAGCAGAAAGCAATGTTGGAGTTGCATTAACCGTATGAAGACTTATTGTATAAGGGTAGTAACCACCATTCCAGCAAGCTTCGCCTCACCCCCCCCCCCCCCCCCAATGCCTCTTTTCTTCATTTCCATCCTCTAGCCTTTAGGGATCCACAGTGTTTATTCCATGCCCCTTTGAATTCCTTCACTGTTTTCGTCTTCACCACTTCCTCCATAAGGGCATTCCAGGCATCCACCACCCTCTCCATGAAGAAATATTTCCTGACACTGGTTCTAAGTCTTCCTCCCTGGAGTTTCAAATCATGACCCCTAGTTCTACTGATTTCTTTGCCATAGAAAAGGTTTGTTGTTGACCATGGATCATTAAAACTTTTCAAGAATTTGAAGGTCTGTTTCATATCACCCCTGCTCCTCCTCTTCTCCAGGGTATACATATTTCAGTTCTTCAACCCCTCCCCATAAGTCATATATGGTTTATATTTAAAGAAGGTGATAATCTAAAGTTTACCAAAGATGGAAGATATTCAATAAACACAAATTTAGGGGTCAGCTTTCAGGCCAGAAAGTGCTATTAATTACTACTATTATTTGTATAGCACTAACAGATGTACACAGCACAAATGCACATGAATGAGTCCCTGCTACAATCGAATCAAGACAAGCATACAGAACAAAAGAGACTTTAGCAAATTCCATTATTAAAAAATGGGAAAAGTAACAAAGCTGTGATCAGGAGAATCAGGGTGTAAAATGTAAAAGCAGACTCAAAAAGGTGGGGTTTTAGACTGGATTTGAATATGGTCAGAGAGGGAGCATAACCTACTGAATCAGGAAGCCTGATCCAAGCATTCGGTGCAGCCAGGTGGAAAGCATGGAAGGAGTTGGTGGAGGAGGAAAAGGGCACAAATAGCAGTGATTTGCCCCATGAAGGGTGTAAGGAGAGATAAGAGGAGAAGCTGCAGAATGAAGGCTGACATAAATAGCTATTTGGAGAGGCTGATGAATAAAAATAATCGCTATTCAAAACCGAGACAGAGGCTGCGTTCAAGGTCAAATGGGGTGAAATAGGCAATAATTAAGAGTAAAACAAAGCACTCCAGGCTTGCCCTGCTCCAAGCTATGGAATGCATTAGCTGCCTCTTTCCCCCATGCACGAGCTTCATGATCCCTTATCAGACACAGACATGCCAAGTCCCTCCAGTGACATCAGTTCCCTATAGAAAAACGATGTGGAAATCATACTCAGCATGCTAAGGCCATGATGCTACAGCAATCTCTGTGCAAGAAACCAAAAATACCTGCCCACACATCTATCACCACATTTGCAAACTTTCTAAAATACTTATTCGCCCCAACTCCATGGGAATGAATGGGAAAAATCTCAGTACTCATATCGCCATGAGTTCAGTCAAATTGGGTGAACTCTTGTGCAATTGAATAATATGAATATGTGAATTGATGCATTCAAAACCAACAGATGTGTACTAGCTTGAGATCTGAAATCAGTGTCTGTGGTGTAGATGGTATCTCAGGTACCACAGGTATGGGCTACTGAAATGCTGGGTAATGAGTCATAGATATTTTATTGGATTAACTTGTGGCAGCACCCTGCAATGCCATGTGGAAGGCCTGGGTTCAATTCCCGGATCAAATCTTCCACTCACTGGGTAGCTGAGTTTGTAGGTGTTGAAGAGGCAGTATTCACAGTGCTTGAGTGGTGTGAGTTCCAATCACTGTGCAAAAGGTGGTCTAGTGGCTGGATTTAGGGACCATAATTGAGGTTTCCAGGAGCCGCCTTGGGGATGGTCCCCAGTTGAAGGCTGTTGCTATAATCACTGGGCTATGTGAGTTAGGAGGTGCTATAAAATAAGGGAAAAATCTCCTGGTGGTAGAAATGATTTTGATTTGACTCTGTTCTGGAAACTTAATGTCAAATGAACAATTGCAGATGTTTCAATATATTCATTTCTAGACTGTAATATGTGGTCTGAATAAAGGTTTAAATAAAACAGGATATATATATATATATCCTATCAGAACAGGTTTACAGACAGCTAGGATAAACAATGATTCCAATTAAAATTTCCATGGTTCTCTATTTATTGCTTGAAATCTGACTGACTCCAGATTAGTAAACAGCTGCCCTGGTGGAAGTGTACTTTGACTAGTTGTTTTGACAGACTGCTGGCACCTCCACATTCATTATTTGATGTCATTACGCTGGCAGGCACAAGCTGGTCTGCAGCCAGCGGCAGTAATGAAAGCATCCCTGGTGATGTGGCACACTGCCTTACCACCCACCTGCCTGCAGGCTGGAGTAAACCACCACCAACAGGAAGTGCTTTCTTCAGAAACGCCAGCTGAAAAAATTAATATATATTCTCAATGTATATAAAAGGACAAAGGAGAAAAATGAAGTTCACTACCTAGAACAAGATGTTTGGATGTGCAGAAGAGATGTGTTGAAACAAACATAGTTAGTACCAATTATTACCCTCATACCATATTAAATACCTACTTGGACAAATATTTCTCTCCCCTTTGTCACTCCTGCTATTTGGTGTGCATGGTTTTGCCAAAAATTTATACACATGCTTTATAAAATCAAAGGGCCAGATTTTCAAAAGGTTACACGTGCCGGGCCTATTTTAAAAAGGCCCGGCGGCACAGATAAAGCCCCGGGACGCGTGTAAGTCCCAGGGCTTAATAAAAGGAGCAGGGCGTGGGTGGGGCCAGAGGCCTGCAACACAGAGGAAAATTAGTTTTTACCTGTTAATTTTCGTTCCTGTAGTACCAAGGATCAGCCCAGACCTTGGGTTGAGCCTCCTTTCCAGCAGGTGGAGACAGACTCAAACTGCAGAGGTGCCCTATATGAGGACAGAACCCATCCTGTAACCCTTCAGTATAACTACTGTCAAAGCAGAAAAACAACAAAACCAGAACAGGACCAAGCAAGTAACCGAAAAGCTCAAATGAGCAACTGCAACAAACAGAGTAAGAAAAACATGGTAGAACTATACGCTCTTGCATATACTTGGTACTGGAACAACCAAGGCTTCCGGTGTAATTGCTCAGAAATATAGTATATTATAGTATAGAATTAAGCAGTGAAATCTGTAAATCTGTAAAAACAAACTTCAAGAGGACAGGAAAAGAGAATGAAGACAGGGACAGGTGTCTGGATTCATCCGTGGTACTACAGGAATGAAAATTAACAGGTAAGAACTAATTTTCCTTTCTCTGTACGTACCCGGATCAGTCCAGATCTTGGGATGTACCAAAGCTTCCCTATCCCGGGTGGGACCGAGCCAGTCCCACTCGAAGCACTTGCCATCCAAAGGAACCAAAGACCGGCGCTTGCACGTCCAGACGGTAGTGTCGAGCAAAAGTATGCAGGGACGTCCAGGTGGCAGCCCTGCAAATCTCTTGCGGAGAGACCGATTGGCTCTCCGTCCAGGAAGTAGCTTGAGAACGTAGCGAGAGAGTCTTTAAGCCCTCTGGAATTGACCGACCTTGACAGAGATAAGCCGAGGAAATGGCTTCCTTCAACCATCGTGCAATGTTGGTCTTAGAAGCCTGCTTGCCCTGATTGGGACCACTCCAGAGGACAAAAATATGGTCCGAGACCCGGAAGTCATTGGTAACCTGAAGATACCTGAGAAGAACACGTTTGACATCCAGTTTGCGAAGGTCGCCTCCAGCGGTACCCACAATCTCGTCCGGAGAGAATGCAGGAAGCTCTACCGATTGGTTGACATGGAAGGCGGAAACCACTTTCGGAAGAAAAGAGGGGACCGTCTTGAGAGAAACACCGGAGTTGGAAATTCGCAAAATAGGTTCCCGACATGACAACGCTTGAATCTCAGAGACCCGCTGAGCGGAAGCGATCGAAACAAGGAAAATAGTCTTGAGCGTAAGGTCCTTTACCGTAGCCCAACGGAGAGGTTCGAACGGAGCAGAACAGAGAGCCCGGAGGACCAGATTGAGATTCCACGAAGGACAAGTATTGCGAGCGGGCGGACGCAAATGTTTGACTCCCCTCAAAAATCGAACCATGTCCCGGTGAGCCGCTAAAGGGTGACCATCGACCCGTCCAAGAAGAGAGCCAAGGGCGGAAACTTGTACACAGAGAGAACTGAAGGAGAGGCCCTTGGAGAGACCCTCCTGCAAAAAAGAAAGAACTACGGAGACTGGGGCGGAGCGAGCTGAGACACCCGAATTCTCGCAAACAGTCTCGAAGACCTTCCAAATGCGCACGTAAGCTAGAGAAGTCGACTGCTTCCGGGCTCGAAGCAAGGTAGAGATGACCTCTTCCTTGTAGCCCTTATGTCTCAGGCGCCGCCGTTCAAAAGCCAGGCTGCTAGACAGAAGCGATCGGCCTGGTCGAAATATACGGGTCCCTGCCGCAGTAGACGAGGAAGATGGCCCAGCCGCAGAGGACCGTCCGTCGCCAGAGTGACAAGATCTGCGAACCATGGTCTGCGAGGCCACTCGGGTGCTACCAGAATCACTGGACCCCTGTAGAGTTCTATTCTCCTGAGAATCTTTCCCACTAAGGGCCATGGAGGAAACACGTACAGGAGGACTTCTGTGGGCCAGGGAAGAGCCAGAGCATCCACTCCCTCTGAGCTGTGGTCCCTCCAGCAACTGAAGAACCAATCGGCCTTGGCATTGTGCATGGTCGCCATTAAGTCCAGGTGGGGCTGACCCCACTTTCTGATGATCAGATCCATGGCTGCTTCCGAGAGTTCCCACTCTCCCGGATCGAGCGATTGGTGGCTGAGAAAATCCGCTTGAACATTTTCCTTGCCCGCAATGTGAGAGGCCGCCAGGCATTCCAGGTGTTGATCTGCCCAGGCAAAGAGACTGCTGGCTTCCAGGGCTACCAGGCGACTGCGGGTGCCCCCTGACGATTGATGTACGACACGGTGGTGGAGTTGTCGGACAGCACTCTTACCGCTTTTCCGCGTATGAGGGGCATGAACTCCTGCAGGGCCAGACGCACCGCCCTGGCCTCCAGCCGATTGATGTGCCAGCGAGACTGAATGGGTGACCATATCCCCTGAGTGAACCGAGACAGGCAGACCGCACTCCAGCCCGAGAGACTGGCGTCCGTGGTCACTATCGTCCACTGTGGAAACTGGAGGGGCATTCCCTGGAGAAGATGGGGGAGCGAGAGCCACCACTGCAAGTCAGCGACAGTAGAGGCCGAAAGGGGGAGGACCATTTGATACTGTTCCGACACCGGCTGCCAACGTGATAGCAAAGCTTTCTGTAACGGTCACATATGAGCAAAAGCCCATGGGAATAGATCGATGGTGGAAACCATGGACCCGAGAACCTGCAAGTAGTCCCAGGCCATTGGAAGAGGCAGCGAGATCAAGTCCCGGATCTGATCTATCAACTTGAGGACCCGTGCACGAGGCAAGAAGACTTTCCCGAGTCGGGTGTTGAAGCGGGCTCCCACGAACTCCAATTCCTGGGAGGGCTGGAGGTTGCTTTTGGAAAAATTCACTATCCAACCCAGGGATGCGAGAAGAGCCAAAACCCGATCTACCGCCTGTTTGCAGAGGACCTCCGACTTGGCCCGCACAAGCCAGTCGTCCAGGTAAGGATGGACTAGAACACCTTCCCACCGAAGGGCTGTCGTCACCACCACCATGATCTTGGTGAAGGTGCGAGGCACGGTTGCGAGGCCGAAAGGCAGGGCCCAAAACTGGAAGTCCCGATTGGGAATGTGGAAGCGAAGATACTTTTGATAATCGCGGTGGATCTGGATATGGAATTACCCTTCCATCAGATCGAGCAAGGCAAGGAACTCCCTGGGGCGAACCGCCGTAAATACCATCCGCAGGGTTTCCATGCGAAAGCACGGGATCTTGAGGGCTTTGTTGACCCGTTTGAGGTCCAGGATCGGCCGAAAGGCCCCGTCCTTCTTGGGAACGACAAAGTAAATGGAATACTGGCCTGCGCCAAGCTCCCTTTCCGGGACCGGGACAACTGCGCCCAGGTGCAGAAGTCTGGTGATGGTTTGCTCCACCGCTTCTCGTTTAGAGCGCCCGCAAGGGGAGAATAGGAAGAGATCTGGTGGGTTGCGGAAGAGCTTGAAGGCGTACCCATCTCGTACAATGTCGAGGACCCACTGGTCCGTCGTGATCTTGACCCATTCCTCGAAAAAAAGGGAGAGGCGACCGCCCAGAAAAGGGATTGAGGAATGGGCTGGCTGACCTTCATTGCGCGGCAGGCTTAGGGGAGGTGCGCGCGGGTTGGCCCTCGTGAAAGGGCCGACGTCCACGAAAGGGCTGCGACCAAGACTGAGACCGGGAAGAATAACCCCTCATGGCACCACCCTGTCCGCATGGGGTATACCGTCTCTGTCCCCGGAAATGGGGACGGGAGGGTGTGAAGGAGCGTGCTGTTCTCAGCCAATCCTCCGGTAGCTTATGGACCTTATTGTCCCCCAAGGAATCCATAAGCTTCTCCAGGTCCTCGCCAAACAGCAACTTACCTTTGAAGGGCAGCGAGCCCAGCCGTGCCTTGGAGGACGGGTCAGCCGACCAATTGCGCAGCCACAGGAGACGCCAAGCTGACACCGCCAAGGCCATCGCTTTTGCTTGGACGCGGAGTAGGTTGTAGAGAGCATCAGCCCCAGAGGCGATGACGGCTTCCAAATGCTCGGTTTGCTCCGCCTCTGCCGGGGGAAGATCCTGGGCCCTGAGTAGCTGTTGGGTCCATCTAAGAGCAGCCCGCCACATGGGACTGCTGCAGGCGTTGCGCGGACCCCCAGGGCCAGGATCTCGAAAATGCGTTTCATGTGCGCTTCAAGTTTGCGATCCTGCCCATCCTTCAGGGCTGTAGACCCCTCCACTGGGATGGTAGTGTGTTTAGTGACCACCGAGATGTAGGAATCCACAGAGGGATTTTTCAAGATTTCTAGACCGTCCTCCGGGAGGGGCCACCGGGGGGTCAGGGGCACACCCGGGAACACCCGCACTCAAAGGGACCCCTGGGGTTCCGTAGCCGGGCCACAAGTCAACGGCGCAGAGCGAGGAATTTTTGCCAGGGAGGTCCGGGCTTCTCCTTCCTCCTGCAGGCTGGCTAAGTAAGATTTGTGCATAATCAGCACAAATTCCGGGGAGAAACGGGTCCTAGAACTCCCGGGGGGGGGGGGTGGAAATGTAGGGGGGCAAGGGGGGTCAAGGACCACGTCCTGGGGGGCAGCTCCAAAAAATTTGGCGCCCCAGGCAGCTCCAAAACGGGAGCTGCCGAAAAATCCAAAATGGCCACCGTTCCTGGGCTTTGCCGACACGGGAACGGCCTGGCCATGCGGCGAGGTGTGGATCCCCGGGCTTGATTTGCCTGCCCTGCCAAGGAGGGGCCTTCCCCACCTGGCAGGCAGAACACAGTCCCTCCCGTGAAAATCGCGAGGAGGGCAGCCCACAAGAGAGGCAGGCTGCCGGCGCAGCATAGCTGGAGCCGCTCTGAAGAGAAAAAAAAACCCTGTAAGTAAAAATGATTGGCAGCTCGCCGGCAGGAGTGAAGCAAGGGAGGAACCTGTTAACTCCTGCCTGTCTGGCTGCCGGTTCAAACCCCCTAACCAGCCAAAAATTAAAGTATACAAAAATAATTTAGAAGGGCTGTAAAAAATGGCAATTGAAATTTAAAACTTCTTTACCTGTTCTTTTTGTTTTTGGTTTTTTTTTTACACTGAGCACAACCCTGGGCTCTAAGCTCCCTCGGCAGCCAGAGGAGGGGGAGACGAGAACTGGACCACCAGCCTCGATCCCCACACTGGGAAGCACAGATGGACTCAGGCTATGCAGCACACAAGGGGCAAAGCCCCCCTGAGTCCGGCAAGAGCTAAAAGATGGTACCGTCTCCTGTGGAAGAAAAAAAAAAATCCTAACCGATTAAAATTTATTATTTCCAGAAAAAGCAAGGAAATAGCTAAGAATTAAGTACTTGCTTGATCTACAGAAATAAGGAAAGCCGGCTGAGAAGCCGAATCAGGAGACCGAAGGGTGAGCTGATCCACCTGCTGGGAGACAGACAAATACTGAAGGGTTACAGGATGGGCTCTGTCCTCATATAGGGCACCTCTGCAGTTTTAGTCTGTCTCCACCTGCTGGAAAGGAGGTTCAACCCAAGGTCTGGACTGATCTGGGAACGTACAGGGAACGGCCATTGCTGCTGTTTCGAGGGATCGCATGCCAGCAGCCTGCTGGCATGTGCAACTTGAGCCTGTCTGGAGGCAGGCGCAAAAGGTAGGATAAAACTTTTGGGGGGGGTTTAGAGTAGGGCTGCGGGGGAGGGGGAGGTTAGGGGAAGGGGTGGGAATATCAGGTTAGGGGGAAGGGAACAGAGGAAGGCAGTGCGGCTCGGCGCATGCAAGGTGCACAATTGTGCACCCCCTTGTGTGCGCCGACCCCGGATTTTATAACATGCACGCGCATGTTATAAAATTGGGCATACATGTGCGCGCGCCGGGTAGCACACGTGCATGTTATAAAATCTACCCCAAAAAGTACACATACAAGTCCCAAATTCACACACACTCCACCACTCTGGAGCATACTCTCCCCTTTGTGCATAAAAGTGCGTGCATACAACATGTATGCATGTAATTTGACACACATAGCAGTCACACAGTTTTCTAAATTCACAACAGTTTCAAAAATCACCCTCAAAATGACCAAGGCCCAATCAATCTGAAGGATCACCTTGCCTTCTTCCTACAAACCCTCTCACAGTCTGCAATCTAAAAATGAGCTCACTGCTCCTAAATATTCCAGTTTGGCCAGAATCTATAAGCGTGGCTTCTCCTCATTATCCCCAGGCTCTAAACTCTCTCCCAACAAAGGCCAGACTAGCCACTAACATAATGACTTTCTGCTATATGATAAAGACCTGGCTTGTGTGCCAAGCCTACACTTTTTAGCCAGCAAAATCCCAAGGGCCGCATCTAGCAAACTAAATATACTACCTCCTCCATCCCAACACGCTGACCCTAGGCTCTATTGATCTTTAGCTCTGGTTTTTGGTATGTTGCATATTTGTGTTATGTTTACGTATCATGCATTAAGTATCCTGTATTACGTAAATTAGGCAGTAATTCTGTACCTTCTCCCAATTACTCAACAGTTTTCACGTATTCGATAATCCTGTACTTGTCCCAACTATTCCACTCTTACCATTCACTTTGCTCTGTCATGTATTTATGCTATGTTCATATATATTACGTTATACATTATATTTAAATACCATGTATCATAGATGTAAATAATTTGATAATCCTGCACCTTGCTCTAAGTACTCTGGTAGGAAAGAAAGTAAAAAAACCTTGTAGCAATAATAATAATAATAATCATCATCTTTCTGGCTATTGCTGTTCAATCATATGGGGCCAGTGAGGGTCATAAAAGTGTTACGTAGGGGAGAAAGTGTTCCTGAAAATTATACAGGTAAGAACTTATTTTACTAAAAATTATTTTCACCTCCAAATGTCCAGTAAAAAATGACTTGAATTAGTTTCTGTGTGTTTTCCTGCTTGTGATGACAAGGAAGTATTTATTGCATTAGAGTCTCTCTGGGTTGCAGCCAGGGCCGGTGTCACACTGGAGCCCAGGGCAAACTCTAAGGCCTGGGCCTGGCCAGTTCCTAGCATTCTAAAGCTCTGCTCTCCAGTGACGTCACTCAGCTTCATCAAGGGTGCCCCTTGCCATTGTCCTGCTTATCCCCCAAATTTGCCTTTACAGTAACTGGTAATTTGAAGCTGTGTAACTATTAAGTCCATAATCTGAAATGAGAAATCTTCACCACTTATCACGTCACTCCTTCCAAAAGGACAGCCATATCATATCAGGCAGATGGCACTAAATAAGTTATTCAAAAGTAGATTTTGTTTAATCCATAGCATGAAGAAAGTGAGGGTATTTGGACACATGTTACCACGGTAGGTTTACAACATGGCATGTGGTGTGCAGGTTTAGATCTCATGTACGTTAGGGCTGGTTGGGTCTGGGTGCATCACAGAGATGGTCTGCCTAAGGACAGGGGAGGGCAAATAAATCATCAGAGGGCCTTGGGCCAAGTCACTGGGTATAATTGAGCATGCTGTCTGAACCTGGGGGAGGGAGAAGCAAATATGGTGGCATAATACCCCCACATCCTTGGGGCATCAGAACTTTTACTTTAAGAATTTAGCTGAATGTAATCCTCTCTGAAGTATCAGAAAGTTGGAATATAAATTTAAAAAAATCCCTAACCCTCCCAACAATTCATCACTGACAAGCTGGGGTTTGCTAAGACTCCATCCATTTCAATGACATCAACCTTAGGTTGCCATAGCAACTCCTAACACATCTAAAGACACCCTGGACTGCCAGATGGGTCAAAGGGCTGGCAATACGTTTATCTCAGTATTTAAGGGGCTGTACAATGAGGCCTTGTCTTGAAGCAATGGAAGATAAAGCAACTTGCTTAAGTTCATTCTGAGTGTCAATGGGAGAAGCAGGATTTGAACTCCAGTCTTGTGGCTCTCAGCGCACTAACTGCTGGACCACACTCTCCCTCCCCTCATGCATATATTAGAACAGAAGGCAACAAGCATTTGCAGTATATTCCTACTATAAACAAATCAACTCCTGGGAACTCTTCCTGATATGATCCACTGCCAGTAAATGACTTCATTAATTTCCTTGGCTGACTGTCCTCCTTTAACAAAAAAGATTTCTGTCTTGGGAGATTTACTTATTTATTTTTTATGCATGTTAGAGTAGTCAACTAAATACACAATAACGCTACCAGATGATATTTCACAATCTTGATGCACCAATACCAATGAATAGAATCCATATGAAGGACGCTGCTTAGCCAAGATCATGTGCTCTGTAAATCACACCAGAACATTCCCCAGTGAATCGGATTAAAGGGGACTCTCCCAGATTCCCATGCCAAGATTCTCCATCCAGGTGTAATTAGACTCAAGCAGCTATCTACTGCTGAAGAGAATCTCCATTTGTGCCAGGGAAAGTCAGTGATGCTGGTGGTCCTCAACCCAGCTCTGTTTTTCAGAATATCCACAATGAAAATGCATGAAATAGTGCTTGCAAATCTTTCCCTTGCATATTTCATTGTGAATATCCTGAAAAATCAGACTAGCTGGACATGTTTTGAAGACTGGGTTGAGAACACTTGCTCTATAATCACACAAAGAGGAGAACAATGACACATTACTGACTGCATATGACATGGATACTCCTGGCAGCAGTGTGGCGATCTCTTCAAGATAAGCTAGCTCACAATTTGCTGATGTCTAAAACATTATCTAGAGGGGCATTTTCACTTGGCTGGATAAAATTCTGCCTTGAATTTTGAGCAAGAGAGCTTCCTCCAACATTTTCCTATATTAGCCAAGGTGGTGTAAACAGCAATGCATGGCACAACAGACACAAGTCACTTGTGCTCAGTCCTTGAAGATAAAATAGTGCATGTGTCACTGCAGGGATAAAAGCTTAGCCACTCCAGCCCTCAGACAGCAAAAGGACTAAGGGGGTCATTTATCAAAGTGCTATATGGTGTTTTCGCATGTGTTAAGGTGTTTTCCCATGCGAAAAGCACCACGCATGGTGCGATGCAAATTAGGAAAAGGGGAGGAGTTTGGGACGGGATTTCTGGCCAAGTGGGCCAGCTTTGCAATTTGTGAAGCCATATCGCATGGCTTTAATGTGGATTTTAATTACACCTTTTTCATTTATGTTAAGCTGTGTGATATGACTTTATCACACTTTGTGATGTTTTTGCAAATAGCATTTTAAGCTGCTAAGGGAGAGAGAACCTAGCCTAGGGCCATGGAGGGGACAGAGAGAGCCAAGCTATAAGACTCTCAAACTAGGTAGGTATTTATACCTCTATATGAGGCCCACCTAACTACTCGAGGTGAGGTTTAGGTATTAGTGTAGGGGTTAGGGGCCACTTTGACATTCAGAGTGCGACGTACGAACAGAACAGTGCACTCTTGTGAAGATTTGATGACCTTCGGAGTAAGGAAACTCACCCAAAGATGAGATTTGTACAATGTTCTCTCAACCTAGCTTGATGGACTCTCTACCTGGATAACATCAAGCTAGGTTAAGAGAACACTGCACAAATCCATCTTTGGGTGAGTTTCCTCACTCCGAAGTTCATCAAATCTTCACAAGAGTGCACTGTTCTGTTCGTAAGTCGCACTCTGAATGTCAAAGTGGCCCCTAACCCCTACACTAATACCTAAACCTCACCTCGAGTAGCTAGGTGGACCTCATATAGAGGTATAAATTCCTACCTAGTATAAGGGCCATCTAGCTAGTCTCTCTCTCTCTCCCTCCCTCCCTCCCCAGTGGTATACAAGTCTGGCACGTAATGCAAAGTGCCAAAAGTTATCGCAGTTTGCGCTAATACCTATGCAAAGCGCTAAAATAACACACTTTGCGATAAACAGCCTATTACCATAAAACACACCCCTTTTCCTATTGCATGCGATATTTAGTGCATTTTGATAAATCCAGGCTTAAGTTTGTCCAGAAAGTCATCCAGGGGAAACCGTACAGAGATAAGGTGGAAAATGACAGCAAAATGAGGTTTCCTGGGCATTCCTTTATTTATTTATACAGCATTTATAATTCGTAGTCTAGTTCTCAGTAAAGTACAATATTATCAATAAAACAAAATTAGTTAAAATAAAAACAAAACAAATACATTATTAAAACAATGGCAGGCAAAACATCAATAACTAATACACTTAGTAATGGCCTGTTGCTCGATATGGTTCCAAAACCACTGGCCTCCATATCCACAAATTGAATTTGGGTTACTTGGCAGCAAACAACTAGAGAACACTCAGCAGCTCCAAACATTTCCAAGTGTTTCTCCAGACACAACCCAATGGACAGTTCTGAAACTGCTTTTTGGATATTTGGCACTGTGAACAAATATTAAGTTGAAGATTTTCACAGCTAGGATTATTCCAGCATTTTTCCTCTGTGCTGTAATTACAGACACCTAGGAATAAACTCAAAGTTTGCTGGGATCATGCATTTTCTGTAGCATTAGATACATGATAATGATCATTGGTCTACATTTGAAAAAAAGTTTTCTGCTGACCTAATTATTTTTATCCAAATGAAAGGTGCTGATTGAAGTAAAAAAATACAAACTATGTCAAATTTTTTCACTAATGAGAAATGTTTGATTTAAGATTATAAAGGTGAATATCAAGGGTAATAAGAAGTTCTGAAGAAGCAAAAGCATAAATTATATTTGTTACATTCAAAAAACAAATCTATCGTCTAACCAAGAGAGCAATAGTTGTGTAAATTTTAATTGTTAGGGAGAAATTTTCTCTTTTTGGATGCTCTGGAATAGTTATGATCAGGGTTGTCACGCTGTAAACACCAGTAGTAGTCTGCCATCATGTTTGTGTTCCATCTGCCTTGATATCTATGTTCTATGGTCTTCATGTCTTGGTGGAAGCATTCTCCTTGTTCTTCACTCATAGCTCCAAGATTGGAGGGGAAATAGTTCAGGTGGCTATCAAGGAAATGCAATTTGACACTCATGTTTGCTCCCAGTCTTTGAAAAGCAATCAACAAATTTTGAACTAAAAGGTTATAATTTTCAGCCCTGAAGTTGCCAAGAAAGTCTGTAATCACATCAGAAAAAGCAGACCAAGCATCCTTTTCTATGGTTTTCATGGTATTGAGGAATTCTCTGTCTTTGATTAGAAGCCTAATTTGCGGGCCATCAAATATGCCAGCTTTCAACTTCTCATGTGAAAGAGCAGGAAATTTAGTACACAGGTACTTGAAGCACTCGCCTTCTTGATCCAAAGACCTAATGAACTGTTTCAGGAGTCCCAATTTTATATGCAGTGGTGAGAACAACACTTTCTGAGGATTAACAAGTGGTTCATTCTTAATATTCTTTTCACCGATCTTAAATTTCTCTCTAGCGGGCCATTCTTTCCTTGTATAATGTTCTGCCTTTGCTCAGCTATCCCAAAGGCACAAGAAGCAAGGAAATTTTGTTGTCCTAGAAGCATCAATATAACCTTGCTTAATAAGCAGTCTTCCTATTGGTTACACCAATTGCATATTCAGCATTTCTTTTTGCGTATTCAGCATGTCTTTCTGCACATTAATTATCTTTTTGCATATTCAACCTATCTAAATAATAATGTTACGTTATTGCTATAAGAGTTTATGAGTAGATAGTGTTTTGCGGAAAAAAACCGGACGTGACTGGAGGAAACGGATGTAATTTTTGGATTCAGCACACTAAAATACATAAAGATCACATATTATCTTGTAGTCAGCAAAATTGATGTAGACCAGTGAAAGGTAAGTTTCAATACATAACATTGTAAATGATGGCAGAAAAAGACACAAATGGCCCATCCAGTATGCCCAGCAAGGTTTTATTGGGTTGGAACTGCTGCTCGGTGCAGCTTACCCTCACGCTTCTGTTTAGGGTTGCACTGGGTTTAATTTGTGGTGGAATGGGGGTGGAATACAGTTCTGTCCCTTCCCCTCCAGGCAGCCAGCAGGAAAGAGAAAAGGAAGGGGCTGAGCCTGAAGCACAAGGAGAAGAGAACAGCCACTCTGCTCCCTAATCCAGCTCCTCCTCTCTTGTTCCCCCTCCCTCCCATTTCTCCTCCTGTATTGCAGGGAGCAGAAAGGGAAGGGCTGATTCTGAAGCAGGTGCCGCAGAGCAAATAAAAAAAAAAAAGGTTTGAATTACCACAAGTTTGAAAGTTGTGAGCACTAATGCCCAACTGTCAAGGCTTCAGCCTTGGCCTTGATGAATGGCACTTTCTTTTGTCCATTACTGAATGCTTAATTTCTGTTGGAACAATCCAGAACAGAATTCTGCCACCTTTTCTCTGGGACCCAAGGAAGTAGAGCAGAACCAGCAGTGTATACCAGTTCTGGCTCCCCTGAGGAAAAAGAACAAAACCAGTAGTTGCATGGATCGTTCATGGCCCCCTCCCCCCTGCAAAAGCAAAAATAGAAAGTGTTGGAGCTGCTTACCTGAGAGCAAAGCAGCCAAATGACAGATTCAGATGTGTGGGTGTGTCTGCTCGTACCTGGACCTGGCCCCGCCCATCCCCCTCCCTCCACAGTTCCACTTACACTGGGGCCGAGTGCACTGTTTAACCCGTGGTTGGACATGCGTTCATAACCCCTTATGCTATAAGGGGATTAGCGCGTCCAAAACACATGTCCAAACCCCCCACGAAACTAACAGCACTCATCACATGCAAATGCATGTTGATGAGGCTATTAGCTATTCTCCCCAGATCCAAAAAAAAAAAAAAAAGTGCGCCTGACCCGCACATTTTTATGCTTAGAAAGTTGTATAGAAAAGCAGAAAATAGTGCTTTTCTGTACATCATCCAACTTAATATTGTGGTGATATTAAGTCAGATGAACCACAAGTTTCTTTAAAAAACTGAAAAAAAAACCAAACCAAAACATGTGCAGGTGGTCAGCTTAGGAAAAGGGATGCTCGTAAAATTGAGTGTTCACTTCTCCTGGGCACCCGCTTCCAAGGAGACGCTAGGGGCACGCTATTGTCCCTAGCACCTCCTAGGCAGCGCGACCCTTCATTTAAATATTCAATCGTGGGCCCAGGAAAGGTGCTGGGGGCACATTAGGAAAGCAGGCACACAACACTGAGAGCCTGTTTTCCGTGCTGATTTATTGCATCGGCCCCTTTCTGTCTACAAAATAAGCCCTGGGGTTCTAACTGCTGCTCCTTGCATGTTACACCGGTGCTTCATTAAAATCCTTTGTGTTTATCCCATGTCTTTTTGAATTACGGTACCTTTTTTTCCTCCAACATCTCTACTGGGAGGGCATTCCAGGTATCCACCACCCTTTCTGTGAAAAAATATTTTTTGACATTGGTGCTGAGTTTCCCCTCTGAAGCTTCATATCATGTCCCCTAGTTTTAGAACTTACCAGACAATCATTAGAAAAGTTATTTTATTTATTTATTTATTTCGGTTTTTTTATATACCGGCATTCGAGACAGCAGTCACATCATGCTGGTTCACATAAAACAGGAGTGCATAATAAACTTAAACTAGAACTATGGTGCGGAAAGGCAGTTACATGTAACAGGGTGACTAGAACTTGGCGAAAAAGGAAGAGAAAGGACAGGTTACTAATTAATAATGGCTAACGATAGTAGAGGTAGTTAACAAAGTTACCACAAGGGTTTTTGTTTTTATTTTTGCTATTTTTTGCTTTTGCTCTTTCAGCTCCCAACACACACTTACTACTTCTGGCAATTCAACCTTCCCTGATTTTGAAACCATGACCGAAATGCCTGTCCATGTGAATAAAAAATGGAATGCTGAAAATGCATCCATGTTGCAGATCTGAGATTTGTTTAGCTGAAGAAAGCTGTTAATCAAGAGCCAATCCTGAAAGCTTCACAGCAAGGGCCGACCAGAAGTTCCGTGCAGACCCTGTGCTCAGATCTCGATGTTCGAAGCCCTTCGATTTCCAGGGCACCCAAAATTGCCTGCTAACAGCCATCACTATGTGGACATCTGCAGACAGATCCTCTGCAAGTACAGAAATATTTTTGGCAAGTGTGTTATGTTACCCAGAACTCATATGTGCTCTTTCCAGAATGATGCCATTTTTTCTGAAGTGACAGATACACAGTTAAAAGAACATCCTTTCAATTCAACGCATAATTGTAAAACCAAAACATGACAGATTGAGACTATATAAAGCACTGGCTCTCAAATTAGCACCAAGCCTTCCCTTTCATGGGCTCTGAAGAATGTTCATGTTATCCAGAAGGCGAAAAATTTGCATTCTGATGCTTGATTACCCTCAGCCGCTTTTTAATGCTGCAATGATAATTTAATTTCCTACTGCTAAACAATTTCTGGTTTGTTTTTTTTTGTATACTGGTTGATGTGCCCCAACTTTTGGATACGCTGTGTCAGAATGAACAGCAACATTTTTCCTCATTTACGGTGCCAAGCCACATTTTTATGACTGTGATAACCAACCTGTGGCTCAGAAAACAGTTGCAGCTTTCTAACATCAGATACATCAAGCAATGGTAAGTGCAGGGGAGAGGGGGAAAGACAGGGGGAAGATATTAATGCTTTAGATTCTTAGATAAAACCGATAAGACCCTTCTCCCTCCCAGATGGAAATTGAGTTTATCAGTTTTGACCAACAAACACTGTAATCTAACTTCCTCCATTGCTTGTAGTTTCTTCTGGTGCTGCCTTCCCCCCAAGAACAAAAGAAAATCAATGTAACCCAAAGGTACAGCTGAAAAACAGAATACTTCAAATTTTCAATATTCAGCTAGAAAAGAGCTCCTAAATAGATCTATCTAGCAACCGTCATAAATAGCCTCAAAGAATGTGTGGCTTATGAGTAAAGCCTGTAATACTTAAGGCTTGGTATAATCATAGGTTGCAGATAGATTTGTTTATGCACCGACCGGTGCGATAAGGCTGGAGCACAATCACTGTATGCTTAAAGTCACTAGTGAGTGCACTTATCTTAAAAATGCCACGTAGAGAGAGTTGGCTTGCACGGTCCTGAAGGTGCCTCCGACACTAAAGTGTTTCGGAGTGTTGTACTCCTTCATCAGGGATCTCCAGGTAAGAACGAGCCATCTACATGAATTCCATGATGCCTGGTCAGTACTTAGCTTTAGAGCGGCGAATGCTTATGCGGTGCACTAGAATGAAGTGACCTGCCAGCGTGCCGTCTCAATTACTGTCAGTAATTGAGACGGCACTTACTCAATTACTGTCAGTAATTGAGACGGCACGCTGGCAGGTCACTTCATTCTAGTGCACCGCATAAGCATTCGCCGCTCTAAAGCTAAGTACTGACCAGGCATCATGGAATTCATGTAGATGGCTCGTTCTTACCTGGAGATCCCTGAGGAAGGAGTACAACACTCCGAAACACTTTAGTGTCGGAGGCACCTTCAGGACCGTGCAAGCCAACTCTCTCTACGTGGCATTTTTAAGATAAGTGCACTCACTAGTGACTTTAAGCATACAGTGATTGTGCTCCAGCCTTATCGCACCGGTAGGTGCATAAACAAATCTATCTGCAACCTATGATTATACCAAGCCTTAAGTATTACAGGCTTTACTCATAAGCCACACATTCTTTGAGGCTATTTATGACGGTTGCTAGATAGATCTATTTAGGAGCTCTTTTCTAGCTGAATATTGAAAATTTGAAGTATTCCCCCCAGGAACAGCAGATGTCTTCTGTCACCATGTGGCTCTCAGTTAGTTTCTGTATTTCTGTACCAATCTCTCAGTAGCAGTCTTGTGAGACCAGTGCGGGGGAGCACAGGCAGCACACAGCTCAAACTCCCTGAGCCGCAGAGAGTCAGAAGTCATAAGCTGTTCGGGGGCAGCGCCAGGAAAGACTGCAAACAGCAGAGAAAATTGGGAGGGGGCTAAAAGCTTGGCTGGTTGGTTAGGGGGCAAACAGGTTTGTTGGGGGCAGGAGGGATGGGGGGGGGGGTGTGGACGGACAGGGGCATGATACTCTTTGCAGCTGTCCTTATGGCTCTTTCCTGAGATTCGGAGCCGCTATAACTGATATTTGCTGATCCGAGTAGCTCGCAGTGAATTGTAGCTCGAGGAGTTCCTATACTCACAAGAACAGCACTGGCATCTGCACTGTGAGCCCAGCTGTTTAGGACCAGCAACAGCAGCAGCCCCAAATCAGAAGGGGAGCAACAGCGAAAAAGCTTGAGAATTAACTGAAAAAATGTACCCAAGGAAACCTGCTGCAACATCAAAATATTGCTAAACGCCAAGTTTTGGCACCCTCAAAGAACCCTTAATTAGCTGGAAAATAAATCTGTAAAGTCATATGTTATAAACTTGTAAGATTAGAAGCCCTAGATTTAATTTAAAGGGCACATGTGACTCCAGAGCCTTGGGTTGAGCAACACTTCCATAGTAAATGTAAAAGAAAAAAAAGTCTCCTTCAACTACTTAAGCAAAGCAGCAGCTGAGTGGAACTGCTGAAAGAGAGCAGCTGCCAACGGCCAGGAGAAGATATTGTAACAGTGGTGGCAGGAGCTTCTGAGAAGAATAGCTTTGCTGGATGGCAAAACGATTCAGGGGGTTAAAGATGGCAAGGACTCATATCTGCTGAAAGGAACAAGCTGATCTCTCAGCCTGCCCTGCCTTCATCCCAGATGGGAGCTCGCTCTAGTGTTCATGGTACTTTTACAGGGCTCCAAATTGTTTGGCAGTGCTATTCCTATCTGCCAGATAGCTGCACATTATTTGCAGAGAAAATGCCGCTTCTAAACGTTGCCGACGTGCTATGAATTGGAAGAAGGTCAGACTGTGTGTACATAGCTAAGTAAGACTAGAGTAGGTAAGTTAGACTAGGAAAGAGAGGAGATGAGTTCTGCTTCCATACCGTGCACAAGGTAAGTGCCAGTGCAAAGAGAATTCATGTATCAAAAGTTCCCAACCTCTGAAATACAGGATTAATACATGGACAGACTGTTCAGTGCAGAGCCCAATAAGCCCATTCACCTTCCTGCATTTTTTATGGCATTATAACTAACAAAGCCCTTCCCATCAGTGCACTCGCCAAAATAAAGTCACATTTCCTGTGCTCAGGCTTATATCCTGTGCACTTCTTAGAGCAGTAGGATTCCCCAGCCTCTTTTCTCAATTTGTGAAGAAGCTTGCTCAAACTTTGGAACATACAAATGCTTACATGAGCACAGAGTTAAAAAAAAAAAAAGCAGACAATATTACTGGTCTAAGTTCCATACCTAGTAATGTAGTAAATGATAGCAGACAAAGATCAAAATAGTCCATCTTTGCCCAGCTGAGATTTGTCCATGCTAGGTAGATGCTCATATAAATTCCCATATGCAACCCTACACCAGCTCCTCTATCCCTGTGTACTTCAGCTGACCTTGCAATATTGCTTTCCCAAGTATGTCAAAATTCCATTAGAGGGTTGGCCTCCACCACTTTCATTAGAAGGCCACTTCAGGTCTTGCCATCTGCAACCCTAAACATCTCCAGCTGACTGCAAATCTGGATGGGCCTGAAATGAGCATCACTCCCAGGGGTCCATAGCTTATGGAAAAATACATTGTGTGCAATTCGTCAAATTCAGGACTTTGAAAAATTTAGGGACCACAATATAATTGGTGAGTCTGGTGAATAAAAATAATCATCTCCTACATTTGGAAACTAGGAGTCAGAGCCCCTGCATATCTTGGTGGGGGAATGCACAAAATCTTAAAAGTGCAATATAAATGCACTAAACAGTAAATAAAGACAATTTTTAGCAATTTTCGGCAACCTGCACAGATTTGCCCAAAGAACTGTTATCCTGAAACAGAACTGTACCAGATTTCGCCTACAGAGAGCTAGTATTAGGTAATTCTTTCACATGTTGTGACAGAACTCAACAAACTATTGACCTTCCACATATACTACATTAAGATATCTAAGTCAATGCAATTTAAAACAGATCATGCTGTTCTTATTTGTGATAGTTGTGGGTGGATCCTTGGGCCGGTGGCAGGTGACCACTCCCTCGGGGGAAGATCCTGAGAGGGACCACCGGTCAGGCTCAGAGGTGGGAGACAGACACACACTAGTTCTTTTATTAAACAGTTCTTGAGAACCACCAGAGGTGGCAGTAGTGAGCTGGAGGAGCCCGGCTGGGCTGTAGTCCCTCAGGCACTGGAACAGCGATCCCAGGAAGGCTGAGCTGTAGAGAAACTGAGATAGTGAGTAGGCAGAGTATGCAGAGTTCAGGAACAGAACCTTGATGGTAACACTCACACTGTAGCCTCTTAGAACAGCCCAGGAGCTGGAATGAAGTAGGCCCTCGAGGAGCGAGTACCTCGTTCCAGGGAAAGCTCTGAGAGAGAGATGGTAACTCACTGGTGTTGTAGGCAGCGGTGACTTCCTGGCAGAAGTTATATATTCAGTAGCAGGTCCGGGAACGTGGGCCCTCGAGGAGCGAGTACCGGTTCCAGACTGCGACCTGAAAAGTAAAAGAGAGAGCGAGGCCCCCGAGGAGCTGGTAAAGTCCGAGGAGGCAGAGTAGCAAGGTATGCGGAGAGCGAATCCCATCCGCAGCGATACCTGGAGGCAGCTAGGTAAGAAACCCTTTGCTAACTCGATTAGTTAGCAAAATGAAAGACCTTTAAATATTCGAAGATGATGATGCCATCTCAGGGGGACGCCCCTGAGGTTCGCGCCACTGCTGGTACTTGACTCGGGGCCGCGCCGCGCACACGCCCTTAGGCCTCAGGAGAACATGGCGGAAGGCAGCGTCTAGCCGGTCCGGGAACGACGGAGGAGGTCGGCAAGATGACGCCACAGCAGCCAAACTTCCATCAACCCTGGAGGGAGTCGCCAAAGAGGTAAGGAGGGCGTAGTGGAGACGTCGGGCAGCGACGTCTCCACTACGCCCTCCAGCAACGTCCCTGTTTAACTGCCCTGTGCATAGCAGTTAAACAGGCCTGATCTGCCTCTGCAGGGAAGTCACTGCATGGCGCAGAAACTGTAGAAACCTCGGACTAACCTTTCAGGAAGGGAGGAGGAAGTTGATGAATTCCAGGAAAGCCAGTGTGCCATCTGCAGAGCCTCAGAAAACAAAATAGCCTTGAATTTGTATTAGAGTGGTATCAAGCCGGGAAACTGCAGGCACCATCACACATGCATCTATCAGTGAGGACCAGACATTCCAGAGGACAGACACTGACTTCAGGACACATGGGGCTGGGACAGGAAAACATAAGCAGTAAACCTTCAGCACTGCCTTTTCACTATAATAAAAAAATCGATGAAAAAGATTAGACTAGGCGACCCCATTAGCCAAAATTGCTCTCTGCAAAAGGGCTTAGCTTTCCCTCTAAGTTTAACATATTACTCTTATCTTTAATCTTTAAAACATAGATGGCAATTAAAACATTTGGCTACATAGTATTCACTGGAAATGTATAACTGCATCACATTTTGCACTATATTTTCTTTGCCAGATGGGTCTTTTTATTAAACAATGTTCCTAAAATGTGCATCAAATAATAATCAAGCCCATTATCACACCACTATATAATTCTATTATCAATAATATTGTCAGGGTCAGTTTAAATTTTGATGAATTTAGCTAAACTTCTTGCAATATTTCTCCCAGCTGTTTTTGCTTCAGAACTGAAACTGCTTGGTCTCCTTACAGCTGAGGGTTTCAGGCTGCCCAAGAGAGCAGTGCTGAGAAAGATCTAGCCAGTTAACTAAGAAGTTAGCCAGCTACATCCACTGGGCTGAAAATTGCCCTGTGCATAGCAGTTAAACAGCTACTTTTATAGGAGGAATTCCCAGGTGCATGTCTGCATCAGGAGGAGGAGGGAGTAATTTAAATGCATAACTGAATTTTCATATATGCACATATAGTGCTTTGTAAAAGTTTTCACATCCTTGTACATGTTTTATATTCTGCATTCAAAAAAATATACATCAAAATGCATTAAAGTTTGTTTCACTGATCTGCACGATATTTTCTACACTTTCACTGTAAAAGAACAATTATAGAAATATTCCTAAAGTAAAGAATAAAAAACCAAAAATTCTTAATTGCCTAAGGTCTTCGCACCCTTTGTTTATTTATTTATTTGTAAAGGTTTCTATGCCGGTGTTTGGAACATAGACCGTCAAATCAGTTTACAACATTACATTTATAAAAAGCATAAAAAATACATATATAAACATAATAATAACTTAAAATTCAATACAAATAAAGATAAAAACTTACAACTCTATGTAATAATATTAACTTCAATCCATATAACAAAATACGATAGTAAGTAAATGTCTAAAACAAACCACCTAAATAAAATGTCTAAAGTAAACTAACGGAATAAAGAAAAATAAGAACCGGAGTATCACAGTTTGAGTGTATCTGGAGAGCATGAAACATGTAATGCCAAGTTTGCTTAGCCTGTGCTTTCCTTAAAGGCTTGATTAAAGAGCCATGTTTTAAGCATTTTTCTAAAGTCTTTAAGTTCAGTTTCGAGTCTTATTTCTTCCAGAAGTGTGTTCCATAGCTTAGGCCCTGCCAGGGATAATGCTCTATCTTTGTCAGAGCAAACCCAGATTAGCTCCAGTTCAAAAAATTGCCTTAACAAGGTCAAAAATAAGTTAAATAGAGCCTACCTGTGTCCAATCACAGTAGCTGAGCTGATTCAAATACTTCTGGATGAAGAATCAAGCTGTTTGTTTTATGAAGTGAATGTGAAGCAAAGGTCAAAACATGCCAAATGAGGAGCTGCTGAAAGAATTTCTGGATAACATTACTCTAAGGTACGGATTGGGGGACGGTTATAAGAAAAATTCTGTGTGCTTGAATATCCCTTGGAGCACTGTCCGGTCCATCATTGTAAAGTGGAAACAGTTTGGCACCACGTGTCGCTGTCATGATCAGGCCGTCCCTCCAAAGTCAATACCCATGGGGTTAAGGCAGGGATTCTCATGCTGGTCCTAGGGACAGCCCCAAGCCAGTCAGGTTTTGAGGATCTCTCTAATGAATATGCATGAGATTTATTTGCATGAACTGCTTCCCTTGTATGCAAATATTTCTCATGCATATTCATTAGCACGATCCTGAAAACTCAACTGACTGGGGGTGCCCGAAGACGGATTTGAACACCCTTGAGTTAAGGAAACTGCTGCAGATGATCGCTGTGAGGCCTAACATTACTTTAAAACAAAACTACAGACATCTCTGTGGTTGAGACTGGGGAAAATGGTGACTGTTCAACAATTTCAAGGTTACTCCACAAACATGGGAGAGCGGTAAGAAGGAAGCCACATGAAATGCTGCATAGCATTTGCAGGTACACTTAGGGGACACTGCATGCATGTGGGAGAAGGTTTTGTGGTCCAACAAGACCAAAGCAGAGCTTTCTAGTCTCAATGCTAAGTGATTCGTATACCATAAAACAAACACAGCTTTGCAGCAGTGGGGACAGGGAGACTTATGAAGATAGAAGGAAAGATGGAAATTGCAAAGTACAGGCAGATCCTAACAGAAAAGCTGTTCCAGACTGCCACAGACCTGGGACAGGGGAGAAGATTCACATTTCATGCAGGACAATGATCCTAAACACAGAGCAAAATCAACACTGGAGTGGTTCAATTAGAAGAAAGTGAATGTCTTCGAGTGGCCCAGTCAAAGCCCAGACCTGAATCGAACAGAAAATCTGTGCCAAAACTTGAAGATTGCAATCCACAGAGGATCCCCAGCCAACGTGAAAGACCTTGAGCTCTTCTACCAAAAAGAACAGGCAAAAATCACAGCACTCCACCGTGCAAAGTTGGATGCTTATCCTAAACGACTCATGGCCTTTATTGCTGCAAAAGGGGCTTCCACCAAGTATTGAGCCAATGGATGTGAAATTAACAACTAAAAAAAAACAATTACATATATATATATATATATATTAAGGGCCAGATTTAAAACACTACGCAGACATTTGAAAATCAAACGTGTGTGTCGTTTTTCCTTCTCGACCCAACATCACCTTCAGAAATGCTACTTTGTAATCCCGTCGATATGCACAATGTGAATGCCTGTGCCTGCTTTTAGCTACTCTGAGGGGAAATATTTTCACCCTGGGCACCCTACCCGAGGGCCTGATTTTCAGAGTCAAGTACATAAATGTTTGCTGTAAAACTGCACCTGGCTCGGGGCCCTGAAGGATTCTCTCTTGGCTCCCCTGTGGCTGCGCTACCTCCCATGTCATCTTCAATGCCTGGCCACCTCCTCTTTGGCGAGCTGACGTCATTACCTCCAGCCTGCCAATAAAAGAACGCATCCTTGGGGCTTGTTTGCTTGACCACAGTGGGCACGTTATAACCTGACTTTCTTGCCTCAGATCCTGCTCTTCTAATTTTTCTTCTTACTATGGTGAAATGGAAGGAACGGGTGCAGAAATCTGTTTCCCATGCTCCCAGCCAGCGCACTATTCTCCAGATTATGTCAGGGGACTATTGGGCAAGGTTTCTCAGGAATTAGCCTCGTTGCTGACTCTGCAGGTGCAACAGTGGAGCTGGCAAGCACCCGCTCTCCCGGCGTGCTCACAGGCCACTCTCCTGCGCGCGCAATTCAGGAGAGTGGCCTATGCAAATTAGGGCCCGCGGTAAAAGGAGGTGCTAGGGACACTAGCGCGTTCCTAGCGCCTCCTTTTTGACAGGAGCGGCGGCTATCAGCAGGTTTGACAGCCGACGCTCAATTTTGCCGGCATCGGTTCTCAAACCCGCTGACAGCCACGGGTTCGGAAAACGGATGCCGGCATAATTGAGCGTCCGTCTTCCGACCCGCGGGCCGATTTTTACTTTTTTTTTTTTTTTTACTTTTGGGGCCTCCGACTTAATATCGCTATGATATTAAGTCGGAGGGTGTACAGAAAAGCAGTTTTTCTGCTTTTCTGTACACTTCCCCAGCGCCGGCATAAATTAACGCCAGTCTTTGGGCAGGCGTTAATTTCTGAAAGTAAAATGTGCGGCATGTTGCGGGCGCTATTAGTTTCGGGGGGGTTGGACTCGCGTTTTCGACGCGCTATTACCCCTTACTGTATAAGGGGTAAAGCTAGCGCGTCGAAAACGCGCATCCAAACCTTGTACTGTATCGGCCTGTTAATCAGATACTGGGGTCCATCAGTACGGGTAAGGTGGGTTTGTTACGGATGAGTCTCTGTTGCACAGACATGCTGTCATTTGCATCAAAGATGTTTGGCAGGCTATTGCTTTGGTGAAAAATCTATTTGCAAAAATTGCAATGATCTTGCAAATTCCATGGAGACTACAAAAGAACTTGCCGACTGACCTAAGACCGGAACCCTGCCTTCTAACCTTCCGAAAAAAACTTAAGACTTGGCTTTTCCTCCAAGCCTTCCCCTAATTTCTAATATGTCAACATACCTCTCAACCAGGCTTCGCCCAACTAACTAGACTCTCGGACCAATCTCAGTATATACATATATATTTACCCTCAAGTTTTTGCTGTCCTTCTACTTCCCAGCTACTTTAGCCCCCCAAGTTCGATCTCCTTTGTTATATGTAACTTTGCTTTTGCCTTCTTGTTATATGGTTATTTAGTTAGTCCCTAAGTTCCATGTAAACCGATTTGATATGAATCTTTTTCATGAAGGTCAGTATAGAAAAATGTTAAATAAATAAATAAATAAATAAATAAATAAATACGTTTCAGCTCAATGAACTGTTTTGGAAGGCTTTGACGGGAGACTTAAAACTCTGGAGACTCATGACCTGGGCAAAAAGGAATTCAGGGTAGCTTATGCTTCTGACTGTGTCGTTATGAAGCGATGCATTGAATTTCTAGAGAATCAATCTTGCGTACTTAATTTTCCTCATACTTCCATAATTGCACCTCATCAGCTTGTTGTTACATATTTAAAAGGAAAAGTTCTTGTTAAGGAACATTTATCTTCTTTTTCCAAAATGTATTATCTAATAATTGTCTACAAGACCCTTCTGGAATTGCTGCTGTCTCTTCAGAAAGTTTTGATCTGACTAATTTTCTCAAGCAAACCAATGAGGTTACTAGTGACCGTGCCACTCATTTGTCTCTTGCATGTCTGAATTGGGAAAATGTTGCGCTGGAGGTGGCCCCTGGGCCTGGTGCAGGATTGATATGGTTCTCTGGTCGGACCCAGAGAGCACCTGCCACCAGGAGGCGGAGCACACGAGGAGACAGAGATAACTGGAGCTTCACCAATAACAGTCCGGGGTTTCCGCAGGTTGAGCCCTTGGGTACTCGGACCGCCTGGACTTAGGTGGGCCTCAGATGGTCTCCCAGAGAGGTAGCAGAGAGGTGTGCCCACCACAAGCAAGGGTACGCGGCTAATGCAGATAGGATGGACCAGACCCGAACTGGAAGCTCCGGAGACCTCAGGAAGGTCACAGTTCAGGAAGGTTCTCTGGGAGAGAAAGGCAGCACCTGCGGGTCTAGTCGGGTGGAAGCCGCAAGTGGATTCCCAGCAGGCTGGTCTGGTAGTCACAGTAGGCCAGAAGAGAGTGTCCGAGTGAAGCGCAAGGGTCAGAACCAGAGTACCAGTCCAGAAGTAGTCAGCCAAAGTAGGGGTCAATACCAAGGTCAGTCCAAGCATAGTCAAGGTAAGCGAGGGTCAGTTCCAGGCAGCAGACAGGTGAATGGTCAGGCAGGCAGAGGTCAGTTCCAGGCAGCAGGCAAGAGAATGGTCAGGCAGGCAGATGTCAGTACCAGAGGTCAGTCAAAAAGGGTACTACCTGGGATGGACACAGGAACACACAGAGACTCGGGAACAGGAAGACGCTGGAACAAGGAGACGCTGGAACAAGGAGCAGGCAAACAGATAACACCACGGTGTCGACCCGATTGCCAAGGCGAGGTACTGGGGAACAGGGCCTTGCTTTTATACGAAGTCTACGTGACGTCATCGGGCTGGGCCGCGGAGCTGGTTCCTGCCCTTGGCCCTTTAAAGGGCCGAGTGGTCTGCGCGCGCCTAGGGGCAGGACGGCGCTGGAAAGGATGCCGCGCCCCAGCGTGAAGCTCGGTCTGAAGTGGAGGGCCTGGGAGACGCTGCCGCGGATGGGAAGCACTGGCAGCGGCAGTGGGAGAGGATGGCCCTGGGCCCGAAAGTGCAGGAGCAAGGTGAACAGGCCCAGGCGCGGTCCTAGCATGGACGGGACGCACAATAGTACCCCCACCCTTCTAGGCCTCCCCCTTACTGGCGTGGGTCTCTCAGGATGGTCGCGGTGGAAGTCCTGGAGTAGTATCTCATCCAGAATGTGGTGGGAGGGCTCCCAGAAGTTTTCTTCCGGACCGAAGCCCTCCCACGACAGAAGGTACTCCCAGTGGCCTCGCCGGCGTCGTACATCCAGGACCTCGTTGACTTGCAGGATATGCTCTGGTTCTGGTGTGTGTTGCGTAGGTGGAGGAGGCTTTCGAGAAAGCCAGGACAGAACCAGAGGTTTAAGTAATGAGACATGGAATGTGTTGTGAATTCCCATGGAAGCTGGAGTTGATAGGTGACTGCTCCTATGCATCGAAGGATGGGGAAAGGTCCAATAAACTTGGGGGCTAGCTGTTGGGACGGCAATCATAGCCGGATGTGTTTGGTACTGTGCCAGACTTTCTGACCCGGCCGGAATAGGGGTGTGGTCCGATGATGTGTATCTGTGAAGCATTTGGCCCGGTCAGCTGCTTGGCAGAGTCTCTCCCTTACTTGGTTCCAGAGCCGGCGTATGGTTTGTGCTGTAGATTGGGCTGCAGGTGAGGGTACACTAAGTGGAACCAGCAGAGGTAGGCATGGTTGATGGCCGAAGACCACCATAAAGGGTGAAACTTCTGTGGCAGAGGCAATGTGAGTATTATGGGATAGTTCTGCCCATGGCAGGAGGTCAGCCCAGTTATTTATTTATTTTATTTATTTATTTATTATTTTTTGCTATACCGGGTTTCATGATAGGAATCACATCAAGCCGGTTTACATTTAACAATGTGTATAAGGAAGAGATACTCAAACATAGTAAACAATAGAATGGTTGGGAGAGTGACAAAGTTACAATAAAACAGGGGAAATAAATGGTCGTTGACATACGATCATAGGAAGGTTTTCAAAGAGTGATTGGTCCTTTCGGCCTGGCCATTTGCTTGTGGATGGTAGGCTGATGTTAAGTTTAACGTTATATTGAACTTTTTACATAGAGACCTCCAATATTTAGCAGCAAATTGGGGATCACGATCAGGGATGATTTCTTGTGGTAATCCATGTAAGCAAAATATGTGGGTCAAGAAGAGTCGAGCTAACTCTGGAGCCGACGGAAGTCCAGGTAAGGGGAAAAAGTGGCCCATTTTTGACAAGCGGTCAATGATGACCCAGATTACAGTATTTCCTCTTGAAGGAGGCAGATCCAAGATGAAATCTGTGGAGAGACTTGACCAGGGTTCAGTGGCCGCAGGAAGTGGCTGGAGAAGCCCCCATGGGCGGCCAGATGGGGGTTCTTGCTGTGTGCACACCGGACAGGAATCTACATATTCACAGGAGTCCTTTACCATAACGGGCCACCAATAGTGCCTTCAAAGCATCTCGAGAATCTGAGCTCGACCGGGATGGCCGGCTAGTTTGGAGTCGTGAGCCCAGCAGAGCACGCGCTCACGGAGATGGCGGGGGACCACCGTCTTTCTGGCTGGTACCGTGGTGGTGACTGCAATAGATATGCAAGTTGGATCAATAATGTGCCTGGGAGTCTCAGGTGTGTCTTCTGCCTCAATGCAAAGGTTAAAAGTGTTCAACAGGCTTGGACATTGTTTAAAAATACAATCCTAGAGGCGCAGTCCATATGTATTCCGCGCATTAAGAAAGGTGGAAGGAAGGCAAAACGATTACCATCATGGTTAAAAGGTGAGGTGAAAGAGGCTATTTTAGCCAAAAAAAATCCTTCAAAAATTGGAAGAAGGATCCATCTGAAGAAAATAGGATAAAACATAAGCATTGTCAAGGTAAGTGTAAAACATTGATAAGACAGGCGAGGGAGTCGGTTGGACCATTAGATGACAGAGGGGTTAAAGGGGCTCTTAGGGATGATAAGGCCATTGCAGAAAGACTAAATGAATTCTTTGCCTCGGTGTTTACTAATGAGGATGTTGGGGAGATACCAATTCCGGAGATGGTTTTCAGGGGTGATGAGTCAGACAAACTGAATGAAATCACTGTGAACCTGGAAGATGTAGTAGGTCAGATTGACAAATTAAAGAGTTGCAAATCACCTGGACCAGATGGTATGCATCCTAGAGTTCTGAAGGAACTAAAAAATGAAATTTCTGATCTATCTATCCATTGTACCTGAAGACTGGAAGGTGGCCAATGTAACCCCAATATTTAAAAAAGGATCCAGGGGCGATCCGGGTAACTATAGACCAGTGAGCCTGACTTCAGTGCCAGGAAAAATAGTGGAAATTATTCTCAAGATCAAAATCGTAGAGCATATAGAAAGACATGATTTAATGGGACACAGTCAACATGGATATACCCAAGGGAAGTCTTGCCTAACAAATCTGCTTCATTTTTTTGAAGGGGTTAATAAACATGTGGATGAAGGTGAACCGGTAGATGTAGTGTATTTGGATTTTCAGAAGGCGTTTGACAAAGTCCCTCATGAGAGGCTTCTACGAAAACTAAAAAGTCATGGGATAGGAGGCGATGTCCTTTCATTGATTATAAACTGGTTAAAAGACAGGAAACAGAGTAGGATTAAATGGTCAATTTTCTCAGTGGAAAAGGGTAAACAGTGGAGTGCCTCAGGGATCTGTACTTGGACCGGTGCTTTTCAATATATATATAAATGATCTGGAAAGGAATACGACGAGTGAGGTTATCAAATTTGCGGATGATACAAAATTATTCAGAGTAGTTAAATCACAAGCAGACTGTGATACATTACAGGAGGACCTTGCAAGACTGGAAGATTGGGCATCCAAATGGCAGATGAAATTTAATGTGGACAAGTGCAAGGTGTTGCATATAGGGAAAAATAACCCTTGCTGTTGTTACACGATGTTAGGTTCCATATTAGGAGCTACCACCCAGGAAAAAGATCTAGGCATCATAGTGGATAATACTTTAAAATCGTCGGCTCAGTGTTCTGCAGCAGTCAAAAAAGCAAACAGAATGTTAGGAATTATTAGGAAGGGCATGGTTAATAGAACGGAAAATGTCATAATGCCTCTGTATCGCTCCAGGGTGAGACTGCACCTTGAATACAGTGTAAAATTCTGTTTGCTGCATTTCAAAAAAGATATAGTTGCGATGGGCAAATAAAATGATAAAGGGGATGGAACAGCTCCCCTATGAGGAAAGGCTGAAGAGGTTCGGGCTGTTCAGCTTGGAGAAGAGATGGCTGAGGGGGGATATGATAGAGGTCTTTAAGATCATGAGAGGTCTTGAACGAGTAGATGTGACTCTGTTATTTACACTTTCGAATAATAGAATGACTAGGGGGCATTCCATGAAGTTAGCAAGTAACACATTTAAGACTAATCGGAGAAAATTCTTTTTCACTCAACGCACAATAAAGCTCTGGAATTTGTTGCCAGAGGATGTGGTTAGTGCAGTTAGTGTAGCTGGGTTCAAAAAAGGTTTGGATAAGTTCTTGGAGGAGAAGTCCATTAATGGCTATTAATCAATTTTACTTAGGGAATAGCCACTGCTATTAATTGCATCAGTAGCATGGGATCTTCTTAGTGTTTGGGTAATTGCCAGGTTCTTGTGGCTTGGTTTTGGCCTCTGTTGGAAACAGGATGCTGGGCTTGATGGACCCTTGGTCTGACCCAGCATGGCAATTTCTTATGTTCTTAATGGAGGGAGAGAGCGCATCCGCACAGAGATTTTTCAAAGCTGGGCGATAGCGGAGCTCGAAGTTGAAGCACTCAAAGAACAGAGCCCAGCAGGTTAAGTAACTGGGCCTCATTTAAGTGTTCCAGATTCTTATGGTCAGTAAAGATTGTGAATTTGTGTTGCGCCCCTTCAAGCCAGGGATGCCATTCCTGGTGGGCAAGTTTTACTGCTAGGAGTTCACGGTCCCCTATAGTATAATTTTGTTCTGTGGAAGAGAATTTATGTGAATAGAAGGAACATGGTACTAGTGTTCCCTTGGTGGAGTAATGACTCAAGACTGCTCCTCCTCCGATGGCAGATGCATCGACTTCGACGATGAAGGGATGGTAAGGATCCGGGTGACGTAGACACGGGTCAGTGTAGAAGGCCTCTTTCAAGGCGTGGAAGGCTGATTGGGCCTTGGGACTCCACACTCGAAGGTGACGCCCCTTCCTAGTCATGACAGTGAGTGGAGTGGCCGGCATGGAGTAATTGGCGATGAAGTTTCAGTAGTAATTTGTGAATCCGAGGAATCTTTGTAGGGCTCGGACGACCACTGGTTGAGGCCAATCTCGAATACCTGGAATTTGTCGGGGTCCATAGTGAAACCACGGTTGGAAATGATGTAGCCTAAGAATGGAAGACTGGGTTGTTAAAAAATACACTTCTCCAATTTAGCATAGAGATGATGGTCTCTGAGATGTTGGAGGACTGTTTGAATGTGGGTATGATGAGACTTCAGGTCTTTGGAGAAGATTAATGTATCGTCTAGATATACTATGACGAATGAGTACAAAAGGTCCCGGAAAATCTCGTTCATTAGCCGCTGGAAGACTGCAGGGGCATTGCAAAGTCTGAAGGGCATTACTACGTACTCGTAGTGACCATCTCTTGTGTTGAAGGCGGTCTCCCAGATATCTTCCAGTTGAATCCATATTAGGTTATATGCTCCCCAGAGATCCAATTTAGTAAAAATTTGTGCGCCCTGAGGCGGTTGAACAGTTCACTAATAAGTGGTAGTGGGTACAGGTCCTTACGGGTTACTGCGTTTAGACTACTCTGTAGTCTAAACATGGTCTTAGACTACCATTCTTCTTCGTTACAAAGAAGAACCCGGCGCCTGCCGGGGAATTAGAGATTCTTATGAAGCCTTTGGCCAAATTCTCTTTGATGTATGTTGACATCGCTTGGGTTTCTGGGAGTGAAAAGGGATAGGTTCTGCCCTTGGGAGGCATGGTTCCAGGTAGGAGCTCTATGAGGCAGTTAAACTCTCAGACTAGAGGCAGGATATCGGCGTTTTGTTTGGAGAAAATGTCCTTGAATTCTGAGTATGGGGCAGGTAACCCAGAAAGGGTTGTAGAGCTTAGAACTGTCACAGACGGAGATACTTGCTGTAAACAGTGGGTTTGACATTGTGGGCCCCACTGGGTGAGTTGCAGGGATTGCCAGTCGAAGTGGGGTGCATTTAACTGGAGCCAAGGAAGTCCAAGGACCACGGGGTGTGTTGATCGTTTCAAGATCAGGAGGGAGATCTCTTCGTCAGGAAGGGTTCCAACGGTGAGGCGAATGGCCATGGTACGATGAGTGATACGATCGGGAAGATGTTCTCCTTGAATTGAGGCAATACGGTGTGGAATCTCCAGAGGTTGGACTGGTATCTGAAGGAGCTTGATGATCTCTTCCATAATGAAATTTCCACTCGCCCCAGTATCCACGAGGGCGGTGGTGACGAATGAACATGACTCCCTAAGGAGGGGTATAGGCAGCAGCAGTTGAGGGCCAGAAACTGTAGTGCCCAAGCTCGGGACCCCCGCCGAGCTCAGTCTTTGGAGTTTTCCCGGACGCACAGGGCAAGTTTCGAGAAGGTGTCCGGAACCGCCACAATATAGGCAGAGGCCCAATTGCCTGTGTCAGAGACGTTCCTCTGGGGTAAGGTGACCACGGTTGATTTGCATAAGCTCCTCGGGAGGTTGAGGGGCTGCTGGTAGAGCCTTCAACCGAGGGCTCTCCGAACAGGGTGATCGTAGGGCAGGAGGTTGAAGGAGCCTTACCTCCTGATGCTGTTGTCTAAGGCGGTAGTTGATCTTGCCGACCAGAGAGATTAGGACTTCCAGAGATGCAGGGATCTCACGGGCAGCTGGTTTATCCTTGAGGGCAGAAGACAGTCCTTCGAGGTAGAGTGCCTGCAGGCACTCTTCTTGCTAACCTAACTCAGTAGCTAGAATTCTAAACTCCACTGCGTATTCAGCGAGCAAGTGTGAGCCTTGACGGAGGTGGAGTAGATGGTGGCCAGTGACCGCCTGTCGGCATGGGTCCTCAAAGGTGCTTTGGAAGATGGAGATGAACTAAGGGAGCTGCTGAAGGATTGCATCAGAATGCTCCCAGAGTGGGAAAGCCCATGCCATGGCCTTAAGACATAAGACCATGCCATACTGGGTCAGACCAAGGGTCCATCAAGCCCAGCATCCTATTTCCAACAGTGGCCAATCCAGGCCATAAGAACCTGGCAAGTACCCAAAAACTAAGTCTATTCCATGTTACCGTTGCTAGTAATAGCGGTAGTTATTATCTAAGTCAACTTAATTAATAGCAGGTAATGGACTTCTCCTCCAAGAATGTATCCAATCCTTTTTTAAACACAGCTATACTAACTGCACTAACCATATTTCTGGCAACAAATTCCAAAGTTTAATTGTGCATTGAGTGAAAAAGAACTTTCTCCGATTAGTTTTAAATGTGCCACATGCTAACTTCATGGAGTGCCCCCTAGTCTTTCTATTATCCGTTCTAGACCTCTCATGATTTTAAACACCTCTATCATATCCCCCCCCCTCAGCCGTCTCTTCTCTAAGCTGAAAAGTCCTAACCTCTTTAGTCTTTCCTCATAGGGGAGCTGTCCCATTCCCTTTATCATTTTGGTCGTCCTTCTCTGTACCTTCTCCATCACAATTATATCTTTTTTGAGATGCGGCGACCAGAATTGTACACAGTATTCAAGGTGCGGTCTTACCATGGAGCGAAACAGAGGCATTATGACATTTTCCGTTTTATTCACCATTCCCTTTCTAATAATTCACAACATTCTGTTTGCTTTTTTGACTGCCGCAGCACATTGAACCGACGAGTTCAATGTGTTATCCACTATGACGCCTACATCTCTTTCTTGGGTAGTAGCACCTAATATGGAACCTAATATGGAACCTAATATTTATTTATTTATTTATTAACTTTTATTTACCGACATTCGTGAAGCACATCATGCCGGTTTACAATGAACTCAGGTGGGAGATACAGTAAAACAAAATAACATTAAAACAATATAATATAATAATACTAACACAACAACAAGGTATAAAAGGAACAAAAACTATAAAATCTATATGAGTTTAATATGAGTTTAAAAATGGTTTGGATAAGTTCCTAGAGGAAAAATCCATAAACTTTATTAAAAAGCAATAGTAGCTTGAGATTTATTTAATGTTTGGGTACTTGTGACTTGGATTGGCCACTGTAGGAAACAGGATATTGGGCTTGATGGACCCTTGGTCTGACCCAGTATGGCATATCTTATGTTATGTTCTTATGTTATCTTATAGCATGGGTTATTTTTCCCTATATGCATCACCTTGCACTTGTCCACATTAAATTTCATCTGCCATTTTGATGCCCAGTTTTCCAGCCTCACAAGGTCTTCCTGCAATTTATCACAATCTGCTTGTGATTTAACTAATCTGAACAATTTTGTATCATCTGCAAATTTGATTACCTCACTCGTCATATTTCTTTCCAGATCATTTATAAATATATTGAAACGTAAGGGTCTCAATACAGATCCCTGAGGCATTCCACTGCCCACACCCTTCCACTGAGAAAATTGTCCATTTAATCCTACTCTCTGTTTCCTGTCTTTTAGCCAGTTTGTAATCCACGAAATGACATCGCCACCTATCCCATGACTTTTTATTTTTCCTAGAAGCCTCTCAGGAGGAACTTTGTCAAATGCCTTCTGAAAATCGAAGTACACTACATCTACAGGTTCACCTTTATCCACATGTTTATTAACTCCTTCAAAAAAGTGAAGCAGATTTGTGAGGCAAGACTTGCCTTGGGTAAAACCATGCTGACTTTGTTCCATTAAACCATGTCTTTCTATATGTTCTGTGATTTTGATGTTTAGAACACTTTCCACTATTTTTCCTGGCACTGAAGTCAGGCTAACCGGTCTGTAGTTTCCCGGATCGCCCCTGGAGCTCTTTTTAAATACGGGGGTTACATTAGCTATCCTCCAGTCTTCAGGTACAATGGATGATTTTAATGATAGGTTACAAATTTTTACTAATAGGTCTGAAATTTCATTTTTTAGTTCCTTCAGAACTCTGGGGTGTATACCATCCGGTCCAGGTGATTTACTATTCTTAAGACATGAGAGGATGAATGTAATTTTTGTTGCCTTATCAGGAAATAGCGAGGGTTGCAGTGAGAACTGCATATAATATTGATTTATGAAGCCTCGACAGAGGCTTGGATCCCCATTGAAACGGGGTGGAGCTGGGAGGGCCAGCGTGTCCGAGAGGGCAAGGTATGGGCAAGAGCCCCTGGGTAGGACAAGGCTGATTCCTCCAATGCTTCCATAATCCATTGTTGTTCTCAAACACGATTGACCAGACCAGGGATGGCCTGGAAAGCAGGAGTCTCCGCCGAGTCCATGGCCTTGGCAACCTGTTGCGCTGAAGGTGGACCCTTGGCCTGATGCAGGATTGGTACGGCCCTCTGGTCGGACCCAGAGAGCACCTGCCACCAGGAGGCGGAGCACACGAGGAGACAGAGACTAACTGGAGCTTCACCAATAACAGTCCAGGGTTTCCGCAGGTTGAACCCTTGGGTACCCAGACCGCGGACTTAGGTGGGCCTCAGATGGTCTCCCAGAGAGGTAGCGGAGAGGTGTACCCACCATGAGCAAGGGTGCGTGGCTAACGCAGATAGGATGGACTAGACCTGAACTGGAAGCTCTGGAGATCTCAGGGAGGTCACAGTTCAGGAAGGTTCTCCGGGTGAGACAGGCAGCGCCTGTGGGTCTAGTCGGGTGGAAGCCGCGAGTGGATTCCCAGCAAGCTGGTCTGGTAGTCACAGTAGGCCAGAAGAGAGTGTCCGAGTGAAGCACAAGGGTCAGAGCCAGAGTATCAGTCCAGAAGTAGTCAGCCAAACAGGGGTCAATACCAAGGTCAGTCCAAGCATAGTCAAGGCAAGCGAGGGTCAGTTCCAGGCAGCAGACCGGAGAATGGTCAGGCAGGCAGAGGTCAGTTCCAAGCGGCAGACAGGAGAATGGTCAGGCAGGCAGAGGTCAGTTGCAGGCGGCAGGCAAGAGAAATGGTCAGGCAGGCAGAGGTCAGTCCCAGAGATCAGTCCGAAGGGGGTACTACCTGGGAACAAGGAGACGTTGGAACAAGGAGACGCTGAAACACGGAGTAGGTAAACAAATAACACTACGGTGTCGACCTGATTGCCAAGGCGAGGTCCTGGGGGACAGGGCCTCGCTTTTATACGAAGTCTACGTGACATCATTGGGCTGCGCCGCCGAGTTGGTTCCCACCCTTGGCCCTTTAAAGGGCCGAGCGGTCCGCACGTGCACGCCTAGAGAGGCAGGGCCGACGTCGGAGAGGACGCAGCTCCCCGGCGTGGAGCTAGGCCTGAAGTGGAGGGCCTGGGAGACACTGCCGCGGAGCACTGTGGACGGGAGGCACTGGCAGCAGCAACGGGAGAGGACGGCCCGGGACCCGACAGCACAGGAGCAAGGTGAGCAGGTCCGGGTGTGGGCCTAGCACGGATGGGACTCGCAACAGAAAAATGTAATTATGAGATTGTTTTTTGCTAATAAGGATGCTTTGTTTTTTGGCCATAAAAGATGTATATTTCCTGATACTGTGATAAGTTTGGGCGGTGAATTATTTCTTCGATATTCAGCAAAATGTTTGATAAAGTTGGATGATAATAGGTTTGTCTTTTTTGATTCTAATCAATTGAAAAATCTGTCAGACAACATAATTGCTTCCAATCCTGCCTCCAATGTACAGCAGTGATATGGATGTAATAGATTATATTATGTCAGATTTTCTCCTGTTTTGATCTTGTTTATTGAGTTTGTTCCATGATCCTTCAGAAACTCATTTGGTGGGCTATGTTCTAGGATAATTTTAAATGTTTATTTTTCATTGTAACTCTAGTGTATTACCCTAATTTTTTCAGTACAAGACTTGTGTTTGTGTATTATTTTGAAAAATTATAAAGAGTAAAAACAAAAAACCCCCGACTTTGGCTCAGAATGCATAAAGGTTTTGCACGTACTTCAATATGTATGAAGGGGAGGCATTCCAGAGGCAGAGGCAGAATTTACATGCGTACTTTTTTATTTTAAAGTGACGCACGTAACTTACCCCCCCCCCCCCCCCAAGCCTGAAGAAAAGTTGTAGTGAATGTATGTGTGTAATCGGCCAAGTACCTGAGTATTCTGAAAGTTAATTTAAGTGCCTAAATTCTCTTTGAAAATACTCGGTTACATCGGCGTGATACAATATAAACTATGCGGGCTGTTATAAAATTACCGTCTGAAATGAACTGGAGCCTGCATCAATAAACTGAGCATGAAGCTGAGAAGACAGAAAGCTGAAACATGAAAAACTATAAACTAAAGAAAATTCCACACAGAAATGGAAAAGATGTAAAGAAAAATGCAACAATCTGAAATCTGTGGAGAACCAAGAAAATGGTGCAATTTGATATGTTATTCCAAATATTTGTATTCCCACCTCCTCCTAGCATAGGGTCTGAAGCAGCTAAAAGCAGCATATACGTTTGCATAGCGTAAAAATACATAAGCATAAAAAGTGTACATCATATAAGTCTATTACTAATCATTTGCAACCAGGTCTATTCTAACAGCCCCTGAAAAATGTAAACAGCTCTAGGCATTAACTCTCAATGGTTTTCTCCCTCTCTCCTGCATATAAAAAAACCAAGGATCAATGCTTGAGTCATACAGATAGATATACTTTCAATATGCAAACAATTTCATTTTCTCAGCCAAGAGAACTCAAAAGGTAGTCAAATGCAATTTTAAGTTAAACTATTGCAGTGCGATCACCGCTGTTTCCTTGCTGTGTTCCTTTAGGATTTGTTTCCTTTTTTAATCACTATTTGTTACAAGATTATAATCTAAATCTGCAGACCACATCCAGCACATTCACTGGATTCACGTGACGTAAAGACATGAGAATTCTTCTGGCGCCGACCCTGCTTCTTTCTCCATGCCTTGAGATGCACTTCACACCCTGAGGGCTAGAGTATGAAAGCACCCTATCCCCTGTCAGGAGCTCCTCTGAGCCCCACATAAGCCAGAGCTTACTGAAATAGGTCAGTGCATCATGCTCTGCTCCATACAGGGCATGTCCTGCGGTGTCACATCACCCTTCCACACTTTCATGTTGCTGAGGAGAAGGAGACAGGAGTGGCAGAACTAGACCATGTCCCATGCAACTAAATAAGTCCCTGCTCTCCACATTGTCCAAGTAACCGAAAGAAAGAATATGACAGGAGCCGAACACAAGACCCATCCAGTCTGCCCATTTCCCCCCACAAACTCCACCTTGCACGCCTCCTTGGGAACTCCATTTCTAGTTAGTCTCCTGAATCTGATCCTTCTGCTCATGCCCTGGATGTTTCTTCTAACATTTTTGTGTTAGCTTGCTCTGTTATCTGCAGCAAACTCAACCAGCTTTATAAGGAGACCTGTCCAACCACACACACACACATACACATATATACACAGAATACATCCTAGAAGCAAAAAAAAAATCCATCAACAAATCAGCGGCTTCCCTTTCTGGTGCCTGAACAGGAAGTTTGGGAGGACCAGATCATTGTAAGCTACACTTTGCTTTATAGATCTGTTTTGTGTGATTGGCCTCCATTGTTGTTCTAGTCTCCAGTGTTCGGGAGACATTCCTTTATATAGCTTTCGGGATGATGTCAGAAGCTTTTGAACATTTTCCTGTTTGTTTTTTGTTTAAATCTCACATTATTACTCCCCCCCCCCCCCATCTGCATCCCTGTATCCAGGATAAACAGCTCGCCAAATCCTTTTCACAGTCTAATTTCGGCTACAATGCACATATGCCTCGCCAAGAGGAAGCTGAAGAGCTCCGAGAGTGGCAGGGAGTAAGCACATACTGAAAGCCTGTCAGAAATAACATGGTTTTATCTGACTGCTCACAGCCAAAGGATGAAGAAAGCAAGAAAGGTGAGGCCATAGGTTCAGGGACACGTTTCTTCCAAGCACCGCTCCTATTTTCAGTAGCAGTATCGTGGGTCGGTCTGTCATCAGCCAGATTCGTACTAAGTTTTGTGAAACCTTTTTTTCCCCCCGACATAAGAATCATCAAAAGATAATTTTCCTTTTTAACCTATCTTTACAATTATTTATTATTTTTTTGGGGCATTTATATCTTGTTCTTCTAGCACCAGCACACTTGGAGCAGGTTATAACATATAAAAGCAGTTGCACACAGCTACCATAAAACAAACTAACAAACAATTACAAATTCAATATAACATTAAAATCCCACAATTATCATCCATCATAAAACCCTTACTAACCAACAATTCACAGGCAATCGAAAATTCTGTACTGTTAACTCTGGCCTGGATTTATCAAAATGCACTAAATATCGCATGCGATAGAAAAAGGGGCGTATTTTATGGAAATAGGCAGTTTAGCGCTAATACCTATGCGAAGCGCTAAGTTACCGCATATTGCGATAACTTTTTCGCACTTTGAGATAAGTGCCAGATTTGTGGTATTTCCTTCATACAACCACTAGTGGGACCATGTTTACTATCAGGGCCACTGAGGGGGGGGGGGGGGAGAGGGAGGGAGAGAGAGACACTAGCCATAATACCCTCACTCTAGATAGGTATTTATATCTCTATGGGAAGCCCACCTAGTAACTGGAGGTGAGGTTTAAGTATTAGTGTAGGGGTTGGGGTCACTTTGACATTCAAAGTGAGATGTACGAACAGCACAGTGCTCTCTTGTGAAGATTTGATGACCTTCGGAGTGAGGAAACTCACCCAAAGATGAGATTTGTGCAATGTTCACTCAACCTAGCTTGATGGACTCTCTACCTGGGTAACATCAAGCTAGGTTGAGTGAACACTGCACAAATCTCATCTTTGGCTGAGTTTCCTCACTCCGAAGGTCATCAAATCTTCACAAGAGAGCAGTGTTCTGTTCGTACGTCTCACTTTGAATGTCAAAATGGCCCCTAACCCCTACACTAATACCTAAATCTCACCTCAAGTTACTAGGTGGACTTCTCATAGAGATATAAATACATAACTAGTGTGAGGGCATTATGGTTGGTTAGTCTCTCTCTCTCTCTCTCTCTTCAAATTATCAGTAAGCAATGCAGCTGCTCCAAAACAGGGGTAATCTGTTCATAAATACTGCCTCAGAAATTAATGGAGCTGCTGCATTTTAAATAAGCTGCAATGCTTTCAAAGTCAATTGTGGTAATCCAATGTACAGCAAGTTGCAGTAATCTATCGAAGAAATTACCAAAGCATGCACAACCATTCACAAGTCCTGTTCATCCAAGTGAGGCTTTAAGAAAGCTCAATAAAGGAAGTTTTAAAAAACAAGAACAAAAAACATTTCTAATTTGAGGCTTAAAAGACAAAGCTGAATCCAGAATAATGCCAAGATCGCGCACAAGTCTAACGACCTTAGGATTGAATTTTAAAAGCATTGCACGCACTAAAAAGCCCATATTCGCAAGTATTGGGCCATGCACGAGTGACATGTATCTTAAAAGCCAGAAGTTATGTGCAAAGATATGTGTGTGCAAGTAACAAAAATGGAATGGAAAAGGGGCGGGGAATTTCAGGTCGGGTCTAACTTATGCATGCAACTCCGTATTTTAAAACCAGAGGCCGCAGTGCGTGGCGGCTTGTTAGCCGCGGAACTTTACTGCTGCTCCTGATGAGGAGCAAGTCTACAGCTCTTGAGTTTTTTTGCCTTACACGACAGGACAAGGGTGTTTGGGTCAACTGGGAGGCTTGCAGGATGAGGAACCAGAGGGGTGTGGATGACCTCGAGATTGACTGGGCAAACTGGTGGACTAGTCTGAAAACCTGGGAATGTCCCTCACGCAAGCATGTTTTAAAATCCGCTTACATATACATGTTAAAGCCAGCAGAGTCCTTTGGAAGATAAGCAAAGTAGGTATGCTCGAGTAACCTCTTATTAGGAGCATACTTATGTGCTATAAGCATATTTTAAATCATATGCATGATTTAAAATTCAAGCATACCTCTGCTCACGCTGATTCATGTGTGTATTGGTGCACGCATGTTCATTTTAAAATTAATCTAATATCCTTACCATCAAAATTTCAAAAAAGGTAGAGTGGTCATGGAACCATATCTTGAAAGAAAAAGTATCTCAGTCGTGTAGACATTCAACACAACTTATTTTCAAACAGCCAACTTTTAATCAAAATCAGACAACGTGAAATCATCCATAGTTTTGATAGGGGGAAAAAACCCCAATGTCATCAGCATGAAGGCAATAACTTACATCCAGATTGGTCAGCAATTGACCAAAAGTAACATTATATAAAGTAAAGTAAAGAGGCAGGCAGATAAAGTGATTCTTGAGGGACTCCAGAATCTAACCTGAAAACGATTTATTTTCCTGAATTACTACCTGCTGAAAATGATCCAAAAGAAATGAACAAAACCATTTATATACAGAAAAGCAAGTTTGCTTATCGTAAATGGTGTTTTCCGTAGATAGCAGGGAATTTAGCCATGCATAGTGGGTGGCGTCGTCCTTGACGTCACGGAGGCGGAGCTTTCTCTCTAAGCTCGAAGAGCTTTGAAGTGTGCATGAGCACCACTTCCCGCGCTCCTTGAGCCTGCCTCAGTTGGTTTTCCAAAATAATGTCGAGTAGGTGTCGCAAGAAGTGAGGCTGTCCAAGGAGGTGGGAAGGAATGCATGGCTAAACTCCCTGCTATCTACGGAAAACACCGTTTACGGTAAGCAAATTTGCTTTTTTCCATCGATAAGCAGGGCATTTAGCCATGCATAGTGGGAGTCCCAAGAATATAGGTTGCAGAAATGAAAAAACATCATAAACAGTAAAATTATAGAGAAAAAACTGTTTATTAAGAACAATTAATTGAAACTTTTTTTTTTTTTTGCAACCTGTATAATGTGGACAGCTATCGTAAGCCAGAAAAATTCTGTAGAATTGCAGAATCGAGTGAAGAGTCTGCTGCCAACTGCTGGTCTAGACAATAGTGAGAAGTAAAGGTATGAATGGAAGACCAGGTTGCTACTCTGCAGATGTCCTGAATTGGCACTCCCTGGATATGGGCAATGGAAGTTGCCGTTGCTCTTATTTGATGTGCTTTAACAGAATCCATGAGGGGCGTGGTTTTGGTAGTATAACAGTATTGGATACAAGCTGTCAGCCAGTTAGAGAGAGTTCATTTCGAAACTGGTTGGCCTGGATTGTTCGGGTTGAAGGAAACAAACAATTGTGAAGAATGTATGATTGTTTCAGTAGTGTTTCTGTAATAAGCCAAAGCTCGTTTACAATCTAGGGTGTGCAGGAGTTTTTGCGGTAGGTGAGCTGGACTGTGCGTGCGGCAACCACGGGTGCACCCGGCACTAACGCAGCTCTTCCTACCGCTCCTTACTGTATCGGCCCGTAAGTGAGCCACAGCAACAGCAACGCACTTTGTGAAGACTCTTGGAGCTGAGGAGAGACCAAAGGGAAGAACTTGGTATTGATAATGTTGATTTACAACTTGAAAACAGAGGTATCGCCAACAACAGTTGCGAATTGGGATATGAGTGTAAGCATCCTTTAGATCGAGTGAGCACATCCAGTCGTTCGTTTGAAGGAAAGGGAAGACCGTCTTGAGAGAGGTCATTTTGAATCTCTCTTTCACAAGGTATTTGTTGAGTGCTCGAAGGTCCAAAATAGGGCGAAACCCTCCCGATTTTTTGGGGGTGAGGAAATATTGGGAATAGAAACCGTGATCCCGATGATTGGAAGGTATCAGCCGGATTGCCTTCTGTTGAAGAAGTAGAGAAACTTCCTGCAAGAGTGGTGGAATCTGAATCATCGGAGTTTTGGGATGAACGTTGTGAGGAAGCATCGGTATTGAGTTGAAACGTAGATGATATCCGTGCACTATAATGCTCAAGACCCATTGGTCCGTGGTGACAAAGGACCAGTGGGAATGGAACTGAGATAGCCTTCCTCCTATAGAAACTGTTGTCGTGGCAGGTGAAATTAAAAAGATTGTTTAGGTTGCTGTTGAGTAGCCTGAGGTTTTTGTGGCCTCTGGGGTCTCTGTCTTGGTCTTTGGCCTTGTAGTTGAGGTTGAGACCGCTGCTGTTGGTAAGGCTGTGGTTTTTAGGAGGGTTGATATGGTTGATAGTACCGGTATGGCCTGCGGTAGTCATAACCTCTTTTGTATTGAGGAAGGAAAAACCTGGATGTAGATGTATCAAAAGGCGCCGTCAAAGACTGCACTACGATGTTTTGTTCTTTAATCAAAGAGACAGTTTCCTGAAGCTTGTCTCCAAATGTGGTTGTCTGGCCTACATGGTAAATTCACCAAACGGTCATACACATCATCCCGTATACTGCTGGCTCGCAGCCACTCCATGCGCCTAGCTGAAACTGCTGTTGCTGACGAATGTGCTGAAGTATCAAAGGCCTCATAGGAAATGCGCAACAAATGACGTAAACTTTCTTGTAGATCTAAGAAAGGTTGAGGTAAGGAAGACTCTTCTTGTGAGGTGTAAAGCAAGGGTTGCAGCTTTTGTGTGCAGCTAAACAAATATTGGATGATGGTTTATACGGGAATTTAACATTGAATTTTGATACATTTTCTTGGCAAAATCATCCAACAGTTTGTTGCTCTTCCAGGAAGCATATTTGAGTAAAGCCTGTTCTTTTTTGCTCTTTTTAGCGCTGATTCGACCACTATGGAATTGTGGGGAATTTGAACGCTTGAGTAGTATGGTGTTTTCTGCATTCTATATTTTAAGTCCAGTTTCCTGGAAACTGCGGGAAGAAGTAGTGGGGTATCCCATGCTTTATCCATGAGGCCTTCTAAACTTTTTTGTGGAGGAAGAGCAGTAGGCTCAGATGGTACGTCAAACATCTGTAGAAGTCCCATGACTTCTGACCGTGGGTCTGGGATCTTGCGAGTATCTATGCTGAGAGCTACCCCCAGCTTCTCTAAGAACTTAGCGAAAGTAAGATCCTCTGGGGGGGATGTTGGCTGAGGCAGCTCCTGTGGAGGGTCCAAAGGAATACCCGAACTTCCCGGAAATGTTTGAGGAGAGAATACTGGAGAGACGGTATGAGCAGATGACACAGGAGAATGGGTATGTGTCGGAGATGGTAGATTTGGTGGTGAAGAAGTAGGCGATGCAGGATCTAGAGGATCCTGTGAGAGGATATCTGGGTTCGGAGGTAAGCCTTTGAAGAAACTATGAAGAAGAGAGGATATATAAGACATTGCTTCTTCAGCCATTGGGTGAGAAGAAAAGTCAGGTGGCTTTATATTGACTTTTTGAGTCGCTTGACTGATGTCCTTGGCAACGGAGATGGAGGTCTCTTTTTTGGACTTGGAGACTGAGGAAGAATAATCTCTGGTGAAGCATTCCAGTCCCCAGTTGGCTCATCAATTACGATATCCGAGAATACCGAGGAAGGAGTGTGTGCACCTTCTAGCAGGGATGTCAAATGCTGTTTAGAAGGCTTAATTGAAGGCAGTGTTGCAGGAGCAACATGTTTTGTCTTTGAATTTGACTTTCGTGGTCTGTCAGGTGTCTCAGGGTTTGTTTTTTGGATTTCTAAGGAATTTTTTTGAATGCGTCGTAATGTTTGAAGTTGCATCATGATGCGTCATAGCCTTATGCGTCGTTGGTTTATGGCTTGCGTCAGAATGCATCGAGGAAGTATTGGGTGCGTCGTGAAGCTTCAAGGCCTTCGACGCTGCCAATGTTGTCGACGCATGCATCGAATGGGATTAACTCAACGCAGGTTTCCCTTGTGTGTGTGTCATATCCGACGCGACGCTCAACGCCTTCTGCACGATGGACGACGCAGATTGCGGCGCACGGCTCTCCTAAGCCGAATGCACACGTCGAGGAGTCTCCTTCCAGGGTTTAGGCTTACCTGGGGAGGACTTTGTCGATCTTGCAGATGCTGGAGAGGGGGCAGAAGATTGTCTGAGCCTCTCCATCTTTTCTGCTCTTTGTCTCCTGGCCCGCGGGGACATCCTTCCGAGGTCCTTGCATGTGGTTTGATTATGATCGGGACCAAGGCATGAATAACAGTAGTTATGCCTGTCGGTCACCGACATGATCTTACCACATGAACAGTACTTGAACCCGGGGCTTTTCGGCATCTTTCTTCTTTGTTGATTGTAGTAGTCGTTTTCTGAAGCGAGAGAGAGATCAAGCACATCCGTGTAGAGTTGCGGAAAACGAAAACTGAGGCAGGCTCGAGAAGTGCAGGAAGTGGTACTCATGTGCACTTCAAAGCTCTTCGAGCTTAGAGAGAAAGCTCCGCCTCCGTGACATCGAGGACGACGCCATCCACTATGCATGGCTAAATGCCCTGCTTATCGACGGAAAATCAACAATACCTATCTGCTTGAAGCGGCCTAACAAAACACCATGCTCTAAAGTATCAAATGGAGCCGAAATGTCCAATAAAATAAAAAAGAAACAAGATCTACTATCAAAACCTTGCCTGAAAGTATCACAGACAGACATAACCGCGTGCAACTCAAAAACTGAACTGGTACATATCCAAAAGATTCTAGTCACTGATATATCGTTTAAGCTGCAATAAAACAGCATTTTCTAATACTTTAGCTAGAAATCGCAAACAGGAAATAGGCCTATAATTAGAATACTCCAAGGGATCCAGATGTTTTTTTTCAACAGCAGACCCACAGCAGCAGTTTTCAGCATCTGCAGAATCTCACCTTCCTTAACAGAAAGATTAATATCTGTAATCAACCACAAATATACAAGAAAAAAATACATTAAAGAGCAATTACTTCCATTCCTTGAGGTAGAGAATTAAACTCCCAGGACAATGCTTGCAAATTTTGATTTTTGTTGATTCAGAATCCCTCCACAGCAGCCACAGCTGACCAAAGAGCTGAAGCTGGGATCAGAACATGAGTTTCCTGCCTGGTGATGTGCAGAGCTGGATTTAACATTTTGGTGCCTACAGACAGGGTCAGACAGCAGAGGGGAAGTGGTGTCTCCCTGGAGATTTGGAAAGCATAGTAAGTTCTCCTGGAGAGGAGGAGGGGGAGGGGGGCTCACAGCAATGCTCCCTCTGAAGTGGCACTGGCACACAGCCCTAAAATAAGAAAGCAAGAACAGGCTCTTCAGCCTGGATACCTGGTCCTAGCAATACACACCGTCAGCTCGGCTCTGGATTTACAATGAGTTCCTTAAGAACATGCAGGACCACATGCAGGCAACACAATGAAACTGGGACTTGCTTGCCCTACCAGTGAAGAGTGGAGCCAGCTGCTCATCCTGGCTCTGGCAAAGTAAAGAGCGAGGCTGGGATTTCCCATTTCATTCAGGGGCAGCCTACATTAATGCAAAGCTTTCACCAGGCTGAAAGGAGCACTAGGGAAGGTCATTAGCACACCGGATCCTGTCCACTAGGGCCATATTCTTCTGTTTATAAACAGGAAGTTATAGGATTATTTATGCCTATTTTTACAAGCCTTTCCTACAGTGTGCCTAAAGCAATGTACAAAAATACATACCAATTGGAAGAGCAAGAATTTAACCAAGAAAGTTGTCTCAAAGACATAGTTTGCATGTTTACCACTGTGAAATCCATATTGCATAAATCAGCAAGCAGATTAACTGGATATTCAGCACAGATAAGTATTCCACTGACCATACCCAGATACAGTTGTCCAGTAAAGTTGTTTAACTTTATCCAGGCAAGAAGCAGCACTGCTAGTGCTCCCAAGATGCGGTTTCATTTTGAATTATCAGTGATGCCCAGACAGTTAGCCAGATAAATCTGGTTAGATCAGTGATGGCGAATTCCAGTCCTTGAGTGACACAAACAGGCCAGGCTTTCAGGATATCTACAATGAATATGCAAGAGAAAGATTTGCATGCACTGCCTCTATTGTATGCAAATCTGTCTCATGCATATTCATTGTGGATATCCTGAAAACCTGGCCCGTTTGTGGTACTTGCAGGGCCGACGCGTCCTAGGCGGTCGCCTAGGGCGCCAGTCGTTAGGTGCAGGCAAAGAGCAGCTATGTAGGGCCGCGAGCGGAGCACATCCCACTCACAGTCGAGAGTAGAGTCTCAGTGGGCCGAGAGCGGAGCAGAGATTCGGCGGGCCGAGAGTAGCAGAGACTCGGAGGGACACGAGCAGCACCCATCCTGCTCGTGGGTGAGAAATGCAGACACTCGGCGGGCCGCGAGCTGTGCCCATCCTGTTCGCAGCCAAGAGAAACAGAGTCTTGGCGGGCCACAAGCGGCACCTCTGTGTGTGTGAGTGTGCGTACGAGAGAGCAATGGTGTTAGCGAGAAAGAGGGAGGGAGCCTGTGTAAGAGTATGTATGTCAATGAGACAAGGAACCTAAGTGGTGTAAGAGAGGGGGTCCTGTGAGTGAATGAGGTCGGGGGAGGGGCTTGGCCAGGGGGAGGGGAGGGGCGGGTCCAAGGCAGAAGGCTCGCCTAGGGTGCATAATACCCTTGCACCGGACCTGGATATTCGAGGTCTAGAGTTCGTGGGTAAAATTAAAGTTAGATAAAGTTAAGCGAGTTAAGTTATACAGATAATTTAAGGAATAGGTAACACTGTCCGGGCAGCGCTGATATTCACCACTGCTCAGACAAACTGAAACTGCGTCCCAGAACACCTCTACTCTTTTTATCCAGATACATTTTCTGCAAGCAAACTGCCCAGACAAAATTTAGCTGAGGAGGGGGTAAAATATTCAAATCTCGGGTTTTGTCCCATTAACTGAAAAGGTTAGCTGGACAACGCTATGAATATCAACCTCTGTCTACCGGCTGCATCTTTAATAAAAAGCGCACATCATGAACACACATTCAAACTGAAGGTATGCAGTGCAAAATGCACCATGTGATAATACAGTCGATGAGGTTATAAACTGGTAAGGACAATCAGAGTCAGAATGCACATTTTCTACACTGCAATCGGTCTTCATCTTTCTGCAAACCAGCTTCAAAAATGGTCCTGGTCCCTAGACCCTGGATAATGTGATCAGAAATCATTTTCATTTTTCTACAAATGCTAAAAGGAAGAGAGCTCCTCCTCTCACCCACATAAAGACGCATATCTGAAGAGGATTCTTGCAATTCAGACTCTTGGGTTCTGTCAGGGAGCCAGAGGTGATGAAATGCACAGAACAGCTTTCCTGGGACAGATCTAGGACAGAAAGGAATCGATGGAAGAGCTGAAGGGAGGAGCACATCATCATACTTACGGGATCTTAGCACATTAAAAATAAAAAATAACAGCCCTGAAATCTTCATTAATCCAACTTTTAGCTTCATTTCAAAAAAATTAACAGAACAGAGAAACTATTTGTGCATGATCTCCACACACACACAATGGCTCGACTCCACAACTTTTATGCAGTCAGCACGCAGCATGCACAAGGAGGGCCAATCATTTAAGATTCAGAAGCAAACTACAGCGCGTGTGAGAGACCAGGGCACCAATAATCATCCACAGGTCTGCTTCTCCTCCCCCCAGCATTATGCATGCCCAGGTTCCTTTATTTTTTCTCCAACCCTGGTTTGGTTGACCTTCTTTTCCTTCAGTACAGTAAATTTGGTCTTGCTTGGCACACCGGCAGAACTGTGCACCTGCTGGTATGAGATCTTCTTTTGTGGAGATTCTGGTCAAGGCTTTTATTCTGTGTCAAACTAAATATCGTAGACACAATTTTACTCTAGGCAGAGTAGGCAGTAGCCTAGAAGCACCAGTCTGAAAGAGGCCTATTCTGTCCCAGCAGCATTTTCTTCTGAGCAGCGCTCACAATGAGCAACGGTGCACTGTCAAACCTACCCCATTCAAGGCACATGTTGCGTCCGGTCGTCGACGGCTTCGTCCCGCCTACCTCTCTACTTTCAGCTTCTCCCGCTCACCTTGGGCTGATGGCCGCCACGGCGTCTGCTTGCCGTTCTCTCCGGCGTCCCCGGAGCGGCTTTGGTGCTGCCTCCCACCATTCTCCTTCAAGGTACCTCTAGGGCGTGCGCTCGCACGCTGCCCTCATCTTTAACTCTACGTTGGTGCGAACCTCAGGGGCGTCCCCCTGTTCTGACGTCACATCTTCCAGGTATATCTGCCTACAGTATTTGCTAGCTCATTGAGTAAGCAACAGGATTCGTACGGAAGGATTCGCTCTCTGTTCCTAAGCTACTCTGCCACTCCAGCGCTATCTGGAACTCTTAATACCCTTCGGGGTCGCTAACGGGGTACCCGCTCCTCGGGGGCCTCTCTGCTTCTTTCAGGAATCCGGTACTCGCTCCTCGAGGGCCTATGTTCCCTGAGTCGCTGCCTGCAACTTCTACGCTTCTACTTGGAAGAACTAACTTACAGTTACTATCAGTGAGTTCAGAAACCATCTCTCTCCACAATACTGCTTCACTGGAATCAGGTACTCGCTCCTCAAGGGCCTGCTCTCTGCTCTGGTGCCAGACCTCTCGTCCAGTGGAATCTCTGTTACTGCTAAGTGAGTACAATGCTACCGTGTCTCTCTGCTCTAAGGGATCAGGTATTCGCTCCTCGAGGGCCTGCTCTCCCTGTCTCGGAGCTTCTCCTATTTCTACATTGGGACTCTGAATGCTAATCTTATTGTGTGCTCATAACTCTCAGTCTCTTTCCACTACAGCACTGCCTTGCTGTGAGAGACGCGCCCATCCGGGCTCTACAACCACTACTCACTACTGCCACCTCTGGTGGTCATTCACACTGTTTAATAAAAGATTCAAATCTGTGTTTGTCTGTTCGGAGTCTAGCCTGACACCGTGGTCCCTCACGGGACTGCCCCCCATGGGCGTGGTCAGCTGCCACAGTGTTCAAGGATCCACCCAAACACCATTAACCAGAACAGCACAGGAGTGGGCCAGTGGCATCTGAAGTACTGCAGAGTCACTGCAAAACCCACCCTGTGCCTTTAAGAGGACAGATGCAATGGAACACCACTCAGGCTAGCTGAGTGGTGCTTGAGAGTGAGGGGCTACCTCATGGAGGTGGGGTTTATTTCCCCATCCTATCAGGGGAATCTCCCCTCCAGCTTCCACTTGTCAACACACATTGCCAATTAACTATCCCAGCTAAAATTAAGTCAGTTATCTCTCCCTAAGTCCACTGCAGCGGGATGGCAGTCCTGGATAATCAGGGAACCTGTCTCATGGTACGGAAGGAATCCAGCCGTACCTCTGGTGGGCAAATGATAGGAGCCAGACCGCTGACAGCTGCTCAGGCAGGAATATGGTGAGGAGGTTAGTCTAACTTGTCAGCGTTTGGGCTAGCATAAGACAGGCAAGCACTCCACAGTATATAGCAAAGTCTTGCTGCCAAGTTCAGAGGCATAAGGTTCACGTGAACAGCAGAAATGGACTAGGAAAAAGTTCATACAGTTAAGGAAAGTTCCTCTCCTGCAATCAGTAAAATCCAAAGTTCTTTTCTCTGCTCGAGACTTCATACATATGCATATCTACAGGGTCCAAACATTGTATTAGCCAGTGGCTTACCACAGATCATGTGGCTTAATGCATTTTGCAGACACTTTTTTTTTTTTTTTTACCTTAACAGGCTATTCCTCAAGTTTGTGAGATAATAAGTCCCACCGCTGCCTGTGTAGCAGGAAGAGTACAAGATTAACCTCTTAGGGTTCAAATAGCAAAAGAGCAAAAAATGCTGGCCTTCTTTGCCCCCAGCTCTCTCTTTGATGATTTAGGTTTGTCTGTGTGCCAAGCCCTATGTGGAGGTAACTGGCACAGCTTTGCACCTGTTAGTCACAAACACACAACTAGAGGAAGTCACTATAAACAGAAATGACTATCGGGGTTTTGATTAGAAAATCAATCCCTGACCTGGAGTTGACTTTACCAGTCACAGGCTTATATCTTAACAACTCTCATTCCTCCAGATGAGGAGATACCTGAACTGGTCAGAACGTTTCCTAAAGGCCTCGTCACACTACAGTTCATCGGGTCTGATGATGACAAATTTTCCAAAGTCCAAGTAAAAAAAAAACTACCTGGTACTGTCAAGGGAGCTTGACAAAACAGATTCCACTTCTTGAAACAAGTATTCCCACAAAGTTGTCAAAGCTATAGGTGTGACAGATATCTCAGAGGAGATAGAAAACACAGTGGAGATTCCTCAGACTCAACCCTTCCCTGGGTTTGAGGAAATAAACAATCAGCTTTCAGAAGCTAATGCCTGTATAGAAGAGAAAACCCAGCAAAAGAATTGTTCTACAAGTACAAAGACTTCTTTGCTATTGATGTTTATGACAGACTTAAATGTCACCCAAATGCTTCAGATCCTGATGGCTATCAGAACTACTCCCCAAAGCTCTATAGGAGTGTCACCATCTGACATGATGACAGGGAGAGAATTAAATAACTATGAATCTTCTTTACAGAAAGCAAGATGCTAATCTAGTGATTCTTGCGAGACTGGAAGATTGGGCTTACAAATGGCAGATGAAATTTAACGTGGACAAGTGCAAGGTGATGCATATAGGGAAAAATAACCCTTGCTGTAGTTACACAATGTTAGGTTCTATCTTAGGAGTTACCACCCAGGAAAGAGATCTAGGAATCATAGTGGATAATACATTGAAATCATCGGCTCAGTGTGCTGTGGCAATCAAAAAAGCAAACAGAATGTTAGGAATTATTAGGAAGGGAATGGCAAATAAAACGATGGATGTCATAATGGCTCTGTATCGCTCCATGGTGAGACTGCAACTTGAATTCTGTGTGCAGTTCCAGTCGACGCATCTCAAAAAAGATATAGTTGCACTGGAGAAAGTGCAGAGAAGGACAACCAAAATGATCAGGGACATGGAACAGCTCCCCTATGAGGAAAGGCAAAGGAAGTTAGGACTGTTCAGTTTGGAGAAGAGACAACTGAGGGGGGATATGATAGAGGTCTACAAAGTCATGAAACGACTTGAAAACGTTAATGAAAATTAGTTATTTACTCTCTCAGATAATAGGACTAGGGGGGCACTCCATGAAGTTAGCAAGGTCATTTAAAACAAATCAATGAAAATTCTTTTTCACCCAGCGCATAGTTAAGCTCTGGAATTTATTGCCAGAAGATGTGGTTACAGCAGTTAGTATAACTGGGTTTAAAAAAGGTTTGGTTAAATTCCTAGAGGTTAAATCCATAAACTGCTATTACTTAATAAGCAACAGTAGCTTGAGATTTATTTAATGTTTGGGTACTTGCCAGGTACTTGTGACTTGGACTGGACAACAGGATACTGGGCTTGATGGACCCTTGATCTGAACCAGTATGGCAATTCTTATGTTCTTATGAGTGCAACAACTGCACATGAATATGTTGCACACCTGAGGCAATATCTGCAGAGTACCTTTGCCTTTGCTCAGAAGAACATTGAACAGGCTGCCAGAGGTAGAAAAGCCTACTATGATCCCAAGACTACCTCTAAAGAGAACAAAATTGGTGACAAAATGTTTTATTACAATTTTGGCAAGGATAAAGCAAAGGAAAGTACATTTTTACCTAGCAAGAAAGGTCCATTTCCAACTGTGAACAAATCTTCACCTATTGCGACCCAGCTGCAGCAGACTTGTGAGATGACTGGCTAAATTAATTTTAGCTGGGATAGTTAGTTGGCAAAGGGGCTGATGCAATAAGATGTGCATTAAAACAGGCACTCGTATTGAGCGCCTGTTTTCCTAATGCATGCACAGGCACCTCTCCTGGGCACCCGATGCAATATTAAAATGAGCTGCTGCGTTAAAAAGGACATATTAGGGGGGGGGGGGGAGACAAGATGGCCGCCCGCTGAGGCGTGTATACAGAACGTCTCTCTCCGTTTTTCCTTTCTGTTACAGATTGCCACCACATTCATGCCTCATACGAAGCGCAAAGCTAGGTTAAGGGAGAACATTACAAGTTCTCCCTCTCCTGCTTCTGCTCAACCCTGGATTGAGGAGTTCTTTACCGCAATGCCAATTCTTACTCCCATTGTGATGGCCACTCCAGAGATAGGGGAGGGGCTAACCTACCTCTATAGGCTGAGGAAATCTCTCTTAGCCTGGGAGCGCTGGCTACATCGACTCCTCCTTGCCAAGGATTACCAACACCACCAGGATCTGTGTCCCCCATAGTGGGGATTGAGGAGCCCTGATAATGCCCCAGACATCTATGAAGAGAGGGGATACTTTTCAGCGTCCTCCCTCGTGTGTGCAATCGGCAATTATTGGGACGGAGCTTTTTGTTGGTGAGGGAGGTATCTCCTTCGTTTTTGGCCACGACATCGGCTGTTCCTGGTGGTGAAGGCAAGAAGGTAACTCAAAGCTATAGTGAGTTGAAGAGCACTCAGGTTGGTAAACTCGGACTTTTAAAACCAGCTGTAGTACAATGGATGTCTTGTGGAATGCATTGGTGACTTTGGAATCCTCCATAACTTCTTTAACAACAGTGGTAATGGGTCTTAATAATCAGTCAACGCATAATACTAATCTGGTTTCTTCTCAACATAAACTTTCATCTTTGGACACTTGAGTATTATCTCTCAAGAAGACTCAGCATCAATTAGTTCAGTCGGATTTGATTACATCTAAGAAAATTGAGAATATGGAAAATGCACTACGATGTCTAAATCTGAGGATTTTGAATTTCCCTACAGTTAAGAAGATTTCACCTGTAGAGCTCTTTCGCAATTATGTTTCCTCAACTTTAAAAGTTCCTTAACCAGCTATGCCTGTAATAACTAAGGCTGCTTTTCTTCCGCAAGCTATATCTGAAGAAGCTCAAGGAGAAAATATACCATCTGATTATACAAGATTTAACAAATTTCTTAGAAAATTCTCAATCTATTGTGATATCTTCTCGGGGGACTTTGCTTGTGACATTTGCTTTTCCTATGGACCATACTACACTTTTTCTTTCGTAATAGATTTTATTTATTTTGATTTATATTCCATTTTGCACTTTTTTCAGTGCTTCAAAGCGGATTACATTCAGGTACTGTATGTATTTCCCTATCCCCAGAGGGCTTACAATCTAAGGGGGTCATTTATCAAAAAGCGATAAGGCGTTTTCGCATGCATTAAGGGCTTATCGCATGCAATCGCACCATATCGTATGGTGCGATACAAATTCAGAAAATAGGAGGAGTTAGGGGCGGAGAGTGGGCTGGGTTAGCCTGTCTGCGAAGAGCTATTGCACAGCCGTAATGCCGATTCTAACTACACCTCTTTGGATTGCGTTAGGCTGTGCGATAGCTGCCATGACCGTGCGGTAAGGTTTCATCACCATTTGCGATGTCTCCTGTATGTCCTATTTCAGGTGAATTGATGGGAGGAGGAGGAGAGAGAGAGAGAGAGAGAGACTGGCCATAATGTCATGGCCCATAGGTAGGTATTTGTATCCCTATGGTAGGCCCACCTAGTAACTCGAGGTGGGGATTAGGTAAGAGTGTAGGGGGTTAGGGGCCACTTTGACATTCTACGTGACACCTATGAACAGAACAGTGGTCTCTTGTGAAGATCTGATGACCTTTGGAGTGAGGAAACTCACTCCAAGATGAGATTTGGGCAATGTTCTCTCAACCTAGCTTGAGGGACTCTCTACCTGGGTAACATCAAGCTAGGTTGAGAGAACATTGCCCAAATCTCATCGTGGAGTGAGTTTCCTCACTCCAAAGGTCATCAGATCTTCACAAGAGACCAGTGTTCTGTTTGTAGGTGTCACGTAGAATGTCAAAGTGGCCCCTAACCCCCTACACTCTTACCTAAACCCCACCTCGAGTTACTAGGTGGGCCTACCATAGGGATACAAATACCTACCTATGGGCCATGACATTATGGCCAGCCTCTCCCTCCCTGTGTCTGGGACCATTAACAATGGTCCCCCAGTGGTTGAATGCAGGAAATACAGCAGGTTGGCACTTATCGCAGAATCTGAAAAGGGTATTGCAATTTGCGCTAACTTAGCTCTTCACACAGGTAATTAGCACAAATTGCAATAAATGCTATATTAGCATAAAACACACCCCTTTTGCTATCGCATGCGGTACTTACCGCATTTTGATAAATCCAGGCCTAAGTTTGTACCTTAAAATAAAAATCCCTCTGACCATAAAATAAAAGATCCCTTTTATTTTATGGTCAGAAGGTTTGGATTTTTCCTGACCTCTCAAGGAATACCCAGCAGCGTTGTAAGAAATTTCTGGCTATGCAATCTGAAGTACTTGCTAAGGGTGGTCAAGTTTTGCTGTGGTACCCTTGCAAATGCTCCATTAGATATTCAAACTCAGATTCTGTCTTTTTCGAGCCATCTCAACTGCGAGTGTTTCTTGATTCACGTCCGCTTTAGTTATATACACACCGGCTGAAAATTATTTTTTTTTTGAGTTATCTCAGTATGTCTATCTTTTTTATTTCTTGGTAAAAATCGCCCTATATTTTTCCTATTTGTCTCCCTACCCCTTTTCCTAAAAATAAAATTGAGGCTATTAATCTCTTTTTTCTTTTTCTTATTAATACCATAAGAGTGATAGGAATATCCATTTTTTTGTAAAGCCTTATATTTCTGTACAAGATATTATTGTATTGTAACGTTTGAAAATGCATAAAAATAAAATAAAAAAAAGAAGGACATGCTAGAGAAAATTTGTGCATCCCTAAAGCTTAAATGCAGAGTGCCCAAGAGAAGTGGCTATGCATCCACAACTATATCGGGTGCCCACAATCACAACGGGTGCTAATATGAGAGTCCGTTTCTTTAGTTTGATGCTTAGATCCAGACCAGCACCAGCGGCTGATCTGATCAAAGCTCCCTCCCTACCCACAAGGTCTGGCCTGATGGGCCAAGAGGTCTGGGTCAGACTTGGGGGTCCTCTACCTGAAATTGTACATTTGAAAGGTCCATGTTTTTTTTTTTTTTATTCATTTTCAACAAATACAAGTAGGATAATCTTTACTTTTGGTAAATGAAAATGACATATCATAGATACAAAAAAAGTAACAATCATAAAGAAATCCAATATCGGAAGGACCTCTCTTTTGCAGAAATAGGCAAGAACATCATCTTGCTAATACAAGGGATTTTACCATCTTCGAATTTTAAGATATCCAGAAAATATTTTTTGAACATAAGGGTCTTCCCCCGCCACTTTAGGAAAATTCAAAAAACATAAATTCAAATGCCTTGTATAGTTCTCCAGATATTCGAACTTATGTATTAGCAAGATCTTTAATCACTTTCGTGTAACAGGTTTGAATCTTGGAAACAGAAGACTCCATAGACTCTAATTGGGTTTTAACCATGTTGATTTGTCCATCAACTTTAACTTCCAAAGATTCCAACTTGGTGGATAAATTTTCCATTTTTGTATGCTATTCCCTCAGGGAGCAACCAAATCCAGCCACTCGGTCCCATAACACTTTCAGCATCACCACTGCTGGCTTAGGTGGAAGATGAAACAACTCACCCCCCGATCCTGGAGTAGAGAGGTCCACCTCTGCTATGGCTCTCGCCGGGTCAGCCATGGCTCCCCCACCAGCTCCCAACCTCTCTGTCAGCATCAAAGTTGTTGCAAAAGGTACAGAATCCAGAGATCCAGAAACCTCTGATGAGTAAGGAGGAAGCAAGGGCAACAGCGGCAGTCCTCCTCTCTGGCCCCCACCACCCGCGGTCGCAGCAACAACGAAGGTCCATGTTTTAAAACAAAGCTCATCAGACCCCAAATCCCCCCCCCCCTTGGAAGTGAAGGAGTGAGAACATTAATAATAAGTGTTGGGCACTTAAAATTGATTTATTCACTCCTTCACTTACTGACGATTGATCCATTTACTGTCACTTGTCAGTGAAAGGACCTTGGTTCTTTCCCATGAGCATTCCAGAGCCATGTTCTTTGGATGAAGCATGATGCTTTGGCTATACTGGAGGTGCTTCAGATTAGAGGTAAGAGGCATTAAGAACTATATCCTGTGGACTTTGCACCAGTTCTCAAAGGAAATAGATCCCATAGGGTTTTGTAGGCTTCCCTGAGGACTAGACAGAAAGGGCCGGATTTTAATAAGGTTACGCGCGCGCCGGACCTATTTTAAAAAGGCGTAAAGCCCCGGGACGCGTGTAAGTCCCGGGGCTTTACAAAAGGGGCAGTCTGGGGGCGGGGCCAGAGGCCTCAGACACAGTGGCCATTGCCGCTCTGTTGGAGGATCGCGTGCTGGCAACTTGTGCCTGCCCAGAGGCAGGCGCAAAAGGTAAGACAAGAGTCGGGGGGGGTTAGAGTAGGGCTGGGGGGGGGAAATTAGGGGAAGGGGTGGGAAGGCTAGGTTAGGGGGAAGGGAACGGAGGAAGGTAGCGCGGTTCGGCGCATGCAAGGTGCACAATTGTGCACCCCCTTGCGCGCGCTGACCCCAGACTTTATAACATGCGCGCGCATGTTATAAAATCGGGCATACATGTGCATGCGCCGGGTAGCGCGCGCACATGTAGGCCGCACGTGCTCCTTTTAAAATCTACCCCAAAAGCTATTTGAAATTCTCAACCGAGTGTGCTACATATCTACAAAGTTTCCAGAAGGAGCATAATAAATTATGAGACCTGCCTTGATCAGTTTTGGGTGTTGATCCACAAGAAAACGTTAACAAACCTAGCAGCTCATCATATATATGATTTCTATTGTCAAACAAAACAGTTTTGCGGCTTCAGGGAAAAGTTGATAGCTACTTAGAAAAACAAATCATTAATTTTCTAGATTCAAATTCTGAACAACATAGCATTATAATACTTTTTAAAATGAACATGCTTTAAGAAGACTGACAGGCTACAGCAAGTAGTTGTGGGTTGTGCAAACAATACTGAAGAGGAACCAACAAGCATAAGCAATGTTTTATTTCCTTTTTAAGTTAAGCTATTTAACAAATTTGCTTAAGACAGCATCCTGGTTCCATCATCCTGGGCATTGGATCACGGCTTCTTAAATCACTTTTCCTGTTTTCAATTTAGGGCTGTGAAGCTCATATTTTCTACTGGTTTAAAAAAAAAAAAGAAAGAAAAACTTGTACCTGCACCATATGTTACTATCTCTTCCTTGCTAGAAATAGGAAGCCAAACATAGCAAACTGTGCAGCAGCAAACAGTTCTGATGCCAAAAGTCAGTTCTGGGATGGAATCAGACTACCATGAGAGCCGTGAAGGAGTCAGAGGAAAAAAAGTGAGGCTGCTTCTTAGATGTATTAGCAGCTACATCCAGCTGGATTTCAAATGATATGGAAGTTGAGGGGGGAGGCAGTTTGACAAAATACAGAACATTTTTGTGTGAGCTCTGCTCTTCATCTTGAACAGACTATGTATATCGTGGAGAGAGGACAGACTCCTGCATGAAAGTCACCAGGTATTAGAGAGGGCATCAAGGATAGCTTTTAACACTGGGAAATAAAAGTGGGATGTTTTATACCAGCTGTATGAAAGAATTAGTAGGAACAAACAATCCTATATGCCATTCTGTCAGTCAAATTCCTGACATAGGAAAACTGGTAGGTGTGAACTCTCTGACAGGTCACCATAGAAGCAGAGGAGGGGGGACAATTACTGATTTCACTAGGGTAAGAACCTGTCTAAAATGACAGGGAAAACATATATTAATATACATAGAGTTACTCCCGATGACCATTCTCAGCGGTGGAAAGAAATCATGTACAAATTTTGAAGCAAGAAAAAGTATGATCGTTATTACACCATGGGGTCGATTTTAAGACCGGCGCATGCGCACATGGACTAACCAATTTTATAACGTGCACGTGTATGTTATTAAATCCGATTATGTGCGGCGATGCGATTGGCCTTTTTCCCAGTTCCCTATTTATTTATTTCAATTTATAAACCGGTATTCCAATGTAATCATACCGGTTTACAACTTTAAAACACTTTTAAAAAGCATTAAATCAACATAAAATATCCAAAACAAATTATTCAATAAAACATACAATCTATAGTAATATAAAATTAATTTAAATCAACATTCTAAAATCTGTACTAAAAAAATACAACAAAATGGTAATCAAACAGCTTCCAGTATCATGCGAATACATTTGCTCACCTTCCTTATTTTAATCTCCAAAAGCACATTTAAATAAATGAGTTTTAAGTTTCCTTTTAAAATTTGAAAAGGCTGACTTTAATCTCAGTTTGCTAGGGAGCTCATTCCAGATAACAGGGCCGGCCAGTGACAGCGCTCGTTCACGTACTTTATTCAGATGTGCTAATCTAGGTGATGGCATCCTCAACTTCCCTTTATACGTTGATCTCACCCCACGTTGCGAAGTCTGAAGTCACGGGGAGACATTTAGCCATTCATTTTTTTCGTTATAAATTACTTTATGGATTAGACTCAAACATTTATACTGTATTCTAAAATGTATCTGTAGCCAGTGCAGATTTTTCAAAACGGGTGTAATATGATCATATTTTGTCGAATCAGTCAAAACCCTTGCGGCTGCATTTTGTAGTAACTTTAACGGACGGAGAGTACATTGAGGTAAACCTAATCGAAGTGCATTACAGTAATCTACCTTAGCAAACAAAAGAGACTGCAAGACAGTTCTAAAGTCTTGGGTGTATAAGAAGGGTTTTTAACCTTTTTACAATTTGTAATTTATAGAAACTATCTTTTATAGTGTTCGCTAGTAATCTTTTCATATTGATCTCATAGTCCAACAGTATCCCTACTTCTGTAACCAGATTAAAATTTTGATTCTGTTTCGATAGAAAAAGTTATTTTTCTCTAATTTATTACAAGAAAAGAATTTGTCTTACTTTCATTTAACTATCCCCCTACCTAACCTTCCTCCCTCTTCACCTAACGTAACTATCCCCAATTTTTTTATTTTGGTACTTTCTGCTCCTCTGGAGTAGAAGTAATTTCTGCACACCGGCCAGCTGCCAGCACACGCTTCCCTGGGACAGCGTCGAATGGAGAGACCCGGCACTTCGGCACGTACCGGGGTTTTACGGGCATGGCTGGGCCCGTTGTAAAATGCATGCAGCACGCACAAGGCCCGGCCACATGCGTAGTCCATTTAAAATTTATTTGTGTGTGCATATTTTTACCCACACAGGCCAAGCAGTGTTTAGAAGGCCATTTTATGTGCATAAACATGCTTTTCCCATGTTACATGTTTAGAAAATTGCTGCTTGTGTGTCCCATGAATAACAATTTTTATTGTATTTCATGCTTAATAGCTAAGGCTATTAAGGGACAATTTTTCTTGGGATACTGAGTAGACCTTAAAGTAGGACTTCCCAAATTTTTAGCACTTGAAAATTTACGTGACCTTCAGATGATAACCAAAAGAATCAGCAGGGATGCGGTCCCCCTCCAACAATCACTTTTTACCCTCCCTGCATTCCAGCTGATCCCCTCTCGGAATCTCCATCCCCTCCAGAGGATATTCTCTCAACTCCCTCCCCTCCAACGTATTCCCTTCTCCTATCTTCTGCTTTGCTCACCCCTCCAGCCCTCTTGAACGGCCAAGCCCTTCTTATAACCCCAACTGATCCTGTCATCCCTTCCCTCTCACACCTCCCAGTCTTCCCTCTTCTCTTCTCACATTCCCCTCCCCAGTTGATCTTCTGTCATTCTTCCCCTCTCATCCTCTACAGCAAACTCCTCTCCACCTTAGACAAATACTCAAACTCTTCTTGACTCTCATCCCTCCCTTCAAATAGTCCCTCTCCAAAAAGCTCCTTGCCAGAGTCAGCAGTAACCTTTTCCTTTGGACCCTGGGCCAACGGTGGAAGGCAAATGATGGAAAGAGAGGGCAGGCTGATGACAGGGACAATATTTTGCTCTTGGGTAGGTTCAGTGGTAGATGGGAAGAAAGGAGCAGTGGCAATCTCCAGTGGCCCTTGCATACTCATCCATCCCTTTCCTTCATGGTTGGGCCCACGACAAATGGTGACCTGCAAGGGGCAGCAGTAATACTGGGAAATAGTACAAGCTTACAGGCCCTGCAGCAGCCTTGCTCCTTCTTCATGTAAGCTTTTCTGTTACCAAAGAAACGCCTGCAAGGGCAGTGGCACTTCAGGGCTTGTAAGAATGTGTTGGCTAACAGGCCCAAAGCTGACTTCAACTATTAATGCTACTGTACATAAAATCAATGCTGGGCAGACTAGATGGGACTTTTGGTTTTACCTGCTGTCATGTGCTATGTTACCATGCTGCTGAAGTGTGCTACTATTTAAGGTACTTGTGACCCCATCTTAAAGGGTTTGTGATCCCATTTGGCATCCTGACCCACAGTTTGGGGAAGCCTTGCCCTAAGGAAACAAAAATCAATCCAGTAAATGTCCCTAAAATTGAGTCTTGGAGCATGACTGACAGAATGACCAACAGACAAATGTAGTAAATTATATGGAAATCGATGAAATGTTAGATACTAAATCTTAGCTGGAAGCAGAAACTGAATAATAGGTCGGACAATGGTCATTCACAGCTTTATGATTAAAACAATACCTGGAAATGAGATTTAAAAGTTTGATCTCCTTTTCTGTAAATATTTCAATCAATTCAGAGAGAGAGATCAATCATTCAATCAATTCACAGATTGCCACTGGATTTGCAGAAATAAAGAAAAAATTCCAAAGTGAATTGAATGTTCTGCCATCACAGCATGAAATGCCTGTAGCCGAGTTCTGAATGTAAACTGGGTGCAGTACTGGTAGAGACCTTTACGTGAGCAAGAACTGGAGGTGCAGGAAAAAGAGGTGAAGCTCTGATGTCTGAGAAGCAGCAGCTGCTGGGACAGTTTTAATGCAGGGGTTCCCCAACATACCAGAATCATTTTTCCCACCGAAATTAAGGTGATGACATTGTAAATGACCAGCCGAGTCCCTAACTCTCCGTGCCTGTGCCATCTTTTTTTTTTTATCGTGCCCCTATTAAGGACGTTCCTCTTACCATGAATAGCAGCTTTAATGACATACACTGGCTCATTCAATACCTTGTACCGAATCTTCCCATTTATATCTTCTCCAGCAACAATAGGATTTCATTAACAACAAATAAAGTCTCAAAATCAAGTGCCTTACATTACAGAAGCAGAATCTCTATTAGATACTAAAATTAAAGCCTATCCAAGGATTTTGGCTTTATTGTCCCCCCCACCCCAATTCAATTATTTTATACGTAATTAAAAAAAAAAAAAAAAAAAAAAACTGGGCAACAACCCATGCCCTCCTTTTATATATAACAGCACTAACATCTTTTGAACATTCTCCGTAATGTCCTGCTCTTGTTATAAATTGGTCTTCTGGTTTTATTCAATGCTTCCAATTCACAGGGAGCACTGCTGCAGGCCTGACAGAGAAACATCACAAAAGGAGTACTGCAGCAAACTCTTAATTACAGAGAGAGAGAGGTTACTGTGCCATGAACAAGCTGTAACTGCCAAATTTAGCAATAATGGAAAAGCATCAAGAGGAACAGCAAATGAGACATTTTTTTTTAAGCAACAGCTAACTGAATTTTCAGTTCTTTTTATTGTTATTGTCTAAAAGAAACTTGCAACATATGTATATACAGTTGTGCTCATAAGTTTACATACTCCTAGCAGAATTTTTAAGATGTGCAGCATTTTAGGAAAAGATGAGATCACTCAAAGCACATGTCTGTTATTTTTAATGTGTTTCAAATTAAAACTATTATGCATCACAGAATAGCACAATCATTAAACAAACCATTGCAATAAAGGAAATAATAAAATGGTCCTGTTCAAAAAAGTCTGCATACTCTTGAATGTTTGGGCTGATAATATACACTCAAGCTGACACACACAGGTTGAGATGATAATGAAGAGTAGGTATCCATATCTGTGCCTTGTTTGACTGTAATTAGTGTCTGTGTATAAATAAATAGTCAATCAGTTTCTTAGCTCTTGAGAAACCCTTGTGCATTTCATCCAAGGCTGAAGCATGGGGAAAGAAAAAGAACTGTCAAAGGATTTGCAAGCAAAAGTAGTTTAACTTCATAAATGAGGAAAAGGATATAAAAAGATAACCAAAGATTTGACAACACTAATCAGTACTGTTCAAACTCTGATCAAGAAGTAGAAAATTATGGGTTCTGTTAATACTAAGGTACACTAAGAAAGATTTTACACAGAACTGCCTGGAAAATTTGCCAGGATGCAAAGAAGAACCCATAAGCAACTTCTACTGAAATACAGGTTTCTTTGAAACAAAGTGGTATGGGTGTTTCAGCATGCATAAGGATATATTTGAAAAAAATGGGCTGCTTGGTAGAATTACTAGAAAAAGGTAATTGCTGCACCAACACCACAAAACAGCCAACTTACAACATGACAAACAGCACCTAGAGCAGACTCAAAACTTCTGGAACAAAATAATTTGGAGGGATGAGACCAAAACTAAACTTTATCGTTACAACAATAAACGCTGTGAAGAGAAGCACACCATTCCTATCGTGAAGAATGGAGGTGGTCTCTGCTGTTTTGGGGGAGTGTGAGCTACAGCAGCACAGGGAATGTAGTCAAAATTGATGGCAGGATTCAGCGTCTTATTAGAAAATACTAAAGGAGAATTTGTATTCATCAGCCAGAAAGCTGTGCATGGGGCACACTTGAACTTTCCAACATGAAAATGATCTGAAACATAGGGCCAAGTCGACCCTTCAGTGGCTGCAGCAGAAGAAAGTGAAGGTTATGGAGTGGCCATCACAGTCTCCTGACCTCAACATCATTGAGCCACTTTAGGGAGAACTCAAACATGCAGTTCATGCTAGATAACTAAAGAACTTACAGGATCTGGAAACTTTTTGCCAAGAGGAATGGGCATCTTTACCACATAGAAAATAAAGGGTGTCATTCACAAATATCACAAAAAACAGCAAGCAGTCATTGATGCAAAAAGGGGGCAATACACAATATTAAGAACTAAGGGTATGCAAACTTTTAAACAGGACCATTTTATTATTTCTTTTATTGTTATGATTGGTTTAATGATTCTGTGATGTATAATAGTTTAATTTAAAACATATTAAAAATAACAGATGTGTTTTGTTTCATCACTCATGTTTTCTTAAAACATCTTACAACGTCTGCTAGGCGTATGTAAACTTATGAGCACAACTGTAAATAATGGCTGATTATATTCTAAAACATTAAAAAATAAATATGGTGTTTCTGTAAAATAGCACTGATCCAATTTACCAAGCAAGTCCTACAACTATAAATTGGGAGAAAACCTTTTATACATAAAGTTTTTCAAATTTCCATGCCAGAATGGCAGTATCACCCTAACTAAACACAGGTTTGCTAGCACTGCATCTTAAGCACACATTTTTTCTGGTTACCAAATGTATTTTCTTCTGAAGCCAGATGTTGGCAGAGATCCTGAAGTGGCCCTCCTGGTGAGGCTGCTCATCCACACAGGCAAAGACTTAATTGCATTCACTGTCATCCCCTACCTTTCTATCTTCCTCAAAATTTCATTTTGAAGGTTGACCAAACTCCGGCAGCAGTGTAAGGCCTCTAAATTTTAGTGGACATGAGTTGGTTAGCCCTATTCCTCCAATTCAGTAGTTCAGTTTTAATTGGAAAAAGGGTCTGCTAAGAAAGCCCGCTGAGATTCTGCTTTCGCAAATTAGAAGCCACTCATTTCCTTTAATTATGCACGCTGTTATTTTAATTACATAAAATGATTTTAAGAGGACGCCACGATTTGCAGGAGACCCATGTTCATCAGTACACAGGGACATATTGTTACCTGAGCATTGTGAATTAAGGGTGATATCAGGGCAGTGCAACTCCTATGCACGCCATGCATTAGTATGGGGCAGCAGCTTTTGGGAGAGCATAGCAAAGAGCAACTTCAGTCACAGCAGAAGAACAGAACCTGACAGCCACAAACACAAAGAAACATCAGCGCTTTGTATCACTTTGTCTTTACAATACATCCATGCCAAGTACGGCTTTTCATCATGGCTTTAATTTTCTGTTTTAGCCTTTATAATTTTTTAAGTTATTTGACTAACTTTGTGTTTATTCCTCCAACAGGACCTTGAGCTGCTAGCCTTCAGTTCTGTAATTATCATTTGAAAACATGAGAAATAGGATCTTTGTTGGCATTCACAGAGCCTATAAAAACATGGGATTGATTAAATGACAAACATATTAACCAATGAAGACCTATAATCTAAAGTTCAACTGTGGGTTGAAAGGCTGGATGCCAAGAGAAAAACACATAAGAACATAAGACTTGCCATATTGGGTCAGACCAAAGGTCCATCAAGCCCAGTATCCTATTTCCAACAGTGGCCAAGCCAGGTCACAAGTACCTGACAGGATTCCAAGGGGTAGATAGATTACATGCTGCTTATCCCAGGACAAGAAGTGGATTTCTGCAACTCCACCTTAATAATGATTTATGGACTTTTGCGCCACAGCTTGTCCATACCTTTTTTAAACCCAGCTATACTAACAGCTTTCACCACATCCTCTGCAATGAATTCCAGAGCTTAATTATGCGTTGAGTAAAAAAAATATTTTCTCTTATCAGTTGTAAGTGTATCACCTAGTAACAGAGCTGGATGGGTTGAGGAGGTAAGAAAAGCAGCACGTGAGAGAGGGAGTCTGCAGGAGGGGAGGAGGTTAAGGCAGGAGATTCTCTAGAGTGATTGGAAGCTGAAAGAGAGAATCAGTAGAGTGCAGGGAGGGTGAGGAGGAGTGATTTTTGGAGGGGGACCAGACATCTGCTAATTTGTTTTACTTTTCCTCTGGGACAGGGGTGAAAAGTCACAGGCACTACCAACTTTAGAAAGGTGTGAGCCGTGCACCACTAATTTTAGATGTCCAGAGCCGCTGGGAGATCCCAACTCGCCAGGTGGCCAAAGTGAAAAAGACACTCGCGGCCACCGGGGGATCCCATCCTGCCCAGCGGCCAAAGTGAAGGAGGCCCTGTAGTTGCGGAAGGATTGTTTCAGGCTCTGCAGTGCAAGTGGAGAAGGCCCCGCAGTCGTAAGGAGATTCCATCCTGCTCAGCAGCCAAACTGCAGGAGGTCTGTGCACTCGCTGGGGGATCCCATCACGCACAGTGGCACAAGTGAAGGAGGCCTCGCCGTTACTGAAGGATTGTGCTAGGCTGGACAGCCCAAGTGAAGGAGGCCCCGGTGATCTAGTCTTTCTCCATTGTGTCTGTCTGTCTGTCTGAGAGGGAGCCAGTGTATATGTGCATGAGAGAGAGAGGGAGACAGTGTGTGTGTCTGTCTGAACGAGAGGGAGGCAGTGTGTCTGTCTGTCTGTCTGAACAAGAGGGAAGCAGTGTGTGTGTCTGTCTGAACGAGAGGGAAGCAGTGTGTGTGTGTGTGATTGAGAGATAGGGAGCCTGTGTGTGTGTGAGACTGCGCAAGACGGAACCAGAGCATTTGTATGCTTGACGGATAAGGAGCCAGTGTGTGTGCGCTTGAGCGATAAAAAGCCATTGTGTATGCTTGAGAGAGAGGAAGCATTGTGTATGCTTGAGAGAGAGGAAGCAAGTCTCTGTCTGTCTGCGCGAGAGGGAGCCAGTTCATGTATGTAGTTGAGAGAGAGGCAGCCACTGTGTGTGTGTGCTTGAGAGAGAGGGAGCCATTGTGTGTGCTTGAGAGACGGGAAGCCAGTGTGCGTGTGTGCCTGAGAAAGAGGGAGCCAGCATGTGTGCCTGAGAGAGAGGGAGCTAGCATGTATGTATGTGCCTGAGAAAGAGGGAGGAAGCCAGTTTGTGTGTGTATTTCTGAAAGAGAGGGAGCCAGCATATGTGTGTGTATCTGTGAGCCTGTGTGAGTTCTGAAAGAGTATTTGTGTGTGTCTGTGTGAGCATCAGAATGGATGTGTATGTATATGAGAGAGGAGTAAGTTTTTGCATCTCTCTTCCCCTCCCACTAATCCATGACAATCTTAGGGTGACCGGAAGTCAAAAGTTCCCAGGTATGGAAAATGAGTGATATTTTTTATTCTTATTAACTTTAATTAATTGGGTGTTATTTGATCTGTATGATGTTTTGAAATATTTTATTGGTATTTAGGAAATGTAAAAAAAAAATACACATATATATATATATATATTTTTTTTTTTTAATTATTGGATATTGTTCTGCTCATCAATCGTTTTGATATATTAATTCTTTTTAATAGTTTGGTTTTACTATTATAATTATGCTTTAGATTTCTTGATTTTATTGCTTGTTGTTTTCAGAGGAATGGTGATGTTTCTGTCTTTCCATTGGTGCACTACATACAAAGTATGACTTGTTGCGATTTCCAGTTCAGTTTTTGTCTGATTGCTTCTATTCATGGTCTCTACTCTGTATTTAGTGAGGGTCTGTCTGTGTTCTGCATGTGTGACCAAGGTGAGGTATTTTACTACTTAACATTTTGCTAGAGTGTAGTTTCTGTGTAGGGATCTATAGCAGCTTGATTTGTTCTGTTTTCCTGATAAGTGGTATATCTGTGTTTTAAGGTCTGGTGTAATATTTGCAGTGCTGCCTTTTCATAGGTAGGGTTTACTCCTGGGGGAATTCTGCGCACAAAAACTGAAAATTCTGCGCACAAAAACTGAAAATTCTGCAAAGTTCTGCAAACTTTATATTGGTCAAAATAACAATTTACATGACAGTCTTTAAGTAATTACATTTTAAATTATCACAGATAAAAGTTATTACTTTAAGTTGCAGAATTTTAAATATTCTGAGCAGAATTTCCCTAGAAATTCACTGTAAGACTGTCCCTTCCACATACACACACCCTCATACAGGCTCCCCTCACTCTCTCGTGCACACACATCCCCTCATACAGGGCCCTCTCTCTTGCATACACATCCACACAAGCTCCCTTTCTCTTTCACACATATATCCTCACACAGGCTAGCTATGTCTCTCTCACGCAGCCCTTCACACAGGCTCCGTCTCACACATACACAATCCCTTCACACAGGCTAGCACCCTCACATACACACAATCCCTTTTTCATACACACGAGCTCCCAATCTCTCACACACATACACATTCCTTCACAATCTGCTCATATAGGCTCCCTCTCTCTGAAACCCACACTCAAGCACTCCCCAGCCCCCTTCTCTTACCTCCCATGCTCTCTCTCACACCCTCCTGCTCTCTGTCACCCTCCCCTCATATAGGCTCCCTCTCTGAAACCCACACTCAAGCATTCCCCCACTCCCCCTCACCAACCAAGCTGTCTCTCACCCTCCCCCACACCCCCTCTCCTCTCTCACACACACATTCTCTTTCACCGGCATTCCCCTCCCCTCATATAGGCTCCCTCTCTCTGAAACCCACACTCAAGCATCCCCCCACTCTCTCTCACACCCTCCAGCTCTCTTTCACCCTCCCCACCTCATCTCTTACCAACCATGCTCTCTGTCACCCTCCCCTCTCTCACACACATTCTCTCTCACCGGCATCCCCCCTCCATGCTCTCTCTCTCACCCTCCTGCTCTCTTTCACCCTCCCCTCCCCTCTCTGACACACATTCTCTCTCACTGGCATGCCGCGAGACGTGCTCCATTCGCAGCGAAGATGAAGGCCCGGCGCGCCGTTCGTGGCGAAAAGGGAAGACCCCCGTGTGCTGCGAACGGCATGCCAGGCCTTCATCTTCGCTGCGAATGGAGCACATCCCGCGGCACACGGGGGCCTTCCCTTTTCGCCACGAATGGTGCGCCGGGCCTTCATCTTCGCCGCGAACGGAGCATGTGCCGCAGGACGCGCTCTGTTTGCGGCATGCCGGGGTCTCCTCTGCTATTTTCTGCGCAGAATTGCCAAATTCTGCGCAAATTCTGCGTTCCACAGTAGCGCAGAATTCCCCCAGGAATTCTGAGTGGTGTTTGAGTTTGAGTGGTGACAGTTAGTGCTGTTTGGAATGGGAGGTTTATTATATTGTAATTGTATTATAGTTTGCTCATGGTTTTCTGAAGACCAAGCCCACACACAATATGCATTAAAATAGTCCTAATACCAAATGTTCCAAGTGTCTTTGTTTTTTATGCAGGGTGTTCTGGTTGAAACCACAGCAGTGCATGTAAATATAATATACATGTTGTTGTGATAGTTTTATTCAAAAGATTGTACTTTGAGTGTCCTTTTTCATGTAGAATTTTGCATTATAAATGCATAATTTTAAATTGTATAAGGAGAGGGCTGTGGTGGGGGAAGGCCTGGGCACAAAGCTGTAATATTTACTTAGGGTATCTAATACCCTTGCACTGGCACTGATTAGAAAAAGAAAACAAATGAAACGTTATTAAAAGAAAACCCAAAAAAACAGAATGAGGAGGGACAAGCATGGTAATTGTTCGCACAGGGCGCTCTGTGGTGATATGCTGAAAGAGTTCCCATCCCTCCCCAGTGAGAAGAGACCTTGTATAGCAGTGAGTGGGAGGGATGGGTTGAGTGAATGAGAGGGAAGTTTTGGGCTGAGTGACAGGGAGTTGTGAGTGACTGAGAGGGAAGGGAAGTGTCGAGTGGAAGGGAGGGGGGTGAGTGACAGAGGGAAGGAGGAATAAAGAAGTATAAGAGGGGAGTAAGAAGAAGAGAGGGTAGAAGGGTTTTGTGATAGAGGAGAAAGTTTGTGTGTTCCCTGCTCCCCTCCACGACAATCTCAGGGTGACTGAAAGACAAAAGTTCCTCAGATGTTACTTCAAAATGTTTCTGGCAGTGAAAGATGTTTGTGTGGCTGTTACTGAATTAACACCAGAATTTGAATTTTATTTTGTATAGTGAGTTGATGTGGGTTGTCTCTTTTGGGTACCTTACCTGGGGCGGCAGCAGGGGTGGGGGGGGGGGGGGCATCTGATCATATCCTATCCTTTGCCTCAGGCAGCAGATTGCCATTAGCTGTTCCTAACTGCCGGCATCAGTTACCAATAAAGTAAAGCTCTGCTCCTGTTCTGGGCTGCCAGCAATCTGAACTATCTCCCACAGACTGACATCTTCGAAGGCCAGCTCATTGTCACACATGTTAGCAGTCAAAGGAGACATTTTCAGCCTGGCCTTACTGATGATGTCAGGCTGGGGAGGCAGCCCAGAGAGTTGGTCACATGGCAGCAGCAGCAAATTTTCTGATCCATCACCAACTTCAGCAGTCACCCTACACCCCTGTTCTGGGATCATGTGAATTTTCAAGTGCTAAAATGGAATCATATTGACTACAAATTTGGGAAGTCCTGCACTATACTTTAGTTTTCTTTTAGGTCACACATCTTTGACTGCAGGCATATAGAATAAATTCCAGAACCTATCCACAGATACAATTCAGCAGGGACTTGATGAACATTTTCTTCAGACAGTCCAAGGACAAATCAGCTGTGGCAGAACTCGTAGAACTGCAAACTCTATCCCATCATTCTGTCATATGTACAGCATCTTTAAAAGTTCCAGATGCCTTCATCGGACACTGTTAGATGCACATTTATTTTACAGTCAGAAGCTTTCTAACTTACTGCCAAGTCTTGCAGTCAAATTTTATTTATTTATTTATTTATTTATTTAGATTCTTTTTTATACCGAAGTATAGCGAGGAGCCTTCACTCCGGTGTACAATGAACAACTTCATACATTAAACTTTTTTTTTTTTTTTTTTTTTTTAAACAGAGAATATAAACTTAAACATCAGTGTTATCAATAACATCTCAGCAACAGCAGAGTGATAAGAAACATTATTAGAAAACGTAACTATAGTAGGTATCATGAATTTGGGTTTTCTTAAGAAAAGGTGAATAATAGTTAAGAATACGGAGAAGTCAGAAAGGAGAGAAAGAGTGATGAAGAAAAAAAAAAAGAGAAATAAAAGTGAAGGGGTTGTGGAAATTATAGTGGTAAGGTTCAAGGTGAAAAATGGGAGAAAAGAGAGAGTGGACAGAATGGGAAGAGTTAAGTAGAAGGAAGTCGAGATAGTATGAGAGGGTAAGGGGTTCTTACAAGTGGAGAAATCAAAGACTGAGGGTGGACATTAATTTAGGCTGTGAATGCTTGCTTAAATAGCCAGGTTTTAAGTTCTTTTTTGAAGGATTTGGTATCCGTTATTGAGCTTAGATAAGATGGTAAGGAATTCCATTCTATAGGGCCAGCTATAGAGAAAGCTCGATTCCTGGTGCTAGATAATCTTGCATCTGATAGAGGGGGAATGATTAGTTGCAATTTATTAGAGATTCTTGTTGACCGTGGAGGTTTGTGTAGTTTAATCATGCAATCAAGTGGACAGTTGTTATCTTTGTATATTTCGTTATGAAGAATAGATAAAGATTTGTATTTGATTCTTTGGGCGATAGGTAGCCAATGTAGATTCATCAGGGTTGATGAGATGTGGTCAAATTTCTTCTTTCCAGATAGGACACGAGCAGCAGCATTTTGCAGTAATTGTAGGGGTTTCGTAGTGGATTTGGGGAGACCGATGAATAGAGCGTTACAGTAATCTATACAAGAGAAGATGAGGGATTGTAAAACAGTTCTGAAATCATTTGGATATAGTAAAGGTTTTAGGTATGTGCAGTTTGTGGAAACCTTCTCTGGTTTTTTTAGCTATGCATGTTTTGAGATTTAGTTCATTGTCAATCCAAATTCCTAGGTCTCTAACAGTGTTCTTTAGTTGGATATTGATGTTGTCAATTGAGAAGAGGGTAATTTGATCTGGTTGTTCCGGGTTGTTTCTTTTTAATAGGATACATTCAGTCTTGTTCATGTTTAGGCATAGTTTTAGCTGGATTAAAAATATTTTGATTGAGTTAAGGTGTTTTTTAGTGAGGCAGATTGCATTTTCAATGGTGGAGGTTATTGGAATTAACAGTTGGATGTCATCAGCGTATAAAAAGAAAGTAATGCCTAGGTTTGAAATGAAATTGCAGAGAGGTAGGAGGTATATATTGAAAAGGGTGGCTGAGAGAGCAGATCCTTGAGGAACTCCAGTTTTTAGGGGGTAAGGGTCGGATGATATATTGTTGAGGGTGACTTTGAAGTATCTGTCATTTAAATAGGAGGTGAACCATTTGAGAGTGTTCCCAGAAAGGCCTATGTTGGATAGACTAGATATAAGACTCTTGTGGTCAACCGTGTCGAAGGCAGCAGAAAGATCCAGAAGTATTAATAAGTGGCTTAGGTTGTTGTCAAAGTTTCTTATAATTTTGTTAGAGAGATTGATCAGTAGGGTTTCGGTGCTGCGGTCCTTTCTAAAACCATGTTGAGAAGGGTGAAGGATATTATTGTCCTGTAAGTGTTCATTTAGTTGGGTCAGTGCAGTTTTTTCAATTAATTTGGCAAGCAGCGGCAGGTTGGATATTGGCCAGTAATTGTTCAGATCATTTGGATCAAGGTTCTTTTTTTTTGGAATGGGTGTTATTGTTGCAGTTTTCAGGTTAGATGGTAAAAATCCTTCTTCCAGAGATTTGTTTATGACTGCGGTTAGAGTTGGAGCAATCACATTAGATATTTCCTTTAATGTACGGGTAGGAATGGAATCAAGATCATGTTTGGCAGGGTTTATTTTTTTTAGCATTCTTTCCATTTCAATATTGGAGATAGGTTCGAATGAAGACCATTTTAGTGTTGGAGGAGATACATATGAAATGTTATTGATTGAAGTGGATTCAAAAGATTCAGTTATTTTATTTATTTTGTTCTTGAAGAAGTTAGCAAGGTCTTGGCTTAGGTTGAGAGAATTTGATGAAGGAGTGATTTTGTTATTGTCGTCAATTAGATTCTTTACAATATTGAAGAGGGAGTTAGATTTATTAGCTGAATTAGTTATTTTTTTACTGTAGTATTCACGTTTGGCATTTAAGATTTCTTTCTTGTATTCAGCAAGTTGAGTGCGGTATCTTTGATAGTTTATCTGGCATTTGGATTTGCACCATTCTTTTTCCAGTTTTCTGAGATTGGATTTCAGGGAATGTAAGTGAGAGTTGAACCAAGGGTTGTTTTTTGCTTTGCTTTGTTTTAAAATTTTATTTTTTTCTGGATTAATGTTGTTTGCAGTTTGTTTTGTCAATTGGAACCACGATTGAGTGGCATTAAGAGTGTTAGATAGATCAAGATTAGCAAGCTGTTTTCCTAATTCCTGTTTGAGCAAGTTGAGGTGGAAGGGGGGGTCTGTATTTGAAGGAGGTTGGAGTGTTTATTTTGATCAATTTATTGGTATTAATTTGAGTTTTGCAGTTGATTAGATAGTGGTCAGACCAAGGAACAGGTTTTATTGATATATTGGGTTCGAAAAAGAATTGATTGGAAAAGATCAGATCTAGAGTATGGCCTGCTTTGTGTGTAGAATTGTTTATGAGTTGGGTCATGTTTATGCTATATAGCATGTCTAATAAAGTTTGGCAGTTTTGAGATCTTGGTGATGCGTCAATATGGAGATTGAAGTCACCTAAAATAATTGATGTTAGTTATTAGGAATTCAATTAAGGGAGATGCGTCATTGTCTTTCAGCTGGGATTAGTCTTTAAAATGAAGCCTATGTCATTCATTCCCAAGATAGGACAGTGTGCAGATACTAAGGGCATCAGACAACAGAAGCATCAGAAGAGCTTGGCCCGTATGCGAAGAAGATCATATTAATGTTGCCATCTGTATTCAATATGTTGCAGCCCACTTAGGAGAAAGGCATCTCAACCAATGAAAAAGGAAAGAAACTTAACTGAATTGCAGTGGATAAAGTCTTGGATCTGCATCTTCCAAGAAAGAGTCAGCTGAGACTCCATTTTCAAAGCCAGTCAGAGCACAATACACTACTATCTCTCTGCCAGACTGCACAGATGTTATTAGATTTTTTTTTCATCCTCCTTCTCTATTGACAGTCACAAGGAGTTCTGCAGAGTTGATGACATTAGTAGCCCCTTCAATTTGTAGCCTGGGGTTTTATCATTCTTCCACCCCCCCTCCTCATAAAACGTATCTTCCTCCAATGCATTTCAACAGAAGATTAATTTTAAGCCCTCTCCCTTCCCCTCGTGAAAGTTTTCTTAGTGACAGGCAGTGGCTCTTCAATGCCCCAAAGTGGCCCAAATTCATAGTTTCAATCTAGTCAGCATTTCCAGGAGTAAAGCAACTTAGGGAACAACAGCTGCCTGTCACTGTGACAATGAAAGGAGAATTCTGACTCCACTCTGAAACCCAACCTAGTCCCTGTGCTGGTGATGACTTTAGCACCATGCGATATGTATTCTTTACAGGAACATCGGTATATAAAAATTAAAAATAAATAAATAAATCAATCAATCAATCAATCATGAAATAACTAAATGCAAAGACCAAGATTGCTTGTATTTTCTTACTTTTGGTAAGATTCTTGCTTTATTCTTTCAAAATCATCTCACTAGGAGATTTGCCAGCTATAGCCATCTGGGTAGCAAGGAAATACATAGTTTTATCTATTTATCTACAGAAATATAGACTTGTCTGTTTTTTTTATGGTGGCCTCCTCATGGGCATCAATATAGGTTTTGTATAATCCAAGGATATTAGATATTAAAAGGGTTGTTCCACCTAAAACTGAAATCTTTACAAAATACAAGCCTTCTCACTTTGTATATGTGCTGCCATTTGGACACACATTTTCTTTTGATTGAAAATTAACTTTAAAACACTATAGGGAATGTTTACTTGTTTTGCTGGGATGGAGGATGACAGGTCTCTCTCTTTTCTGAGCAGAGGGAATAGAGCAGGGTTCTGCATTCTGACAGTAACTAGGGAAGAGAAATATAGAGCTGACCATGTACCATAAAGACTAGGACTTTCAAACAAACACTGGGGGAAAGGGGAAGCCAGTGGCATCTGTGAATAACGAATAGTCATGAGAGAATGTAACAGGAACTCTGGCATCTAAACCTGCATCTACTGTCCCATAAGAACCCAGACTGTGCTGCAAAGACAGAAGGCGCTATTCTGGATGATCTGTGCCATCGGTCAGAAGCAGAGTGTGTCCCATGGTTATGTTACGTAGGAAGGAGATTATAAAATATTCATAATATTGCACCCAGACTCTTGGGTATGAGTATGTGATTTCCGGACTCGGTAAAAAGCATGCTGTCCATTGTCATTCATCCTACAAAGATGATGATAAATCATTCTGCCACCTGTTACATAACACAGATTATACAAATAACTCCTTCCTGCTACTAAGGACTCTGTCCTACATTTATTGTAGATAACTGAACATCAGATGAGCTACAGGGTTTTCAATTAAACAATCAATTTCCAACAGGCTCCACTGACCCAATTTCACTGTTTTCTTAATGCTTGGCAATTCAGCACAGACACGCCTAGCTGTCCTGGCTTTTTAAAGGTTTTATGCACTTACAAGGAATACAAGTAGGTTTTTGTACCACCTCTACATTTGCTGTATGGCTAGACTACCAATTTAAAGGGCTTTGTAAATGAGAGGACTAGAACAGGTAAATGTGAATCAGTTCTTTACTCCTTCAGATAACAGAAGGACTAGGGGCTATTCTATGAAGTTAGCAAGTAGCACAATTAAAATTCTTTTTCACTCAATGCACAATTAATCTCTGGAATTCGTTGCCAGAGGATGTGGTTAAGGCAGATAGCTTAGCCAGGTTTAAAAAAGGTTTGAGCAGATAATAGAGTGGAGATGTAGAGCGGTATACTAGGTGGTAATAACCAGTGGTATAGCGCTAAACGTTTATGGATCCTTGTGGTGAACAAATCAATAAATGAGATGAAGAGGTGAAAAATCTAAGCATTTCAACCTTTTATTCACGACTTGTTGAGGAAAGTTTCGGTCCCCCGACAGGACCGTGGGCTGTGTCGGGAGGGACAGAGGCCCAGAGAATTAACTGATGATGATATGTCAAAGTGTTTTCATTGAATAGAGATGCAGAAATGGCATTGACTCAACGTTCCAGAGTTCTTCCACTCGCTGACAGTCTGTGCTGGACTCCCCTTCTCTATTTTGAATAATTTGATAATAAAGTTCACTTTGCTCAGCCACTCATGGTGATAGATTCGATGGCTGTAGATTTACTGCTCCCGTTTACTTCTCTTTCAAACATTTTTTTCTTCTGGATAACACCACCACCCCCCCCCCCCCCCCCCCGGCAAGGCTCCTTGAATTGAAACTGCGTGTCTCCTGTGAGCACAATGATTTTCATTGCATCTCTATTCAATGAAAACACTTATTTATTTTAAATCTTTTCTATACCGTCATTAAGATGGATACCGCCACAACAGTTTACAGTAAGGCACATAAAAATAATGATGCTAAAATACATCAGTTTACACAGGTGCCATAAAGGTTCGGTAACATAGTTTGTAATCAATATTAATTGGTAAATGTGATAAATCATGTCTAAATCTCTTTGACATACCATCGTTAATTCTCTGGGCCTCTGTTCCTCCCAACACAGCCCATGTGGCGAAACATGGTCCGTGTTGGGGGACCGAAACCTTCCTCAACAAGTTATGAATAAAAGGTTGAAACGCTTAGATTTTTCACCTCTTCATCTCATTTATTGATTTGTTCACCACAAGGATCCATGAAGGTTTAGCACTATACCACTGGGTATTCTTTGGTTAAAAAAAGCTTGGACAAGTTCCTGTAGAAGTCCATAAATTGCTATTAGTCAAGTTGACTTAGGGAATAGCCACTACTTGATACTGGCATTAGTAGCACGGAAACTATTTAACGTTTGGATCCTTGCCAGGTACTTGTAGCCTGGATTGGCCACTGTTGGAAACAGGATGCTGGGCTTGATGGACCCTTGGTCTGACCCAGTATGACTACTTATAATCTGTTTACTGAACCTGTCTTTGTACATTTTATGTGAGATTGTTTTTCCCTTCAACTATTTTTAGTCTTCCAGAGGGAAACTGACAACAGCTAGGTGAGCACCACACTCTGAAATGAGAGGGACTGAATTTTGACACTAGGTTGTAGTCCAGATAACTGTTTGCAGATTGCAGAGTACAGGTCTTTTGTGCCTTGAGACAGAGTACAGGACAGGGGTAGGTAACCTTTTTGGCCCCAGGGCCGCATTACAGTAGAGGCTTCCATCTGGCCCACAGCAGCATCACCACTTCCGGTTCGCAGATGTCACCACCACAGGCCAGGACCCATCTTGCCATCAAGGGTCAAAGAGAAGGCTTCCATGGGTTGTAGTTTGTTTACCTCTAGTATACAAGTACTGAGGTTGTAGCACAGCAGTTCTGACCAATAATTAAAAGAGTGGTATTAGTGAAAGCATTAGAGGAAAGTGCCTATTCATGTTCCCAGTTGGTGGTCCAAATCCAAGAATAATATCCACATAAAAGGTGGGCAGGGAAGATGCGAGTAGAGGCAGATTTGTAAATATAAGCAGTCGATGCAGAACACTATAGTACAGAAATAAAATTCGGAATGGAAAAATGTGGGTGCTGTGTGTGCCTGTGGAGGTGAAGGGAAAGGGAACAGGGATGGGGGAGGGGAAGGTGGGGTGGAAACAGGGATGGGGGAGGGGAAGTGGCTATAGTTCAGTTCATAAAAGACAATGAAATACATTAAATAAAAACCACATCTCACCTTTCTTACAACACATTTCCTACAAACCTAGAATACAACCAAGCAATGTTTATATCTGAGTTGTAGAAGGGATTAATTGAACTTTGCAGCCATGGCATGGAGCATAAACTTTTCAGTGGAGCAGCAAAAATGCATCAACTTATTTGAAGGAAAAGATGCACAGCTGGAAAATGTCTCCATATAACTGGTGCATGAAATCTGCAATAGACGCCACCGATTTGATGTCTTTAATAGTTTCCTGATGGATTTAACGGTGACAGATAGAAACAAGCAATTTAATGAAGTGGGAGATGCACCACATTATACAGTTATCAGATAATGGTGCCCCCATGATTTTGGCAGGATTTAAGAGACAGTTGATTTCGAACCCCATAGGTTTGAAATGTGTTGGGAACCCAGATAAATTTTCACCTTAGGAATAAAAGACCAAGATAATTGTTCTGCACAATTTTCCAGTTCTTCTCCCTCCTCTCTCTATCTGTTTCTGTCAGTTATTCCAGTTCAATCACCACAAAGACGGCTGAGCGAATGTGGGTAGTCTGCAGAGGGCAGGGCCTAAAACTATTTCGGGGGCAACTTTCAAGCTGTCTATATCAAAGACCGCGCATACTTTTACCAGCTCTCTAAGTGAACTTATGCACATGCTTTTGCTTCAAAACATGCCACAGGTACCAAGCACACACAGTCACTTGCAGCAGTCTTTTCTGCAGGTAGAACTTTACTGGAAAAGTAGGCACGAAGATTTGAAAATGCAACCTCTTTTCCCTCCCCTGATCTAAAAAACCCCACACACCCCCAGAAGCACCTCCTCGCAGCCAAGTACGTCCACACTGTGGAAGGGTGCATGGACTTTCAGACAGCCAATTAATACAGGTAAAACACTTTTGAACCACTTAAATCACTTTGAACATTGGCCTGTACTGTTTTTTGGTTTGTCTCTAGTTTGGGTTCATCTGCAACTGAAGTTGATCCAGTTTGGTTCTGGTTCAGCAACTGGTTTGTTACCCATGAACCAATTAATTTGGTTCCAGGTCATAAGAGAAAATGTAAATATAAGGCTTATTAAAATGATCATTTGCAACATGGAGTGAAGCAAGCTAACAGGCTAAATCTATTCTACCTAGTTGTCTGCCAGATGTACTTTGAAGCTTGCATAAAACAAAATCATTTCTAAGTACTTAATAATAAATGAGAAATGCTTATTTGTACTAGCACATCCAAAACTGTAAATCCTTGCAGATATTGATTTTGTGTGCTCATTCTGGTTCTGCAGCCAGTGAATATACTACAACAGTTTTGTTTTTTTTTGGTTTTTTTTAAGTTGTATCCTTATTCTCAGCCAGTAACCTGAATTTGTCTTGTCCAGGTCTGTTCTGGTTCAGGTTTAACAGATATGTTCAATTAATGATTCAAGATCTGTACTGGTCAAGAAAAAATAAAAATAAGGTTCTGTTTTTGGTTCAAGTTCAGGTTTGGTTTGACTTCCTGGAAGAAGGTTAAACTCGAGGGACCTTGGTGATCTTTCAACCACTGGGAGCTATGCCACACCATGCAAATTTCGGGGAAGGGTGAATGTCTGAACCAAGTATCCTAACCAAAACAGGGCAGAGGGAAAAAAGCGAGCAGGTAGTGGCCAGCCTACCACCTGTACAACTCCAGCACAGATTCTATATTATAATAACCCATCAAGGAATAAGTAACATGATGTGAACTTAAGTTTGTTTAGAAGCAGACTCATATATGGGATTGATACACCAGTCTGATGTCCTCCAGCATTAGTTTGGTCCCCAGAAAAATGAGTTGAAAGCAGCTGTCTTATTCCTAGTGGGTCGAGGTCTATCACCAAGCAATCTGACCAAAAATTTCTTAATTAGCAGTGTCTACTGAAGACAGAGCCTGGAACCTGCATTTTTGTTTACCAATATCATAAAAGCAACAATAGACAGACATGCTTATTCAATAAATGGGGAAAAATCCTTGCTCAAGACAGAATACTGCCCTTAGCCATTCACATTAGCAGTTTATATTTAACTACACACACAAGCAGAGATAACAGTTTAAAGAATCAGAGTGCTGTCAAGAGAGGAGATTCTTCAAAATGGTGACCTGTCCAAAACACTTATTCCAAATGTAAGAATCTAGGAAATCAAAGGGAGTGGGTTAGAAAAGAAAGGGAAATCAGAAGTGAGACTCAAGGAGGGCACGCAGGGTCAAGAAAAAGACAAGCCAATATTTTGAGGAATGTTCTGTTGCTGTAGAGACTTCCGGGAACCTGACAAGTTCTACAAAGGCAGCACTGAGACATGGTATCCTTGCAAAACTAGTGCCATCCCTAAGCTTGGCAGCAAACTACAGGGGCTCTAAACGGGACAGGAAACGCTTCCCGAAATGTGTGTGTAGAGCTGAAGCTTCAAAAACATCTTTCTCACAACAAATATGGAAAAAACTACTACCAAGAGTGTTTATTGTTTTGCCTTTACTAACAGGAAGGGGAAGAGCAGAAACTGTAAAGTAAAAAGTTGAGGAAGTCACTATGAGTGAGAAAACGTTATTAGGCCCTGGACAGGTCACCAACAACTCCACGGCTCTGAAATGAATAGATTTAGATGTGCTCTCTCTCCCTCTTGTGTATGAATTTTCGAAATAAAACCTAATTTGACATAGGCGATCTTGCATACTGGGTCATTCCATGGCTTCTACTTGAGCCAGATGGGAAAACTGGAAGAGATAGCATAAGATATTGAAAAAATGGAGACTGCAAGATCCTCCTTGCTCTCCTAAGCAAATGAAACAATGCCACGGTCAGCAATGCCAGCTTTACGTCTGCGGTCTGCACGCACATCTCAGAAAATAGGTTCTGGGTAGAACTTCTTGTTCTTTAAGATCTGTAGCTTTTATAAGGTTCATTTCTTAAAACGAACTCAGCAAATCTTTATTTCCTTTGCTCCCTCTCCCATGTTTCCTACACATTTCATTTTTGCCTTAACAGGAGGCATTGCTGTTTTAACTCAGCAACCAGGAGGCAATTAAAAAATGATCCCACGTCACCCAAGATGGCGGGTTGCTTGGGCGTCTTGCTCTCTTACCTGATTCTTTTTCCCCCCGCGGAATATGCCGCATTCGGCCCGCAAACGCAGGGCAAGGGAGCGTCTAGCCCCGGAGACATCCTCACCTCAAGTGCTGGCGGAGCCAATGGACGCCCACGTGTATCAGGTCAGAGAAACCGAGGAGGGCTCGCTGGGAGTGGAGCAGGGGGAAGAAGAGCCTGCAACCTCCCTTGAGCTGATGACAACTTCTCCAATTGTAAGATCACCGCCTGAGAATCCAGCGGAGGCCTGGCCCCAACATCGTTGGAGAGACTTGGAAGGATCGGAAGTCGGTGCCCTGGGTGAGTCTCTTGTTCCGGAGCCCTCGCTGTTGGTAGTAGAGGCCTCTTTGTACCTGGGTGAAAATGCTGCTCTAACTGCTCTAACTCAGGGCTGTGAGATAGAACCCAAATAACCTTCATTTCAGTTAACGGAGTTGATGAGGCCTTTGGAGTTTAGACTTGAAACGATCTGGGACGCAATTAATATATTGAACAGTAATGTTTCCTCGCAAGTTACCAATATTTCTAAAATGGTACAAGAAATGGATAAAAGATTGCAACTAGCAGAAAAAGATTTGGGTGAAGTTAAAAGGATTCAAGATTCACAAAATACAAAAATTGAAAGTTTAATTCTTACCCAACAAGAAATCATAAAAGAAAATAATTCATTCAATTTCAAGTTGAAGTATCTAGAAAATATGGCTCGCACTAAGAATATACGTTGTATAAATTTTCCGAAGTTTCCACATATTTCTCCTAAGGATATCTGGAAAAGGTATCTAATAGAATCTTTAAAGATTCCAGAAGAAACACTTCCTATAGTTGCCACTGGGAGCTATGCCACACTAAGAAGGTTACAGCTCAGGAAGAAGATAAGGCTCAAGTGAAAGAGTTACCAAAGATGAATATATATGATTTATTGGAACAGTCGGATGAAGAAACAGCAGTGCCATCTACCTTGATTGTTACGTTTCTACTTGATTCAGACAAGGAATGGATTTTCAAAAAGTACTTTCAACATCGAAAGGAACTTTTTTTGAAATGTAAAATTCTGATGTTCCTGGATCAATCCAGGCAAACGCAGAAGTTCAGGAGCCAATTCCTGCTATTAAGACCTAGAGTACAGCAATTGGGAGCATTATATGTTCTTAAATTTCCATGTAAATGATTGTTAAAATATCAAGGGGTTTCATACCAATTTTTTCTTCCCTCCCAATTAGTACATTTCTTTAGTAATAAGGGGGAGGATTTGGGCCAGTTCCCAGTCTCTGCTTAAGGAAGTCTTATGGAGTGCAAATTGATCTTGAAATAATGTAACTGACCTGTAACCGCTATATTTCTTGAGTTATTTCCTTTGGATTGTGGATATCAGGAGTCATGTTTGGTCCCTTTAGTGGTCTAATATATAACACATGTATTATTTTGTTGCAAAAAAAAAAAGTTTTTCCTCCATTTTTGATGTGAAATTTATGTCTGAACATGTGTCTTTGCATTTCAAGTGTGTTTGCTTGATAAATATTGTAAAATGACTGATAAATAAAAAATAAAATAAAATAAAAGATCCCATGTAATAGAAAAGAAGAAAGGCAATCCAGAATGAAGCATCAACTGCACCCAAGTCATACTGCTATTAATCCATGCTGCCAGAGGTCCAGAGCAATCTGAAATCAAACTGCATCAAAGCCTACAGGTCACTAACTCTACACCGGTGTGTCTTTCTGAGCCCTCCCCACCTTTAATTGAGAGTTCAAGCCAAAACAAAATTCTCCCCAAAGATGTAACTCGCCTTTCACATTATGCAAGCTCCACTTCTGTTACAGGATTAAAGCTGCATTAAAAATTTAAATTAGTGAGATAGCATGCTAATTAAAATCCTAAAGGAAGAGAACACAGCACAGGTTATAATCTGCCAGCAAGTTTCCCTTCAGTGCAATGGCAAAGAGCCATTTACTACCAATATGCTGCACTGTGCAAACGGAAATTCAGATCTGCACCAGGCAGGGATCCTAGTTTTCAGTTTTTATTTTATTTAATCCCGTGTTTATTACAACAAGAACACAAATAGGAGAAATCAGTGGAAAGAAATGACTCATTTTTCAAGGTAAATATTTTTGTTCCCATTTTAATAAATAAAATCCTGGGAAAACTAAAATAAAAACAGAAAACAAAGAACCCTAGTTATAAGAGAGACAACACTGCTGGGAAAGGTGTTTCCAATATTTGGAGAAAGCTAAAGTTGCAGTTTTATTTATTAAATGGGATTCACTAGCCAGTGAGGTCTCTACCTGCCACTCCCCTCCATCTCTCCATTATGACCACCAATTGGGTTTCTTTAAAAAAAAAAAAAAATCACACACACAGGGTCCGATCCATTCTGCATCAAGGAGAAAAGTTCTTGCCAAAATCAGGCCCACAGCGTAACTGAATATACATAGTTTATTGCCTCTTCTGGTCTGTTACTGGACATTGACTCCAATATTCATTAAACCAAGGGTTTAACATTAGTTTCAGCAGAGACAACCTGAGAAGCCTCAGCACTCAGAATTCATGAGCTAAAAATACTTTTGTTTCTTGGGAGCTTATCCCAAGGACCGGACATATAAGACCCCAATTCAGCAAGTCCCATTCCAACTTGACTCCTGGAAGTTTTTTGGGTTTTTTTCCTAGCAATTCCCTCCAACCTTAGGACTGACTAAAAGTAAATTTATTTCTCAGTACCTCAACCCTGTCCACCCCATGGACACTTCCTGTCTCATCAATCTTTGAGTGAAGACCTATCCAAGAATTTAAAGCAAATCACCAAGCATATTCGTTTTAAATATACAACAGAGCAATGATGAAACGAATATTTCATTTACAGCCATAAGTTAAGTTTAACAAATAATAAGGCACAGGAGTAACATATGGAAAAACACAAGCCAGTGACCCAGCCCGGGAACTGTGCTGCTGCTGCCGCACTGGGTGAAAGGAGCAAACTACTGAGAAAAGGGTTTCTTTCTTGTTGAGCAATCAAATGTTCAGCAAAATTACTGTGTTTGATGCCATATAATTATCTACCAAAATATCTCCCCAGCAGCTAAATTTAGAAATAGCTCAGAATGGCTTAAGCTCATCCTGTTTCAAAGGAACCAGGCTGCGTGGCAGGGAGGTTCAATAAACCCTTTCATTGCTGAGGAAGTGGGTTCCAAGACTTAGTACTGCTCGTTGGCAAATTTTAGTCTATATCCCAAAGTCAGAGGAAAACTGGGCCACGCTGACAGAGCCCAGGGGTAAAAAAAAACCACTATACAAGGACAGCACTGCAAGGGAATGCCAGCAATGTTTCACAAATGTAAGTTTGGATATGAACGAATCTGATTCATTCATTTTAAGAGCTTATCCCATTTTTAAATCATTTCTTTGTGCCCCCTAACTTCCTTCCACTCCTTTGAGATTCCACCTCAATCAGAAGCTACCATAGCTGGGCCTAACAATCACAAGTGTTAATGTTTTTCCCTCACTCTTATTCCTTTGCCCCCCTTCTCTCTAGTCCAGCTACTGAACAGTGGTTCTATCTAGAACCTAGTACAAGTGCATTCTTGAGAAAGCAAGATGGAGTCACTCTTGAACTATGACTGAGATTCCCTCCCTCTTGGGGACTGTGAATGCTGCTTCTGCAGCATCCAAGCAGGTGATGGTTTGTGGATCAGAAAGGAGGTCTGAGAACTGAAGCCAAGCATCTGCAAGGACCGACAGGGCTCAAATCCAGTGGATCAGAGACTTTGAGGGCAGGGAATGTGACAGCTGAGCCACAGGCTCACTAAGAATCTAGGGCTAGAGTCAACAAGTTATCCTACCTTAACAGGACACACCCAAGAAGAAATTCCATTGGTTCAAACAGAGCGCCAAGCCCCACTTGGTGTTTCTACCCAGTGACTCCATGAAACCATTCTAGGCCATGGCTCCTGAAACTCTGTTGCTTTCCTGACCATTTTGAGTCAGAACTTGCCTTGCTTCTGACTTTTCCTCATTTGTTCCATCCTGTCATGGACTGCTGGCCTATGCCCTGTACCTTGGTCACCTGGCTCGACAGGAACCTGTCTTTCTTAGGTTATCCTCTTCACCTGCTTCTACCACCCAAATCTGGTGGGCTACCTGGCCACCACCAGACTGAGCTAGCTCAATCAGGTTCTGGTGGGATGGAGACTCATTGCATAGGTTGGGCTGATTTGGGTGGGAGGAATATAAAAATAAGGGAAAAAACTCAAGCAATTGCAAATGAAGGCTCATGGTGCTGTAAGCTCAATAGGAGGACAGTTCCGATTGACCTGAACACCCAAAGGAGCAGGAGAAAAACTGCTAGGCCACAAAAAAAATAAAAATCCTTCTTTACTCTGATGAATCAGTGCACTACTTCAGCTTCAACATTTTTGAGGTTTCCTGTTTGACTTCAAGCGCCTTCAGGAACCCTTCATAGGATCTGTTTACCTTTGGGCATTACGAGATGCATAGCTACTGACAGGAAGAAGATGGAGTCACTATAGTACGTCCCAGATCCAGCACTAAAGTGCTTCTGCATGGCTTCGACTATTGGAAACAGCTTTTCCGTCAGTGCGTTCACATCGTGAAATATGACCTGTTGGGTAAAAGAGATGAAGAGGCTAAGCACTGGATGCCTGCGCCATGGACATCACAGACTATTAAGCAGGTATGCACACCATTGGACATAAATGACAAAACACAGAGGACAATTTTCTCATTGGAGACATCTTCCTGAGATCAATTTTGATATATATATACATATAATTTTCCTTATGTTTCCTCACATTAACAATTATAGATGACCATCTCAATACTAAAACATTACCACACCAGACTAAGATTAAAAATTTGGCTACTGTAAACTTAAAACTAAACATAATAAACTGGCAAGATGAGTCCTAGTGTCGGGGTGTCATTCCATGCTACACTCCCAGTGGGGCCACCTGCAGAACACAGCACAAAGCTCCAGGGCAGGAGTTGCCAAATTGGGTCCTCGAGAGCCACAAATGGGCCAGGTTTTCAGGATATTCACAATGAATATGTATGAGATAGATTTGCATATAATGAGGCAGTGCATGCAAATCTACCTCATGCATATTCATTGTGGATATCCTGAAAACCTGGCCCATTTGTGGTTCTCAAGGACCAGAGTTGGCCACTCCTGCTCTTGGAGCCCCCCTCCCACAAATTCAGGACTTCGAAAAATGTATGGCCTCTGTAAATAAAATGCTACTCAAAGGCACTGCATATTTCTGGAAAACTGAATAAACACTTCTTAAGAAGGTTTTCTTGACATCTGCTGCTCTGAAACTCAAAACATTTTCAGCTTCATTGCAACATACGGGAATCTCAATGGTCCTTCCCAGATATGCAGGGTCGCCGTACTGGCATCGCCAACATCCAGAATTGGGTGGAGGATGTGCTCTGCACATATTCTAACTGTGATGTCATCTCAAACCAAAGACAAGAAGCTATTTAAAAAAAAAAAAAAGCTTCAGTCCCCGGTCTACCCCTCTTGGGTCCCTGGCCCAGCTCCACAGGACTCAATGAGGAAACAAGGATGAGCAAATGGTTATTGTGCTCTCTCAACTCCCCAACACATTTTTTATTTTCTATTCATAAGGAAATAAAGATGTTAAGAAAGTGCCTCAGCTATGCTGAAGCAGAAGAAACTAAAAAAGATCTCCTATACATTGCACTCTTTGGCAGGCATCAATGGCAGAAAGCTTGTATGATAACTCAAACAGTAAATGGTTCTATGTAGTAGTGTTGGTTACTGCTATAGCACTGCGCATGGAGGAGTCCAACTTGTCTAGATATTTCCAGCTTTCGTTGAATCCAGCCCAGTGTAAGTGTTTGATGCTGCATGCAGTCAAGCAATAAAGAGGGAGTAAATCTGAGAAACTGAGATCATACCCAACATGCCCTGAGGCTTAAGATTGAAGATCGTTCCTGTCACTGTATGCTCAAAATAAATCCATTTGGAGACACTGACCTCAGAGAGGAGTGACACACAGCAATTTGGTGGTCAGGAGAGCATTTATGCTACTATTAGTGTCAAATTTAAAAAATACTTTTCAAACATTACAAAACTACTGCTTTAAGGTGATAAATAAGAAAAAGTTTAAAAAAAAGAAGATAAACTAGTGTATTATCAAACAGTTGACGGTTTTGACAACGTGAGAATTTGGAGCTTTTTTTTAACTCTACTGCACCAAAGCAAGAAGATATAATGGCCAGAGTTTTCAGAGAACTGCAACATGACACAATCTTTTCCATGGACGAAATGGATGTCTAAATGGCAAATGAGATGTAATGTGGACAAGTACAAAGTGATACACATAGGGAAAAATAATCCCAACCACAGGTAAACAATGCTGGGTTCTATATTGGGAATCACCACCTAAGAAAAGGACCTCAGAGTCCATGTGGGCAATACTTTGAAATCCTCAGTTCAGTGTGCGGCAACTGTCACAAAAGCAAATACAATGTTAGGAATTATTTAGAAAGGACTAGATAATAAAATGGAGAATATCATAATGCCTGAGTACTGTGGTGCAACTGCACCTTGAGTACTGCATGTAGTTCTAGTCGCCCTACCTCAATTCAAAAAAGACATAGCAGAAGTAGGTAAGTGCAGAGGAGGACAACAATAATAATGATAAAGTGGTTGGATGAAGAAAGGCTAATGGGATAGGGCTTATCAGTTGGAAGAGAGACTACTGGGAGGGGGGGTTTGACACAGTTGATAAAATCATGATTGAACAAAATACTTGCCATTCTGGTCAGACTGAGGGTCATTCACAACAGTGGCCAATCCAGGTCACAAGTACTGGCAGGATCCAGTCCAAACCATGGGTTCTGCCTCCCTTCCAGCAGGTGGAGACAGAGATAAACTTCAAAGGCACTCTCAATTAAGCTGGTTTGCCTCCTGCATCCTTCAATATATCGAATATCAAAGCAGAATAGGCCTAGCAATGAATCAAGCAAGAACAGAACTGTAAACATGAACGAATAAACATGAAAACTGTAGCTTTCTTTCTTAGTATGCTGCAATAATACAAATGAAACTTGTGCGTGCGGACTGTATAGATCACCCTGTTACCCATTCCCAGTCTTTGGGCGGGCATTTGGACTGATCCGTGGTACTACAGGAACGAAAGTTATCAGGTAAGAACTAATTTTCTTTTCCCTGTATGTATCCGAATCAGTCCAAACCATGGGATGGACCAGAACTTCCGTAAACCGGGTGGAACCTCGTAAGGCCCGCATGCAATACGTCACTGCCAAAGTCTCTGGGCGCCTGAACGTCCAAGCGGTAGTGGCGAGCAAAGTATGTAGCGTCTTCCAAGTAGCAGCTCTGCAAATCTCTTGAGGTGGTACCAGCTGGCATTCGGCCCATGAAGCTGCTTGCGAACGAACCGAAAGGGCCTTCATGCCCTCAGGAACCAGCCTCCCTTTATAAATGTATGCAGATGATATGGCTTCTCTTAGCCATCGAGCAATCGTTGTTTTAGATGCCTTGTGCCCCTTCTTGGGACCGCTCCATAAGACAAACAAATGATCTGAAAGTCTGAAAGAATTAGTGACCTCCAAGTAATGCAGCAAGGCACGCCGAACATCGAGCCGACAAAGCTCTCGTGCATGCTGTACATCATTTGACAAATCGGGAAAGGCTGGAAGCTCAACCGATTGACTTAAATGGAAAGATGAGACCACCTTGGGTAAAAAGGACAGTACCGTACGCAGAGAAACTCCCGAGTCCGAAATCCTCAAAAAAGGTTCCCTACAGGAGAGAGTCTGTAACTCAGAAACTCTGCGAGCTGAACAGATAGCCAACAAAAACACAGTTTTCAAGATGAGGTTACCATTTTAAGGGGTTCAAACGGTGGATCACACAATACGCGAAGAACCAGATTAAGACTCCAAGAAGGACAAACCGGACGGACCACGGGCTTCTGATGCCGTACTTCTCTGAGGAAACTCACCACATCTGGATGCAAATCCACCGAGCTACCAACCAAGGAACCGAGGGCCACCACTTGTACCCGAAGGGAATTAAAGGACAAACCCTTGGCCAAACCATCTTGCAAAAAAAAATTTAGCATCTGAGCAATTGTAGCGTGCCTGGGCAGAATCTCTCTCTCCCGGCTCTCCTTTGATCAACTGCTCCAAATCCTCCCCGAACAAAAAACCCCCTTTAAACGGCATAGAACCAAGCTGGGCCTTGGAGGAAACATTAGCTGACCAGTTCTGGAGCCACAAAAGCCTTCTTGCCGACTCCGACGACGACAGAGCATGAGTAGAAGTGCGGATCAGGTCATATAATGCATCCACCCCATATGCCACTGCAGCTTCCAAATGCTGCGCCTGTTCAGACTCCGCCGGAGGGAGATCATCTTGAGACATGAGCAATTGCTGTACCCAGTGCAGGCTCACACGCAGCATATAACTGCTACACCCCGTCGCCCGGATACCCAGAGCCGACACCTAAAACATGCATTTGAACAGCACTTCCAGCTTGCAGTCTTGCAGGTCCATGAGAGCCGTCGAGCCTGCTACCGGGATCGTGGTTCTTTTGACAACTGCCGAAACCAACGTGTCCACCTTAAGAGACTGCAATAGATCCAAAAAATCATCCACTAAGGGATAAAGCTTATCCATGGCTCGTTCAACCCGCAGACCAGCATCCGGAGCATCCCACTCCCTGGTCATCAGCTGATGCAGCATGGCATGGACCGGAAAAACCCGGGTCTACATTTGAACTCCCGCTAGGACTGGGTCCACAGAATCCTGCGGCGGAGCAAGCAGGGGGAGCTCCACCCCGAGCTCAGAAAGAACTGCAGGAATGAGAGGCTCTAATTCCTCTCTCTGAAACAGGCGGACCACCTTAGGGTCATCGCCATCTAGGGGATTTTGTTTCCCCTGATCCTCATTCAATCCCCCTCCCCCCCGCGGGGAGGGGCGGAGAGGCCCCTGCAACAGCCGCCGCATGTCCCGGCACCACCAGGGCAGCAGAGCCATCTGAAGCCACAGCACCTTTTAACTTGGCTACCCGTAAAGATGCGGGTCCGTCCGTGCGCTTGGTTACCTTGGGAGCCGGTCCCTGCACAGGTATCACAGGCAAAGCAGCAGCTTGCGGAGACCTGGAAGCCAAAATTGCTTTGTGCATAAAGAGGACAAAATCTAAAGGAAAAGAATCAGGATCAACATCCTGTCCCCCTTGGAATAAATCCTGGTACTGATCAAACAAATCATCAGGTCCCGGTGACAGGGCTGGAGGAAACAGACCCTCCCCCATAGCATCAGCCTGAGCTGCTGCACATGTGCCTAAAATGGCTGCTGTCCCTGCACTGAGGGAAAAGGGATCAGTACTGAAATCACGCTGAGCAGGGTGTTTGGAAGCCCTTCGAGGCTTGCTGCAGACCCTGAAAAGGAGCTGCCTTCCCCACCAGGTAAGCATCGGGAGCAAATCCCAGCTCTAGAAAGCTGCGCGGTGGCTTCACCACATGTTACACACAAAGATGGCCGCGGCATCTCAATTTTTTTTTTTTTTAAAGCCAACGCAGCCTGGGGTAAGAGAGGAATTGGACCACCAGTAATCACTTACCCTGCTTATTATCTGCCTGGAGCCCCGTGGGGTCACCAACCCCAGCTCCTTTAACCTGCCACCAAAGAGGATGACCCCGCAGGATCTAACAACCCCCTGGGAGGATAAAGAAACTTCTCTCAGTAGAAGAACTGTCTTTTTTCTAAAACTTGCTTGATTCAGAACGTATAGCTAGTTTACTTTTAGATAAATTTAAGGGATAGCCTACACCCCAGAAATAGGGCAAGACTGCAGGGTTTGCACGACCTCCATCTGCTGAAGACAGAGAAATACTGAAGGGATGCAGGAGGCACACCTGCTTAACTGAGGGTGTCTTTGAAGTTTATCTCCATCTCCACCTGTTGGAAGGGAAGCATAAGCCATGGTTTGGACTGATCCGGGTAAGTACAGGGAACAGATAGATCCTATTCTGCTAAGTCAGGATAAGCAGTGGCTTTCCCCAAGTCTATCTGATTAATCATTTACATACTTTTCCAAACCTTTTTAAACCTAGCTACAATAAGTGTTTTTACTACTCCCTCCTGCAATGAGTTCCAGAACTTAATTGAGTATTAAATGAAAAAATATTTTCTCTGATTTTTTTAAACATGTTAAAACAATTAACATTCTGTTTGCTTTTTTTGCTTGCCGCTGCACACTGAGCCAAATATTTCAAAGTATTGTGCACAATGATGCCCAGATCTTTTTCCTGGGTGGTAACTCCTAATATAGAAGCCAAGATCGTTTAACTGTAGTTTGGATTACTTTTCTGTATGTGCATCACTTTGCAATTGTCCACATTAAATTTCATCTGCCATTTGGATTCCCAGTCTCAGGTCTTGCAAGATTCTCTTGCAGTTTTTCACAGTCCACAATAATTTTGTTTCTGCAGATTTGATCACCTCACTCGCTGTTCTCTTTTCCAAATTATTTATAAATATATTAAAAAGTATTAGTCCTAGTATAGATCCTTGTGGCACTCTGTTTAACTTGCTCCATTCAGAAAATGGACCATTAAGTCTTACTCTCTTTTTCCTATCATTTAATCAATTCACAAGAATGAGTTTTAAATTTTCTCTGGAGTCTCAGTAAGGACTTAGTCAAATGCATTCTGAAAATCCAAATACAATATATCCACCAGCCCACTATTATCCACATGCTTATTAACCTCTTTAAAAAAATATGTAGCAGATTGGTGAGGCAAGACTTCCCTGGGGTAAATCCATGTTGGCTTGTCCCATTAAACCATTATTTATTTAAAATCTTATATTCCACAAAATCCAAAAATATATATTTTTCAATGCGGATTACAACATTACATACATAAAATATATAACATAAAACAGTTCATACAAAAAACATTATCAATAAAATAACAATTAAAACTAGTCACAAAAAGCTTCTTTAAGCAGTATTGCCTTAATCTGATGCCTGAATTCCTTGCTATTCTTTTCTTTTCCCATGACTGTCTATATGTTCTGTGATTTTGTTCTTCAGAATAGTTTCTATGATTTTTCCCAGAACTGAAGTCAGGCTCACTGGATCCCTTTCTAAAAATTGGCGTTACATTGGCCAGCCTCCAATCTTGAGGTACAATAGATGATTTTAATGATAGGCTACAAAAAAGGGAAAATTGGTTATTACCTGCTAATTTTTGTTCCTGTAATACCACAGATCAGTCCAGACAAGCGGGTTTTATTTATCCCTACCAGCAGATGGAGGTAGAAAACAAAACTTTGGGCACTGCCACATATATGAGAGTGCCACCTGCAGTCCCTCAGTATTAATCGATACCCAAGCCAAGATAAGAAAAAATAAAGAGCGAATGAGGCTCCCAACATGGATACCCCTGACCAACTAGATAACCATGCAGAAACACTAAACCTAGAAATTGAAGCCAAAAAATGGCAAATCTGCTTTGCAAATAAATACAGCAGTAGACCAAGCAGTCTTTCAGCAGAGATCCTCAGGGCGGGCCTCTGGACTGATCTGTGATATTACAGGAACGAAAATTAGCTGGTAAGAACCAATTTTCCTTTCCTGAACATACCCAGATCAGTCCAGACAAGTGGAATGTACCAAAGACCTCTTACACTGGGCGGGAACCCAAAAGACCCGCTCGAAGAACACTCTCTTCAAAAGGGGCCGCCTCCGGGGCCCGCACATCCAAACGGTAATGCTTGGTAAAAGTGTGCAATGAAGACCACACCGTGGCTCTACAGATCTCTTGAGGAGACAGCAGATGACACTCAGCCTAGGACGTCTCCTGAGCTCGAATTGAATGTGCTCTAAGACCCACTGGAACCACCCTTCCTTTTGATACATAAGCTGCAGAGATCATCTCTTTCAATCAATGAGACAAAAAAGCCTTAGACGCCTTTTCGCCCTTTTTTGCTCCCCCGAACAGGACGAACAAATGATCAGAACGACGAAAAGCATTAGTGACTTTCAAGTAACGTAAAACCATCCATCTCATATCCAAAAGGTGAAGTTCTCGTCCCATCAAGGGATCCTGAGCCCAATCCGGAAACCCGGGCAACTCCACTGATTAGTTTATATGAAAAACCGACACCACCTTAGGAAGAAACGAAGGTACCGTACGCAAGGACACCATATCGGACGATATCTGGAGAAACGGTTCACGGCACGAAAGCGCCTGCAATTCTGAAATCCTTCTAGCCGAACAGATAGCTATCAAAAAGACCGTCTTCAGAGTCAGGATCTTCAAAGATACCCGATTCAGAGGCTCAAATGGCTCCTCGCAAAGGACCCATAGCAAGTAAGACTCCATTCCGGACAAATGCGACGCAGTGGTGGATGGAGATGTTTGACTCCTCGTAGAAAATGCACCACATCCAGATGGGATGCCAAGGCCTTCTCCTGGACTCTCCCTCTGAGAAAACCCAAAGCGGAAACCTGGACCTGAAGGGAACTATGGGCTAATCTTCTGGATAAACCCACCTGCAAAAAAGACAAAATATGGGACACAGATACCTGAAGAGGGTCCAATCCCTGTTGTCCACACCAGGTCTCAAACACCTTCCATACCCTGGAAAAGGCTAAAGAGGTAGCAGGGCATCTCGCTTGGAGCAGCGTGGTAATTACTGGTTCCGAATACCCCCTCACATACAATCGCCTCCTCTCAAAAGCCAGGCTGCGAGACAAAAGCAATCCTCCCGATCGGAAAATATAGGACCCTGATGCAGGAGATCCGGAAAATGGGTCAGGCGTAGCGGTCCGTCCACTGGCAACTGCTCCAGATCCGCAAACCATGGACGGCGAGGCCATTCCAGAGCCACCAGAATCACAGACCCCGTGTGGCCCTCTACATGCCTGAGTACCTCTGCTATCAGCGGCCACAGAGGAAAGACGTACAGGAGGACTCCGGTCAGCCATGGACATACATCGAGCCCCACTGCCCGGACTCCCTCCGCCGGCTGAACAACCTTTGCATCTTGGTATTGAGACTCGTTGCCATGAGATCGAACTGCGGAGTTCCCCACCGTTCGCAGAGAAGCTCCCAGGCCCTCAGAGAGTTATCACTCCCACGGATCCAACTGCTGCTGGCTGAGGTAATCCTCCTGGACGTTGTCGATTCCTGCAACATGGGAGGTGGCGATTCCTTTGAGATGAAGCTTTGCCCATTCAAACAGCAGCTGAGCCTCCTGTGCTACCATGGGATTCTTGGTTCCCCCCTGGCGGTTGATGTAAGCCACTGTGGTGAATTGTCCGAGAAAACTCGCACCATCCAATCACGGACCAAGGGTAGAAACTGCTCCAGAGCTCGGCGCACCGCTCTTGTCTCCAGGTGATTGATGGACCATGTCTGTTCTGACGTCGACCAAAGGCCCTGAGCAGATCTGCCCAGACAAACTGCTCCCCAGTCCCGAAGACTTGCATCTCTGGTGACCACCACCAAATTCAGGACCTCAAGAGGCATCCCCTTCTCCAGATTGTTCTGCATCATCCACCAGGCCAGACTGGCCCTGGCTGACTCCGTCAGAGCCAGGGGCAGGAAATATTGTTGCGACAGAGGATTCCAATGGGACAACAAGGCTCTCTGCAGAGGCATCAAATGGGCAAACGCCCAGGGCACCAGTTCCAATGTGGACACCATCGAGCCCAGGACCTGTAAGAAATCCCAGACCTTCGGCACCTGTAGACGAAGCAGACGCGCTACCTGCCCCTGAATTTTGTTCACCCTGTCGTCTGTAAGAAACACTCTGCTCTGCTGGGTGTCGAAACAGGCTCCCAAGTATTCGAGGGAACAGGAGGGGACCAGATGTCTCTTCAGCATATTGATAACCCAGCCTAAATATTCCAGGAGTGACCGAACTCGGTCCATGGACCGCACACATTCCTCTAGTGACTTCACCCGTATCAGCCGATCGTCCAAGTACGGGTGCACCAACAATCCCTCCTGTCGCAGCGCCGCCACCACTACCACCATCACCTTTGTAAAGGTCCGTGGGACCGTGGCCAGCCCGAAAGGCAGCTCTTGAAACTGATAGTGCTGTCCCAGAACCATGAATCTGAGAAACTTCTGGTGCTCCTGATGGATGGGAATATGCAGATAAGCGTCTGTGAGATCCAGAGACGCCAAAAACTCTCCTCCCCATACTGCCGCAATTACGGTACGCAACGCCTCCATTCGAAAACGTGGTACTTTCAAACTCTGGTTGACTTTCTTCAGGTCTAGGATAAGTCGAAATGTGCCTTCCTTCTTGGGCACCATGAAATAGATGGAATATCTGCCTTGTCCCTGTTCAGACACTGGCACCAGTACAACCACCTCCAGACTAAACAACCACTGAAGCATTTCCTGGACCGCTGCCCGCTTGCTTCAGGAAAGACAATGCGACTCCAGAAAGACCGACCGCAGTGGGCGAGAAAATTCTAAGACGTAGCCGTTTCTCACCTCGCTCAACACCCACCGGTTGGAAGTGACCTTGGTCCACTCCCTGTAGAACCGGGCCAGCCTGCAGACACAAGGAGTGGACCTGCTGGATCTCATTGTGAGGACATTGTCACCCACATCCTGGATGGATCCGCCTCTAGATAACCTTCCAGCCCCTCGAAAGGACTGTTGCCTATGTGAGGACTGTCTTGGGGCCGAGGACTCCCGAAAGCGAGGCCGAGAAGAGAAAGGTTTCCGGCCAGACTTTCGATCCTCTGGCAGCCTATTGCCCTTTGTCACTCCCAGCGACTTCATCAGATGATCAAGGTCCTCACCAAACAGCAGTTTCCCCTGAAAGGGCAGATTACAGAGCTGCGATTTTGATGACAGATCCACTGACCAGTTGCGTAGCCACAAGTATCGTCTGGAAGCCACCACTGACACCATAGCACGGGCTGTGGTTCTCAACAGGTCCTACAAGGCATCCACGCCAGAGGCAACCCCTGCCTCCAGGCGGGCCGCCTGGAATGGGGAAAGAGTCCCAGAGGCGATTGCTCCTGTGGCTTCTGGATCCAACATAAACAGGCCCGCTGCATCAGACTTGCACATACCGCCGCCCACAGGCCGAGCCCCAGGACCTCAAAAGCTCGCTTGAGATGCACTTCTGCTCCTGAACATCCTTCAGAGCGGAAGCTCCAGCCACCAGAATAGAGGTTTTTTTAGTGACTGCCCAAACTGCCGCATCCACCTTCTGGACCTTAAAAACGTCCAGATGGTCCTGCAGAAGCGGATAAATCTTGGACATCGCTCTGCCAACTCGCAGACCCGAGTCGGGAGAATCCCACTCTCGGTTGATCAATTTCCTGGATTTTCTTCGGAATTGGGAAAGGCCATCCAAACTAGATTAACCCCTATAGCATCTGAATCTTCCAGGTGAGTTTAATCCCCAGTTCCTCCAACACCTGAGGTATAAGCAGGCGAAGCTCCTCTCTCTTGAAAAGCCGGATAAATCGCGGATCATCATAGTGGAAAGTGTTCTAAACATCAAAATCACAGAACATATAGAAAGACATGGTTTAATTGAACAAAGTCAGCATGGCTTTTCCCAAGGCAAGTCTTGCCTCACAAATCTGCTTCACTTTTTTGAAGGAGTTAATAAACATGTGGATAAAGGTGAACCGGTAGATGTAGTATACTTGGATTTTCAGAAGGCGTTTGACAAAGTTCCTCATGAGAGGCTTTTAGGAAAAGTAAAAAGTCATAGGATAGGTGGCGATGGCCTTTCGTGGATTACAAACTGGCTAAAAGACAGGAAACAGAGAGTAGGATTAAATGGACAATTTTCTCAGTGGGAGGGAGTGGACAGTGGAGTGCCTCAGGGATCTGTATTCGGACCCTTACTTTTCAAATATTTATAAATGATCTGGAAAGAAATACGACGAGTGAGATAATCAAATTTGCAGATGATACAAAATTGTTCAGAGTAGTTAAATCACAAGCAGATTGTGATAAATTGCAGGAAGACCTTGTGAGACTGGAAAATTGGGCATCAAAATGGCAGATGAAATTTAATGTGGATAAGTGCAAGGTGATGCATATAGGGAAAAATAACCCATGTTATAATTACATAATGTTGGGTTCCATATTAGGTGCTACAACCCAAGAAAGAGATCTAGGCATCATAGTGGATAACACATTGAAATCGTTGGTTCAGTGTGCTGCGGCAGTCAAAAAAGCAAACAGAATGTTGGGAATTATTAGAAAAAGAATGGTGAATAAAACGGAAAATGTCATGCCTCTGTACCTGTGTACAATTCTGGTCGCCGCATCTCAAAAAACATATAATTGCGATGGAGAAGGTACAGAGAAGGGCTACCAAAATGATAAGGGGAATGGAACAGCTCCCCTATGAGGAAAGACTAAAGAGGTTAGGACTTTTCAGCTTGGAGAAGAGACGGCTGAGGGGGGATATGATAGAGGTGTTTAAAATCATGAAAGGTCTAGAACGGGTAGATGTGAATCGGTTATTTACTCTTTTGGATAATAGAAAGACTAGGGGGCACTCCATGAAGTTAGCATGTGGCATATTTAAAACTAATCGGAGAAAGTTCTTTTTTACTCAACGCACAATTAAACTCTGGAATTTGTTGCCAGAGGATATGGTTAGTGCAGTTAGTATAGGTGTGTTTAAAAAAGGATTGGATAAGTTCTTGTAGGAGAAGTCCATTACCTGCTATTAATTAAGTTGACTTACAAAATAGCCACTGCTATTACTAGCAATGGTAACATGGACTTGACTTAGTTTTTGGGTTCTTGCCAGGTTCTTATGGCCTGGATTGGCCACTGTTGGAAACAGGATGCTGGGCTTGATGGACCCTTGGTCTGACCCAGTATGGCATGATCTTATCTTATTATCCTTCAGCCTCCAGACCCTCCAAGGTCCCCTGTTCAGTTTTAGAGTCCCCTAAGTCCAGAGTGGGACCCCCAATCGGGTCCCCATCCTGATTGGCCTCCGAGGAGACCTCATCCTCCTGCTTAGACTCGTCCAAATCTTCCTAGTCCGATACCAATCGCACTAGCCGTCCCTCAGGAGGCAGAGTTCGCGTGCCCATGGAACCTTTAGGGAGGACCTTCCCCCGCTTTGCCGAACCCGTCTGGCTTCTGTGACACCGCACAGGAAGGCCAGGAAGGCCTCGTGCAGTAAAAGTACGAATTTGGGTGAAAATCCCCCTGGGGCCCCCGAAGGGCGCTTGAGGCTGCTAGGGCGTGAGACATCCGGACCTTTTTCCCTAGGTCAAACCATGGGAGACAGGAGCAGCGGGGACCCCCCGGATCACTGGGAAGAATCCCACCTATCCGGCTCTGCTTCTGCGGCCATAGCCACTCCCTCCTGTGATCCCAGCACCACCGCCGAGGTCCACGAACGCCTCTGTGGTTTTGCTTGCCTTTCAGACCCCCCCCCCTCCCCAGCACACTCGTGCAGAGGAGGTCATTCACGCCGACCAACGGGCTACCATAGGCCCTGCAGGTTTCTCTGAGCTGCTTGTCTGTCATAACAAGCACCAAAAAATAAAGCAAGGCAAAATAAAAATCCAAACAGGCAATCCTATGCTTGCCGCGCTTCCACGCGGCCCGGATCGCAAGGGGGAGGGGCGAACCACACGGCAGCTTTCAAACCCTGAAGAGGGCGCACTGCCCCAAGAATTTCCCGCCAGCGCAGTGAAAAGGCCACTGCCGCGACTGAAAACCGCACGGCTCATTCAGGAGTACAGCCAGCCCCCAACGGAGTGAATCTGCCCCGACCGGGACCTCCCTCCTCCGAATGATCCCCCGATCCGCCCAATTACTGCGTGGCCTGCACCCGACGATCTCGCCGAGGATTTCAGCCTGCTAGGCCGCACAGCCTGCCGCATGGTTCTGCTATTGCATTCAGCTTGCTAGGCCGCACAGCCTAGCAGGCTGAATGCAACAAAGATTTAAAGGCCCACACACACAGGAAAGCACAAAACTAAAAGTAAGGTTACTTCTCTGTCCTGGGCAGGCGGAGGGGCTTCGGGCCCACCGAGGGAACCAAAGAATTGGCTGTCAGTGGTCCTAATCGAACAAAGAATACAATACAAAGTTCTATGTATAATTCATAAGCTAATACATGAGGAAAAAGCCGACTGGCTCAACACAGCACTGCGCGTACATGTCCCTCACAGAAACCTAAGATCTGCAAATAAGGCCCTACTAACTGTCCCCTCAGTCAAATCAGCTCGGCTCACTCAAGTAAGGGAAAGAGCACTGTCACTGGCTGGCCCTGTACTATGGAACACCATGCCTCTTGAACTAAGGCTCCAGAGAAATCTGAAAATCTTTAAATCTAACCTGAAAACCTGGCTCTATATACAAGCTTTCGAGAAGGACAAAGAGAAGGAAAAAAATTGATTAAGATGGACGCACCGAACAAACCCACAGTAATGTTAATTTTGTACCGTTGAGAAATTGTCATACCAAACTGATTAGTTTACTTAAACTCATAGCTTATTGCACTTTATTGTTACCGTACTATGATGGCACATGTTCAAGTTGTAAGCTATACCAATCATAATTATCGTGCCTATATGTAAACCGTTGTGATGGTTCTCCAACTTAACGACAGTATAGAAGAGTTTTTAAATAAATAAATAAAATAAAAATAGGGTTGTGGGCTGAAGCGTGCCAGGGGCTTCCTGAGCTCAACCTGAGGGACGACCCTTCTGCAGGAGCCTGTCACCTCGGGGAGCAATCTTCCTTAAAATATCCAGTCAGTTAGGACTGCAGGGTTAGCACTTCTACCATCTGCTGGAGGTAGAGAAATACTGAGGGACTGCAGGTGGCACTCTCGTATTTGTGGCAGTGCCCAAAGTTTTGTTCTCTACCTCCATCTGCTGGTAGGGATGAATAAAACCCGCTTGTCTGGATTGATCTGGGTATGTTCAGGAATTACTAGTAATAGATCTGCAATTTCATTTTTGAGTACTTTCAGAATTCTGGGGCATATACCATTTGGTCTAGGTGATTTCTTAAACTTTAGTTTGTCAATCTGCCCTATTACTTCATCCAGATTCACCATGATTTGTTTCAGTTCCTCTGAATTATCACCATTAAATACTTTTTCCGGCATGAATATCTCACCAACATCCTCCTCAGTAAAGACAGGGGCAAAAATTCATTTAGTTTTTCTGCTATTTTCCTGTCATCCCTGACCACCCCTTTTACTCTTCGGTCATCTGACAGCCTGATATCTTATTGTCTGGCTAAAATTTATTGCGATAAAATAGGGGCATTCTGAGGTCATTTCGGGAAGGCATTACTTTAGCCAGATAAGTTATCCGGCTAACTCCGATATGTAGTTATCTGAATAACTTAGCAAAAGAGCTATTTCCACTGCCGGTCCTAATCTCTGGAATTCACTCCCACCAGACCTTAGAATTGAACAATCGACTCCCACCTTTAAAAAAAGACTAAAGACCTGGTTGTTCAACCAAGCATTCTCTTAATTTCAATCTTAATACCTAAGCTTTGATCTCCAGGAAGGTCCACTACTTTGTATATAATTACCCTTAAGTTATTATTTTTATTTTCTCCAAGTTCTATTTATCCTGTTCATTGTAAGACATTATTCTAAATACTGTCAATCTATTGTTGTAATGTAAACCGAAGTGATTAGTAACTTTGTTACCAGAACTTCGGTATATAAAACTGTTAAATAAAATAAATAAATAACTTATTCTGCTAAGCTGGTCATACCATAGAGCTTCCTAAAGTTAGCAGGATAAAGTTAGCCCGCTATATTTAATAGTGTGGCTGCACTATTGATATTACTTCCAAAGTTAGCCAGCTTCTTTTCAAATTGTCTTAGCCTACATAATTACTTTTTTTTACATCTAACTTGCCAGTGCTTTTGCTCCTCCCTATTTTCCTAATTTGGGTCTGCTTTCCATTTTTTGAATGATACCCTTTTGGCTTTAATTGCCTCTTTCATTGGCAGTCGTTTGGTTTTCCATTAACTTTTTTTTAATGCATGGAATACATTTTGTTGGGCCTCAAGGATGGTATTTTTAAATAGTGTCCACGTCTCTTGCAAGTAGTCACCGTTCCCCAGGTTGTACAATACCAGTATTCTGTCCTTATGTTAAAGACTTCTACATCCCATAGTACCCTTCCCTTCCATTATGCATCATGTGTCACACAGAATATTAATAATAATTTTGAGCCCTATGGGATCTCTCTTTCAAACAAGATCCTCACATGCTTTGCAATAAACTCTAAACCAAACAGCACCACTGGATTAGAAGGCCTGGCAGAGTATTTCTGTACCATGTGAAAGCTACCGGAGGGGGAGAAGAATAAATAATGGGAGTAATTTGGAAAGGGATTCTCTTCAGGCCAATAGAAAAAGCCCTTTTCAAAACCTTCCCCCTTCTCCCCCCACACTCAGTGTACCCTGTCCACAATAATGTGTGTACTTTTCCTCCCCTGCAAGAAAAAGGGGAGAGGCCATCCCAGTACAGCGAGCTTAACTTTTGTCTCTGCCTGCACACTGCCCAGTGGGGAGTTTGCACCTGCATTGCTCAACTACAATTGGATAACCTGAAGCATGGAAAAGCAAAATGGCTTGCCCAAGGTCACTATGCAAGTCACAATTTACTAGCATGTTGGGGGAGGGGGAAGGGGTCAAATCTGAGTCATTGAACTTCTCATTCATAAGTCCAACTGCTAGAACATGCTTACAAAATGGACGTTTCCATATTAGTATATTAAGCTTACCATAAATGATTTATTACATCTACTAGTAAGTAGCTCTTACCTCTCCCTGCATACATACAGCAACCAGTACTGGAAAGCAATATAACACTGCAGAACCTCACACAACACTGCATTGCCCTTCCAGCATTCATCCAGCCTCTCCAGCAAGCTTCCAGCATTCATCCAGCCTCTCCAACAAGCGTCCAGCATTCATCCAGCCTCTCCAGCAAGCATCCAGCATTCATCCAGCCTCTCCAGCAAGCTTCCAGCATTCATCCAGCCTCACTTGCAAGCCACAAACAATCATCCATTCTCACCTACAAGCTTCCAGCATCCATCCAGCCACACCTGCAAGCCTCAAGCACTCATACACCATCCCCTGCAAGCCTCTAGCATTCATCAAACCTGCACATACAAGCCTCCAACTTTCACTTAACCCCTTCTTAATCCTTCTAATCTCGCAACAAAGTCCCTACAAATGGCCCCATTCTTCACAATTCCAACTCTCCAACACAATACACCACCTAAAAGAATTTCTTTCCGACATGTCCAACAACACAACCTTAAATCCCTCTCTTCAATTTTAATCACTCCTTCCACGCAACTTCTAGGCCTCACCCTTTTCTCTTTAAGCCTCTTCAATGCTCAATCCCTAACGAAAAAGTCTGTAATCTTAAATGACTACCTCATCGACGTGAAACCGGAGATATGTGCAATCACTGAAACATGGTTAAAACCATCAGACACAGCAATAATTAATCAACTACCTACAGAGGCTTACGACTTCTTCTCGCTTCCTCGTCATAAAAAAAAGGGAGGAGGTATTCTTTTAGCAACTAAAAAGGACCTCAGATTCTCGCTACAGCAATCCAATTCCAATTCAAAACTTGAATTCGGCTTCTTCACCTCAGACAAGCTCCAAATCCTTCTCATATATGCTCCCCCAGGACTCTTGGAATCAGATGCTTCACCATTGGTCGAATTAACCTCTTCCCTCATCAACTTTGACTCGCCAGCTATCATTCTAGGTGATTTCAACATGCACGTTGATAACCCTACCCCATCACCTAACTGTGAAACACTACTCACAGCCTTCACAGCGCTAGGCTTCACTCAATTAGTTAACAAACCTACCCACAAAGCCGGCCACACGTTAGACCTGATCTTCGTTAACGCTGCTATCAAGCCCGTATCTATCCCAAATTGCACTAAGGTCCCGTGGTCAGATCACTACCTCATAACAACTTCATTCTCTATAAAAGATACCAACCCGGCTTGCATTCCTTCGCCCTCCTTCGAATACAGGAAAACCTGCTCACCAGAAGACCTTAATAATCACCTATCACCACTACTCCACCAACTGGACCTTACAGATCCGAATGCAGCACTTCGATCATGGAATACAATCACCGAAACTTTAGCTAACATGCTATGCCCTCCTATTACAAAAAAAACCACACCAGAATTCCTCCAAAAGACAGCCATGGTTCTCCTCAGAACTAAGAAAGCTCAAACTCCAACTAAGACAAAATGAGGCTAAATGGCGCAAAAACCCAGGAACCAACACCCTTTCAATCTACAAATCATCTCTGCATCAATACAAATCAAGCACCTTAAGATCCAAGAGGGACTACTACGCCTCGAAGATACACGACCTTGTTTTCGATGCCAAAGCCCTCTTCAGCTATGTAGCCAAACTCACACAATTAAACCAACCAGAGATTGCACATGACCAAGCTCAATCGAAAGCGGAAGAATTAGCTCTATTCTTCAGCAACAAAATCAATACTCTTCTATCGCAGCTCCCCACAAACCCCACTGTTCCACTAACCACTCCTCAACCCTCAATCAACTACACTCGGTTAGAAGAACTTGACACAACTTCATCCATTGAGATCCAAGGAATTCTAAGGAAAATGAAACCTTCCTCGCATCCTTCGGATCACATCCCAGCCAAACTACTACTATCAATTCCAGAATCTATCTCTAAAACCCTGGCAGATATCATTAATTGCTCCCTTACACAAGGATTCTACCCGGACAACCTCAAACTTGCCTCTCTCAAACCCCTTCTCAAAAAACCTAATCTCGACCCAAACGATCCTAACAACTTTAGACCGATAGCTAACCTCCCATTCATAGCCAAGATAATGGAAAAATTGATAAACTCACGACTCTCAAACTACATTGAAGACAATAACCTTCTATTTCCATCACAATACGGATTCCGTAAAACCTTAAGCACGGAAGCCCTCCTCATCTCTATGACTGACCACATCATCCTAGGCTTAGACAAAGGACAAGCCTTCCTTCTGATACTACTCGACCTCTCGTCTGCATTTGATACGGTCAATCACTCCCTTCTCATCAACCAACTAACAGCCATAGGTATCTCAGGCACTGCCCTATCATGGTTCAGAACCTTCCTCAGCAACAGAGGATATAAGGTTAAGATTCATAATAAAGAATCCTCTCTTCACCCTGCGTCAGTAGGAGTCCCTCAGGGCTCTTCCCTGTCTCCTACCTTGTTTAACATTTATCTGTTACCCTTATGTAAACTTCTCACTGACCTCAATCTCAAACACTTCCTCTACGCTGACGATATTCAGGTCCTGATCCCCATCGAAGAGTCGCTCGCAAAAACTCTGTCTCACTGGGAAACCTGCCTCCAAAATATCAAACAGCTTCTCACAAGTCTCAACTTGATACTAAATTCATCAAAAACGGAACTTCTATTCATCACACCAGAAAACAGCTCCCTCACACACACTCATCCTACCGTTCCAAATACTACACAAGTGAGAGACCTAGGAGTTCTAATTGACAATCACCTAAACCTGAAAGCTAACATCAACAAAACCACCAGAGACTGCTTTTATAAGCTCCAAGTGCTGAAAAGAATACGACCTCTCTTCCACACACATGACTTTAGAACGATTCTACAATCAATCATTTTCGCAAAGCTGGACTATTGTAACACCATCATGCTTGGTCTCCCTTCATCACACACCAAACCATTGCAAATGGTCCAAAATGCCTCCGCCCGTATACTCACTAACACCAGGAGAAGAGAACACATAACCCCTATCCTGATGAACCTCCATTGGCTGCCCATCCACTTCAGAATAATCTACAAGGCCATTCTCACCATTTTCAAAAACATCCATCAATTAGCTCCAATCGATCTCCATATCCCCCTCCGATTACACCATTCAACAAGACCGACAAGAGATGCTTACAAAGGATCACTTCAAGTACCTCCAGCCAAAACTACCAGACACATCACGCTTAGAGATCGGGCATTCTCCACAGCCGGTCCAACTTTATGGAACTCCATTCCCCCGGATCTTAGAATGGAACCCAGCATCTCAACATTCAAGAAAAGACTCAAGACGTGGCTGTTCACGCAGGCCTTTCCTAACTCCAACACTATGTAACTCCCATCAATCATCACGCTCCGCTAGTAATAGCGTTAATAGCCACCTCTTACAATGTTATTTATACATATATATAATTATCTGATCTTCATTTTCCTTCTCACTCCAAGTTATTGATTTCCTTGTTATATGTAACTGCTTTTCTGCACTATTGTTCAAATTGTAAAGTTTGTTATAATTGCACCCCTGTTTCTTGTGAACCAGCATGATGGGACTACCGTCTTGAATGTTGGTATATAAAAAAAAACAAAAAAAAAAACTTAAATAAATAAATAAAATAAACAAACAGGTTACCATACACCACGTGACACACAACAGTGCTGGAAAATGCAAACAGAACATGATGGCAGATAAGGACCTTTTGTTGGGGAAGCAAGCTAAAAACCAAACAAACACCACAAAAACCCATTTAATCTGCCCATTTTATCTTCTGGTGCAAAACCACAAGCCCCAGCTGATTTTTGACTTTCCCTTCACTTTTTTTTTTTAACATCAAAAGGATTATATTAGAGTCAACTGAATCAAAATTAATTTCAGCTGATAATAGATTTAGTGAACTTGAGCAAGGAGTCCAGTTTCTAGAGAGAGACTTTTAGCTATTTCTAGTTTTTGAACTTACATCCCCAGTGCATTGTGGTATTTGAAGCCCTGCTTTCTCCCTCTGAAATCAGCTGTACGGGTACCAGAAAGCACCAGGAGGGAGAGTTAAAAAGCCAGACTGGCCTCAAGCCTCCCTCTAGGAACTCAGCCTCTTCGCCAAAGATTAAATATCCATAATGCACCCTAGAGCTGGCGTTGCCTTCTGTGGTCTGGATATATTATTGCTGCTTGCCCTAATAGAAGACAATACAATTTTCTTGTATGCTTTCGGAAAGTTACTAAAGTCCGCTCTCCCCCTCAGGAAGCGAGCCTCTAACTAAAGCTTTTCATTGGAATGCTTTTTCAGGTTTTTCCACTGACCTTCAATTAGGCAGTGAGTATTTGGAGGAAGAAACAGCCTGTTCGAAAGCATGCCTAATTCCCCACCACATATTTAGCTCTCTTATGATTCCTATCATTAAGTACCCTACACTGAAAAGCTCCTGGCAAGAAAACCCATCATGATTGGCTTAAAAAACAGATCAAGGCTTACACGCCTGGGATTTATATAGCACTTTTGTTCAACTACATTGCTACTTTTGAAAGTGTTCTATTTAAGTCAGCTGAACTTTCAGCAACTCCCTTTCAAAGCCAGAATCTCGGGAAACTGGACAGGAATCTAAATATAAAAAACTCAGAGGAAAGAACTGGTGCAAAATGCATCCAAAAACCTGATTAGCTTAAATCTGGAACAAAATCTGGAGAGCATATTTTGTGACTTGCTCCTCCAGTGGGATGGGTCTTGGACATATGACCTGTTTGAATTCAGAGGCAAGATTACTTGGGATGCCAATACTCTGCATGACTGATGTTCCTTTGCCTCAATTTCATGCTTTTACTAATGGAAATGAAATTATGCATATGGAAAGCCAGTAGAGAGAGAAGGCTGCTCACTTGTGCAGTGCCACTTTAGGTCCTGATATACATAATCTTCTTCGGCCTTGGAGCCAAATGCTTCAGGATGACAAACAGCAGGGGATCAAGCTCCAAAATTCAGGATGGCTTTGATGCCCAGGGATACTGGTTCTGAGTGCACAGTGGTATCAACCAAGTAACCTTCCTTTCAACAGCAGTAAATATAAGAAACTTAAATCATTATATGACTGGGCTGGATCAAAATGGAATCATCAATAGATGACATAACAAATTCTTCAGGGCCTGTAACCAAAACTGTCCTTAGCAGGTCAAGACAAATTCCTCCTGTGCTGGAAAGACACTGCTTCCCAGCCTTCCAGCTAGCACTTGTTATTTGTCATTTGTGCAAGTGCTAAGCGTGTACAATGACGTCTATGTTTTTAACTGTAATCTGCTCTGAACACCGATCCATCAGGTGAAATAAAAGTTGTTTAAATAAATAAAGTAGATAATACAGTAACTTGAATTCCATTTTCTTAATGGCTCTGTTGTGTCAGATTTTATTAGGCATTAGTAAGTGTTCCTTAGCAGCAGTTCTCAAAAGTAAAAAAAATCAAAACAAAGAAACCCCCTCAATGGCGGAGAGTTAGAGCTTCCACAGTGCAAAAGCTATAACATTAGGTCTAAGGCAGTAAAATGGCAACATATACACACCTCAGTACTGCCTATGGAAGCCAAGAGTGTTTATACACTTATTTAACAAAAGGATGTTAAAAATTCAAGTGTAGAGTTGCTTGTGAAACGAGAAGCACACGGTTCTGCCCCATATAGATGCTCTGTTACGATTCTGCCCGCAGCTGGAGCCGCGGGCAGCCTCTCACCCCTCCTTACCTCATTTTTCGGCTTCTTCTGTGGCCTGGAGGCCGCCGACGTTCCCTGCGCGGCCAGGGTCGCTGCCTGTCCCCATGCGGCTCAGAGGCCGCTTACGTCTTTCCCTTCAGAATCCCTGATGTTCCTGATGTTTCGTCCTTCAGAGTCCCTGAAGTCCTGATGTCCTATTCTCTGGATGTCTTCATGTCCTGATCTTCTTTTTCCAGTTGTCCTTTCCTCGACAGCACAAGCCTCCAGAAGATTCCGGCTTTTAATCCTCCAAGCTTCAGGTTCCATACGCCATGTTCGCTCAAGCTCCGCACCGAGCCTTTTACTCCGAGCCCTTGGATCATGAGGTCTTCCTCCTTTCCTGAATTCTGTCCGGGTCTTCAGAGTCCCTTGCGTCTGCCTCCGTCCAAAATGAATGAACTCTGCATAACCTATCCCATATCTGCATGGTCCGTGCCTTGCCTTGACTGGCTGTGGAGGGTGCGCCTCGATGCAGGCCTTGGAGTCTTCATCGTGGAACCTCCAAGTAACCTGAGTCGGGAACCACCAGCGTGGTCCGTGACCTGCCTTGATTGGCTGTGTAGGGCGTGTGGTGTGGCAGTATCTATTCAGAACTCTTGACTTGTGACTCTGAGTCCTTCACGTATCTTGAACCTTCAAGTATCCTGAGTCTCATCTCGTTTTGCAAGTATCCTGACTCTTCATGTGAATCCCTCACGTATCCTGAGTCTTCATCCGAGTCTGATGTTTAAGAACATAAGAAATTGCCATGCTGGGTCAGATCAAGGGTCCATCAAGCCCAGCATCCTGTTTCCAACAGAGGCCAAACCAGGCCACAAGAACCTGGCAATTACCCAAACAATAAGAAGATCCCATGCTACTGATGCAATTAATAGCAGTGGCTATTCCCTAAGTAAACTTGATTAATAGCTGTTAATGGAATTCTCCTCCAAGAACTTATCCAAACCTTTTTTGAACCCAGACTTGGTGGAAGGAGGATAACCAATGGGACAGTGCTATATCAGGGTACAAATTATATCGCAATGATAAGGAGGATCAACTTGGTGGGGGTGTGGCACTTTATGTCCAGGAGGGTATAGAGTCCAACAGGATAAAGATCATACAAGAGACTAAATGCTCAGTAGAATCTATATGGGTAGAAATCCCATGTGTGTTGGGTAAGAGTATAGTGATAGGAGTATACTACCGTCCACCTGGACAAAATGGTCAGACAGATGATGAAATGCTAAGAGAAATCAGGGAAGCAAACCAATTTGGCAGTGCAATAATAATGGGAGATTTCAATTACCCCAATATTGACTGGGTAAATGTAACATCAGGACTTGCTAGAGACATAAAGTTCCTGGATGTAATAAATGATTGCTTCAAGGAGCAATTGGTTCAGGAACCAACAAGAGAGGGAGCTATTTTAGATTTAATTCTTAGTGGAATGCAAGATTTGGTGAGAGAAATAACGGTGGTGGGGCCACTTGGCAACAGTGATCATAACATGATCAAATTTAAACTAATAACTGGAAGGGGGTCAATAAGTAAATCTGCAGCTCTAACACTAAATTTTAAAAAGGGAAACTTTGATAAAATGAGAAAAACAGTTAGAAAAAAACTGAAAGTGCAGCTGCAAAGGTTAAAAGTGTTCAACAGGCATGGACACTGTTTAAAATACATTGCTTAAAAATACAATCCTAGAGGCGCAGTCCATATGTATTCCGCACATTAAGAAAGGTGGAAGGAAGGCAAAACAATTACCGTCATGGTTAAAAGGTGAGGTGAAAGAGGCTATTTTAGCCAAAAAAACATCCTTCAAAAATTGGAAGAAGGATCCATCTGAAGAAAATAGGATAAAACATAAGCATTGTCAAGCTAAGTGTAAAACATTGATAAGACAGGCAAAGAGAGAATTTGCAATTAAATTGGCCATAGAGGCAAAAACTCATAATAAAAACTTTTTTAAATATATCCAAAGCAAGAAACCTGTGAGGGAGTCGGTTGGACCATTAGATGACAGAGGGGTTAAAGGGGCTCTTAGGGAAGATAAGGCCATTGCAGAAAGACTAAATGAATTTTTTGCCTCCGTGTTTACTGATGAGGATGTTGGGGAGATACCAGTTCCGGAGATAGTTTTCAGGGGTGATGAGTCAGACGAACTGAACGAATTCACTGTGAACCTGGAAGATGTAGTAGGCCAGATTGACAAACTAAAGAGTAGCAAATCACCTGGACCGGATGGGTATGCATCCTAGGGTTCTGAAGGAACTAAAAAATGAAATTTCTGATCTATTAGTTAAAATTTGTAACCTATCATTAAAATCATCCATTGTACCTGAAGACTGGAGGGTGGCCAATGTAACCCCAATATTTAAAAAAGGCTCCAGGGGCAATCCGGGTAACTATAGACCAGTGAGCCTGACTTCAGTGCCAGGAAAAATAGTGGAAACTATTCTCAAGAACAAAATTGTAAAGCATATAGAAAGACATGATTTAATGGAACATAGTCAACATGGATTTATCCAAGGGAAGTCTTGCCTAACACATCTGCTTCATTTTTTTGAAGGGGTTAATAAACATGTGGATAAAGGTGAACCGATAGATGTAGTGTATTTAGATTTTCAGAAGGCATTTGACAAAGTCCCTCATGAGAGGCTTCTACGAAAACTAAAAAGTCATGGGATAGGAGGCGATGTCCTTTCGTGGATTACAAGCTGGTTAAAAGACAGGAAACAGAGAGTAGGATTAAATGGTCAATTTTCTCAGTGGAAAAGGGTAAACAGTGGAGTACCTCAGGGATCTGTACTTGGACCGGTGCTTTTCAATATATATATAAATGATCTGGAAAGGAATACGATGAGTGAGGTTATCAAATTTGCAGATGATACAAAATTATTCAGAATAGTTAAATTACAAGCAGACTGTGATACATTGCAGGAGGACCTTGCAAGACTTGAAGATTGGGCATCCAAATGCAGATGAAATTTAATGTGGACAAGTGCAAGGTGTTGCATATAGGGAAAAATAACCATTGCTGTAGTTACACGATGTTAGGTTCCATATTAGGAGCTACCACCCAGGAAAAAGATCTAGGCATCATAGTGGATAATATTTTAAAATCATCAGCTCAGTGTGCTGCAGCAGTCAAAAAAGCAAATAGAATGTTAGGAATTATTAGGAAGGGAATGGTTAATAGAACGGAAAATGTCATAATGCCTCTATATCGCTCCATGGTGAGACCGCACCTTGAATACTGTGTACAATTCTAGTCGCCGCATCTCAAAAAAGATATAGTTGCGATGGAGAAGGTACAGAGAAGGGCAACCAAAATGATAAAGGGGATGGAACAGCTTCCCTATGAGGAAAGGCTGAAGAGGTTAGGGCTGTTCAGCTTGGAGAAGAGACGGCTGAGGGGGGATATGATAGAGGTCTTTAAGATCATGAGAGGTCTTGAACGAGTAGATGTGACTCGGTTATTTTCACTTTCGATTAATAGAAGGACTAGGGGGCATTCCATGAAGTTAGCAAGTAGCACATTTAAGACTAATTGGAGAAAATTCTTTTTCACTCAATGCACAATAAAGCTCTGGAATTTGTTGCCAGAGTATGTGGTTAGTGCAGTTAGTGTAGCTGGGTTCAAAAAAGGTTTGGATAAGTTCTTGGAGGAGAAGTCCATTAATGGCTATTAATCAATTTTAATTAGGGAATAGCCACTGCTATTAATTGCATCAGTAGCATGGGATCTTCTTAGTGTTTGGGTAATTGCCAGGTTCTTGTGGCCTGGTTTTGGCCTCTGTTGGAGACAGGATGCTGGGCTTGATGGACCCTTGGTCTGACCCAGCATGGCAATTTCTTATGTTCTTAAATGCACTAACCACATCCTCTGGCAACAAATTCCAGAGCTTTATTGTGTGTTGAGAGAAAAAGAATTTTCTCCGATTAGTCTTAAATGTGCTACTTGCTAACTTCATGGAATGCCCCCTAGTCCTTCTATTATTCGAAGTGTAAATAACCGAGTCACATCTACTCATTCAAGACATCTCATGATCTTAAAGACCTCTATCATATCCCCCCTCAGCCGTCTCTTCTCCAAGCTGAACAAGCTCTAATCTCTTCAGCCTTTCCTCATAGGGGGAGCTGTTCTATCCCCCTTTATCATTTTGGTTGCCCTTCTCTGTACCTTCTCCATTGCAACTATATCTTTTTTGAGATGCGGTGACCAGAATTGTACACAGTATTCAAGGTGCGGTCTCACCATGGAGTGATACAGAGGCATTATGACATTTTCCGTTCTATTAATCATTCCCTTCCTAATAATTCCTAACATTTTGTTTGCTTTTTTGACTGCTGCAGCACACTGAGCAGACGATTTTAAAGTATAATCCACTATAATGCCTAGATCTTTTCCTGGGTGGTAGCTCCTAATATGGAACCTAACAACATGTAACTACAACAAGGGTTATTTTTCCCTATATGCAACACCTTGCACTTGTCCACATTAAATTTCATCTGCCATTTGGATGCCCAATCTTACAGTCTTGCAAGGTCCTCCTGTAATGTATCACAGTCTGCTTTTGATTTAACTACTCTGAATAATTTTGTATCATCTGCAAATTTGATAACCTCACTCGTCGTATTCCTTTCCAGATCATTTATATATATATTGAAAAGCACCGGTCCAAGTACAGATCCCTGAGGCACTCCACTGTTTACACTTTTCCACTGAAAAAACTGACCCATTTAATCCTACTCTCTGTTTCCATCCTGTCACATTTCCATTCCAGTACGGCAGGTCCGAAAGGGTTATCGAGTGGCGGGAGGGCTACCCCAGAGACCAACATTGTGTTGCTGGGGTCTCTTTGATGCGATCAGGCTCAGCAGAGGACAGGGTTCTGCATCTCCACCTGTGCTTGGACACTCCTCGCCTGCCTCGGGCGCTTTCCGGAGTTCCTCTGCTGCGTTGCATCGTGGGCTAAGGGTAACACAATCTCCCAAAAATGGGACCGGCCTCCAGCATTTCCATAACATGCTCAATGCAGCACGGCACTCTCTTACAGGTGGATTTCAAAGCAGTTATGCATATAAACATAACATACTATCATAACAATTTTCAAAAGCCATTTACCTACATTAAGTGCATTTAATGCTGGTAAAGCCTATGGACAATTCAATTTTCAATAGTCCACTTACACAGATAAAGTGCATATACTAGGGTGGAACCTTTAAAAAATGTTGTTGAGGTTTCATTTTCGGACCAGGGGTGGCCCATTTTGCTCTAAGGCAAGCGGCTGCCATTAGTCAAAATGGCGCCAGTTGCCCTTTGCCTTTACCATGTGACAGGGGTTGCCCAATGGCATCAGTAGGCCCCTGTCACATGGAAGGGGCAAAGGGCAGCCAGCACCATTTTGACTGATGGCAGTTGCTCCTAGGCCTCCTGCTAGATCACTAGGGATTCGGGGGGGAGGGGGGAGTCGACAGGACGGACTAGGGTAGGTGGGGGTCCGTATGTGGAAGAGCTTCATATTTTAATAAATGGGAAGTGTAGGGGTAGTTTCTTTTTTTTTTTTTTTAACTTGTTTTCTTGTCTCCCCACCCCCAAAAACCCCACAAATACTACCATAACATTGTGGTTTTTCCTATCATATTTTTAAACTCCCAAACTGCAATGAATGGCCACCCTTAGCATTTACATGTATAAGAACCAGTTTTAAGACTGTAAATTTATTTATTTATAAAATTTATGAATTGCCTTCTAGATCTAAAAATACAAGTCGATGTACAACAATATAAAAACATGAATACAACAAAATAACAATATAAAAAATAAAAATGCTTAAAACAAACTAAAAATGTTACTGGCATGTCCATGTTTACACAGATTTTCTAATCTCCCTCTAACAAACCACATCTAAGGTATGCATATCCCAATCTTGCCCAAAATCATCAAAATGTGTTATTAATGCATTGGTAACGCCTGCAATAAGAAAAAGGGGCGTGTTTAGGGAAATTTTAGAATTACCACGCCACATGGTAACTTACCGCTTCACATCGGTAAGAACATAAGAACATGCCATACTGGGTCAGGCCAAGGGTCCATCAAGCCCAGCATCCTGTCTCCAACAGTGGTCAATCCAGGCCATAAGAACCTGGCAAATACCCAAAAACTAAGTCTATCCCATGTTACTGTTGCTAGTAATAGCAGAGGCTATTTTCTAAATCAACTTAATTAATAGCAGCTAATGCATGTGTAACATACCTCTAGGAACTAGGGCAGAGAAATGTTGAATCATCATTGTGACATGAAAAGACTGACAATAGAGTGCTGTCTCTTTAAGAGCTGGGGGGGGGGAAAGGAGATTCAAAATTGGATTGTCTGAGCATGTGCAAACAGATCACTGCTCAGCTTGAACAGAGTTCCTGCCCTGCTCTGAATTAATAAATATTATCTGTACTGATTAAGGTGAGCAGCCCTCTATAATTGTATTCATGTGTAATGTATTTATGTTAGTTAGCATTGTTTTGAGATGTATTGAAGTTGTTTTTACTTTATCTAAAGAGATTTATAAAAATTGGATTGTCTGAGCATGTGCAAACAGATCACTGCTCAGCTTGAACAGAGTTCCTGCCCTGCTCTGAATTAATAAATATTATCTGTACTGATTAAGGTTCTCTTTTCTGGAACCCTGCTGTGGACGACTTGGGAGTAATTGAACTGTGCCCTGTCAGGATTTGAAGCTCGTCTTTCGGATAGAGGCCGCTGTATTGTGGATTTGGCAGTTGAAGCAAAGAGCAGTACTGACGCCCTCTTCAGCTCTAAATTCAAATGGACACACAGTAGGATACAATCTGGGACTTTGCTTGTTCAGAGACTGCTTAAGGTCGGGTGCTATATCACATGCTGATTCTGGTTGAAATACTTAACATGAGTTATGACAAAGTTGAGTTTTCTCTTGTACTATATGTGTTTATATGACAAATGCAGATGCTTAGGAAGTGAACAGATTTATTTCAGTCATTCATTCCAGTAAAGATAAAACTGTTACTCACTAAAGAGCGTGTGGATTCATTTCTGATACTGGGTTGGGAATCAAAGTGCAGGTTTCAGACACAAGGAGTCATAAAGAAAATTGAACTTCAAGGGTTACACATGTCTCCTCCAAGAACTTATCCAATCATTTTTTAAACCCAGCTATACTAACTGCACTAACCATATCCCATGGCAACAAATTCCAGAGTTTAATTGTGTGTTGAGTGAAAAAGAACTTTCTCCGATTAGTTTTAAATGTGCCATATGCTAACTTCATGGAGTGCCCCCTATTCCTTTTATTATCCGAAAGAGTAAATAACCGATTCACATTTACCCGTTCTAGATCTCTCATGATTTTAAACACCTCTATCATATCCCCCCTCAGCCGACTCTTCTCCAAGCTGAACAGTAAACTTATTGCAGCCTGCGATAATTCCTATTTTCACATTTTGCACTGAGAGAGAGAGACTTACTATCTACAAAGCCCTCATAGTAGTAAAGTATTTATATCTGTATAGTAGGGCCATCTAATAGGTCGAGGTGAGGTGTTGGTGGTGGTTTAGGAGCCAGTTTCTCAAGTAGAATGAGCGTACGAACAGCACAGTACAACTTGGTGAAGATTTGATGTCATTTGGAGTGAGGAAAGTCTCACAAAGATGAAATTTCTACTATGTTCTCTCACCCTAGCTTGATGGGTGAGACTTTTATCACTCCAAATGACGTCAAATATTCACCAAGGTGCATCAAATCTTCACCAAGATGTACTGTGCTGTTCGTACGTTCACTCAATGTGAGAAACTGGCCCCTAAACCACCACAACACCTCACCTTGACTTATTAGATGGCCCTCCTATTAATTTAGTTGGTCTGCTATTAATTTAGTTGTACACTGTGAGGCCCTTCCCAGAGGCTAACTCTCTCTCTGCTCCACTCCACTTCTCTCCTCTCAAACCCAGAAATGTCCAAAATGCAATTCTAAAAATATATCGCGAATTGTGTTATGGCCATTTTGGGCATATTGCACAGCCTAATGCCAAGAAAAAAGGTGTAGTTAATTCCAGCATTAAAGCCCACTTACACTACAGAGGTTGAAACCCTACTAAAAAGAATGAAACCCTCCACTCACCCGTTAGACCAAATTCCATCCAAATTACTGCTTCTAGTACCGGACTCCATCTCCAAATATCTAGCAGATATCATCAACTGCTCTCTCTCACAAGGAATCTTCCCGGACGCTCTCAAATTGGCCACCCTCAAACCTATACTTAAAAAGCCGAACCTGGACCCGGATGACCCCAACAATTATCGACCTATATCTAACCTGCCGTTCGTAGCCAAGATCATGGAGAAAGTGGTAAATAATCAACTATCAAATTACTTGGAAGAACATAAAATTCTCCATCCATCACAATACGAATTCCGGAAAGAACATAGACTGAATCCCTCCTCATCTCACTCTTAGATCAGACATACTTGGGCCTTGACAAAGGACACTCCTTCCTGCTAGCACTCCTCGATATCTCCGCAGTGTTTGACACAGTAAACCACTCCACTCTATTAAACCGACTATCAGATATAGGAATCACAGGATCCACCCTCAGATGGTTTGACTCATTCCTCAGCAATAGAGACTATAAGGTTAAAATCAATGACAAGGAATCTCCTCACACCAATTCTCCACTCGGAGTCCCCCAGGGCTCCTCTTTATCTCCCACCCTGTTTAATATCTACCTCCTCCCTCTCTGCCAACTACTCACGACACTAAAACTGAAATTCTATATATACGCAGACGACGTTCAAATTTTGATCCCCATAACTGGCTCCTTGGATTCAGCAATCAAGCTATGGGATTCTCACTTGCAAACAATCAACCGCCACCTTACAGGTCTTAACTTAGTGCTTAATACTGCCAAGACAGAACTCCTGCTTATCACTCCAAAAGACAGTCAACACCAACAACAGCCGCACGCTAACATCCAAATCTCCCATACTAGAGACCTTGGAGTCATTACTGACAGTCATCTGAGCCTAAAGAAGTTTATAAACCATACTACCAAGGAGTGCTTTTATAAATTACAGGTGCTCAAAAAACTCAAACCTCTACTATACCATCATGACTTCAGAACTGTTCTCCAAGGTCGACTATTGCAATTCCATCCTGCAAGGTCTGCCTGCTGCTACAATAAAGCCCCTCCAATTGCTTCAAAACGCGGTGGCGAGAATCCTGACAAACACTAATCGGAGAGAGCACATCACGCCTATACTAAAAGATCTGGACTGGCTCCCAGTCAACTTTAGAATTCTCCACAAATCACTCACTATTATTCACAAATGCATCTACCATCAGATCCCCCTTTACCTGCTACATCCGCTACGGCCAGACCTATAAGGGAAGCTTATAAGGGATCCCTACATGTTCCCCCAAACAAAGTGGTACACAGATTAAACATCAGAGACCGGGTATTTTCAACAGCAGGTCCCTCCATCTGGAACGCCTTGCCCCCGGACCTCCGGCAGGAAACCTGCCTCCTGACCTTTAAAAAGAAACTCAAGACATGACTGTTCGGTCGAGCCTTTCCCTGCTCCTAGACCAATATTTCCGTCACAGAACAAAATCCACTGTTTCTTTCCACTTTACATAAACAAGCATTAAGTCACATAAACATGTCATAATTTTAGAGGTAAATTTAGAGGTTGGCTCTCCAAGCCTTCCCCACTCTCTCTGTATATAGTATTCTTTTATTGTATGTCCCCCTTCTTCTTTTCCAATCCCCAGTTGCTCACCCTTGTTATAATGTAACTTTATGCTTCTTCTAATTTCTGTCTCATATTAATTTGTTTTGGCTCTGTTATTGTTAAAAAGCTTTGTTCTATGTAAACCGATTTGATTTGTATCAAGAAAGTCGGTATAAAAAAGCCTTAAATAAATAAATAAAAAGTCCCTCATTGCCCTAAATTCTACCCACACTCTTCCCTGATCCCGCCTCTCCTAAAAATTTGCATTTGCGCCGTGTGTTACTGTTCTTATCGCATGTGTTAATGCGTTATCGCGTGCATTAACACCATAATGCATTTTGATGAATGACCCTATTGGTTTGTTATTCAAACCGCTCTCTAAACGTTATATATATATATATTTAATCACCTTTAAATAGATTTAAAATGGCAAAAAAGTAAGTTATCTTAGGGCCTGTTGCCAATTGACCTGAGTTAGGACTGCAGGATTCAAGTTATAGAGGTAATATACTCAGGCCCAAGGATTGATGGTTAACATCAAATGAAGCACCCATCCCAGCTGCTCTGATAGAGTTCTCTGACATTAAAATCTCCCATAATCCACTGCTTCAATGCAACCATTAGGTGGCAACACAAATTCAGTGTATCAGAACACATATTACTTTAATTTTGAATAATGTATCTTGTGTTGTTGCAAAGTTATTTGAAAAAAAATCAATTGTTCATTGCTTCAATTTATTGTGCACCCATTCAACAGTGCTGTAATTAGTAATATGTTAATTAGTAATATGTTTCACTGGGGAATGTCAGACAGAAGTAATTATTTCTATATCATTTGATAGAGGTACTGGAGCTTAATTATATAATCATTACAAGAGGATGTCCCTGACTGATAAAATTTCAGCTGCATCCTAGAAGAGAGAAGGGTGATTTGACTGTAATAAGCTTTGTTGACTCAGCTTTCTTTAAACATGTATGAATTAACCAGAGCTGTTTAGAAGGGCAAAAGTCACCTGGGAAAAAAGAAAGCATAGCTATCTAATGGACACGGCTTTAGAGACTCAGTTACTTCCCAGATGCTTGGCTGGTTGCGATGCTTTCTGTTGGATTAAAAGAAGAAATATTCCAAGATGATGATGTACATGAGCTGGGGAGGCCATGTGGGTCCAGTCTAATTGCATGAAAATCCATCTCATGCATATTCATTGTGGATGTCCTGAAAACTTGATTGGCTGGAAGTCCCCCAGCATTGTTCCCCATAGATACAAAATGGGGTATAACATTTGTATTGCATGTGGCCCCTCTTGTGTTTAGAAGTCATTGTGCCATTGAATGTGTGCTCCCTCAGAATACAATTCTTTGCTTGTGTTCCCAGACAACCAGTTAAACCTTTTTCCCAGCTTCAGATACCAGAGAAACTTAGTTCTAGAATGGCAAATAACATTTATTAGTAGGGATGTGAATCGTTTTTGAATGATTAAAATTATCGTCAGATAATTTTAAAATCGTTCTAATCGTTAGAGTGCACAATACAATACAAATGCCTCCGATTTATCGTCAGGGGCATTTGTATTGTATCGTTAAATAGGGCACGGGAATTATTTGGTGGGAGGGCGGGAAAAACCGGCACACCAAAACAACCCCTAAACCCACCCCGACCCTTTTAAAAAACCAATTCCTTACCCTCCCCCACCCTCCCAAACCCCCCCAAAATGTTACGTTACCTGGTGGTCCAGTGGGGGGGGGGGGTCCCGGCGCGATCTCCCGCTCTCAGGCCATCGGCGCCATTTTGGCTGCCACTAATTAAAATGGCGCCGATGGCCCGATAAAAAAACAAACCCCACCCGACTCTTTAAATCGACCCCCCTTAGCCTCCCCCACCCTCCCGACCCTTTTTTTTTAGGGAGGCCCGCGCCGCTAAAAAAAAACAAACCCGCCCGACCCTTTAAATCGACCCCCCCAAAACCTTTTAAAATTACCTGGTGGTCCAGGGGGGGCCTCGGGGAGAGATCCAGGGGGGGCCTCGGGGAGAGGAGAGATCCAGGGGGGCCTCGGGGAAAGATTTCCCATTCCCAGGCATCAGCTGTTCTAAAAAAAAAAATGGCGCCGATGCCCCTTTGCCCTTACCATGTGACAGGGTATCCGTGCCATTGGCCGGCCCCTGTCACATGGTAGGAGCACTGGATGATTGGCGCCATCTTGAAAGATGGCGCCGGCCATCTTTCCCCGAGGCCCCCCTGGATCTCTCCTCTCCCCGAGGCCCCCCTGGACCACCAGGTAATTTTAAAAGGTTTTGGGGGGGGTCGGGAGGGGGGGTCCATTTAAAGGGTCGGGTGGGTTGGTTTTTTTTAGCGGCGCGGGCCTTCCTTAAAAATAAAAATTAGCAATGTGAATTGGAATCGGATTTCCCCCCCCCCCCCCCCAGCCGTATCTGATCGTTAAGACGATCTGGCACACGATTCACATCTCTATTTATTAGAATCAAAGCAGTTCAACACTCACAGCGAATGGCAAGAACAAAGAATGCTAGAAAGAACCTGAGAACAGTTGTTATGAATCTCTGGAAGCCCTGTAGTCAGAGGAAGACAATTGCAGCTGTAGTAGAAGCTGTGTATACTAATGCATGGTGAAACAACAAGGCTTCTAGGAACTTATAGGAAGATTCAGGATGAGCTGTGATCTTGAAGAGCCTTTTCCCCAACTGAAAATCCCTCCGGGTAGCAAACAGTTCCAGAATGATATGGGTCGAGAGACCAAAAGGAAGAGGAAAGAGAAAACAGGGGGGAGGGGGGACCGAATGCTTTCAATAGCAAGCCTCAAGCTGTGGAACTCCATGCCAGAGTCGAGATGTCAAATAACAGACAGAAAGAGCTTCAAGTGTGAACTGAAACATGGCTCATCAGAAAAGCATACGATGTAACTTAAAAGACCAATAATCTGATAACTACATCAGTACCAGAGATAATGGAGTGAACAATAAGCAATGAATGATGTGATGCAAATTGATGTTAATAGAATGAGCAATAAGTAATGAATGTGTTGCACACTGTTATTAGAGCGAGCAATAATTATGAATGATAAGATTAGATCTTATAATCCTTTTATATAGATCATGAATATGCACAAATATGAACTAGAGTATGCAGTAACTAGTGTAATTCCCTAAAATACCTATGATTTTGAACGAGAACATATTTACTTTGTGGTATCGAACTAAAAGTTGATTGCTAACCCACAATATGTGATCATTAGCCATGAATATGTATGTGGATCTTGTAAACCGTTTTGATCTACTTTTGGAACAGTATATAAAACGCCTAAATAAATAAATAAGTAAACATTCAAACAGCAGCTAACAATAACCAATCAGGAAAGGAATTTAAAACCTTTGAAAAAATCTAATCCATTCAATATCATGTGGCACCCCATGACATTGCACTAGATGGCCCTAATGGCCCATAGATCATCTTGCAGGAATTGGCCCACAATTCAGCTCCTTCCCTAGAGACAGCTTGAATGGGTGGACCTGTCTGTTATAAGCAGGGGCTAGAGCAGTAGTGGACATGGCATTAATATTTGTATTTTGTAGAGGAAGCATCTCTATGGTAGTTTTGTTCCAGAGTGAGGCCTACCCCTCGCTAATTACTTTTTTTCCATTGAGGCTGTTCCTTTCTGTGTATTCCATGCCAGATTGGATACCCCTCTATTTAGAGTGAGAGACTTAATACATACTATTTTTGAGAGTTTTTTTCGCTGGAGTGCAGGCTGGGTTTTTGGAGATGACCATTCACTGTATTTGTGTTACCGTTCGGCAGGGGAGCTCTGGGCCCTTCTCTCCTCCATTGCGCGGCGGCGGCAGCAGCATTCTTCAATGCGCATTGGGCTCAGGCCCCGCCCCCCTTCAGCACGTCAGTTCCGGAAGCCCTGCAGTTTGCACGGGAACTTTCAGTATTTAAACTGAGCCCAGCACAGCATTGCCTTGGCTACAGGCTTGCTTGTGCTGGTGCTCCGGAGTGTTTCTTTGCCTTGATCTTGTGCTGACTCGGATTGGACTTGGATTCTCTTGCCCGCTGCCTGCCTCAACTCTGCCTGGTTCCTGGATTCCTGCTTGCAGCCTGTCTACGACCCGGATTGGACTTTGTCTGGACTTCTCTATCACCTCCAGCCTCTGAGGATTCATCATTTGCCTAGGTAAGCCTGTTTGCCACTAAGGATTCACGTCACCTATAACGTTAGCTGAGGCCATGGATCCCGTGGACTTAACTTCACAGGCCATTCTCGGATTGGCTTCACGCATTCAACAACAGCAAGGTGCCCTTGATCAGGTTACTGGAGTTTTGGAAAGATTGGCAGCCAGGATGGATGCTTTCTCAGTTACGCTTCCAGTTCCTGCTACACCCACTCCGGTACTACATCTATCTCCTCCACCTTGATTCAGTGGGGATCCTCAGCAATGTCAAGAATTCATCAATCAATGCCAGATGCATTTTTCGCTTCAATCAGCATTTTTTCCCACTGATAAAACCAAGGTCACTTTTATTTTATCTCTGTTGGAGGGACCAGCCTTAGCTTGGGCATCTCTTTTTTGGGAGCGTAAGGATTCTCTCCTAAATAACTTGGATCATTTCTTAAGAGATTTCCATCTGATTTTTGACGAACCAGGACGTTCCACCTCCGCAGCAGCAGTTACTTCAGATCCGACAGGGAATTCGCTCTGTTGGAGAACATGCCGTTCAATTCTGCACCTTAGCAGCAGAACTCTGTTGGGGACAGGACAGCCTGACGGCTATATTTCGACAAGGGTTATCGGAAACCATTAAAGATGAATTGGCAGGTCGAGAGACTCCACAAGAGTTATAGAAATGAAATGACGGCAGAAGAAGACCAAACGGCCTATCCAGTCTGCCCAGCAAGCTACGCACTTTATCCTTTTTTTTTTTTTTCCTTTTTCTCTCTTCCACCTGTTACTATTGGCTTCCAGTACCCTCCAGCCCTAATTACCCTCCACCCCACCACCAATGTAGAGAGCAGCGCCGGATCTGCATCCAAGTGAACATCCAGCTCAATTAGAGGTAGCAACCGCTGCAAACAAGCAGGCCACACCCCTGCCCCATACTCTTACCCACCCCTGGTTTTTTTTTTTTTTTTTCTGGAGATGGCAGTCCTCCATCCTTCCACTCCGTGAAGGTGGAACGCCAACCATTGGCATCCCGCTCCGTGAATGCCTCTGTGGCTACTGCCGCTCTGTGCAGTGTTTTGCTGCCTCCTCTTTATTCACGTCCTCTAGACTTGATGGATCTACAGTGTTTATCCCACGCCCCTTTGAAGTCCTTCACAGTTTTAGACTTCACCACTTCCTCCGGAAGGGCATTCCAGGCATCCACCACCCTTTCCGTGAAGAAATACTTCCTGGCATTGGTTCTTAGTCTTCCTCCCTGGAGCCTCAGCTCGTGACCTCTGGTTCTGCTGATTTTTTTCTGACGGAAAAAGTTTGTCGTTGTCTTTGGATCATTAAAGTTTTTCAAGTATCTGAAAGTCTGAATCATATCACTCCTGCTCCTCCTTTCCTCCAGAGAGTACATATTTAGATTCTTCAATCTCTCCTCGTATGTCATCCGATGAAGAGCCTACACCTTCCTGGTTGCCCTTCTCTGAACCGCTTAGAGGAGTTAATTCATCTGTCCATTCGACTCGATTTATGTTTCCAAGAAAGAGATTGGGAACGGGCCACCATGCGACGACCTATCCGATTAGCTCCAACTTTTCAACGCCCACTCACGGCACCCAGAGTCCTAGAGCAACAGTTACCAGTGGAGGAACCCATGCAGATGGATTGATGCCGATTAACGCCTGAGGAAAAACAACGATGAAGAGTAAATAATCTCTGTTTATATTGTGCATATATTATATGGGACACTTCATAAATAAATGTCCAAATAAGTTGGGAAACTCTCGGGCCTAGGGCTCGTTGGAGAGGCCTCTCTGGGTCATATCAGTCCCTCTCCACAGATTTTGATTCCGGTCTCTGAGTTTCAACAGGAGGACTCTTCACTGTCAAGCCTTTCTTGATTCCTGCGCTGCAGGCAACTTTATTAAGGAGGACTTGGTCCGACGTTTTTACATTCCCACAGAGACACTTAACACACACCTCTTACGTCTTCAGTCTCTGGTCAACGTGTGGGAGACAGGATCACTTTAATTATGCAACCTGTCAAAATGTTCACGGGAGTGCTTCACCTAGAGACCATCCAGCTTTATGTTCTTCCCTCTTCAGTCAATCAGGTAATATTGGGTCTACCCTGGTTAAGGATACATCAACCTCACTTGGACTGGGCAACTCTGCAGTTGACAAGTTGGAGTCCTCATTGTTGTCAGAACTGTTTAAAGAAGGTCCTTCCACTCACTTCTACTATTTCCTGCTTAAAGACTACCCCCTCCTTGTTACCACCTCAGTACTCTGAATTCATGGACGTTTTTAGTAAACAACAAGCTGAGACGTTACCGCCCCATCACTCTTATGATTGTGAAATTGAGCTACTTCCGGGAAAAACTCCCCCGCGAGATAGGATTTATGCCTTATCAGAACTAGAATCTAAAGCCATGATTCAATACATCCAGGAGAACCTAGCTAGAGGTTTCATTAAACCATCCTCTTTTCAGCAGGAGCAGGATTTTTTTTTTTTTGTCAAAAAGAAGGATGGTTCATTACATCCCTGTATTGATTGCAGAGGATTGAATACCATCACTAAGAAGAATCGTTATACTAGTCCCTTAATATCAGAGCTCCTTCAATCGTTTGAGAGGGGCTCAAATTTTCACCAAACTGGATCTCCGAGGAGCCTATAATCTAATTCGCATTCGAGAAGAGGATGAATGGAAAACTGCGTTTAATATTCATGACAGACACTATGAATATCGGGTTATGCCCTTTGGCTTGTGTAATGCTCCGGCAGTGTTCCAGAACATGATCAATGATGTTCTTCGAGAATTTTTGTGCTCTCATGTCATTGTTTATATGGATGATATCTTAATTTTTTCCAGAACTGAACAGCAACATCAGATTCATGTCAAGCAAGTCCTCCAACGCCTCCGAGAAAATAACTTATTTGCCAAGTTAGAAAAGGGACTATTTCATCAGAGTGAGGTACCTTTTCTAGGTTATATTGTTTCCAGAGATGGGCTTTGTATGGATCCTGACAAGCTTAAAGTTATTTTAGATTGGCCTCAACCTACAGGACTCAAAGCATTACAGAGATTTCTGGGATTCTCTAATTACCACCGACAATTTATTCCCACTTACTCTGCCGTAGTAGCACCACTCACTGCATTAACCAAGAAAGGAGCTCCTACCTACAATTGGCCTTCTGAAGCCCTCCACACCTTTCAACATTTAAAACAGGAATTTGTAAAAGACCCTTATCTCATACGACCTGATCCAACCAAACCTTTTATCTTGGAGGTCGATGCATCAGCCTTAGGGATCAGAGCTATCCTTTTGCAACTTTTGGACTCTCGCAAGTTGCGCAACTGTGCATACTTCTCTAAAAAATTCTCCCCTGCTGAGAGGAATTATGCCATAGGAGAACGTGAACTCTTGGCCATCAAGGCTGCTTTAGAGGAATGGCGACATCTTCTGGAGGGTGCTAAATATACTATTGACATTTACATGGATCACAAAAATCTCGCCTATTTGTCGCAAGCCCACCGTCTAAATCCTAAACAAGCTCGTTGGACACTATTTTTTAGCTGGTTCGATTTCAAAGTACACTTTCGACCTGCTGAAAAGAATCTGCGAGCTGACGCCTTATCCCGGAGTTTTCTTTCTGACGAAACCTCAGAACCTCCTCGTCATATAATTGATCCAGCTCAGATAACTGTAGCAGCTACTTTCACAGTTCCTCTGGGGAAAACGGTAGTGCCTAAACGACTTAGACAGAAGGTTCTTCGGTGGGCCCACGACTCCCATATGGCTGGCATCCTGGCATTTACAGACCTGGAAGTCTTATCGCCCATCATTATTGGTGGCCATTGTGGAGAGCAGATGTTAAAAGGTACGTGGACTCCTGTCTCAGTTGTGCAGCTCAGAAAACTCGACAACGACCTTCTGGACTTCTACATCCTCTTCCTGTGCCAGATAAACCTTGGTGACAGATTGCCACTGATTTTATCACTGATCTCCCTCCCTCCGATGGGAATACGATAATTTGGGTTGTCAGACCAATTTTCTAAAATGGCTCATTTCCTCCCACTTCCTGGATTACCTCTGCCCCAGAGCTGGCGCGATTGTTCCTTCAGCACATTTTTCGTATTCAGGGATTACCTACAAGCATTCTTTCGGACAGAGGTGTCCAGTTTACAGCACGATATTGGAGACATGTGCAAAAAACTTCAAATTGAGATGAGATTTTCAACAGCCTACCATCCTCAATCCAATGGATTAACTGAATGCACCAATGAATCTCTCAAGACCTTTTTTACGGTGTTATGTTAACCAAAGACATGATGATTGGGCTTAGTTTCTACCCTGGGCTGAAATGTGTCACAATAACCAAGTGCCCCAAGCTTCAGGGCATCACATTTTTCTTAGTGTTTGGAAGACATCCTAGGTTTCCTCTTCCCATTGCCACATCCTCTTCTTGTCCAGTCGTGGAACAGACTATCCACTCCATGATGGAGCTTTGGAAAAAGACTCAAGATTTATTGCAACGAGCATCCAGAAAAGCCAAGACACAAGCTGATAAAAAAAGGAGACTAACGCCTCAATTTCAACCTGAAGATCTGGTCTGGCTAAATATCCAGAATCTTAGGTTACATACGCCATCTCTCAAGTTTGCACCCAGGTTTGCGGGTCCATTTCCTATTGAGAAGCAGATCAATGATGTTGCCCTTAAACTCCTGTTACCACCTGCTTTACGCATTCACAATGTGTTTCATACTTCTCGGCTTAAACCAGCAAACCTCTCTTGGCTTTCTAGAAAGACCAAAGTATCTAACCCTTCACTTATACAAAATGATACACAATACGAGGTGAAAGAAATCTTGGATTCTAGAAAGATGAGGGGGAAATTACAATATTTAATTTCTTGGAAAAATTACGGGCCTGAGGAGAGCTCTTGTAAGCCAGCTTGCAACATTCAGGCACCTCGGTTACTTCGACAGTTTCATAAATGCTTTCCTTGTAAACCTCATCCCAGAGGCAGGAGGAGGGACCTTTGCGGGAAAGGTACTGTTACCATTCGGCAGGGGAGCTCCGGGTACCCTCCTCTCCTTCATCGCTCAGCAGCAGCCGGCAGCAGCGCTCTTTCAACTTGCGTTGGGCTCAGGCCCCGCCCCCTTAAGCGTGTCAGTTTCCGGAAGCCCTGCAGTTTGCACGGGAACTTTCAGTATTTAAACTCCTGAGCCCAGCACAGCATTGCCTTGACTACAGGCTTGCTTGTGCTGGTGCTCCGGAGTGTTTCTTTGCCCTGATCTTGTGCTGACTCGGATTGGACGTTGACTTCTCTTGCCCGCTGCCTGCCTCGACTCTGCCTGGTTCCTGAATTCCTGCTTGCTGCCTGTCTATGACCCGGATTGGACTTTGTCTGGACTTCTCTATCACCTCCAGCCTCTGAGGACTCATCATTTGCCTAGGTAAGCCTGTTTACCACTAAGGATTCACGTCACCCGTAACAATTTGAAGGCCAGGACACTGAAGACCTGCCAGTTACCTTCTAGGTTAGAGAAGGGCTGCAATGACAGTAGCACTGCCAGAACAAGTTTTAAGGACTCACCCCTGGGGTACCAGCATATGGAGGGAATTAGCAGCAAGAGAGACAGCCCCTAAAGAAAGAAATTCTTTGTATGTCCTTGGAGAATACACAACTTCCAAAGAAAAGGGTTACAATCACAAGATGACACAGAGTGGAAGTATAATAAAGAAACATACATCTACACTGGAGACAGAACAGTATGCGCTCTATAAATTTTCAGCAGTTACACTCAGTGATGAAAGAGCAGTCCACCGTACGTTAGAGCTTAAAGTGATCTGTGTCTCTGGTTTCTGTTCTCATAGTGAGGGGCTACCTACAGCAGCTTCGGCTGAAGCTTGGAACAGGTCCCTGGGAACATCTGAGCAATCCCTCTCTCTTTCATCATTAACTCAGGATTTCACACTGAAAATCAGTGATTTGGAGGATACAGGCACAGAACTCCTGCTATTACATCTGTTCCACTTTGAAAGTCTAAAATCCTGACTTCCGCTACCAGAGAGAGTTAAACCCATCAACACTCAGTCTAAAGGTTTAACAGTGGAGACATCGTAATAACATGTTCAGACTTCACAACTTTGCCAGTGGTTACAGCTGCATACAGTGTGTGTCAACCAGCAAGTGGCAAGAGACTCCCTCACACAGAGTCATCCTGAAGATGCCTCAATAAGACACTGCTGAGAGCCCCTGTTGACACTGAGCTGCCTACAGGCAGCTCAGTGTCAACAGGGGCGCAGTCATCTTTGGAAGGTCCACTCTCCCAAGCCCTATCAAATTATATCAACAAAATACAACCAACTTCAGAATCTCCTTGTGAATGGATTCCACTTGTGTCTTCTACGCTATGTCTTGATAACCAAGTAATCTAGTAATGATGGCAGAAAAAGCCCAAATGGTCCATCCAGTCTGCCCAGCAAGCTTCAGCAAGCTTCATCCAGTTTGCCCAGCAAGTATTTTTGGAAAACTAATAATAAAGAAACTATAAGACTGACAGCCACAAAAGAGGGTAGAACTGGTTACTCTGACAGGAATTCTGTTTTTGCTGTTTGTAGTCATGACCCAGTATAGTCATTCACGCTTCATAATTCTTAAAATGGCCGTATATTTATTATTATATAATTTCCTTGTTCATTACCGATCCTGCCAGATTGGTTTGAAGACAGCTTAATGCATTATGCAGAGTGGTTTAATTAAAACAAGCAATCCATCTTCAGTCTGTGTCCTGTCATTTCTTTTATAATATGCCAAGTAAGTTTAAAGCAGCATTTTAACATGACAAACATATCGGTGGTGCTTAAATACTCCTGTCAGGTACCAGGCAGTGGGGAAGCTTCCAACCAAGGTCAGGAGGAGGCCCAAAGCATAGTTTAATTTTGCAGGATTTTCTGCTGGCAGGTTTCGAATACTGCAATGCTGTGTATATTGGTTTATTATCTGTTACCCTGGGTCCAGAATGGGGCAGCTCGGGTGCTTACTGGTTCTCGGCAGAGGGACCATATCATGCCTATCCTTCAACCTATCCACACCTCCTATCTCTAGTCAACTTACGGATACTTCCTTGCACTCCACCTCTCAACAAGTAAAAGACCTGGGGGTCATTTTAGACAACGGATTCAGCCTCAACAAATTCGTTAATAACACAACAAAAGAATGTTTCTTTAAACTACAGACCTTAAAGAAACTAAAGCCACTCCTGCTATACAGAGACTTCCGCATGGTACTTCAAGCCATCATACTTCCCAAACTGGACTACTGTAACTCCCCTCCTACTAGGCCTACCAGCATGCACCACCAAACCACTTCAGATGGCCCTAAATGCCTCTGCAAGAATCCTCTCAAACGCCAAAAAAAGAGACCACATCACTCCAATCCTTCATCACCTCCACTGGCTTCCGATTAAATACAGGATCCAATTCAAGTCCATAATGATGATACACAAGGCACTACACAACATAGCTCCTCTCAACTTAACGTTTCAAATTCAGCTACACACCTCCATGAAACCGACGCGAAGTGCGTATCAGAACAGACTAATCACCCAACCGGCTAAATCCTCCCTGAGGAAACGCGCGCTTTCCACAGCGGGCCCTTCACTATGGAACTCGCTACCTCCAGACCTCCGCCTTGAACCTGACCACGCTACATTCAAAAAGAAACTTAAGACTTGGTTGTTTAAACAAGCATTCCCAGAAAGCTAAAAGCAAGAAGAAAGTCATGTTTCAGACTATTCGCTCTCTCCCCATCCCACAGCATATAACTTCACAAAGAGACCAGTTGAAATAATTGAGTCATTTATTTATCTTATACCTTTATAATCATATATATTATATTCAATCATGTTAGAACCTTATAACCACGCTATTTATTTATTAGGTATTATTTATAACTGTCAGCAATATATACTAATTCGTTAATTTAATTAATATGTTCAATGTTTATGTTCAATGTCCAATGTTCAATGTTAATTAATATGTTCAATGTAAACCGCTAAATGAAGCGATAGTTCTTGTTTCTTGTAAACCGGGGTGATATGTATTTTATACAGGAACCTCCGGTATATAAACCCTATAAATAAATAAATAAATAAATAAATCCATTAACTTTAACATGCTGGTCCTGGTACATTGGGCCTATGAATGTGGATGTGCCATTGCCTATTAGTTAAATTGTAAAGATCTAGCGCCCTTTAAGGACACTTTATTCAAGTGGATCTAATGTGTTTGACATACCATCTATTCGTCTGCAAAGTCTATCAGAATCAAGAGCAAGGTCATTCGTGGATGCTGGCATGGTAATATGGAACCTCCTTCTGAACATACCTGAATGCAATGCACTTTGAAGGGGCTGACCAGTCACAGAAGGCAAATGTTCTCAGGTTCAGACTGAAATCCTGCCCAAGGCCCCAAAACCGTGAGCTAATCCCACTGGGTTCTATAGTGGGAGTTACCTGAGGGGCTTACCACTTGCACACACACAGGATTATCTCGGGGCTTGCCAAATGTAAACATACATACATGCACACTCTGACCCAGCATATCCAGGTCTTTATGACAGGTTTATTTCAGCAATAAGAGGTAAGAATAGAGAACAAATAAAATCAGATAATACAGAAGAGTTAACTGCATATAACAACAACTACCGTGTTTCCCCGAAAATAAGACAGTGTCTTATATTAATTTTTGCTACCAAAGATGCACTAGGCCTTATTTTCAGGGGATGTCTTATTTTTCCATGAAGAAGAATTCACATATATTGTTGAACAAAAAAGTGAACATTTATTATATTCTGAATAGTTGTCTGGTTATGCTGGTTTGTGATGACAACTAACTGTGAATCCTGCAGGGTAAAAAAATCACAGCTGCATGCTCTGGTGTTCTGTGCGACGGGCAGGCTCTCAAATAAAAACTTTGCTAGGTCTTACTTTTGGGGGAGGTCTTATATTTAGCAATTCAGCAAAACCTCTACTAGGTCTTATTTTCGGGGGATGTCTTATTTTCAGGGAAACAGGGTACTAAATATCTAAATATGTAAGTCTACTCTATCATGCCCGGAAAGGGATCTCTCTTCTCTTCTAGGTTTTCTCGCTTTTTATATATTAAAAACTGGCAATTGCTTGGGATAGGAGTAATGTCCCCTCCCTCTCTGTGTTCTTTTCAGTTCAAAGCACATCAGTTGAGTCCTCCTGTAAATTCTCCCTCTCTCAGACTTTGGTATCACTTAATTGCTTACTTTCCCACCTTGGAGCTGCTAGCACTAACTACAGAATAAGCTCTTTTTTTTTTTTTTTAGCATTTCACAGTGCAAAGCAGTAAATATAATATAAAACACTCAAAATACAAATGTAACACACATTAACATCCTGACAGAGTCTCGTATGCCTCAATATATAAAACAGATTTCAACTTGTGCCTGAAGGCTTTGTCTCTCTCTGTACGCAGTTCTAAGGACAGTGAATTCCAAATCACTGACGCACAACATGTAAAAGCTTAGAGGCAGATTTTCAAAGGGTTACCCCCGAAAAACTGCCCCTTCCATCCCCTGGGTGCACCGAGTCTATGTTGCATAGGCTCGGCGGCGCGCGCAAGCCCCGGGGCTTTCCTGGGGGGGGGCCTGTTGGGGGCGTGTCGCGGCCGGCGCATCATCAGGGGCATTCCGGGGGCGGGGCTGTGGGCGTGGTTCCGGCCCAGGGGCGTTCCAGGGGTATGGCCGCGGCCTCCGGACCAGCCCCCGGACCAGAACATGGCTCATCGGCAGCCTGCTGGTGCGTGCCAAGTTATGCCTGCCTCGAGCAGACATAACTTGTAAAATAAAGGTAGGGGGGAGGAATTAGTTAGGGCTGGGGGGTGGGTTAGATAGGGGAAGGGAGAAGAAGGTGGAGGGCGGAAGGAAAGTTCCCTCCAAGGCCGGTCCGAAATCGGAACAGCCTCGGAGGGAACGGAGGATGGCTGTGCGGCTCGGCACGTGCAGGGTGCCGATTTTGCGCAGCCTTGCACGCGCCGACCCTGTATTTTATAACATGAACGCGGCAACGTCCGCACGTTATAAAATCGGGAGATTTGTTCGCGCCGGGTTGCGCAAACAAATCTACTCCCGCACGCACCTTTTAAAATCTACCCTTTAAGCTTCAGCTTTTTTTTTTTTTTTATAAAACAAATTGTGTAACAGAAATAATACAGAAAAGAAGGAAATTATTCATATTTAACATCTCAAGAATTCCAATGTTATTTCAATATTTCTGTATTTAAACAAATAGGTAAAATAGGAGTAGTACTTATACTTGGAGCATAATATACAAAATATTTACTATCAAGAAATCATGTAGATAACCCTCCTCATTTACTTTCTTCTGCCGACTTTTCTTCCCCAGCAGTGTACCAAGATGTTTCAGGAACTGTAAACACATAATTATGATCTTTATACTTAACAAAGCATTTACATGGGTATTTTAGTAAAAATTGTCCCCCACCTTCAAATACCCTTTTCCTATAAGTTAAGAATTCCTTTCTCCTTAATTGTGTTGTTTTAACGAAATCCGGATAAATCCAGATTTTTTGCCCGTAGAATTTTTTCTGCTATTCCTAAAGAAATTTCTTAATACATTTTCCTTATCTGTTATAAATGCAAAGGAAATCAATAATGTGGCTCGATTATCAATATTAATATCTTCTTGCGACTTCATCAAGAAGTCTGTTAGGTTCATAGATGTATCTGCTATTCCATCTTCTAAGGTCTTTGGTTCTTTACTTCTGACCGTAGTATTTAAGTAAAAAGCTTTAGTTATAGTTGGTATACATTTTTCTGGTATCCCTAATATTTGTATAAGCTTCAGCTTTAAGAACATAAGAAAATGCCATACTGGGTCAGACCAAGGGTCCATCAAGCCCAGCATCCTGTTTCCAACAGTGGCCAATCCAGGCCATAAGAACCTGGCAGGTACCCAAAAACTAAGTCTATTCCATGTAACCATTGCTAATGGCAGTGGCTATTCTCTAAGTGAACTTAATAGCAGGTAATGGACTTCTCCTCCAAGAATGTATCCAATCCTTTTTTAAACACACCTATACTAACTGCACTAACCACATCCTCTGGCAACAAATTCCAGAGTTTAATTGTGCGTTGAGTAAAAAAGAACTTTCTCCGATTAGTTTTAAATGTGCCCCATGCTAACTTCATGGAGTGCCCCCTAGTCTTTCTACTATCCAAAAGAGTAAATAACCGATTCACATCTACCCGTTCTAGACCTCTCATAATTTTAAACATCTCCATCCTATCCCCCCTCAGCCATCTCATCTCCAAGCTGAAAAGTCCTAACCTCTTTAGTCTTTACTCATAAGGGAGCTGTTCCATTCCCCTTATCATTTTGGTAGCCCTTCTCTGTACCTTCTCCATCGCAATTATATCTTTTTTGAGATGCGGTGACCAGAATTGTACACAGTATTCAAGGTGCGGTCTCACCATGGAGCGATACAGAGGCATTATGACATTTTCAGTTTTATTCACCATTCCCTTTCTAATAATTCTGTTTGCTTTTTTGACTGCTGCAGCACACTGAACCGACGATTTCAATGTGTTATCCACTATGACACCTAGATCTCTTTCTTGGGTTGTAGCACCTAATATGGAACCCAACATTGTGTAATTATAGCTTGGGTTATTTTTCCCTATATGCATCACCTTGCACTTATCCACATTAAATTTCATCTACCACTTGGATGCCCAATTTTCCAGTCTCACAAGGTCTTCCTGCAATTTATCACAATCTGCTTGTGATTTAACTACTCTGAACAATTTTGTGTCATTTGCAAATTTGATTATCTCACTCGTCGTATTTCTTTCCAGATCATTTATAAATATATTGAAAAGTAAGGGTCCCAATACAGATCCCTGAGGCACTCCACTGTCCACTCGCTTCCATTGAGAAAACTGTCCATTTAATCCTACTCTCTGTTCCTGTCTTTTAGCCAGTTTGCAATCCACGAAAGGACATCGCCACCTATCCCATGACTTTTATTTTTCCTAGAAGCCTCTCATGAGGAACTTGTCAAACGCCTTCTGAAAATCCAAGTATACTACATCTACCGGTTTCACCTTTATCACGTGTTTATTAACTCCTTCAAAAAAGTGAAGCAGATTTGTGAAGCAAGACTTGCCCTGGGTAAAGCCATGCTGACTTTGTTCCATTAAACCATGTCCTTTCTATATGTTCTGTGATTTTGATGTTTAGATCACTTTCCACTATTTTTCCTGGCACTGAAGTCAGGCTAACCGGTCTGTAGTTTCCCGGTTCACCCTGGAGCCCTTTGTAAATATTGGCGTTATATTTGCTATCCTCCAGTCTTCAGGTACAATGGATGATTTTAATGATAGGTTACAAATTTTTACTAATAGGTCTGAAATTTCATTTTTGAGTTCCTTCAGAACTCTGGGGTGTATACCATCCGGTCCAGGTGATTTACTACTCTTCAGTTTGTCAATCAGGCCTACCACATCTTCTAGGTTCACCGTGATTTGATTCAGTCCATCTGAATCATTACCCATGAAAACCTTCTCCATTAAGGGTACCTCCACAAAATCCTCTTCAGTAAACACCGAAGCAAAGAAATCATTTAATTTTTCCGCGATGGCCTTATCTTCTCTAAGTGCCCCTTTAACCCCTCGATCATCTAACGGTCCAACTGACTCCCTCACAGGCTTTCTGCTTTGGATATATTTAAAAAGGTTTTACTGTGAGTTTTTGCCTCTACAGCCAACTTCTTTTCAAATTTTCTCTTAGCCTGTCTTATCAATGTCTTACATTTAACTTGCCAACGTTTATGCTTTATCCTATTTTCTTCTGTTGGATCCTTCTTCCAATTTTTGAATGAAGATCTTTTGGCTAAAATAGCTTCTTTCACCTCCCCTTTTAACCATGCCGGTAATCGTTTTGCCTTCTTTCCACTTTTCTTAATGTGTGGAATACATCTAGACTGTGCTTCTAGAATGGTATTTTTTAACAATGACCACGCCTCTTGGACATTTTTTACTTTGTAGCTGCTCCTTTCAGTTTGTTTCTAACAATTTTTCTCATTTTATCAAAGTTTCCCTTTTGAAAGTTTAGCACGAGAGCCGTGGATTTGCACACTGCTCCTCGTCCAGTCATTAAATCAAATTTTATCATATTATGATCACTATTGCCAAGCGGCCCCACCACCGTTACCTCTCTCACCAAGTCCTGTGCTCCACTGAGAATTAGATCTAAAATTGCTCCCTCTCTCGTCGGTTCCTGAACCAATTGCTCCATAAAGCTATCATTTATTTCATCCAGGAACGTTATCTCTCTAGCATGTCCCGCTGATACATTTACCCAGTCAATATTGGGGTAATTGAAGTCTCCCATTATTACTGCACAACCAATTTGGTTAGCTTCCCTAATTTCTCTTAGCATTTCACTGTCCATCTCACCATCTTGACCAGGTGGACGGTAGTATACCCCTATCACTATAGTCTTCCCCGACACAGAAGGGATTTCTACCCATAAAGATTCAATTTTGTATTTAGTCTCATGCAGGATAATTATCCTGTTGGACTCTATGCCATCCCGGACATAAAGCGCCACACCTCCTCCCGGGTGCTCCTCTCTGTCATTGCGATATAATTTGTACCCCGGTATAGCACTATCCCATTGGTTATCCTCTTTCCACCATGTCTCTGAGATGCCAATTAAGTCTATGTCATCATTCACTGCTATACATTCTAATTCTCCCATCTTACTTCTTAAACTTCTGGCATTAGCATACAAACATTTCAAAGTTTGTTTTTTGTTTGTATTTTCATTCTGCTTTTTAATTGATAGGGTTAAGTTAGAATGTTTTAGCTCAGGTGAGTTTTTAGTTACAGGCACTTGGACTATTTTTCTAATTATTGGAACCTCACTGTCGGGATGCCCTAATTCTAATGCATCATTAGTATCCTTTGAAGATACCTCTCTCCGAACCATGCGCAGCTGAGCGACTGTCGGCTTTCCCCTTTGTTCTAGTTTAAAAGCTGCTCTATCTCCTTTTTAAAGGTTAGCGCCAGCAGTCTGGTTCCACCCTGGTTAAGGTGGAGCCCATCCCTTCGGAAGAGACTCCCCCTTCCCCAAAAGGTTCCCAGTTCCTAACAAAACTGAATCCCTCTTCCTTGCACCATCATCTCATCCACGCATTGAGACTCCGGAGCTCTGCCTGCCTCTGGTGACCTGCGCGAGGAACAGGGAGCATTTCAGAGAATGCTACCCTGGAGGTTCTGGATTTAAGCTTTCTACCTAAGAGCCTAAATTTGGCTTCCAGAACCTCCCTCCCACATTTTCCTATGTCGTTGGTGCCCACATGAACCACGACAGCCGGCTCCTCCGCAGCACTATCTAAAATCCTATCTAGTTGACGCGTGAGGTCCGCCACCTTCGCATCAGGTAGGCATTTTACCAGGTGATCCTCACACCCACCAGCCACCCCGCTATCTACATTCCTAATAATCGAATCACCAACTATGACGGCCGACCTAACCCTTCCCTCCTGGGCAGTAGGCCTTGTGGAGATATCCTCAGTGTGAAAGGACAATGCATCACCTGGAGAGCAGGTCCTTTCTACAAGATCCTTTCCTGCTGCACCTGGTTGGTGCTCTCCCATCATGAGACCTTCTTCCTCCAAGGCAGCACCAGGGCTGCCAGTCTTAAGTTGGGACTTGACTACTATGTCCCTGTAGGTCTCATCTATATACCTCTCTGTCTGCCTCAGCTCCTCCAGGTCTGCCACTCTAGCCTCCAGAGATCGGACTCGTTCTCTGAAAGCCAGGAGCTCTTTGCATCGCATGCACATGTACAACTTCTCACCGGTGGGTAAAAAATCATACATGTGACACTCTATGCAAAAGACTGGGAAGCGTTGTAGTCTAGCGTCTTTTACTGAAGGTACTGCTAATGTTTTTGACCCAGAAGAACGGAGTGTTCTCTGTGGATTATATGTCTGCATCTTTCTGACAAAATACAAGACGACTCCCCAAAGAAAAACTTATGTACCCAAGTTAAAGTTTTAAAACATACCCTCATTCAAACCGGAAGCCAATATAGGGTACACAATTCTGGGGTCATATGATCTCTTCGCCCTGCTCCTGTCAGCAATCTCGCCGCTGAATGCTGCATCATCCATTACAGCAGAATACAAAGCAAAAATTAAACTGAATGTTCTGAGATCTGAGAGTTGCCTTTGCCATTTTGGAAAGCAAACTGAGCCAGAGTGATTATAGTGATGGACTTGATTGACCAATAAGGAACAATTGAGTTTGATGATCAGTTGTTCAGATAAACTGATGTTTGAGAGTCACATATCCCCCCTCAGCCGTCTCTTCTCAACTTGGAGAAGAGACGGCTGAGGGGGGGATATGATAGAGGTCTTTAAAATAATGAGAGGTCTTGAATGAGTAGATGTGAATCGGTTATTTACACTTTTGGATAATAGAAGGACTAGGAGGCACTCCATGAAGTTAACAAGTAGCACATTTAAGACTAAATGGAGAAAATTCTTTTTCACTCAATGCACAATTAAGCTTTGGAATTTGTTGCCAGAGGATTGGTTAGTACAGCTAGGGTAGATGGGTTTAAAAAAAAGTTTGGATAAATTCTTGGAAGAGAAGTTCATTAACTGTTATTAATCAAGTTGACTTAGGGAATGGCCTCTGCTATTACTGGCATCAGTATCATGGGATCTTCTTAGTGTCTGAGTAATTGTCAGGTTCTTGTGGCCTAGTTTGGCCTCTGTTGGAAATAGGATGCTGGGCTTGATGGACCCTTGGTCTGACCCAGCATGGCAATTTCTTATGTTCTTATATTCTTACAGTATTTTCTTTTTTTTTTTTTTATTAGTGATGAGCAACTGTAAGGAAGAGGCTGGGTTGGAGGATTTTCTGCTGTTGGTAAGACATTTATTGTTAATTAGGTATATATTGAATGTATGCCATCTGAAATAGTGGATAGAGCGGACTATAAATATTTAAAATAAATAAATACATTTCAAACCTCAGATTTTGGTCTTCTCCTGTATCTGTGGGTCTACTTCCCTGTACTCCAATTTTCCCAAAAATAACTGCAGAGCATAATATCATTAACATTCATTTGAGAGAAAAGTGCTGCCAAACCATTCACTCCAGGAAGTGGTTGCATGCTACGTGCATTTCTGCCCTGTAGCTCACAAATATTTTTTCACCTCCCCATCCTTCCAATTAAGGATTTGTCTCACAGACACAATATTTGGATTAGAAATACTGCAAAACACTGCATTAATTAACCTCATTATCTTTTCTCCATGTGTTCTAGTCACCGCATTAATGAAGTAGTTCACAAGAGTTTCTAATACACAAAATCAATTAGTGAAGGATGGCATAGAGTACTCAAGGCTGAAGTAGTACAAAAGGCAAAGTCTGATTTTTAAAGTTTGCTCTCACACACTTAACACTAAGCTCTACTGTGATGACAGCATCATAGTCTGAATTCAAGAACTCTTCAGATCTGGACAGTGACTGATTAAATTTCAGGAGAAGATCTACCAAGAGTAATAGATCACCGAGAAACTGTAAGTATAGGGGTAGATTTTCAAAAAACGCGAATAGGCGTACTTTTGCTGGCGCATCAGACGCCAGCAAAAGTACGCTGGATTTTAGTAGATACGCGCGGAGCCGCGCGTATCCACTAAAATCCTGGATCGGCGCGCGCAAGGCTATGAATTCTGTATAGCCGGCGCGCGCCAAGCCGCGCAGCCTACCCCCGTTCCCTCCGAGGCCGCTCCGAAATCGGAGCGGCCTTGGAGGGAATCCTCTAATGCCCTCCCCTCACCTTCCCCTCCCTTCCTCTACCTAACCACCCGCCCGGCCCTGTCTACACCCCCCCCCTTACCTTTCTCCGGGGATTTACGCCTCCCAGAGGGAGAAGTAAATCCCCGTGCGCCAGCGGGCCTGTTGCGCGCCGGGACGCGACCTGGGGGCGGGTACGGAGGGCGCGGCCACGCCCCCGGACCGCCCCGGGCCGTAGCCACGCCCCCGTACCCGCCCCCAAAACGCTGCCGACACGCCCCCTAAACGCCGCGACGACCGGGCCCGCCCCCGACACGCCCCCCCCTCGGAGAACCCCGGGACTTACGCGAGTCCCGGGGCTCTGCGCGCGCCGGTAGGGCTATGTAAAATAGGCTCACCGGCGCGCAGGGCCCTGCTCGCCTAAATCAGCCCGGTTTTGGGCGGATTTAGGCGAGCAGGGCTCTGAAAATCCGCCCCATTGTGTGTGAAGATACTCAGTCCCCCCCAGGTCCATGTCCTTCCTATCACCTTCTCCCCACTCATGCCATCTTGCTCCAAATCAATCCTGCCCTCCTGCTGACTCTATCCTCTTCTCATCAAATCATCAATCTTTCCTCCTGCTCCTTTGCCCCCATGCTCACCACATCCCCTTATAGCTCCCTCTGTTCTCTTAATTCTGCTCATTTCTCTCTGGGACAGGAATTTCCGTAACCGCTTGACACTGTTTGTGGACCCTTGATCCTTCTTTTCCTGAGAAATAATAATTTTCATTCCTACTGTATGCACACTACAAATGTTGATGTAGATTGTTATATACACCGATGGCAATAAAGACAACTATAACAAGAATTTGGATTTATAATTCCGACCAGCTTTACAATTTACTACTTCACAAATGGAGGCAGCCACTTTTAGGGTGGATGGCCTTCAGCACATTGCTGACAGCTGAATGCATGAAAAGGGGACAGGGAAGTTGCACCATGTAATTATTATCACCCAATTACATGCAAGCAAACTGAGAAACTAAAGTGAATGACTCAAGGTGATAAGAGTCTATGGCATCGTAGACTTCACCTTGGGTCCCCAGAATCTTGCTGAATGCGTTAACCACTAGACCTCACACACTTGCTAGTGACTATAATAAACAGTAACAGGTCTCTGGCAAAGCTTCAGCTAACCTCCAATCTGAGATTTAGTAGCTTCCAAAAACAAATGACTGGAGGTAAAAAAAAAAACAAAACAAAGAAACTTCCAAATGCAAATACCAAGAACATTTTAAACTAAGAATTAAAACTCAGATGAACCCTCAATGGTATAGTTAACCCTTAGTGTCAGTCCTAAGGCAGGAGACTGGGGAAATAAGATGAATTTAAAAAATGAAGTTTGTTGGAGGGGGTGTTGCTGAGCAGTGATAGTGATGGATACACTTTACAAAAGTGCATCTGTCCACTTCCAGATGTTCCCCTCCATTGCTCCTCTTGATGTGTGTTTCCTTTGTTAATAGACATTGCAGTGACTTATAGGATCCTGGTAAACATTCTGGCCATGTCCACCAAATTAACTTGCAACACCAGGGGGAGGTTGGCAAGTTGGAGATGCTGATTCTGAGCAGGTGCAGTCAACAGGAGCCCGGGGAGAAGCCTAGTGAAACAGAGGGACACAATGCGATGACTCTCATTTTGACAGAAATAACAACCCTCAGAGCAGACTTTACTAAAGGTGTGGGAGTAGCTGAAGTGGTGATTGGTAGGGATGTGCAGCCAGAAAATTTCGTTGCATTCATGATACGTATTTGTCAGGGGTCATTTCCGTTGCATTCGGACGTATGGCGCTCCGATACGTTGATACGTGAATTTGTTTTCCGATTCCCATTAAAGTCAATGGGGGAAGGATTTCCAGCCTATTTCTGACTGCAGAATTGGGGTTTTATTATCAATTTTGATGAAACTTCTGAGGAGCAATCATCAGAACAGGAAAACAGCTCCAAGGTACTTAGACTGTGGCAAAGTGGCACTAAAGTGGCATCAATAGCCTAAGGCACTGTAAAGGAGCAAAACGGTACCAGAAGTGGCAAGAGTGCTTTAACAGAGGCACAAAGCAGCAGCGAGAGTGTCAAAAATACACCAGAGCTTCAAAAGAGAGCACCGATAACAGATGCATGAACCCTCGAAGGCAGCACGACAGGCAAAGCGGCAAGACAAATGGCATTGACATCCTACAGCACAATGAAGGGGGAACATAGCAAGCAGAAAGACTATCACCAACACACTGAGGAACCATGACAGTGGCAAGAACACCACAAGGAGTTAATTGAGTCATCTGGTGTATGGCAGCAAGGCAGAGTGGCAGAAAGCTGATAGGGGCAAGAGAGGCTGGCCCAGGAGAGAGTTCCCTTTCTTTTGTGCAGGAAAGGGCTCCCTAGAACGGGTTCGCCCCTAGAGTGGGGTGTTTCTGTTGGCGTCTAGTGAATACCCAGAAGCTACTGACTGTACTTATGCACTTCAGTTGATGACAAAGGAAGATGAAGAGATCTCAGAAATCAGAAAACTCCTACTCAAGTCCAAATCTACAATATCAACCTATGTTGACTTTGTACCCTACAGTGCCTCTGTAAACAATGGGAACACAGAGGATGAACTAGAGTACAACTACCACCAGTTTTCTATAGCACTAGAAACATTAATGTGGCAACTAAGAAACATCGAGGGAAAATGGCCTGTATTATGAAGGTCATGAAAACTATATCCTAGCTCCAAGCTGGACAGAAAGGCACAGTGTTAGAGGTCAAGCCCTTGTAGGGATGTAAGGCCTGGATGGACAGGCACAGCAGTCAAGGACAGAGGTCAATCCCACCTAGGGACATAAGGCCTGGACGAACAGACACAGCAGTTGAGGACAGAGGTCAATCCCACCTAGGGACATAAGGCCTGGATGAACAGGCAAAGCAATTGAGGACAAACACTTGTAGGAACATAAGGTCTGGACGGCCAGGCACAGCAGTCGAGGTCAAACACTTGTAGGAACACAAGGCCTGGAAGGACAGGCAAAGCAATCGAGGTCAAACACTTGTAGGAACAGAAGGCCTGGACGGACAGGCACAGCAATAGAGGACAGAGGTCAATCCCACCTAGGGACAGAAGGCCTGGACGAACAGGCAAAGCAATCAAGGTCAAACACTTGTGGGAACACAAGGCCTGGACGGACAGGCACAGCAGTTGAGGACAGAGGTCAATCCCACCTAGGGACATAAGGCCTGGACAAACAGGCAAAGCAATCGAGGTCAAACACTTGTAGGAACAGAAGGCCTGGATGGACAGGCACAGTAATAGAGGACAGAGGTCAATCCCACCTAGAGATATAAGGCCCGGATGGACAGGCACAGCAGTCAAGGACAGAGGTCAATCCCACCTAGGGACATAAGGCCCGGATGGACAGGCACAGCAGTCAAGGACAGAGGTCAATCCCACCTAGGGACATAAGGCCTGGACTGACAGGCAAAGCAATTGAGGTCAAACACTTGTAGGAACACAAGGCCCGGACGGACAGGCAAAGCAATTGAGGTCAAACACTTGTAGGAACATAAGGCCTGGATGAACAGGCACAGCAGTCGAGGACAGAGGTCAATCCCACCTAGGGACATAAGGCCTGGACTGACAGGCAAAGCAATTGAGGTCAAACACTTGTAGGAACACAAGGCCCGGACGGACAGGCAAAGCAATTGAGGTCAAACACTTGTAGGAACATAAGGCCTGGATGAACAGGCACAGCAGTCGAGGACAGAGGTCAATCTCACCTAGGGACATAAGGCCTGGACAAACAGGCAAAGCAATCGAGGTCAAACACTTGTAGGAACAGAAGGCCTGGATGGACAGGCACAGTAATAGAGGACAGAGGTCAATCCCACCTAGAGATATAAGGCCCGGATGGACAGGCACAGCAGTCAAGGACAGAGGTCAATCCCACCTAGGGACATAAGGCCTGGACTGACAGGCATAGCAATCGAGGACAGAAGTCAATCCCACCTAGGGACATAAGGCCTGGACGAACAGGCAAAGCAATTGAGGTCAAACACTTGTAGGAACACAAGGCCCGGATGGACAGGCAAAGCAATTGAGGTCAAACACTTGTAGTAACATAAGGCCTGGACAGTTGATGGTCAGGTACATGTGCTGCAGTGCTTATATTATCTGGAGCATAGGAGGCAGTTGGAGCTGCTGCAAGGCTTGTAATTGATTTTATTCATCTTGCCATTCACAGGGAAAATTTGGAAACCCAAGCAAAGGCAGGTTTACTTTCAAAAACACTAGCATTTCCATCAACTCTGGTGCCGGCCTTGAGCGGTGAGGGCTCATGATATCCCCCGTCATTGAAGACACGTTCACTGGGCACACAGGTTGGTGGACATGACAGATATCACGAGCCACTTTGGCTAGGTGTGGCCAGACAGTGGACTTGTGTGCCCAATATGTCAGCGGATCTGTCTGCATGTTCTCTATCGGCCCTGAGAAATACCGTGTCACTGACAGCTGTGCTGGTGTCTCCTTTGCTTGGGCGGGCTGAGAGTCACTCATGCCAGCTGCTTTCTCTCTCGCCCGTTGCACAAAAGATGAATCTTTATGGGCAACATGCCTTGGGCATTCTGACATGGAGGAGGTACTATCTGTCGCTGACACAGTGCTGCTCCTGCTTGGGCTAGCAGCACAATTCTCTGAAGTGCCCGCTGTTTCCACCTCTGCTTGAAGCCTAATCTGTCTCTGCCTATGGCGCTCCTGTTCACGGACTTTTGCTAACAGCAGGTCCTTCACCAATAAGAGACAATCGTACTGTACAGTGAGTTTCCCTTTCACACAGGGATCACAGATTGTGATGAGCATGTATGTGTTCTGTTCTGTTAAAGGCCTTAATCTCTCTTTCACCTGCTGCTGCAAAATGTCCAGACAATGCAGCACCTCAACTGTCATTCCCTTTTCCTGTTTAAAGGCCTCCAAACGTTCATCCAGGAGATGAACTATAGGGATGATGTCAGCCAAGGTGGCATTTCTGGAACTCAGCTCCTCCGTGACATCCTTGAAGGGCTGCAGGGTTTTTACCAGGTGACTCATGACTAACCAATCATGATGCCCTAGTGGATTCTGCACACCTATGTCCATTGTACCAGAAAGTTCATGAAGGGGTGTCTGCAGCTCCACTAACCTCTCCAGCATCATAAAGGTGGAATTCCACCGGGTGGCAATGTCTTGAATGAGACGCTTGTGAGGCATCTCCAAATCAGTCTGCTTTTTTCGGAGAACCTGCCCCGCCTTCACTCTTCTGTGGAAGTGCGCTGCTATGTTCCTGCACTTGTGTATTAACCTATGCAGGTATTCATTCTCTTTGTCATTGGAATCCAACCCCAGAGCTGACTTCACTACCAGGTGCAGAGTGTGTGCAAAACATCGGATGTTCTTAAAGCGCCCGTCGTTTATTGCCTTAACCATGTTTGCATCATTGTCTGTGACAAAGAACCCTGCCTGAGTTTTCCTGTCTCGCTGGTGTAGTTGCCAGCCCTCCAGCATCTGTCTGATGCATGCTAGAATATTGGCTGTGGTATGGGCCTGGTCCGTCAGGCGGGTGTGCAGTAAAGCCCACCTCCACCCTGATACTTCTTCAGTAATAGAGCTGCTGGCTGCCCCTGCCTCAGCCATGTCCCACCAGTGTGCTGTCAGAGAGAGGTAAGAGTGTGCAGCATTCATGGCAGTCCAGATATTGCAGGTGAAATGCACTCTTTCCTCTGCCTTAGCTAGCAGCGCTTGCATGCGACTGCAACACTGCTTGTACAGGCTGGGGATGACCTTTCTACTAAATGTGGTTCTGGAGGGGACTTTGTAATTTGGAAGTACAACCTTCAGAAAACGCTTGAAACCCACATTCTCCACTAACTGCAAGGGCTGGTCATCAAGGGCAATCATTTCCCCAATGGTCCTGGTTACAACTTTTAAGGCTGTCTGCCTCCTACCCCAGGATAGCGTTACCGCACTCCATCCCATTTCTTCCATGGTGGATTGTCGCTTCTGCCACATGTCAGGGGATTGCTGGCCTGCCGCCTGACTGCTAGAAGGGGATGAGGGCATGGGCTGACTCTGCTGCTTTTCTACCATTGCACACTGCTTGGAAGGGGTTCCCTGACTGGTACTGCCACCATCCCCAGATGGCAGTAATCTTGTTGGGTGTTGCCTCTTCATATGATGGTTCATGCCAAAATTAGATAGATGTCCCATTTGCTTGCCTCTGCTAATAGCCCTGGCACAGTAATTACATCGAGCATAACGCGGGTCTTCCGTCACTTTAAAGTGGCTCCAGATCGCAGATGTCTTTCGTGATCCTCCCCTCTCTAAAGCCTTGGGGGTGGAAACTGCCACTGGAGCTGAGGTAGTGGGTGCACCCTGAGAAGCAATGCCAGGGGTGGCCTCAGTCACCCTCTGTGCCTGTGCTGACTGCTCTTCCTCCTCCTCATCACTTTCCCCTGCTGCACTGAAGTGGAGGCTAAGACAGGACTAACTGATCCTACCAAAGATTCTTCACCTATTACTTCTTCCGTTCGGATGTGAATCCCACACAAGAAGATTCCTCATCTGAATCAGAAGCAAACAGTGACTGCGCTACCTTGTCAACGCTAAGTGTTAGTCGAGACTTCTGTCCCCCTGCTGCTTTTGGGTGTCTACATTTTGTCTGGCATGACTCTGCCTCCCCTTCCCTCACCTCCAAAACTACAGGGCCAGAAACATGTGGTGGTGATGGCGATGCATCATGGTCAGATTTCATTTTTTTCGGGATGGAACTGCCAGCCCCTACAAAGAGTTTAGATTGTGACACGTGCCTTTTTAACTGTACTGGTGGTGTTGCACTAGTGTCTTTTGAGGTGCCTCCTCTGCCAGTCCCAATCACTTGTCTACATCTATCTTTCCCTGACATTATGGATTTAATGTCACTGAGTAGTGCCTACCACTGCCCACTGTCACGGTGCCTGGCTGTGCACTAATGTGTGTGGTGTGCACACAGATGCTGCTTGCTTGTAAGCACAAAAGAGGCAGACTCCCTGGGCACTTGACTGCACAGACCCACCCAATAGTTAGGTTCAGTCTGTTAAACTAACCACTACCCACTGAAGCCCAGTGCACAGAGAGACTAAGAGACTTGAATTTAAAAAAATCTGTTTAAAAAAGCTGGAATTTTTGTCACTCCAGAAAAAGGGATGAAATTGAAAATAATATATCTCTCCAAGCCAGCCATAACACCCTTATGGTGAGTGGTAGCTGCTTCTCTCCCTGGCACAGCTTCTCTTCTCAGTCAGATCACCTAAATAAACAGCTTGAAAGAAACAGGACTAGCTGGCCCTGGCACTGCAGCAAAATAAAGAATAATTAGCTTTTTCTTTCCTTAACTAGCCTATCTCTCAGTGTAGCCTCCTCTTACACCAAGCCCACCTCCCCACAGCATCGCTGGAAATAAAATGTGTGGCTCTCCTCATGCTGATCTTTATATAGTGCTGGCTCATCAGTAAAATGACAGCGCAATTGGCTGCATTCAGTGCATTTCACAAAATTTCAGCGTGGATATGCTGCATTCTGGTATTTATGCCGACCTGTTCGACTCTTTCCTGTGAGTCACAGTGCCCCTCAGGAAAGGGTCAGACAGGTCGGCGTGGATACCGGAATGTAGGGCATGGGCGCTGCCATTTTGTGAAAATCCTAAGCTAGCTAGTAGCTAATGGTGAAGAAAAGCGCGCACAGCAGGGCACACCAAATTACACAGTTAATACGGTATATACGTGGAGAGTCGCGATGTGTTTCGCCTCCCCATGTATATAATGTATATGGCAAGATACTTTGCGGATCGCCAATACGGCGAAAACGAATGCATACCCCTAGTGATTGGTGAGCTTAATATACAGCTGGACAGCATGTGCCAGAGGAGCTAGAGTGGCATGGACTCCCTGATTGAGCTACGAGTGCATGTGGCTGCATTACAAGACAAAGTGAAGGATCTACAAGACAGGTCTCGATGTTCAAATGTGCGCTTGGTCAGTGTTCTGGAGAGTCTGCTTCCTGATGTGTTCACATCAGGCAATAATGACCTGAAACTGACCACTGATATGGGGTCATCGCATCCCGGGCCAGTGGTGTTCCCCATTCCTTTTAATAAAATTTCATAACTTTACATGAAAAATGGGTGCTAATGAAAGTGTGGGAACAGGGATCGCTGCATTATGTTGGGCAGCATGTGGCCTTTTACCTGGTTTACAGTTACGAGATATGGAAAGAGCTGCATTCACCTGAGCTAAGAGAGCACTTCAGGAGAATGGGTTGCAATTTCAATTGTTATAGCCAGTGAAAATGATTGTTTGTGGAGGGGGGGGGGGGGGGTGGTTGGAAACATTTTAATGCCCTTGAAGAAGTATTTGCTTTAGTGAAACTCCTTACACAAAATGGCTCCTGGAGCTTGCAGCAGCCAAATGTGTCTAGTAAAAGTTGGGATACCGTGTTTTAGGGGGGAATGGAGTCCGGATGTTGTTGAGGTCAGAAATGGCAGAAGCCTTGGCTCTGGATGATGTTAAGGAATAGCTTTGTCAACAGGTAAGGGATCGATGACTACCATGATACAAGCCAGCAAGGAGTGCAAGACACCACATACAGTTCAAAAGCAGCATGATGATTCATAAGGCCCTACATAACATATCCCCACTCAACTTAACCTTCAAGCTACAAATTCATACTTCGGATAAGCCGACTAGAAGAGCATACCAAAACAGATTGATTACCCAGCCTGCAAAATCCTCCCTGAGAAAACGCGCTCTATCAACTGCGGGCCCATCTCTCTGGAATTCTCTACCACCAGACCTCCGCCTTGAGCCGTGCCATATTACCTTTAAGGCAAAACTCAAGACTTGGCTCTTCCTGCAAGCATTCCCTGAGAGCTAAGAACTAGAAGATTTAACAACCCTGTCCTTTGGTTTTAATGTACGGTTTTTCTGCCTTATTTAATCAAGACTATCTATTGCCTATTTATTTACTTAAAGTGAGCTTAGTTTTGTTTTTTCCTATTTATTTAGATCAACTGTTCTTACTTGTTCCAAGATTTGTTCCATGTAAACTGCCCCCCGGCAGTAGTTCTTCTGTTAATTGTGAACCGGAGTGATATGTATTGTATACAGGAACTCCCGGTATATAAAAACTATAAATAAATAATAAATAAATAAATAAATCTTGCACTCCTTGCTGGCTGAGTAAGAGTTAGTTCACCTAAGCATTGGAACGTTGCTCCTGTCAGGTAAAACTGGAGATCTGATATGCTTTTATTCATAATATGGAGGATGAGGAGTTCCTCGGGATTGAGTTTTGCCAGCCTCCAGGGATGCTGTGGCATCAATGTTTTAACGGGTGGGTTTGAAGGCAAGGAGGAAATAGGTTCTGGGAGTTGCTGTTTTTGGGATTGGGTTGTATTAGAAATGCTCCAATGAGACTAAGGGGCAGATTTTCAAAGGGTTACTCGCGTAACCCCCGAAAAGCTGCCCCTGCGCGCACCGAGCCTATCTTGATAAGCTCGGCGGCACATGCAAGCCCCAGGCCGCACGTATGTCCTGGGGCTTCAAAAAAGGGGCGTTCCAGGGGCAGGCCTGAGGCCTCCGGAACAGCTGCCATGCTGGGGGATGGCGCACCGGCAGCCAGCCGGCGCGCGCAAGTTACGCCTGTCCGGAGGCAGGCGTAACTTTCCGGATAAAGGTAAGGAGGGGGTTTTAGATAGGGCTGGAGGGCGGGTTAGATAGGGGAAGGGAGGGGAAGGTGCAGGGGGGGGGAGGGAATAGAGGAAGGCTGCACGGCTTGGTGCGCACAAATTGCACAATTGTGCACCCCCTTGCACGCGCCGACCCTGGATTTTATAACATGCGCGCTGCGGTGCGTGCATGTCATAAAACGGGCATAGATTTGTTTGCGCCGGGTTGCGCGAACAAATCTACGACCGCGCACAGGTTTAAAGATCTGCCCCTAAGTGAAGAACTAGACTGGTTTCCTTTAATCTGATATGGAGCTCAAGTACATTAGTAATAACAGGAAAAATTATTTTTCATTTTACTTTTGTTCTTATATTATGAGTTCATGGACATTTGTGTTTGGATTACTGTGTATGAGGCCGCTTGATGAATCTTTATTGAGCTAGCTGCCTGACTGATCAGTTCAAAGGTTGAAATTTCTATTTAGTAAATAATTTCTGAGTGTTTTTAAGGAAACTATGAATGTAAGCAGTAACTTTTATGGATACCCCTGATGAAGAAAGCATCGAAATACAGCCAGTGTCGGGAAATTCCAGATATCATAACTCTATCGCCTCAATATAAGTGCATCAGCAATGCTGAATTATAAGTTCTTGTGAGAGAAATGTTTCTGTTATGGTTACAGAAACACTGAGATACTGTTTAAACGTCAAGATGGAGAGAAGCGCTGCGTGGTTCTTCAGTTCTCAAGACAGAGATTTTTCACCTGTTGTGATCCTTAGCTGCAAGTTCAGAGGCTTTTATTTGCAAAATAAAAAAATATATAAAAAATGAAATAAAACTATATTGTTAAGATGGTTTTCAGAAAGGAAGAGAGTAATAATGATAAAAGTTTTTACCAGCACAAATCATTCAGTGCAGGAACCCATTATGAAGTTCTCCATTTACAAAATAATAATAAATAAAACTGTCAGGAAATGGTTGGAGGGATTGTGGGGAATTGGGGCAGCTCACACACGCTGTCTTTAGATGTCCAATTTTGGAACCATATTAGAGGGAGGTACAAAGATCCATTGAAGTGAGCACAGGTGCTCAGCTCCCGGAGGACCCTCAAATTTTTTTTTAATCTTTGTGCTAGATACAATATCTGGAGAGAGAATGAGAAGCTGTGTTTGGTGGGCAGAAGGGTGATTTTGGGTAACTGGAAGTGGAAGCAGCCTTACCCTTGATAAAAGGAGTGGTATGCGGGAGTGGGTACAATGATGGAGATGGATGTACTGACAGAGAAGATCAGGAGGAAATCAGAAAAGCTGAAGGAGTTATAGGAACTTGTCATGCAATTCCTAAATAATAATAATCTGTGAGGTAATAGAGTGGAGCGGGATATAAGGCACTTGCCTGTTCTTTTCAAGATCCCTAGGCTAGGGAAGGTAGGGTGGGAAGGAGGGGGTCATTGGGAGAGGGAGGGTAACGAGGGGTAGGTTGGGGTTGCAGGGGAGATCTTGGGATGAGGGATAGATGGGGGATATTGGATGTAGTAGAGGATTTTTTGTTCTCTCTTTTGTTTGTTATTCTTCTAAATGTTGTACTGCTGTGGATACAAAAGTTTAATTGTTTATGCAGTTATGCTGTTTACAATTTAATAAAATTCCAGTATTAAAAAAAAATGAAGTTGGTTGATCCTAGAAGGACTAGGGGGCATTCCATGAAGTTAGCAAGTAGCATATTTAAGACTAATCGGAGAAAATTCTTTTTCACTCAATGCACAATAAAGCTCTGGAATTTGTTGCTAGAGGATGTGGTTAGTGCAGTTAGTGTAGCTGGGTTCAAAAAAGGTTTAGATAAGTTCTTGGAGGAGAAGTCCATTAATGGCTATTAATCAATTTTAATTAGGGAATAGCCACTGCTATTAATTGCATCAGTAGCATGGGTTCTTCTTAGTGTTTGGGTAATTGCCAGGTTCTTATGGCCTGGTTTGGCCTCTGTTGGAAACAGGATGCTGGGCTTGATGGACCCTTGGTCTGACCCAGCATGGCAATTTCTTATGTTCTTATGTTCTCTGTACATTACAAAACATCCATCAATGGTAGCACTTTGTTTTACCTTTGGATTTTTCCAGCATCAATTCTACTGGGTATACCCAGAGCACTGCCATAACATCCCTTCCCACAAAGATGCACAGTATTATTCAATCCAAAACCTCATCACAGTTTTAGCTAGTGGTTCCCATTTAAAGGAACAATCACCAGCTGTATGACGCTGTCAGATGATGCCAGCCATCCCTCAACCAGTCACCATACGATGGCAGTGTCAGGATTAGTCAGAGTTCAGTTGCCGGCATGGCATCAACAAATTCCCCAACATAAAGTGAACAGCATTAGCCAAGAGAACTGGCTCATGTGGGACTCCAAAGAGGAGATTTCTGGACCAAGGTGAGAAGTTTTCCAGCATCCCTGTCACAAATGAGCAAAAAATCCTGTAAGCTCCTGCAATCTGTCCAGCAACAGAAAATAATCAGGGGCTGGCTGGATGGCTCAGTGACAGTGCTGCACTGCCATACAGCAGGACCTTGATTTGATTCCCATATCAGGTTTTCCACTCCCTGGCTCAGCCAGGACAGAGTACAAGTCATTGCACAATGGCAACACCTAGTGGCTGGATTTAAGGCCTGTGATTGCAGAGGTCCAGAAAGAGCCATGGCTCCTGGCTGAGGACCATCGTTGAAATGACTGGACTAAAGTAAGGTGGAAGGGGATATAAAACAGGAAAAAAACAATTTCCAGGCAGTTGCAAATGAAGGCTCATGGTGCCAATCCCAGCCCTAACCCTGGCCCTGCTTTGATTGAGCTGGAAGTGAAACTAAGAGTCAAAAAAAAAAAAAGATCATTCAAGAGTGTAAGCCACAGGAGGTAGAGGTTAATGCTGTCCCAGCCATTCTACAACTGGCTGGGGAAGGGTCCAAGTAAGAACATGAGGGATAAGGGTCTGATCATTGCCTCTCTCAATCTTTGGAATCTGTTTTTATTGTATCGTAGCTTCATGTGCAATTACAACAGAAAAATAATTTTAAACCAGGAAGCTGAGCAGATGTGACACAAGAATCACTGTGCAGCCACTCATAAACAATCCGAAACTTTCCATTTCTCAAGGTGGCTCTTCCCATTGCAGGCCCATTACTTCGAGTAGGAGGCAAGACTGAGCGCCATCAGCTGTGCCAGGTTAGTACCGTGCAAATGCAGTCAGCACTCTCAACATCTCACAGAGGTGTAAAAAGCAAACAGAACTGATCCCTGGGAGAATGCAGAGTATGGCTGAGACCACTAGAGAGCAAAGACTTTTAGCATGCAATCCAAAAGTGCTCCTGAGTGGAGAAATAAGGCAGCCGAGGAATTACAAATCATTTTCTGCTGTATCCTAATTTTTAGCTCAAAAGATCTGAATACTTTGACCTTGAATCTCCAAGACAGACCAACCTATCATTTCTGCATTCACTGCTTCCATCAGGGGATCCCACCACACTTCTAACCATCCAAAGCCTGCCATTTCTATGAGTAGAGGTGGCCATGCCACTACAATTGATGTTCTGGTCTGCTTTTTTTTCCCCCTTCTTAAAGCAGTCACTGGCTGTTGAACTCCCTGTTAGTGGTGGATCTTAAGAAAGACAAAATCCGGTTAATGTCAGTTTTTCTCAGATCTGACATTCAAATCCATATTCACATATAACAGTGGATAAGACCATGTTTTAGATCAATGTTATTGCTATATACTGACTGGCTGCTTTGTATTTCCTCCATTAAAGTGTTCCTCTGGAACAGTGTCAGAAAGTCCCTAATATCTAACTCTGCAGATTTAAGATATTAGGTTAAGATTTATGACGTCCCAAGCAGGATCCCAAGACATAAGAACATAAGAACATGCCATACTGGGTCAGACCAAGGGTCCATCAAGCCCAGCATCCTGTTTACAACAGTGGCCAATCCAGGCCATAAGAACCTGGCAAGTACCCAAAAACTAAGTCTATTCCATGTTACCTTTGTTAGTAATAACAGTCGCTATTTTCTAACTCAACTTAATTAACAGCAGGTAATGGACTTCTACTCCAAGAACTTATCCAATCCTTTTTTAAACACAGCTATACTAACTACACTAACCACATCCTCTGGCAACAAATTCCAGAGTTTAATTGTGCGTTAAGTAAAAAAGAACTTTCTCCGATTAGTTTTAAATGTGCCACATGCTAACTTCATGGAATGCCTCCTAGTCTTTCTATTATCTGAAAGAGTAAATAACTGATTCACATCAACCCGTTCTAGACCTCTCATGATTTTAAACACCTCTATCATATCCCCCCTCAGCTGTCTCTTCTCCAAGCTGAAAAGTCCTAACCTCTTTAGTCTTTCCTCATAGGGGAGCTGTTCCATTCCCCTCCTTTGGTGTAATCTTCACCTTCAGTCAGAGACTTAGGGGTGCGCATCGACGATCAATTCAACCTTAAATCTTTCATTCACAACACAACCAAAGAATGTTACTTCAAACTCCAAGTGTTAAAAAATCTGAAACCACTCCTTCACTTCAACGACTTCCGCTTAGTAGTCCAGTCCATAATTCTATCCAAGTTAGACTACTGCAATTCTCTTCTGCTAGGTCTTCCGTTTTCGTCCATAAAACCCTTACAGATGGTACAAAACGCTGCAGCGAGGCTACTCACCAACACCAACAAAAGAGCCCACATCACTCCAATTCTGCTCTACCTCCACTGGCTTCCCATAAAAGCTAGAATCACCTTCAAGACATTATCAATGATCCACAAGGATATTATGGGAAGCGCTCACCTAAATCTTACCACGCAACTCCGCCTTCACACATCAAAAAGACCCATCAGATATAATTATAAAGGTTCTCTATATGCTCCCCCGATTAAAACTTCGCTAGCAAAACGAGCACTCTCCACTGCTGGGCCCTCCCTATGGAACTCATTACCGCCAGATCTTCGTCTTGAAACCTGCCATCTTACCTTCAAGAAAAACCTCAAAACGTGGCTCTTCCGACAAGCCTATTCGGAATCGCAGAAACAATTCGACACAGGTCAAAGAGCAAAATAGCACAATATAAAGTCCACTACCGACTTTATACACTTAAGACCTTCAGGACCTTTTCTGGACAGTCCACCCACCTGCTATGAAAAACCATCTCTTGAAGCATCAGCTTTCTAGCTCATGCTCTTCCCATAGTTATTTTATTTTATATATCTTTTTTACATTTAATATTTAATATTTATTGATCTAAGTTCTTTTGTTCAATAATTTGTTGATTGTTTAATGTTATGCTGCACGTTCTCTGTTCAATACTTTGTCTATTGTTTAATGTACTCCCTTTACCTTTACCATGTTTAATGTAACGCCTTACCGGCGACAGTTCTGTTATATGGAAACCGACTTGATTTGATGTGTATATATCGAGAATGTCGGTATATAAAAACCCTAAATAAATAAATAAATAAATAATCCATTAGCTCATCATACAATGACAGATCAGCAAGCTGTGTATATATGAAACCTAGCAGACTTGCTTCATAGGGCTACTGAGCATGTGCACAACCTGTGACTTGACTTGTGGTTTGGCTGACCTTACTTGTGGTTCTCAGGTAACCACCTGAATATGCTTCCAGGAAGCTGAGGAAATCCTGTATTCCTTTTACAAAGCATAGAGAATGGCCACTCTCCTGAGTAGGAAGTGCATGTGAATGTATTTTCTGGCAGAACAAGAAGCACTTTCAGCCACTGCAAGGTTCTGAACTTGTTTCTCAAGGCATTATGGGATTTATAGTCTTAGCAGCAAAATGCACCAGAAAGGAGCATTAAATCATCAGGACCAGCCTCAAGTTACCCTTCATAAACTAGATCTGTTGGCAGCTCCAATTCATTCCATAACGATGTTCAATTGCTGCTGTATTCAGAGCTAATTTTGTTGTTACTCATGTAATGAATAGCAGTATGTCAAGGAACCCTCAATTCCTGCTGGACCAAAAGGCCTAGTCACAGGTTTTGCATTCTCCCTTCCCGATGTGTGGTCTGTGGTGACACTAAATGCACAGCAAGGACATGTGGGCGGTGGCCATAACGAACAAAAGTAGAATGTAGCTAAACAGGATTCAGTCTGAGACACACTAGACGACAATCATGCCAAGCAATCCACAGAAAAGCTCTCGCCAAAGCACTGCTGAGAATAAGGCCGCACCTCTAGAGAATCCACATCTACAGTCACATGGTCTGCTCTGTTCTAATGGATGCAACCAGTCTCTGAGTTTTAAGAGGCAATTCTACTTGAGTTATTCTGGAGGATTCCAGATAAGCTCTAAACTGTACGGGTAATTTCTGGCTCAAAATTAACTAGCTCCCTTCAATATAATTTTCAGTCAAAAGCTTTCCCCAACTCATACTCTGCCCCCATGCTCTTTCACAACCATCACTGCCATACTGCTTTCAGTTCATGACCACAAAATCTCAAAGTGCTATTTTCTTCAGAAAGCTAATTTAGCTGTAGAGGGGAGTTGGGATTTTTCCTCCCATAGCAGTAATGAGGAACATTCTGTTCATGGGAGCTCCTTAGGGGTGTAGTGAAAGTAGAAGTGACAGAAGGGTTCATTCCCTACAGGGTGGCTCAAAGACTAAATTTATAAAAATTGGACTTCATGAATCTTTATTTAAAATGTATTTATTTAAATTCTTTTAATATACCGATGCTCAAAGTCTTATCGTACCGGTTTACAGCAAAACCAGGGGAAACCATAATTAACAGAATGAAAGAAAGATACAATGAACAGGGAGTACAATTCATGACAATTGAAAGAAAAGAATTAGATTAACATAACGCTTCTAAAAGACATTCGAGATAGCAAAAAAACAATTAATTAGCAGGAAGCTAATTTAACGGTTAAATTAACTAAGAGATTCGAACTTAACGGATTCCTTTAGATAAGTGGTAGGGGAGGCATCATACCGGGGAGATGACAAGGGCTAGAGATGGGGCAGTGGCAGGCAGGGTTATAGGCTCGAGGCGAGGAGGGAAGGTGATAAGGGGGTGTAAGAGTCATTGCTAGTTGTGGAGTGTCTCATCAGGGGAAGGCTTGAGAAAATAGCCACAATTTCAGTTTCTTTCTAAAGGAGAAAAGAGATTGTTCCTGGCGTAGATCTGGGGGTAGTGTGTTCCATAGATGTGGTCCCGCAGAGGACAGTGCTTGTTTTTGAAAGGAATTGTGGAAGAAGGATTTGTGTGGGGGCGCCTGGAGAGTTCCTTTGTAAGCGGATCTAATCGGCCTGGTGGAAGTATGGAATTCGAGTGGGATTGTGAGTTGGAGTGAGGAATGATGGTAGATGGTTTTGTGGATGATGGTCAACGTCTTGAACAGTATTCTATAATGGATGGGAAGCCAGTGTAGGTTTTTAAGTATCGGTGTGAATTTGTGAGAATCCTGGCTGCAGCATTTTGCAGCATCTGTAGAGGTTTAGTTGTGGAGCAGTAGCGCGTTGCAGTAGTCAATCTTTGAAAACAGTATGGCTTGGAGGACTGAACTGAATCTTGGGGAAAGACAGCCTGGAAGGAGCCTGGGATAAGGGGCTAAGCTCTGCCTCGTAGCAAGAGAGGGGGAGCTCTATTTTTGCCTTGTATGACAGGCTAAGCCAAGAAGGACCAAACCTTAGATATCAAGGAGAGTATTATTCTTGTCAAGCTTATCATCTGTGAGTAACTTGGGGATAAAATGATTCTCTACTGTGCTACTGGGGGACACAAATGCCTTTTTTGGGAAATTCAAGAGAATCCAGTGTTTCTGAACTTGCCTTAAGCAACATGAAATGTACCTGCATTCTTGTTGCTTGTGGAATTTAATGGATATTTTTTTTCTTGCTTTGGTTTTCATATTATGTTTTGTATATATTTTTTGGATCAGTAAATTTCCTTTCCTTTGGCACAAAGTCTTGGAAGTGTGAACTGTATTTTTTGAAAAATGATTCTCCTCATGGTCTTACAGTTTAAGCCTGTCCCCATCACAGAACAGAGTGACTCAGCTGTGCCTGGAAAACAATCCACCCCCTCCCTTTTTTTTATTATATATCAATATATTGATATATAATAAATTGATATTATATATCAATATATTATATATCAATATATTATATATCAATATAATAAAAATGCTTCAAGGTTTTGTAAGTGTTCTCCATATAATAAAAATATGCTTCAAGGTTTTGTAAGTGTCTTTTTTTTCCTTTCTATGACAACAAAATTCATTAATATCATAGTTTCACATGAGAGAGGCGGCAAAATTCAAAACTACTGACTCGGGTACACTGTCTGGTTAAAAGCATGCATGGTGCAGCTAAGATGGTGGCTTGCTCAGATCCTTGCACATGTCATAAATTTCTTACCTGCAAATTTATTTCCTCACAATGCCGCTTAAGCGAAAAGGCAAGCCCAGGCAGTACCCCTCCAAACCTGAGGTCTTGCCTGGTCAGCGCATGTTGGGTAATTTGATCTGCCGGTCAATGGATAAAAATGGGGAAAAGAACTCTGTTGCTGTTTCTATCGGGGGAGTGATAGATCCGCTGGATGTTACTCTAAGCCCTCCTGAACACCTTCCCCCACCCCAGCCGGGTCACTCAGACAACTCAACACAAAGGCCGTCACAGGAAGATGACAAGATGACTGTCCTGTCAAGAGGAACCGCTGCTGGAGAATTGCCTCAGCCAGATGCCAGCAGGTTTGGGGGAAATGAGGACATGTTGCCGGTTGACAGCATCCTGCAGAGTACCCAATGTGAAGATCCATCTGCTTCTCTCTTGAGCCGTCCCCTAGAACCTTTGGTAAGACCAAGTGAAGTCTCTCTGTAGACTCTCTTTGGACAGTTTTGGTGTATGTAGATTCAGCTATATCTGCTTCTGATATCAGTTTATGGATGTAAATGGTTTCTGAAATCCGTGAAGTTCATTCACAAAGGCTTCATGTGATTGAGTCAAAGGTGGACAATATGGAAAGCAGAGTTGCTTAGCTGTAACAGGTGTTCTCCAAGGACAGCAGAATGTTAGTCCTTACAAATGGGTGACATCAGATGGAGCCCAGCATGGAAAACTTTTGTCAAAGTTTCTAGAAATCTTGACTGACACACTAAGTATGCCCAGCATGCCACCATCCACGCGGGGTCCCTCTTCAGTCTTATAACATAGAATTCATGAAAAATAAAATAACAAACTGAAAGAAACCAAACTACTGCTGTCCTTGGAGAACACCTGTTACAGGTGAGCAACTCTGCTTTCTCCAAGGTCAAGCAGGATGGTAGTCCTCCCACATGGGTGAATATGTAGCTCAGGCCACTCTCAACATATGCAGCATTTAACGGGTGCAAACATGCACAACAACTAGAGCTGCTAGAACATGGGGAGTGAGTCTGCACCCAAAGAAAGGCCCGAGGTAGGAAGAGTTGGGTTTTCATGGCTGAAATAGATTACAGAGGACCGACTGACCGAAATGACTGTCATGTCTTCCATCTTTGTCCAGACAATAAAGAGAGGCAAATGTGTGGAGTGAACTCCAAGTCGCCATCCTGCAGATCTCGTGTACAGGTACCGCATGCAAATGAGCCACTGAAACTGACGTGGCTCAAAGTGAATGAGCCTTAATCTGGCCCTCAAGCTGTAGTCCCGCTTGTGCATAGCAGAAAAATACAGTCTAGTAGCCAACGGGATATGGTCTGCTTTGACACTGTGACTCCCAACCTGTTCCTGTCAAAGGAGGCAAAGAGTTGAGTGGACTGGCGGTGAGGTGCCATTCGTTCCAGGTAAAAAGCCAGGGCTCTTTTACAATCCAGAGTGTGCAGGGCACGCTCACCCTGGTGAGAGTATGGTCTTCGAAAAAAGGCGAGCAGGATAATGGATTGATTAATATGGAATTCTGAGACCACCTTTGGAAGGAACTTTGGATGTGTATGCAAAACCACCTTATAACAAAATTTTGTATAAGGGGATATGACACCAAAGCCTGAAGCTCACTGACTCTGCATGCTGATGTGACCACCACCAAGAAGATGACCTTCCAGGATAGGTACTTCAGATCGCAAGATCTCATGGGCTCAAACGGTGCCCTCATAAGGTGGGCTGAGACCACATTGAGGTTCCAGGAGACCGCTGGGGGTTGTGTCGAGGCTTAAGCTGCAATAAGCCTCGCATAAAGTGCCCTAAAAGTGGATGGGTGGAAATAGAAGTGTCATCAATCCCCTGATGATATGCTCTGATGGCACTGAGATGAACTCTCACCGGTGGTCTTCAAGCCAGCCTCGGAGAGGTGCAACAGGTAGTCAAAAAGCCTTGGTGTGGAACATGAGAACTGGTCCAAACCGTGCCCCTCACACCAAACTGAGAACCTCTTCAACTTGAGATTGTAAGATCTCCTCGTGGAAGACTTCCTGGATTCCAACAGAACTCAAATCACACTATCCAAAAGGCCCAGGATCTGCAGGGTCACCCGGTCAACATCCATGTCATGAGGGACATGGCTCGGAGGTTGGGGTGCTACAGCCTGCCCTGGTCCTGTGTGATCAGGTCTGGAGCAGTCCCCAGCTGGATCGGAGGGTGTGAGGCCAGGTCCTGCAGAAGCAGGAACCAAATCTGGCGTGACCAAAAAGGCGCAATCAGGATCATGGTGCCTCAGTCCTGTTGGAGTTTTTGAAGTGTCTTCGAGACCAGTGGCAGGGGAGGATAAGCGTACAAGAGGTGACACTGACCCTTTGCCCGCTTGGACCAGGGAGCAGAACAGATCCACTTTCCTGTTCTCTGGGGAAGCGAACAGATCTAAGTCTAGGGTCCCCCAGAGATGGAAGATGCAGTTCGTGACCTCCTGCTTCAGGGATCATTCATGGGGTTGGAAGGTCCGACTCAATGAATCTGTGAGGATGTTGTCCATCCTTGAGAGTTACATGGCTCAGAGAAAAATGTCTCTCAGGAGAGCCCAGGACCAGATCTGCACTGTCTCTTGGCAGAGGAGGAACGATCCCATCCCCCCTTATTTGTTCAAATACCACATCGCCACTTGATTGTCAGTTTGAACCAGGGCTACCTTGTTGGTCAAGTGATCCCAGAATGCCCATAGGGTGTAACAGATGGCCCGTAGCTCCAGGAAGTTTATCTGGAAATACTGCTCCTGCATAGACCACTGACCCTGAGTACTGAGGCATGCAACGTGGGCTCCCCAAAACGTGAGACGCATCTATGGTGAGGATGATCTAGGGTTGAGGGACCCTGAAAGGCATCCCCTTCTCCAGGTTGGACAGGGTTTCCCACCATGAGGGATTGCTGAAGTGGAGCGGTGACTAAGATGCGAGTTCGAAGATCCTGGGTGGCTTGGCGCCACTGTGAGCGCAGCATCCACTATGTGCAGGCGAACGAATAGTGTGATGTGAACCGTCGCTGCCAGATGCCCCACAAGGCGCAGAAACTGGTGCGCCAAGACATGCGAGCAGCATGAGAATACCTTGCTAGAGAAGTGAGGGTTATCGCCTGGTCCCGGGGGAAGAAGGCCTTCCTCTGGATAGTATTGAACCTGGCTCCAATGAAGTCCAACTGTAGCGAAGGCTGAAGGTGGGATTTCGGGTAGTTGATTAGAAATTCCAGGCCCTCCAGAACACGTATAGTGGAATGCAGGGAGTGCAATACCCCCTGTCTTGAGTTGCTCTTGATAAGCAAGTTGTCAAGGTAGGGGAAGACATGTACCCTTTGTCTCCTGAGATAAGCCCCCACCACTGCCAGGCATTTTGTGAAGACGCAGGGCGCCGATGCTAGGCCAAAAGGCAGCACTTGATATTGATAGTCTTCCCCTTCTACCATGAAGCGAAGATACTTCCGTTGTTCGAGAGAAATGGGAATATGGGCATTCATGTCTTTGAGATCGAGGAAGCAGAGCCAATCTCCAGCTCTGAGGAGAGGAATCAGGGTTCCCAACGAGACCATCTTGAATTTTTCTCTGACAAGGAAACAGTTTAATGCCCTCAGATCCAATATGGGGCGAAGGACACCGGTTTTCTAGAGAATCAGGAAAGAGTAGAACCCTTCACACTGCTGGCGTGGCGGTACTGGTTCGACTGCTCGAGCCATTAAGAGAGCTCTAATCAAAGTATTTGCTGGTTCTCTGAACATCTCCACCAAGGTCAAGGAGAAGAACGTGGAGGAGTTCATTGGAAATGCAACCTGTACCCCTGCCACATGATGGAAAGGACCCAATGGTCTGAGATGACGGAAATCAACCAGTCAGCGAAGAGCCACAGGCGGCCCCCCACTAGGGGGTAGGTATTCTGGGGTAGAGTTTGCTGACTCAAACTCTCTTGCAGCCAGTCAAAGCCCCGTGGTGGGATTTCTGAGGTGAGATCGAGCGAAGGGTTCATGGTTGTCGTGCCCTTGATCTAGCTGGTGCCCGCTGGGGTCTTGCTCTGGACGCTGGCAGATAATACTTTCATGGCCGGTAAAATAGGCATCTTGTGAATTATCTGAGCGGCTTCCTGCCTGAGGGCTGGGTGTCCGAGGTGGTGGCCAAAAACTGCTGAACGGTTTCGTGATAATCCTTCAGCTGTGCTACCGCCTCTTTAATTTTGTCTCCAATAAGGTTTTCCCCTGTACAGGGAAGGTCCATCAGACGATTCTGTACTTTGGGTCAGAGGTCGGAAGCGCGAAGCCAGGCCATGCAACGAGCCTCGATGCCGGCCGCCACAACCCTCATTGCAGTTTTAAACACATTATATACAGAGTGGACTTAATTTGTCACACTCCAGGCCTTGTTGAACAACCTTCTGGAAATCATCCTGAAATTGTTGTGGAATATATTCCACCAAAACCTGGACTTGTTTCCAGAGGTTTCTGGAGTATTGGCCCATATAAAGTTGGTAGCAGGCGATCCAGGTCGCTAACATTGAACCTTGGAATAACTGCCGTCTGAGAGCATCCAGAGCTCTGTGCTCAAGACCCAGGGGAGCCGAAGAATGAGTTCATAGCCTCTTTGCTTTCTTCAAAGCCGATTCCACCACTACCAACTGGTGTGGAAGTTGATGGCATTCAAACCCTGTGGTGGGCTGGACCAGATAGACTGCGTCGGTCTTCCAATTCACTGGTGGGGTGGAGATGGGATGTTCCCAGAGCCAGACAACTAACTCCTTAAAGATATCATGAAATGGCACAGCCACCACATCTTTAGGAGCATCAAATAATTGTAGGATCTCTAATATTTCATGCCTAGAATCCTGCTCTTTTAAGAGCTGGAAAGGCACTGACTCCACCATGGCCTTTACAAATCCAGCAAAGGTCAGATCCTCTGGCGGGGACTTGTGCCTTTCCACTGACGGAGAGAGTTTGGAGGGCAAATCCTCAGACTCTTTTGTGGAGGAAGCTGATGCCTCTCTCTCCCAAGGATCGTAAGGGTCATCCTCCTCACTCAGAATGCCTGGAGACACCTGAGGTGGAGCCCCCACCAGGGTCTTAAGCTGAGAACCCGAAGCCTTTGGGAGCATTGGTGGAACCAAAGGGAGCGCATTGGCTTTTCCTGGGCTTTTCTTGATGCTCACCCTGGTCCTTTCCCAGAGCCGAGGGAGGAGGAGAGGAACCTGAACTGGAACGTGAGGATATCAATCTCAGCCGGTCCCCTGCCCCTATTTCTGGACCAGGGCCTGGTAGCGGAGGGGACACCAAGTGGGTCGTGACCGAGATCTCCTTACCCTGTGGTGTCAAAGTCCTGGACGCCAATGTCGATGGCTCTGATTTCTTGGCGCAAATAGCTTTTCCATTTTATCCTGGCATGCCCAACAAACCCTTGGGGGTCATTTGGGCACAAAGGTCACAGCCACAGACATCATTCAATTACCCCAGGCACAAGACACAGACCTCCTGATCCAGGGGGCATCAGTGGAAACTGGATGATGCCGTGGGAAAAAATGCCGTGCGCTGTCGATACCCGGCTGCCACCGGGAGGCGACACCGTTGGTAATCGACCAAAAACTACCGGAGAAACTTACCAATACAGAGAGAAAAAACCCCAAAAACATGCAGAGGAACCCAATGGGACTTGAGGAAAAAGAAAAAAAAGTTGTTTTCCACAGCAAAAAAGTGCGAGCTCCACAGTCACAAGGCTTAAACTTTGCGGAAAAAGAGAAAATGAAGAAGGACCCCATGTGGATGTAAGAACATAAGAACATGCCATACTGGGTCAGACCAAAGGTCCATCAAGCCCAGCATCCTGTTTCCAACAGTGGCCAATCCAGGCCATAAGAACCTGGCAAGTACCCAAAAACTAAGTCTATTCCATGTTACCGTTGCTAGTAACAGCAGTGGCTATTTTCTAAGTCAACTTAATTAATAGCAGGTAATGGACTTCTCCTCCAAGAACTTATCCAATCCTTTTTTAAACACAGATATACTAACTGCACTAACCACATCCTCTGGCAACAAATTCCAGGGTTTAATTGTGCATTGAGTAAAAAAGAACTTTCTCCAATTAGTTTTAAATGTGCTACATGCTAACTTCATGGAGTGCCCCCTAGTCTTTCTATTACCGAAAGAGTAAATAACCGATTCACATCTACCCGTTCTAGACCTCTCATGATTTTAAACACCTCTATCATATCCCCATGTGTGGATGGTGGAATGCTGGGCATGCTCGGTGTGTCAGTCAAGGTTTCTAGAAACTTTGACAAATGTTTTCCCTGCCGGCCTCCATCTGATGATGTCACCCATGTGTGAGGACTACCATCCTGCTTGTCCTTGGAGAAAAACAAGTGCAGGATATTAAGAAAGTAAATGCTGTGTTAATTCAAGATAAGAATTCTGTTCACAAGAAAATTGAACAGCTTGAAAATTTTTCAAGATGATTGAATTTGTGCTTTTTAAGTTTCCCCAAGATATCAGGGACTGCTGTAAGAGATATGCTAAAGAAATATTTCATTGAAATTTTAGGTTTACCACTTGAGAGTTGTCCACCTAGTGGTAAAGCTTTTTCTTTTGACAGTTTGGAGAAAGGAAGGGAATATTTGATCTTTAGCATGACTCTTCATTGGATATGTCTGCTTTACTAGAGAGTTCCATCAAAATGTTGAAGATAGAGAGACTCTTTTGGTGTCATGTGTATTCAAGCAAGATTTGAATATGATATTGAAATTTTACTTTTGTAAAGTTCAATCTTCGGTCTATGGAAAACACATCTGGATTTATCCAGACGTAGTTAAATCTACACAGGAGAGAAGGAAATTGTTTCTTGTTATGTGTCAGGAATTTTTGTCTATGGGTGCTACTTTTTGGCTTAGATATCCATGTGAGTGAGTCGTCACCTATGCTGGTAACATATTTATTCCTGACAAAGTACGTTTTTTTCCTTGACCAGAAGTCTCCAATTGTTGTGCCTGAAGATGGTGTTTAATTATGTTGCCATGTCCATGTTGCAAGTTAGTGCTTCTTTTCATTTACTGTTACCATTTTCCTGTTTCTGCTCCCAAGATGCTTAAGTTTCCACCCCCTCTTTTATTATGGACTACAGTAATGTATTTCCTATATTGTAATTTGAATGTTTCTTTTGTTTTGCCTTTGCTTGTCATAAGAATATGGCTATGAAATTTGAAATTCATAAATAAATAAATAAAAAGCACGCACAGCTTTCCACAACAGATGTATTTTTAGCTGTGTTAACAAGAGGCGTTCCTGGAGGCAAGCTTAGATCGGGGAAGTAAAACAGCAAGCGCACATGGGGTTTTCAAGAGTATATGTGCTAGTTTAACCTCCTTCAGACAGCAGGTGGATTTAATGCAATGTACTCTAGGCTAGTGGATTTTACCTGAGTAAGTTCTCTTTGAAAATTAGCTGTAAGTACACGTGGTAAAATTACACAATACTTTGCAGCTCTGTGCACTATTTAAATATTACCCCAGAATATCTATGCAGAACATAATGGGCTTTGTAACCCTAAATCAGAAGAGATAGAGGATGATGAAAGATAAGGCCCCTCTAGTCTACCCAATTTCATTCCTTGTGCAGTGCCTTAGACCTCAGTTGATCTCTGGCTTTCCCCTAATTCTTCACTTCCATTGCCACTTTTGTCTCTATCACCTCCACTTCCAGGAGGCTGTTCCATACAACCATTACCCTGTTTTCTGATGCGGCTCCTGAGTCTACCCACTGTAACCTTCTGCTCTTCTGAAAAAGGTTTGCTTCTTGTGTCTAATTTCTCTCTTTCAGATATTCTAATGTATCTTTCATATCTCCCGGGTCAGTCCTCTCCTCTCAGGTATACATATGTAGGTCCTCAAGTCTCATCTTATATAGCTTAGGGTTCTTTCAGACCCTGCAATATTTTAGTAGTTTTTCCCTGGTCCGCCTCCACCCTGTCATATCCTTTCAGAGGTCCAGCCTCCAGAAACTGACACAATACTCAGGGAGAAGTCAACTGATAACCTGTACAGAGGCATTATCGCCTTTTCTTTCATACCTGTTAATCCTCCCCCTATTCACCCTCCCATCCCTCTAGTTCAGAGAGACACCCACTCTGATTTTTGGCTTAAAATCCCGTGACTATATTATGTGTGTTGGTGACGATAAAGTAACAAGGGTCACGTCATTACTTGTAGGTTTTTGACTTCACGCAGAAGTTAATGAGGCTATAGGATATCCCAGATAACTCAGAGAGTTACCTTTTCTGCTGTACGGTCCCATCTATGGATAAGGTTATGAACGTCTCTCCAGCACGGTTTTGACCAAGATGTCTCCACAATGTGGACATACAGCCACCACAAACCTGGACCAAACTGAAACCAAATACCCAGCAGTGTTAAACACATGAGCCTCTTTATTCCATCAATAATCCCCTGAACCACTCTGTGCCAACAGGGAACAAGGTGTTAACTTCTAAAAAGCCTGTTTTGTTTTTTTTTTTAATTCATAGCTTTATTTTTCTAGGGTGGAAGGGGGAGCGGTACACAAATGTCAGGTGAAAAACAGATGAGCTGATGCTGTATCTGGCACTGTTTCCTTACCCCACCCAGCCTTGTGACCATCACTCCCTTTTTCTAACAAAACAATAGCAATATGCTTAGAACAGAAAGTACAGTCCAGCCCAGCTATTTACAATGTGGAATGAAGGCCCATGATGCTAAATTCCTGCACTCCAGCCTACATGAAGTTGTGCCTTTCACGGTCAAAGAAGTGCAGATTTAATCAATCTCATTCCCAATAAGGAGCAAGGACTTTCAAGCATAAACCATAACGATGGGAGGGAGGACGTGAGGGACGGACAGGTTAATATCATGCTGATATTACAAACTCACTGCACATGAGTTGGAAATGAATCTTGTCCAATTGTCCTGACAGGAACAGTGTGCATGATGTAATATTTTAACCTGTCCTGCTGGCTCCATTTTCATTTTCCTCAGACAGTGCCTGGCCTAGCCCTTTTACCCTCTGCATACATGGACTTGTAGTGCTGCTTTACTTAGGGAAATCTGAGTTAATTTATACTTTTGCCCACTGATCCCACCTGCAACCAGCAATATGACTTATCTTCTCTACTAGCATGTCTGAAGGGGTTATGGTCGACATCCCTGCAACTCAGAGGGTCCCTACAGAAGATGGCACAACCCTGAAAGAGGTTCCAGTTCTTGCTTCCTTCTCCTTTCTGGGCCCCAAAAGTGGATGTCTCTAGGAAGCCAGTTTTCATAAGCAGATCGGGGGTCTCCCAAAGTCTAGACATCCCCTTCTTTCCAGCCAATTATTCCAGCTTCTAATCTCCTGAGGCCTCATCAACTCCAAAAAATCAATTTGACCTAGGACACTAAATCCAGGGTTGGACTTAGCTTTGCACTCTGGCCATCCATCAGTCCTAAGGAAGTCTCCCCCCTTCGTCATGCTCATCTGCCTGAGACTAAACCTGCAGGCCAGGCATTGGCTTTGGAGGGAGGAGTGAGAGTGCGTTCTGTGCTCGGCTTCATTCTGCCCCAAGTGCAGTAATTGGGAGCAGAGGGAGTAGGAGTAGATTTACAAGAGATTTTTTCATCCTAGGAGAAAAGATATTCTAGGGATCAGACCTTAGGAGACCCACTTCCTCCCAAGTCTAGGCCCTTCAGTGCATGAGAACTTGGATTCTCCACTTGGGATTCCTGTTCAAATCCCAAATCTTTTACCACACAGAAGATCTCCTGCTTGGTGATTATGTAGTCCATTCCCACCTGCATCTTTTTCTTCTCTTCTTTAGGTTTTCTGCTGGGAAGGAGGGGAAAGCAAACTAGAGGTGGTATCTGATGGGATCACTAGTCGGGGGTGAATAGCAGAGAAAGGGTACATTTCACTTGTGATCCTCGATATTCTCTTATCTCTCCTGCATATGTGAGACCATACACGGTCCGACTTTGAGCACTATCTACAACCAAGTTACTATTTATCTATTTCTCCCTGAAGCAGGGTCATTTCCAAAACATTCAGGTGATGTCAGGCTTATTTTGTTTTTTGGTTTTTTTTTTAAGTGCAATAGAAAATCTTTGTTAAAAAAAAAAATATATTAAACACAAGACTTTGGGATAAATGACTGAGCAGACCAGTGAATGCGAATGCATACGTTTTAGTGTCATAACACAGACTGACACCTCACTGGCTTGCTGTTATCTCTTAATATTAATACATGCTGCACATTGTTCCTTTATTTGTCACTAGGAAAGGTGCAGTTTATTCATATTTATACTTGTACATTACCTCTCAGTGTTTTTGCTATACTGGCCTTGGCCAAGTCTGGGTTTACAGAGGTAATCTCCATCCCCATGGATAGAACTGGGTGGGGAAGAGACATCTCTGTGGGCTCTGGCAGAACTGAGATGGTTGCCATGATACCGTCCGAGGCAGCTAATTGTGTGGCGACATTAACTGCAGTGACTGCCCTAAGAACAAATGAGGAGATGGGCAGGTCTCTTTGAAATAACAGTGGGAGGCACTGTACCTTTATCTACTCACACTCACCATATTTGTCTTCTTTGTGGTCTTTCTAGATGTACCTGAGGCTTAGCCACTTTGTTGTCAGATAGAGGGCAGGCTGATGTTTTTCTGTGGACCTTGGGGGTAATAATGATAGAGGACCTTTCATCAAGACTATTTTGGAGTGGCCAAGGCAATGACTAGCTGATTCATTTTAGGCTTGGTGGTATTTATATCAGTGGTAGCAAGGGTTATCCGATATCAATGGCATGAGTTCTTGTAGCAGTAACAGGACCACTTGAGGTAGAGGATCTCATAGCTGTGGAGGACAGGCTGGCAGAGGGAGGCATGAAAATAGCAGATGATATGCGCACACTATGCAGGTATTCCCTGCACCCTGCCCATAAAAAAAAACCTTGCCTCCCCCTTAAGCTGCAGAAAACAGTACGGAAGACCTTTATTTATTTATTTATTTTTTGTACCTTAATGGGTCAGACCACGGGTCCATCAAGCCCAGCATCCTATTTCCAACAGTGGCCAATCCAGGCCATAAAAACCTGGCAAGTACCCAAAAACTAAGTCTTTCCCATGCTACTGATACTAGTAATAGCAGTGGCTATTTTCTAAGTCAACTTGATTAATAGCAGGTAATGGACTTCTCCTCCAATAACTTATCCAAACCTTTTTTAAACCCAGCTACACTAACTGCACTAACCACATCCCCTAGGAACAAATTCCAGAGTTTAATTGTGCATTGAGTGAAAAAGAACTTTCTCTGATTAGTTTTAAATGTGCTACATGCTAACTTCATGGAATGCACTCTGGTCCTATTATCTGAAAGAGTAAATAACCAATTCACTTTTACCCATTCTAGACCTCTCGTGATTTTAAACATCTCTATCATATCCCCCCCTCAGCCGTCTCTTCTCCAAGCTGAACAGTCCTAACCTCTTTAGTCTTTCCTCACAGGGAAGCTGTTCCATCCCCTTTATCATTTTGGTCGCCCTTCTCTGTACCTTCTCCATTGCAGGAGCACAGAAACCCTCCACTTCCTCCCATCCTCGAGGAGGTTTCAGACAGATAGGATGTGATGTAAAGCACTGTCCTTGCACCTCAGGGTTAATGCAGAAAGAGGAGAATGAATCTCGTCCAGGATGCAAAGGTATCCTAGCAGCACTGCCTCAGACAGTGCTGCAAGGAATCCTTTGGAAAGCAGAGTTGCTTACCTGTAACAGGAGTCCTCATAGGACAGCAGGATGTTAGTCCTCACATATGGGTGGCATCATCAGGATGGAGTCCAATTATGGAACACTTTTGTCAAAGTTTCTAGAACTTTGACTGGCACCACTTAGCATATCCAGCAGGAGTCTCCCTTCAGTCTCATGTATAGTAAAAGTACATGCGAAAAATAAAAGAAATCACAAGCGAATCCAATTCTGCGGGGTGGCGGGTGGGTTTCATGAGGACTAACATCCTGCTGTCCTGTGAGAACACCTGTTACAGGTAAGCAACTCTGCTTTCTCACTGGACAAGCAGGATGGTAGTCCACACATATGGGTGAATAGCGAGCTGAGGATGCCCGAGCAATGTACCAAAAGCACCCAAAGACGTGTAACAGGCACAACAACAGGGGTGATTTTGGATAACGGGCAGCCTGAAATTCCCAGCGGGCTGTTGGAAGGAAGTTGGGTATTAAGCTGAAAATAAATTGTGCAGAACAGACTGGCCAAGATAGAATCTTGTGTGCCAGCTGTGTCCAGGCAATAATGAGCTGCAAAGGTATGGAGAGAACTTCAAGTAGCAGCTCTGCAGATGTCAGCAAGAGGTATAGACCGAAGGTGTGCTACAGACGTTGCCATTGCTCTAATAGAGTACGCTTTGCCACGTCCCTGTAGCGGAAGGCCTGCTTGTTGATAGCAGAAGGAAATACAGTCCGCCATCCAGGAGGGCAGGGTCTGCTTTCTCACCGGGATTCCCAGTTTAATTTTATCAAAGGAGACAAATAGCTGGGTGGACTTCCTATGGCCTGCAGTGTGTTCCAAATAAAAGGCTAGGGCACGCTCGCAGAGCCCGCTCACCTGGATGTGAGTGGGGTTTTGGAAAGAAAGTAGACAAAACTATAAATTGATTTAAATGGAACTCAGAGACTACTTTCGGCAGAAATTTAGGATGAGTGCGAAGGACCACCCGATCATGAAGAAATTTTGTGTAAGGGGGGCAAGTAACCAGTGCCTGCAGCTCACTGATTCTGCAAGCAGAGGTCAAAGCAAGAAGGAAGAGCACTTTCCACGTGAGATACTGTAACTCGCAGGAATGCAGAGGCTCAAATGGAGGTTTCATGAGTCACGCTAAAACCACATTAAGGTCCCAAGCAGAGGCCGGGGATGGAGAGGGGGCTTGAGGTGAAACAAGCCCTTCATAAATCGCACTACTAAGGGTTGTGTTGAAAGAGACATCCCCTGTGCCCAGGCAAATTTGTGGACCGACTGAAAGGTCGCGAAGGATGGGAAACTATACCTGACACGATCAGTAGGGGCTATGAGGATCATGAGGCCCTTGTCCCGGGCATAGCTTCACGAGAGTCTTGCTGATGAGAGGAAGTGGTGGGTAGGCATACAGGAGACCTGTTGCCCAAGAGAGGGTGAAGGCGTCCCTCGTTGGAGTTTTGTGACTGCGATGTAGGGAGCAGAAGTTCTCAACCTTGCGATTGTGAATCAATGCAAAGAGGTCAATGCTCGGATACCCCCACTTCTGAAATATCTGATCTGCCACTGCGGGGTTTAGGGCCCACTCGTGGGGCTGAAATGTACGACTGAGTTTGTCTGCTAGAACATTGTCCACGCCCGCCAGGTAGGTCGCTCTCAGTAGCATGGAATGAGAGAGAGCTAAAGCCCAAATTTGCACTACTTCCTGACACAGAAGGTAGGAACCGGTCCCCACCTGCTTATTGATGTACCACATCGCTACTTGATTGTCTGGATTAGGATTGTTTTGCTGGATAAGCAATTCTTGAAGGCTAGAAGGGCATATCTGATCGCCCTGAGCTCCAGAAAGTTTATCTGATGTTGCGCTTCTGCTGCAGACCAGGTTCCCTGAGTTTGCAGGTGGTTGACATGTGCTTCCCAACCTAGAGTGGAAGCATCGGTTGTCAGAATTACCTGAGGTTCTGGAGCCTAAAACGGTAGCCCTTTGAGCAGGTGGGACTCTTGGATCCACCAAGCCAGTGAGAGATGAAGCTGTCTGGTGACATGGACAATTGTTGGACACTGAATGGTGTGCCTGAGACCACTGGAATTTTAAAGTCCCCTGCGTTACTCACATGGCAAGTCGAGCCATTGGGGTAACTTGGACCGAGGATGCCATATGTCCCAACAGAACGAGGACATGACGAGCAGTCATGGTTCGGAGAGACTGTACAGTGCACACAAGCACTGCCAGCTTATGAGCTCAGTCCCTGGGAAGGAAAGCTTTCGCTTGGATAGGGTTGAGATCCACTCCGATAAAGGAGAGGGATTGAGACGGAATCAGATTGGACTTCTGATAATTGATTAGAAATCCCAAGAATAGTAGGAGCCGCAAGGTGAGATGGAGGGAGTGAAGAACCACCTCCAGAGACTGAGCACTCAGTAACCAGTTGTCTAGATAAGGATAGACGTGAGTGCCTAGTCTTCTTAAGTATGCGGCTACTACTGCCAGGCATTTCTTGAAGACACGAGGGGCCAATGCCAGGCTGAACGGAAGTACTTGGTACTGGAAGTGCTGGTTTCCGATGCAGAACCGAAGACATTTTCTGTGAGACGGGGTAATTTCTATATGCAGGTATGCATCTTTTAGATCTAGAGAGCAAAGCCAATCCCCCTGTTGGAGAAGAGGGAGTAAAGAGCCTAAGATTACCATCCTGAACTTCTCCATTCGAAGATGTTTGTTTAGGGCATGAAGATCTAATATGGGGCGAATGCCTCCCATCTTTTTTGGTATTAAGAAGTATCGGGAGTAGAAGCCCTGTCCCCTTTGCAAAGGAGGAACTGGCTCTATGGAGTTGGCCTGCAGGAGTTGAGAGTGGTCGGAGGAAGTCCACCCCGGCTGAGGTGGAGAATCTGACGGTATGGAGAGGAAGTTTAGATGGTAACCGCCTGGACCCACTGGTCCGTGGTGACCTTGAGCCACATGGTGGTGAAGTGCAGAGCCGGCCACCGACTGGCAGGGATAGCAGAGGGGGAAGATGACCATCGCTCTCTAGCGGGGAGTCAAAACCCCTATGCAGGACCAGGTTGTGCAGGTGGCTGTGCTTTCTGAGGCCTGGGTTGTCGAGGTGGAGGTTTCTGAAAAGGCCTGGATGGACGAGACTGAGCTGGTGGAGGGTAATATCTTCGTGCTTTGTAAGTAGATCTCTTTGCTTCTCTTCTAAACGGCCGTTTAGAAGAGGTAGAGAAGTCAGCATGTACAGCGGAAAGTTGCCGCAACATCTCATTGTGATCTTTGAGTTGTGTGACAGTTTCTTGGATCTACTCGCCAAACAGATTGTCCCCTGTACAGGGGAGGTCTGCTAAGCAGTCTTGTACCTCTGGGCGCAAATCAGAGGATTTCAGCCAGGCCCACCTCCTTGCACTTATTCCAGCTGCTGATAACCTGGAAGCCATATCAAAGTTGTCATAAGCTGATCTAATTTCATGCTTACCTGCATCGAAGCCCATTTTTCAATGGAGTTCAGTTGGTCTTGGAACTGATCCGGAAGAGACTCAGAAAATTCCTGTAATTGCTTGAATAAATTCCTGTTGTATTGGGTCATATAAAGTTGATATGCCGCAATATGAGATATTAACATCGAGCTATGGAAAACTCTACGCCCAAAAGCATCGAGGAATTTTTGTTCCTTCCCAGGAGGTGCCGAAGAATGAGGCCATGGTCTCCTGGCCTTTTTCTGGGCAGACTCTACCACCACTGAATGATGGGCCAATTGAGTTTTTTGGAAACCAGGCACCGACTGGACTAAATAGGTAGCATCAGTCTTACGGTTGACCAGAGGGACTGTACCTGGGTGCTCCCAGTTGCGCTGCAGAAGATCAAGCAGGACATCATGAACTGGGATGGACATTATTTCTTTTGATGCGTCGAACTGAAGGACTTCCAACATTTTGTGCCTGGAGTCTTCTTCAGTTTGAAGGGCAAAAGGTATAGTCTCCGACATTTCCTTAATGAAGGAGAAGTCCTCTGGTGGAGACTTGCATCTTTCTTCAGGTGGAGAAGGCTCAAACGGGATATCACCAGTGTTGGGAATTGGAAGAGTCATCGGACCACGGTTGGTAAGGTCGATCTCCAGCACCCAACGATGGCTCAGAAGGTAGAAAAAGATCTTCTCCGGCCGGAGGAGGTCGGGGCACAGAGGGTATCTGTGCCAGCATCGATGGCCTCGGGGCTGGCCTCGGTGAAGGACGAAGGGGCACCAAAGGCGTCAGTGACCTCGGTGGAAAGCTCCAGAAGGCCCAGGACCTAGGTATCAGTATCGGTGCTTTCTTCGGCGCCGATGGCAGAGCACCGATGAGGACATCCAGCCTGTCGAGGAAAGGAGCAAGCATTGGTGGCATCGGTTCCAGAGTTGGCGCAGGAATCGGTATTGGCATCGATGGCTTCGGAAGGCCATGGAGGGCCTGCACCACTGCCTCTTGCACCATCTGGTGCAATTCCTCATGGAACGCTGGTGCAGCTAACACCAGGTCTGGAGTAGGAGGTATGGATGGCATCGCCGGAGGGTCCACTGGTCCCAGTGGAGTCTCGGCTGCCGCATCCATGGAAGGCGAGGAATGCCTTGGTGTACCCGGCTCAGAGGAGGTTGGAGGCTCCTCAGCACGGGCCTTTTTCTTTAGTGGCTCGATGGATTTGGAAGATGAAGCCACCGGTGCACCTTGCGCAGATGGCACGGATTTTCGATGCCTATGCCGATGTTTCTCTCGGGGCTCGGCTTTACCCATGGCCGGCATAGAGGACAATGACGGAGTAGTCTTCTATGTCGACCTAGAGTCATCGGTGTCCGACCGATGGTGCGACTTGGCTGGTGACGGCGCCGATGACGCGGAAGCCTGGGATGGTGGGCGCTGCTTTGTATGAAATAACAAAGCCATTTTCTCCAACCGAGCCCGGCGGCCCTTCGGGGTCATTTGGGCGCAGTTGGTACATGAGTCCATGTCATGGGTCGGGCCCAGACAAAGTACATAGACCTGGTGAGGGTCTGTGATAGACATTGTCCTAAGACAATCAGGGCACCGACGAAAACCCGTCACCATCGTTGCCGTCGAAAATTTAGGCTGCGCGCATGGGTCAATGCCTGTCAGGCCTATACAGGTAACCGACGGGAACTAACCGAAAAACAGGGGGAAACCTACCGTACAGATGCGGTTATCGACAGCGAAGAAGGGAGACCCCGATGGGGTGAAAACCTTTGCAAATTAGCAAAGAAATTCCTGAAGAAAAAATTCCTGTCAGGAACGTGTGATAGAGCTCCTGAGTCTGCGTGGCAAAGGCTGCGCGGAAAAAAAAGACTGAAGGGAGTCCTCTGCTGGATGCAGGGTTGGTACCATGCTGGGCATGCTCAGTGGTGCCAGTCAAAGTTCTAGAAACTTTGACAAAAGTGTTCCATGATTGGGCTCCATCCTGATGATGTCACCCATATGTGAGGACTACCATCCTGCTTGTCCTGTGAGAAAGTACCATCCTTGCTCCAGAGGGTTTGCAAAGGTTCTTTTTGTACAAAGACCCCAGTTCACCAGACAAAACCTAGTATTACTGCTGTGTAAGTGGTGACCAGCATACTGAGGAAGATGACAGTCCTCCCATACATTTAGCTGACCCCCTTTAGGACTGCAGGACTCAATCCAAGCCATGCACCTAATGGCTTCACGGCACACCTGATTCTGTTTTTCCCCAAGTTAAAGTGGAGTTGGAACAATTGTCTGATCCTGTTTGGGGAGGGGCCCTTACACCTGCACTTAGTTGGTGTTATCCTCTGCTCCTCCAGAAGAGCCATCAGCTACCAAGGCAGAGAGCACCAACACATAGGATCAAACAGGCAGTTTCCCAAAGACAGAGGAGGTGCTTGCGATGACAGAAGGAGGAAGGGGTCTAAAACTGACTCTGCCATGCCCTACTATATTTTGTGTATGAGCAGCAGAAACACTGCTGCTCTTTCTGATTAGAGATGCACCTAGCTCAAAGGTGAAAGGAGGGGCGATGCCAGATGCAAGAAATGTCTCAGCTAAGAGTTAACTGGGGTAGGAGAAAAGGCCATAGCAGCAGGCAACATGGTGCAAGCCACTGTTAACCAGGATTCCCTATGCTGTAGGGATCACAGCTCCAGCTCTGTACTTAGTTGGGGCAGGAATAATGTTTCCCGAAGCAGAGGTAGAACTGGAATATGTCCATTTTTGGGACAAAGTTATAACTGGCTCTCTTTTCCCTTCCCCCAGCCCTGCGGGAGTCTGCCAGAGGCTGCAGTTTCTCTTTGCAACATAGGGAATGGAGCTAAAGTAGCCTCCTATAAATTAACAACAAAAAAAGATGGCAAGGGACCTTTTAAAATAGTAGATACAAAAAATAATAAATGAACACCAAATGCTACATGAAAAAGTATCTTGCCCCACAAAAAAATCTTAAAAAAAAAAAACAATGATCAGGGCATGGTGGTGGGGAGGGGGTGGGAACTAGGAAACCAGACTTTTCTCCGTGCTCTGGGGAGGCAAGAGCTGCATGCAGGAACTGATGCTTCTGACCCTCCTCCTACAGCTGCAGGAGTCTGAAGAAAAGAAAACAGGAAGAAAAAGCAGTTCTCTTTTCATTTTCAAATTCAATAAATACAAGAGATACAATAAGGGTGGGGAAATAAGAGCTAAATTAAACAAACCCTCTCCTTAATAGCTCCTATGGGAAGCTGGAAAGGGGGAAATAAACACACAAAATGAAATAAGTCAGACAGGAAATATGCACATTAAACTCCCGAACCCTACCGAGCCCTAAACTAAACTGAAATATTTCTATGTGATAGAGAAAAAGAGGTGATGAAGGGGAGAGGAAGCTGCATTTACTGCACAAGCGAAGGCACCCATTGCCTTTTCTCACAAACCAGTCAAATAAAATCTGAGGATTCCTTCCTCCACACAAAAGCAACTCAAATATATCAGAAGTATAAATATTTATTTCATACATTGCAGATTACAAAAACACTATACATTTAAAATCAATACAATAAAACACAACCACCACAGATAAATATAAACAAAAAATATGCTTTATAAACTAAACATCACGGGAGAGGTAATCACTGCCTCTCCCGTGAAGAGAACTACAACCCACTGAATGCAATGGGGCAATGGTAAGCGCAGCAGGCTGAGAACCAGGGAAACCAGAGCTCAAATCTCACTGCTGCTCCTTGTGACCTTGAGCAAGTCACTTACTCTCCATTGCCTTAAGATACAAACTTAGATTACAAGCCCTATGAACATAGGGAAATACCTACAGTATCTGAATGTAATCTGCTCTGAAAGGCAGACTATAAATAATAATTAAAAAAAACAACACAGGACTGGATCAGCTTGTCTAGAAAAAATGCAGCCAGCTGGTAACCCCAATAAGGCCGAGGTGTGCCTGTGTGTTTTGCAAGGGTTAGCATAGATGAATTATTGCTTTAGTGGCTCAGCACCCTGTCAGCAGGACCATAAAATGAGATGCTGGACAAAGAAAGAATTTCTCTATGAAGTGCAACTTAGGGAAGAATGTTGCACTAGCTCAGAAAATGCTATTGCTGCAAAAAACGTCTAGGTACAGTTGAGTGAGAAAACTGGTTTTACAGAGTTACTCACCCCCGTATCCCACTAATCTGTTTACTCTGTGCTGTTACCAAAGAAAACGTTTTGACCAGGAGACAGTGATTTACTGTTTATGAGAAAAGGATGATTTGTTTGCAGAGATGAAGCAGTACTCAGAAAGGGTTTGTAAAGGATGCAGAAGCTACTACAATACCCTATTCTCTCTGCCCTTTCCTCTTCCTCCTTTCTAGCCTGCTCCTCCTTCCCCCTATCCCCGTTCATTGTAATTTTCCATTCTTTAAAGTTAATTGATGTTTCTACGAATGTCGGTGTATAAAAGTTTATAAATAAATAAATAAATAAAATAAATATTGTCTGTTTCTTGGGCCTTTTCAGTGTTCTTTGGAATAAGCACCCTATGGAAGACCTCATGCACTTGACCATATCTATGTTATTTTTTCAACTTGTGCATGTAAGTTGAGCCAGAATACACATAGCAGGGTCAAAAGAGGACTGGACGAGTTCCTGAAGGAAAAGTCCATAAACAATTATTAGCTAGGTGGACTTGCAAAAGCCACCACTTATCCCTGGGAATGAAATATAACACATCAACTATTTGGGATCTGTCAGATACTTGTGGCTCCAACTGGCCACTGTCGGAGAGAGGATGCTGGACTCGATAGACCTTGGTCTGACCCAACCTGACATTTCTTACATTCTTAAGATGAAGCATAGTCTTGCCCCAATCAGGTCCTCAGGAAGAGGATGCATCATCTGTTGCCCTGAAGGAGGAAAAGTCTTCGGCCTCCAGGCCCCATCTGGGCCAGATGGACATAGGGAGTTACAGCAGTCATGGGAAGGAAGTGGATGGGGATGCAGGAGAGAGAGAGAGGCCAGGGGGAGAGAGGACAATGAAAGGTGCTTGGATAGGGGTGGTGAAAGGATTGCACCTGGGTGAGGTGAGGAAATGTAGAAGGGGGAGGGGGAGAGTTGCATGAGCCATCCCAGCAGTGTCGTGACAGCTCCTGCTCCTTTGGTTCGGGGACCCAACATGCCGTCTCCACCTGCCAATGGCTCACCATGCGGCACAAGCAGCCACCCAAAGCCCACCTCTCTCTCACAGGCTCCACAGAGCACATGGGCAGGAGGCGGCAAGGGAGAGCTTCAGCAGGAGCCGACTGTAGCTACTTTGCACCTCGGACAAACAATGCACTGACACACTTTCCCAGTAACCACCCATAGATGTAGCAGCAACAATACACACAAGCAAAAAGAATGCATTTGGAAATTCTGTATGTTCCATGGAGTACACTTTTCCAATTTTCTTTTCTTCCAGTCATTCAGAGCAAGATGGAGCAGGTTACACCAACCACTGCCATAGTCTTGGGGCATGCGATACCTTTGACAGTGTTGAGGAAGGAACATAAGATATGCCATACTGGGTCAGGCCAAGGGTCCATCAAACCCAGCATCCTGTTTCCAACAGTGGCCAATCCAGGCTACAAGTACCTGGCAAGTACCCAAACATTAAATAGATCTAAAGGTACTTTTCCTTTCTGATTAATAGCAGTTTATGGATTTTTCCTCTAGGAACTTATACAAAACTTTTTTAAACCCAATTACACTAAATGCTGTAATCACATCATCTGGCAATGAATTCCGAGCTTAACTGTGTGCTGAGTGAAAAAATAATTTTCTCTGGTTTTAAATGAGCTACTTGCTAATCCATAGAGTGCCAACTAGTCCTATTATCTGAGAGAGTAAATAATTGATTTACATAAACCTGTTCAAATTCTTTCATGATTTTGTAGATTTCTATCAAATCCCCCCCTCAGTTGTTTCTTCTCCAAACAAAACAGCCCTAACTCCTTTAGCCTTTCCTCATAGGGCAGCCATTGAATGCCCCTTATTTTGGCCGCCCTTTTCTGCACTTTCTCCAATGCAACTATATCTTTTTTCAGATGTGGTGACCAGAATTGCATGCAGTATTCAAGGTGCGGTCTGACCATGAATACTTGAGCTAAAGAATTCAATAAGAGTTCCAAGACTGAAAGAGACAGAAGACTGGCATTGATGCTCTTACCCTCATGGTTCACACATTTTAATATAGAAACCTACAGTATTCTGTGTCCAAATCTTATCTGACAGTCTGGGCTTGGCAGGAGCTCAGGAACTCATCTGGCTACATAGCTGCACAATGCACTAGCACCATCTACTGCACCTACTATGCACTCGCAGTTTTATCCAGATGACTCTTAACAGTCTTTCAAAGGACAGATGAGTGGATTTAACCTACTGGTATTTATTTATTTAAATTCATTTATATGCCGCATTTTCACTAGGCAGCTCACAATGGGAAGTCCAGCTCTATATACTATTCTCTGTAGCCTTTTCCTACTGTCTCACTGCCTTAGCCATACAGCCTCTTCCAAACACCACTCATATCACCAGCCACCAAAGGGCTACTCACCCCATGGGGGGGGACACTGGTAATGCACAGCCTTCAAATGGTTATCCTTTCTAACAGAACAAACCTATCCAACAAACCATCCTCACACAAAGATCTCACCTGTGAAGTACCTCAGGGTTCAGTGCTTCCCTGATCCTTTTAAACATCTACATTTGCCCAATCTGTTTTTCAACACTGAATACTAACTATTTGCAGATGAATTCCAACTCTGCATCAAAATGAGATCAGACCAAGCCACATCCATCATTAATCTCTATAGCAGTGTGGTCAGCCACTAGATGGACCTAGGTCCCTACCAGAGAAGTTAGCTAGTAAAAAGAGATATCGCTTATCAGCATATCAGTCAGAGGCTGTTTATAGTGGGTGGATCCTTTGGGTATAAATGGGGACTAGGAGTAAGGTAGGTGTGACATTTGAGTTCAGGTTTCGGAGAGCGAGGACACCTTAAAGTGTTTTCTTCAGAGTAAGGCCTATCCCTTCACTTGCCCACTGAACTCCGCTTAGAACCTTGTCTGTGCATATTTAAAAAAGGAATCAAGACATGGCTCTTTAAAATGGCCTATCCAGATGTGGACCAAACATAGCTCAGACCACTGTTACTATGACACCCCCCTCCAGGACTCCTCTCTCCTGTCTATCTCATAATGAACATAGTAATCTCCTCCCTTTGTCCGTCTCATAATGTACATAGTAATCTCCTCCCTTTGTCCGTTTTCCCTCGCGCCTCCCTTTGTCCGTTTCCCTTGACCCCCTAATCCCCAGTTGTTTGCTCCAGTCATTTACGCCTCCATGTGTAGCCCCACTCAATAATATGCATATTTTTTAAATCTATCTTGTATATTTACTTATATAATATGTTCCATTTATCCATGTATCCTCTCATGTACTCTCATGAATCCATCAATACAATATGTACATATATCGATTTTCCCTTATAACATGTACATTTATTATTTCATGTATATATATTATACTTTTACAGTTCGCAGTTCTGTTCCTATCAATTTCGCTCCTTCTACCTATCTTTCTTGCTTTTGCTTTCTCTCCTCTCTTCTCCGCTGCTCCCGCTCCCCCATCCTTTTATTTGTATTTCTCCACTTGTTTAACAGTTACAATGTAAACCACGAATGCCGGTATAAAAAAGCCAACAAATAAATAAATAAATAGTATATGTTTGGAGGAAAATCCTTTTTTTCCGTACTCTCTGCTTGTTAAGGACCTACCTCAAGTTTAGGACAGAGATTTTGTTTAAGAAGATTTTCTCACTGAGAGATGTTTTTACTGGTGTGCAGCCTGGGCTCCTCCTGGAAATGGCAATCCCCTGGATCCGGAGATCAGGACACTGAAGACCTGCTAGTTCCCTTCTAGGTTAGAAAAAGACTGCAGCGACAGAGGGTAGTTATCAGTTGTTTGAAGGATTTCTATTTTTGTTTGAGAGGAGGTTTCTCTTACCCCTCCCCTCCTGTGGTGACTGGGCTGTGTAGCCTGATCATTGCCATCTACAGACCTTTCCTTATGAAAGGTCATTAGAACTGAGTTTGAAGAAAGAAGGAAGACCAGAAGGAAGGAAGACCAGAATTAGATGATCGAGGGGTTAAAGGGGCACTTAGAGAAGATAAGGCCATCGCGGAAAGATTAAATGATTTCTTTTCTTCGGTGTTTACTGAAGAGGATGTTGGGGAGGTACTCGTACTGGAGAAGGTTTTCATGGGTAATGATTCAGATGGACTGAACCAAATCACGGTGAACCTAGAAGATACGGTAGACCTGATTGATAAACTGAAGAGTAGTAAATCACCTGGACCGGATGGTATACACCCCAGAGTTCTGAAGGAACTAAAAAATGAAATTTCAGACCTATTAGTAAAAATTTGTAACCTATCATTAAAATCATCCATTGTACCTGAAGACTGGAGGACAGCTAATATAACCCCCATATTTAAAAAGGGCTCCAGGGGAGATCCGGGAAATTACAGACCAGTTAGCCTGACTTGAGTGCCAGGAAAAATAGTGGAAAGTGTTCTAAACATCAAAATCACAGAACATATAGAAAGACATGGTTTAATGGAACAAAGTCAGCATGGCTTTACCCAAGGCAAGTCTTGCGTCACAAATCTGCTTCACTTTTTTGAAGGAGTTAATAAACATGTGGATAAAGGTGAACCGGTAGATGTAATGTACTTGGATTTTCAGAAGGCATTTGACAAAGTTCCTCATGAGAGGCTTCTAGGAAAAGTAAAAAGTCATGGGATAGGTGGCGATGTCCTTTCGTGGATTACAAACTGGCTAAAAGACAGGAAACAGAGAGTAGGATTAAATGGACAATTTTCTCAGTGGAAGGGAGTGGGCAGTGGAGTGCCTCAGGGATCTGTACTGGGACCCTTACTTTTCAATATATTTATAAATGATCTGGAAAGAAATACGACAAGCGAGGTAATCAAATCACAAGCAGATTGTGATAAATTGCAGGAAGACCTTGTGAGGCTGTAAAATTGGGCATCTAAATGGCAGATGAAATGTAATGTGGACAAGTGCAAGGTGATGCATATAGGGAAAATTAACCCATGCTATAGTTACACAATGTTAGGTTCCATATTAGGTGCTACAACCCAAGAAAGAGATCTAGGTGTCATAGTGGATAACACATTGAAATCGTCGGTACAGTGTGCTGCGGCAGTCAAAAAAGCAAACAGAATGTTGGGAATTATTAGAAAGGGAATGGTGAATAAAACGGAAAATGTCATAATGCCTCTGTATTGCTCCATGGTGAGACTGCACCTTGAATATTGTGTACAATTCTGGTCGCCGCATCTCAAAAAAGATATAATTGCGATGGAGAAGGTACAGAGAAGTGACTACCAAAATGACAAAGGGAATGGAACAGCTCCCCTATGAGGAAAGACTAAAGAGGTTAAGACTTTTCAGCTTGGAGAAGAGACGGCTGAGGGGGGATATGATAGAGGTGTTTAAAATCATGAGAGGTCTAGAACGGGTAGATGTGAATCTTTTTTACTCTTTCGGATAATAGAAAGACTAGGGGGCACTCCATGAAGTTAGCATGTGGCACATTTAAAACTAATCGGAGAAAGTTCTTTTTCACTCAACGCACAATTAAACTCTGGAATTTGATGCCAGATGATGTGGTTAGTGCAGTTTGTATAGCTGTGTTTAAAAAAGGATTCGATAAGTTCTTGGACGAGAAGTCCATTACCTGCTATTAAGTTGACTTAGATAATAACCACCACTATTACTAGCAACAGTAACATGGAATAGACTTAGTTTTTGGGTACGTCAGGTTCTTATGGCCTGGATTGGCCACTGTTGGAAACAGGATGCTGGGCTTGATGGACCCTTGGTCTGACCCAGTATGGCATGTTCTTATGTTCTTAGAGACCCACCATTGGATCTCCCCTCAAGGGCACAGGCTGGGTGAAAGGAAAAACAACTGCAGACTCAGGAAGGATTGTTTCGTGTTATAAGGGGATCCCATGCAGAGTAGGATTTTTCCTCAGAAATTGGGCCTCTTACACACTCAGTGCAGGAGTGGTAGGAATCACTCAAGAAACCTGAGCCAGAGACATTTACACAGAGAGAAAAGGACATTCAGCAGTAATTTCAGTTTACTTATGACTGGACATTGATTTAACTTTTGCCGAAATCAGTAAAATATTATTTGAACACCCAGTTCTGTGTCCAGCTCATCTGACCCAGTTCAGCAGCAGTACAACATGCCATCTGATAAACAGGCACACACTACTGAAAGATTCACATCACTGCCTGGACCATAAGCATCAGTTTCTCCCCACAGAAAGGACTCACCCCTGGGGTAAAACTATCTATCAAGAGGGGGCAAGCAACAGCGAAGTCAGTTCCAGTATAAATTATTTTTGTGTGTCCTTGGAAAATATGTTATTTCAGAGAAAAGGGTTACAGCAGTAATAGCCTAACGGCTTAAGAACCACAAACTGAAAGTAAACCCCTTCAAATTGGAAGGCCTCCAGCTAAACCGACAAAGCATCCACAATTTTCTCCATTTTCCCTGTCGGGAACTCCCCTACAGTAGTTAGGAGGAGAATTCAACCACAATCTTACAATGGGAACACACATCTTAAAGGTGGTAAAGACTCCTTTATGCATCTGTGCCAGATTCGCCAATTGTGCATTGATGTATAATGGAGACACACAACCTTGCAACCTTCTTAGACACACATTAATCACTAACAAATATAGTAATCCTAATTTATGGCATCTTACAAAATAACCTTAAATGCCTACAACCTCTACAGAGTACAGTGGCTAGACTTCTTGGTGGTGGTGGTGGGATGGGGGGTGAAAGCCAACAACTATATAAGGCCAATCTTTTGTCAATTGCACTGGCTCCCAGTCAAAAAGCAGGCTAAAATTCAAAATTCTCTGATTTGTTTTCAAATGTGTGAATCAACAGGCACCTTTGTACCTCTCCCAGTTTTTATTCTCCTACACTCACACAGGGAACTACAGTCCTCTTACATGGTCCTATTTCTCCACCGCTTGCTTCTGCCAGATTATCTTGGATACTTCATGCATTCAAGATGCTATGCCCAAAAAAATAGGGAGCAAGATACCACTTAGCTGTTTGGCCAGGCCTTTATCTAGATTTCATGGCAGAGGCTTTCTTTTCTCGTACCTGACTAGCAGAACTTCCTGATCATAAGATCTTAACCGTGGCCACCACTGAGTTAATCCCTCTTACTACCTGAGCAGAAGATACTTGCCTTATACTCTTGTACCCATCTCTATATTCTTGTTGTCCAGCCCACCAAGAAGAACCTTCATTATCTACTACATGTTCTTTTACACCTTAGATGATTCCCTACAATGTACCTCGTATTTTTAACCTTATCTATATGTTTGGTTTACCTTTATATTAAATGCTCTTTGTTTTCATTATAGCTGCTTCACAAATTGCAAATGTCATTATAATTTTGATTGCAATACACCTTGAAACTAGTTTAGAAAAAAGTGGAATATCAAATTTTTATAAATAATCATCAGCCTGCATGGGAGGTGGGGAACGTCCAAGGCGGCACCTCCCTGAGTCTTCATACACAGAGGAATAACTGCTCCATATATCAGTGGGGTTCAAACATTTTCCCCTGGAACCCAGTTAGAAGAAAACGTTTTCTTTTCAGGACCCAGTGGAAGAAAAATCTCTCACCCCCTCCATCATATACATGCATGTGCGCGTATCCCAGCCCCCATCGCTCATTTTCACCCTCATCCCCTGCTTACTCTTACTTCTCCCCCTCCCCCCTCCTACTTCTGGTTCTCATCTCTCCCCCGCCCCTCCCAAATCCCATCACTCACTGTTTCCCAATGCTCCTGCCCCACGCTGCTCACAGTCACTTTGAGTTGCGTGATGCCTGAACTCTCAGCCCTCATCTCAAGAACAGCACTGACCATACAGGTGCCACACAGCTCTCAGCACTGCTGAGAAGCCCAAGGGTAGAGGCACGGCACAGAGCAGGAGTGCTGTGAACAGGGCTGTGAACCAGGCACTGGCATACCCAGACCCCCAAGCTGAAAAACACTGCTCTACACAGCCCTCTGCCAGAGTGCCCTCATATGGCTGCCCGTGTAGAAGAAAGCTCCCTATTAGGCAACCCCAGACAATTAGCTCTCTAGTCTTCCTCCCTCCCAGGAGTTACAAGCACTGTCCCCGGCTCCTTCAAGCACAAGGAGTGGGAGTCAGGGCCAGGGCACAAACCAAGGACTCCTGCATCACCATCGGTCTGGCCCGCTACTGATACATACACAATTACAGATTTCACTAAAGCATTATAATTCGTTATAATTAAAGTGACAATGCAGTTCCATATCAAATGAGACAGATTTGTCCAGTCCTGGCTTTGTCCCACTGCATGTAGGGAGATACAGTTCAGGATTTCCCTAGTGAGCTCTCTAAGAAAATCAGGAACATCTCCCTGCATGCAGTGGGGTAAGACTGGGACCAGCTCAGTCTGTCCCCCTAATTCTAGCGAAAGTCTTTTGAGTCACATAGCAAAATTGTGGTCTTCAGGCAACAGCAAGCATGGTTTACCTAGAGAGGCATAGAGGGGCGCACCGTCGTAAAAGCTTTTTGCTGGGAGGGATGGAGTTTTACTTAATAGAAGGGAGGAGAGCTGGGAGGAGGCGGCGGTGGCTGTGTGGGAGTGGGCAGCCCAGGCTCTTTCTGCAACGTGGGGGCATCATACGATCGCTTTTGACCTTGTGTGCCAAGGCGGAAGCCGTAAATTCCTGTGATGTGCTGCCTTCAGAAAGATAAATAATGGAACTCATCACGATTATGTTTCTGCTGCCTTAGAATGCACAAAAATACACAGCAAAGGCCCCCTTCAGTCAAAGTTACTGCAGCAGCCTGAAACATTTCACCTTCCCACACTAGGACTGGGATGGCACTAGAAAACCCAAAAGTTGATCTATTTCTCTCTATGTATGATACACCGAGGTTCCCAAGAGTGCTGTCTATCTGTTGGGGCCTGCAGTGTGCACCCAAGCTAAAAGGAGACAGCTATATAAGCAAAGGACATCTACTGCAAGCCATTTCTTACACCATGTGCTTCCACGACTTTCAGCCAATAACCATCCATTTCACTTTACAGGGTTTCAGATTTCAGACGGTCTGTAGGAAGCTGCAATTCAATATCTAACCATCACGGTGTTCAAGCATGAGGCTACCGCAGCCATCCCTCCAGAATTAAGGGCCTGAGGCATGGGAGGCTCTTCTCCCATTCTGTGCCAGTAGGGAAAAAGCTTTGTAAACCAGCCCTAAACTTGGTGGGGTTACGTTCTGCCAGCAATGCAGATTGAGATTTTTGCTGCTCATTTACCAATACGCATAATTCAGATCAGCAACAAGTGTTCTGAATCTATAAGAAAACTGCTCCCAAAAATTCAATTCAAGCTTGCAAATCTAAATCAATGCCTTAGCGTGATCTATCAGGCTTTTCTCAGAACGTTAATCAGGATTAGCTACTTCCACTGCCAAGAAACAGCTCCTTCAATTTCCCAGGTAGGTACCTGGGCTTCTGGAGACCAAAGTCACACTTCAGGTCTCAACACCACCTCTGAATGGCAGACCTGGTGCAGTTAAATAAGAGGTCAGATGCCTTTACCCAGATAAGAAAAAGCACAGAGTGAGTCGCTTGTGCTCAGCAATCACTGCTTCAGATTCAGAGGGGAAAGAGAGAGCCATATTCATTTCCATAGGGCCATAGTTATTGCTAGGTACTTGAAAGAGCTGAGGCCCAATCTCCCGACACAAACTCCCAATCCCCCGACACATATACTCCTCTGTTATCTGTTCCACTATAAGAACATAAGAAGTGCCAGGCTGGGTTAGACCAAGGCCCCTTCAGCTCAGCATTCTTCCTCTGACAGGGGCCAACCCAGGAGATAAGTACCTGGCAGATCAACAATAATTGATCTATTTCTTCTTCCTCACTCCCAGGGATAAGTACCAGCTTTCCCAAGTCTGTCTGCTAAAAACTGTTTATGGACTTTTCCTTCGGGAACTTGTCCAACCCTCTTTTGAACCCCACTGTTGGGCCGATTCAGTAAAGTCCATGGGAGAGCGCGCAAACGCAACTCGCCTGTGCGCGCGATACAGTATTTAAATGAGGCCCGGCGGTAGAAACAGCCAAAAGGAGCGGCGGCTGTCAGCGGGTTTGACAGCCGACCCTCAATTTTGCCGGCATCGGTTCTCGAGCCTGCTGACAGCCACGGGCTCGGAAACTGGACGCCGGCAAAACTGAGCGTCCGGTTCTCGACCCGACAGCAGCCGGCCGACTTCAAAATTTATTTATTTTTTTTACTCTTCGGGACCTCAGACTTAATATCGCCATGATATTAAGTCAGAGGGTGCACAGAAAAGCAGTTTTTACTGCTTTTCTGTGCACTTTCCCGGTGCTGGAAGAAATTAGCGCCTACCTTTGGCCATTGGCAGCGCGTTTTCCGCCCCTTACTGAATAAGGCGAAGGGAAAACACGCGTCCAATGGCAGGTTAACAGTGCGCTCCGTTTTACTGTACATGAGTGAAAAAATACTTCTTACGATTTGTTTTAAACCATGGCAGTTGCTAGTTTCATGGCATGTCCCCTAATTCTACTGTTGTTTGAAAGAGTAAATAACCATTCCCCATTCCAACCTACTCATAATTTTATAAATCTCGATTATATCCCTTCTCAGTCATATCTTTTCCAAGCTAGAGAGCCCTAACCTATTTAGCCTTTCCCCCTCTATCATTTTTGTCACCCTTCTCTGAACCTTTTCTATGTTTGCTATGTTTTTTTTGAGATGGGGCGACCAGACCTGCATGGATCTATACAAAGATTCAAAAAAGACCTGTTATATGGATATCAGAAATAATAAAAGATCTGAGTGTACCTTCATATGATGCTGTGCTGGATACAGCTATCGTGACTATAAGCCTGTGTATGGGCTTTAAAAATCATTAGGTACCCCAGTGTTTAGATGCAGACTCTTGAAGTGTTCACTATCCACTATGGAATTATTGCTTAGATGATCATAGTGGACAGTGAACAGTGGACCATAGTGGACAGTGAACACTTCAAGAGTCTGCATCTAAACACTGGGGTACCTAATGATTTTTAAAGCCCATACACAGGCTTATAGTCACGCTAGCTGTATCCAGCACAGCATCGTATGAAGGTACACTCAGATCTTTTATTATTTCTGACATCCATATAACAGGTCTTTTTTGAATCTATATTTAACACATGTTATACTATTCAGGGTTCATATAATTAGCGTGGATCTATACAAAGGCATTATGATAGTCTCGAAATTTTCTCGTCCTTTCCAAATAATTCCTAACATTCTATTTGCCTTTTTAACTGCCGCCACACACTGAGCCAAAGATTTCAAGGTATTATCCACAAGAAGTCCTTTTTCTGGGTGATGACACCTAACACTGAACCCAGCATCATGTACCTGTAGTTGGGATTATTTTTCTCTGCATGCATTACTTTGCACTTCTCCATATTAAATCGCATTTGTCATTTAGAAGCCCAGACTCCCAGTCTCAGAAGGTTTTTCTGCTGTTTTAACAACTGAAAACAATTTTGGGTTATCTGCAAGTGTGGTCACCTCATTTGTTGTGCCTTTCTCCAGATCATTTGTGAATAGGCAGTATCCCAATACCTGCAGGCACATTTTGTTACAACAAAATATGAGGAGCCAGTGCAAGCTCTGAGGCATGGAGGGTGCGTTCTGCAGAGAAGGGAATTAATTGCACGCCAGATGAAGTAAAATCAACCAATGACATTTCATCAGTTTTCTATTTGTAATTCTCTTCATGGGAAGACAGATCCAGGCTCTGATACTTTGAATCAGGACCCAGGATGTTTCACATTGATTAATTCAGGTAAATTCTCTTTCAAGCAATAAAATAGTTTCCAATCTTCGCTGTCTGGCTTGATTTTCTGGCTCTGCATGTCTTTTTTTCTCACTCTTTGGGTCAGTCTATTTCTTGTTTCATTTTCTCTCTTTTGTGTTGACTTTTTGTAGGTCTCTCCTCCTGTTTGTGGCCCTTTCTTTTTAAGCTCTGCATTTTTTTTATTGTCTTTTTCCACTTCTCTCTTCCTACCCCTTCTTCCTCCTCCAATTTCTCCCATGGCCTCGTCTCCTTTCCTCTCTCTATCACCATCTTCCTCGTGTACACTCTCTTGCCTCCCCCCCTTCCAATAGTGTCCTCTCTGCTCTTCTCTATATTATCCTACTACTACTTATTCTAAGAGCACTACCGGTCATACACAGCACTGTAGAAAACAAGAGAGAGCTCCTGCACCGTGCAGCTTACAGTCTAGTCAAGACAAGCATATGTGACAATCAAGAGTCTGTGTGGGAAGTGCATTTGTTGTAGAGAATGGTAATGGAATTCAAAAGTGCATGGAACACACACAGAGGAGATCCTTGCCAGCTAGAGAACGGAAATTAAGAAATTGGGTACATTTTCTACCACACCTTGGAGGTAGCCTGCTCAGAGCAACAGTTGATACTGTCCCCTTCCCCCCCCCCCCCCCCCCAACAAAAATAAAAAATAAAAATTTGCTGTACAGACTAGATGGACCAATTTGGTCTTTATCTGCCGTCTTTCACTATGTTGCTGTCTAAGTAGTTAAGATGTAAGGAAGACTTCCTCAAATGATTTTCCCAAATCCTTCTCTTCCCCTTCCTCCATCTTATACCCTCTCCCCTGAACTCTGTGCTCACAGCTAGCTCTTTCCCCTGCATTCTGTTCCCTCCTCCATCTCCACACACTCTGTATGCGCCCCTCTCCTCCTGAGTATTGTCACATCATCTCATTCCCACAGCACTCTCTTTCATTTGCACTATGCTCTTCCCCTGCACTCTCTCCCCCCCTCAGCCCTCTCATTCCTCCTGATGGTGCTCTCTCCTTTTTCCCACATTCCTTATGTAGGTGCTCTCTCCACCCTCTCCTATCCTCCCCTGCTAGCATGAACACCTGGTGCTTTCACCCCTCCCACTCTCGAGCTTGATACCTGGTCTTTTCTCTCTGTTCCCCCTCCTCCAGCTAAATCCCTGGCCTTCACTTACTCGCCCAATTCATTTTAGCTTCCCCCACCCCATCCCCCCTCTCTCTCTCCCTCCTTCCCCAAGCACAGTTGTCCCTCTTGTCCACTGCACCCCCAAGCCAACAGGAAAAGAAAAAGGACCTCATGACTCTCTCTTCAAACCCAGTCCCCCCTGTGCACTTCTTGGCCCCTTCTCCCACTCACCCACCCCCAGAGATCTGAGGCTCTTTCTACTCCTCCCACTCCCCATGGATCTCATGGCTCCCTCTCCCCCCCCGCCATGGGTCTTATGGTTTCCTCTTCGCACCCCTCCCATGTACATCACAGCTCCTCCCCTCTGTAGGCCTCAGGGCAACTTCTCCCTGCCACCTCCCACTATAAGAGAATGCGACAAGGCATTGACTCACTGCAGATGGTGGCAGGTTTTACAAGCACTGGGCTCTGACTTGGAAATGAGGCTGAAGAGAGAGAAAGACAGAAAAGGAGCAAGATCCCACTTACAGTTGTAGGAGGGGACTCGGGGCACAGCGACTCAGACTTGGGGCACAGGCCACATAGGGCCACAACTAATGATGTCCCAACAAACAGCAAATCAAGCATTCTGGGACCCATCAGTTTCTCAAGAGCTGAGAAAACAAGCAGCTATATAGGAGACAAACAACAAATACCTAAGACAACAAGAATCAGGACCTGTCATTTTCTTTGTGCTCTAACAGGTTTGTCTTCTTTTCTCTTGCCCTCTTCCAGCTCTCACAGAGTTCTACTCCAGCTCTAAGCAAATGATAAACCCAAGGGCAGTGGCAGCTGCTCTGCCTTTAAGCTGTCCTTGTCTTTAAAGAGCCTAGAGGAAAAGTCTCATAAATTTGGGTTTCAGGTTCAGTTACTCGCCTTTCGAAGCTCAAGATCAAGGGAAATTAAAATGCAGGTACAGTAAAGTATGTCCCTTCCAGAGGGCTCACAATCTAGGTCTGTACTGGAAGCAATGGAATGCAAGTAACTGGTGCAAGATCACGAGGAGCGTCGGTGGGAAAAGCCCGGCTTCCCTGCTTCTCATCCCACTGCTCTAACCATTAGGCCAATAGCTACACCTCAGCTCCATGCATATGGTGGTCCTTAGTGAGGCATCACCTGAACCCAATGCTACTGAGAAATAGAGCTGTAAATATTTGTAACTAGATAAGCACCTATAGTAATTGGCAGCTGAGTTGACATGATGCACATAGTCAGCATCAGGTTTCCAGGGGTTTATATAAAATGATTCTAAAACTCTGTCAACCCCGCTGCTCAACTCTGTCAAACCTTCTATTAGCACGTCAGTAGCTTACTGCTTTAGGAGTAAAACAAAATTTTAGTGCATAGTTTTAACACGAAGCTCATTACATTGGTCCCATGGGTAAGCATCTGCTCAACTGCCAACTGGTCTTTTTTTGTCGTCATCTACTACGTTATACATCACCATGACTTTAGTGAAGATGAGTGTGGAGAAGGACAGTGCAAGGCGTGAAGAGGCCAACAGATATTCTACTGTTCTTTTTTGTAATCCACTTTGTACAAGCCTATTGAAAAAGCAGAATATAAGTATTACCGGTAAATACAATAAAATAAATAAATAAACAGCAAAGGCATGAGCTGACACTACAGCAACACTGGCTTCACACTCCACAAGCATCTCTTCCCTGCTTTGGATTTCCCAGTCTCAGTACCAGACAGGCCAATACAGAAAGGTGTTCTTATACGGCTAAGTAGCCATGACCCACAGCAGATAGCCATATAATTACTGATTTATGCGTCTATTTAGCAGCTGCTTCCTGCTGCCAGATAAATCTGAATTTATCTGGGTAAGTGGCAGCAGCTGGCTGTCACCACTTACTCAGATAGCCTGTCAGGGATGCCTCCACCCACTTCCCTAGTTAAAATGTGCGTTTGACCTGTGCCGAACACACAGTTTACAGTTTTTACACATTTTTTTTTAACTTCCGAAGCATTACTATATCATTAGCTTACTGCATCGGGAGTTAAAAAAAAATGTTGGTGTTAAAAAATGTGCGCTGAGAACCAGTGCACACTTTATTAGCGCCAAGATTATTGCATCAGCCTGAGAGTAAGCAGCTTGAATCACCGTCACCACCCCCCCCTCCCCAGGCTCTCTCTGGAGTCTCCTCTGCATACGAGGACTGGAGAAGGTAGAAGGTTTACATTTTTCAATCCATTCCACTTAAATTGCTCAAAGACGTTGCACAGGATGGGCTCCAACCCCTGCTGGGACCGATTCCATGTCATTTCGTCCTGCAACTTCTCTTGGTTTCTGAACATTTGATCTCTTCCCTCATCACAGCCATTCAATATCATTGACATGGCGGCCTCATTTAATCTCTTCCATCTGTGCACAGCACGTCATCCAAAGCCTCCCAATGCTGTTCCACAAGTCTTCTGTCATGCCTCCCTTTCTCAGGAGAGATGCAGCCAGAACAGCAGAGGCTTCTCTGCACAAGGGAGGAGAGAGCTAATGAAGGCCTCTACTGCCCCTAGCACACAGCAACAGACTTATCTGCAGCCAGCTAGTACCCAACCCTTCCCGACTGCCTGCAAGTCATATTTAGCGCTTGTCACTAAGAGCCTCAGGCACAAAGCTTTTCTCTTATTCTGTGTCGGGAGAAAAAGGAAATCCGTTCTGTTCTATGATAGGGTGAGAAATCAGCTGAAAACTCCCCATTAGAGATCCTCATTGCAGAGACAAGTCTTGGAGCTCTCCTTGGAAAAGGATATGTGAAGGTTAAAGGATGATGACCACACCTGTTTCTAAGATTATTACTAGGCTGTGATTTAGGGAATGGCATCAGTTATAGTGGGCACTTGGTGTTGGGCGTTACTGAAGGCATGAAATCCCTGCAAGGATATCAAAAGTCAAATTCCTGCTGTCACAGTGTTGATGACAGGTTATACAGTGGAGCACCTTTCATTCGTTATAAAGAAAAAGCTGTGGTCCCCAGGTTCTGTTCTCTTATCCTGAAATCTTATACTATCTGGAATTTGGCACCTCTTGTCTTTAACTTCCTGAGGATTCCCGGGCCACAGCTGCCTCTCTTTCTCCTCACTTCCCACTGTCCACACACAGCACCATCAATTCTCTAATCTGCTTCTTTGCTCCTCTCCCTCCCGTGCAGTTTACAACCTCAGCTCCACCATCTAAACTGTGCCATGCTCCATGGATGAGGTGCAGAACAGGGCATGGTTCAAGCAATTGAGCTAAGACTGTGAACTGCATAGAAAGAAGAGAAGCCAAAGGAACAGGTTTCAGAAACACTGTGCCGCCAGCAGGACGAGGTCTCTGTGGCCTCTGGACGGGTCTTCCCATATTCCAGAAAAGCCTCAGTCCCAATCATTGCAAATAAAAGTGCTCCACTCTACCATATTAACCAAGGAGATGCAGCAGGAATATTTCAGGATGTCCTGTGTCCTTTGTTGGTACACATGGTTATAACAATGTTTGTTATGTGAATTGCTGTTTACAGAAGCCTCAGGTAAAGTAGGCTAAATATGGAGTCAACAAAAAGAAACTAATGGCAGGACAGTTTTCAAAATGCTTGATAGCATCAGAATGTCCTCTAACATCCCTGAGATGAGATTTTAACTGACCCATTTCCCAGGAGGACAGAAAACTAACCAGGGCTTCTAAGTGCTGGAGGTGATGAGGACGTGAAAATTGTGAACCTGGGGTTATGGAGTGCTCTCTCTGTGTGGCACAAATCTAAATGAAATTAGAAGAATGGTTCAAGGGGGGACAGATAGGCCTACAAACAGTGATCATACAAAGTCAATCTCTCTCCAGGAAACTAGGCTGAAAATAGCACGAAGAAGAATAGATTTTTAAACAGAGATTGTCTCCAAACTCACAGCATCTTTCAGCATGAGATAAGAAATCATTTACAGTATCTTTCTGAACAAAAAAAGAAAAAATGCCCAGGAAATACCCTATAATGATTCAGGGTTACCTCACAGTTCACTACAGCATCCCTGGCTATAAAGTCACAATTCAGGCAGTCGACAAAGCAAGATGTTACTCCAAAACAATATATACAGTAAATGACAACAGATAAAGACCAAAATAGTCCAACCAGACTTGACAAGCATGTTGTTCAGGATAATAACTAACTACCGCTCCATGCAGGCTCCCCCCTCTCCTTCTGATGTAACTGCCACTCCATGCAGGTTCCCCCCTTGCCTGCTGATGTAACTGCCGCTCCATGCAGGTTCTCCCCTCTCCTTCTGATGTAACTGCTGCTCCATGCAGGCTCCCTCTCCTTCTGATGTAACTGCCGCTCCATGCAGGCTCCCTCTCCTTCTGATGTAACTGCCGCTCCATGCATATTCCCCCTCTCCTTCTGATGTAACTGCCACTCCATGCAGGCTCCCCCCTCTCCTTCTGATGTAACTGCCGCTCCATGCAGGCTCCCCCCTCTCCTTCTGATGTAACTGCCGCTCCATGCAGGCTCCCCCCTCTCCTTCTGATGTAACTGCCGCTCCATGCAGGCTCCCCCCTCTCCTTCTGATGTAACTGCCGCGCCATACAGGCTCCCCCCTCTCCTTCTGATGTAACTACCGCTCCATGCATGTTCTCCATCTCCTTCTGATGTAACTGCCACTCCATGCAGGTTCTCCCCTTGCCTGCTGATGTAACTGCCGCTCCATGCAGGTTCTCCCCTCTCCTTCTGATGTAACTGCCGCTCCATGCAGGCTCCCTCTCCTTCTGATGTAACTGCCGCTCCATGCATATTCCCCCTCTCCTTCTGATGTAACTGCCGCTCCATGCAGGCTCCCCCCCTCTCCTTCTGATGTAACTGCCGCTCCATGCAGGCTCCTCCCTCTCCTTCTGATGTAACTGCCGCTCCATGCAGGCTCCCCCCTCTCCTTCTGATGTAACTGCCGCTCCATGCAGGTTCCCCCCTCTCCTTCTGATGTAACTGCCGCTCCATGCAGGTTCTCCCCTCTCCTTCTGATGTAACTGCCGCCCCATGCAGGCTCCCCCCTCTCCTTCTGATGTAACTGCCGCTCCATGCAGGTTCTTCCCGCTCTCCTTCTGATGTAACTGCCGTTCCATGCAGGTTCTCCCCTCTCCTTCTGATGTAACTGCTGCTCCATGCAGGTTCTCCCCTCTCCTTCTGATGTAACTGCCTCTCCATGCAGGCTCCCCCCTCTCCTTCTGATGTAACTGCCGCTCCATGCAGGCTCCCCCCTCTCCTTCTGATGTAACTGCCGCTCCATGCAGGTTCCCCCCTCTCCTTCTGATGTAACTGCCGCTCCTTGCAGGCTCCCCCCTCTCCTTCTGATGTAACTGCCGCTCCATGCAGGTTCTCCCCTCTCCTTCTGATGTAACTGCCGCTCCATGCAGGTTCTCCCCTCTCCTTCTGATGTAACTGCAGCTCCATGCAGGTTCTCCCCTCTCCTTCTGATGTAACTGCCACTCCATGCAGGCTCCCCCCTCTCCTTCTGATGTAACTGCTGCTCCATGCAGGCTCCCCCCTCTCCTTCTGATGTAACTGCCGCTCCATGCAAGTTCTCCCCTCTCCTTCTGATGTAACTGCTGCTCCATTCAGGTTACCCCTTTGTTTTCTGATGTAACTGCCACTCCAAGCAGGTTACCTCATGCAGAAAAGTGACAAGGTATCTCCAAAGCTTAATTTTTATCCTTTGCCACCAGGGACCTTCTGTGCTTATCCTACATCCTTTTGAATTCCATTCAATTCTGTGGTGGGTGGTTTAAATTGATTGCTGTAAACTGTTCAGAGCATGTGGTAGGAATGAAACAGTATGTAAACTTTAATAAATATTTTTGTCTTCGTCACCTCCTCTTGGATCACAAAAGATAACAAGGAACATTCAGCATGAGAACATGCTGAATGAACTTTCCTGGACATCGGTCTACAGTGCCCAGGGAAGTCACTGATGCCATTCACTTCACTTTAATGATATTGCTAGGGGGCTGGCAGGGATTTCTTACACCAGTCAGGATGCTAACATATTAGTTTCACTGAAGCCTCCATGATGCCAACTCCCTCAGGTTATTTTCTGCAAAGCACACTACCATGGAGAATAGGATGCAAATCCTACAGCTGCAATGGAGTTGGGGGGTCAGGCCTCTGCCGTTTATCTTCAAATCCTCAGCTTACATCCTCCCTTTGGCTTTATCCTCTCCATTCCCCCGAATCCTCCATGTTACTGTATCTTTCTAAACATTTCTAATCTATGCCTAAGTGTATCTGAGAAGCTCATTATTCTGATAAGTCAAAGTAAGGATCAGCCTGGGACCGGTCAGCTCAAAGTTCTGTGCAGGGTAAGAAAGGGGCACATTTCATATGTGCCAGGCTGGAGAAGGAAAACAATTTTCCCAGCAAACAATGTAAGAACATAAGAAATTGCCATACTGGGTCAGACCAAGGGTCCATCAAGCCCAGCATCCTGTTTCCAATAGTGGCCAATTCAGGCTACAAGTACCTAGCAAGTACCCAAAAACCATATTTTTTGCACTATAAGACGCACCTGACCATAAGACGCACCTAGGGTTTAGAGGAAGAAAATAAGAAAAAAAAAAATTCTGTCCCCATGACTGGTTCCGTACGAGCTCCCCCTGGTGGCCGTCCGTGGGATATTTTTTTCGGTTTTGTTTTTTTTATAGTAAGGCAGAGAACATCCACACAGGTACTCACACTCACTGGTTTTCTCTCTCCCTCACATACATACATAGGCTCTTTCCCCTCCCCACATACATACACAGGCTCTTTCACACTCACTAGCTCTCTCACATACAAGCTCTCCCCCCCCCACACACACACACACTGGCTCTCCCTCACATATACACATACCCTTAGACACTCTCACACTCAGACTCTCTCCCACATCATACACATAGCTCTCTCACACTCACTGACTCTCCTTCACATATAAATACACACAGGCTGCTCTCCCCTCACCCCACTCAACAGACTCTCTCAAACTCTAGGGCTCCTCTGCTGCGGGTGGGAAGGAAGATGCTCGTACATTTGCCCGACAGGACTTAGATATCCTGCTGGCTCTCTACTTACAAGATGTATCGTCTTCTGCTGGCAGAGCTTGAGCTCCCTGCCGGTCTGCTGTTCCCGGGGTGCATCTTCTTCTGTCGCCTGGGCTCCTGCCGGCCTGCTGCTCCTGAGGCATTTCTTCCTTTCTGTTTGGGCTGTGAATACTGTCCTTACTGCGAAGGTCAGCGCAGCACAGGTCAAACATCAGCTGTTTGAACCGTGTGGGCTATGGAGGCTCTTCCAGTTCAAACAGCTGACATTTGACCTGCGCCACCATGCTTATTGGGCTGAGTTGGGAGAAGGAGGAGGGGGATGTCGCGCGAGAGGGAGAGGCGCTACATTCGCTCCATAAGTCGCACAGACATTTCCCCCCCACTTTTGGGGGGAAAAAAGTGTGTCTTATGGAGCGAAAAATACGGTAAGTATATCCCATGCTACTGATGCCAGCAATAGCAGTGGCTATTTTCTAAGAAAACTTGATTAATAGCAGTTAATGGATTTCACCTCCATGAACTTAACTAAACCTTTTTTAAACCCAGCTACACTAACTGCACTAATCACATCCTCTGGCAACAAATTCCAGAGCTTACTTGTGCATAGAGTGAATAAGAATTTTCTCCTATTTGTTTTTTGGGGGGTTTTTTAAATTCTTTATTTTCAAATTTTACCAGGAAAAAAAACCATCCTTACAGAAAATTCAATATCTTATAAGGAAAAAACCCTAAAATATTCAGGTATCATATTTCATATCATATATATATTACAGACATTTAAATTAAAAGAAAAGAAAAATGGCAATTAGGGGGCTGAAGTAGCATATTTCATCAGCAAATAATTATCATATTCTTTAATAATGATAAGCACGCCTGGTATGCTACATCCAAATTTTTCTCTCTCTCAAGCCGGGTCTGTTGAGGTAGTAATGAGGGATCGTCCAGCCAAGAACATTTTTAGTTGTTCGTTCCTGGAATATATAGTTCGTATTTAAATATCTGATACAAGCCTTGCAAGGGTATTTCAAAATGAATTTAATAACTAATTTTACTAATAAAGTAGATGATTTGGATAGAAGAATGGTTTCAGTAGAAGCTAAGCAAAATAAATTGATTGATTCTGATCGAATAACGTCTAAAAGATTAGAATCAGTTGAAAATGCTTTAAGAGCTCACAATTTACGAATATTGAATTTCCCAGTAATTAAATCAATTTCTCTGTTGGAATTATTTAAAGTTTATATGAAACATAATTTGAAAACTCCTGAGCCTGCTCTACCAGTGGTAGTGAAAGCATTCTACCTTCAACAAAGTACTCAGATGGAAGAACAAGTTTCCTCTTTTGATTTAACTGATATATTGGAAATGTCTTCTGAGCAAGATGTCAAACAAAGGAAACCTATGCTGGTGTCTTTCGCGTTTCTATCAGAACAAAATCATGTAATGCGCTTATTCTTTAGAAAGTTTGCTTCTATGGTCGCCCTATATGGATATTCCCAGATGTAATAAAAGCCACGCAGACACGCAGAAAAGAATTCCTAACAATGCGACCTGAGGTTCTAAAACTGGGGCAAGGTTCTCCTATTTGTTTTAAATGTGCTACATGCTAACTTCATGAAGTGTGGTGACAGGAATATTACAGACAGTATATTATTAATACTACAACTGCCAAATGTGGTTCCATAGTGTTAGGGTTGATGGGGTGTGAACCCTTGGTACTGGGAAATGTAGGATGTCAACTTACGAGGAAGCCTATGAATATGTATTCTTTCCAAGAGACGCAGACATGCCTCCTGAAACTCCCTATTGGATTAGCATTGATTGCATCGAAAATTGAGGCCAGGTTATAAGCAGCACCAGAAAGAAGCACCTTTGCTGGTCCAACAGTTTATTGGGATATGCCCTCCAGAAACCATGGTCTTCTGGCCTTTGTTCCTGATCCAGTTGTCTCAGCAATTCCTGTTCCTTCACCTACCGTCACGCCTACTTCATCAGCTCCCAACTCCTGTCCAAGACTAGCCTTTCCAGTTACACTACCTCCTCATCAGGGCAATTCCTGATACGTAGTTGATTAGGAGGAAAGACCACTTGAGGACTGTTGAATCTAACATTGTGCTCAGCTATCCCTACTCTCCCTGAGGGAGTGCTGATAGCAGAAGCTGAATTTGTTGGAGAGTAAGCAGGACTTGCAGAGAAAGAGCACGCCTGGTATGCTACAAAGATTTCTCAGAGGCCTGAAGTATTATATGCATATTTGTGTGCTGGGAAGTATTTTGAGAGTTTGAATTAATCTTGTATGTAGTTTAAGGTTTGAAATTAATTTGGCATCTATAATTGTGTGTGCTGGGAAGTAGACAGAGTTTGCAAAAGTCACTTGCTTGATCTGGAGGTGAGAGCTGGGCAAGTTATCCCTGGTGTTTGAGATTTGAATTCCCCAGTACTGACTGGGTCAATGTCTCATCATGACATTCTAGACAGGTTAACTTTCTAGATGCCATAAAACAGTGGTCCCCAACCCTGTCCTGGGGGCCCACCAGCCAGTCGGGTTTTCAGAATATCCACAATGAATATGCATGAGAGAAAATTTGCATGCACTGCCTCCACAACATGCAAATTTTCTCTCATGCATATTCATTGTGGATATCCTGAAAACCCGACTGGCTGGTGGGCCCCCAGGACAGGGTTGGGGACCACTGCCATAAAAGGCTGCTTCATGGAGTAGCTGTTTCTGGAACCAATGAGAGGCAGGCTACTTTAAATCTAGTCCAGTGTTTTCCAACCTTCTCCTAGAGGCACACCTAACCAGTTGGGTTTTCAGGATATTCATAAAGAATATGCATGAGATAGATTTGCATACTCTGGGTCTCCAATGTATGTCAGCCTATCTCATGCATATTCATTGCAGAAATCCAGAAAACCGGGTGGGTTTCTAGGAGAAGGTTGGGAAACACTAATCTAGACTTCAGTGGAATGTAGGTCCTGTTTCAAGGGGTTATTTTTGGTGAGGCTGCTTAGCAATAGCATTATAATGCAATCAAATTTGACATAATCACTGGAAGGAGGACATTAAGTAAAACTACTGCAGTAGCATAACTTTAAAAACAGAAATTATGATAGAAAGAGGAAATTAGAAAAACAAAACTAAACTAAAAAGGAGTGGATGCAAAAGTTAAAAGAACATAAGAAAATGCCATACTGGGTCAGACCAAGGGTCCATCAAGCCCAGCATCCTGTTTCCAACAGTGGCCAATCCAGGCCACAAGAACCTGGCAAGTACCCCAAAACTAAGTATATCCCAGGTTACCATTGCTAGTAATAGCAGTGGCTATTGTCTAAGTCAACTTAATTAATAGCAGGTAATGGACTTCTCCTCCAAGAACTTATCCAATCCTTTTTTAAACACAGCTATACTAACTGCACTAACCACATCCTCTGGCAACAAATTCCAGAGTTTAATTGTGCGTTGAGTAAAAAAGAACTTTCTCCGATTAGTTTTAAATGTGCCCCATGCTAACTTCATGGAGTGCCCCCTAGTCTTTCTACTATCCGAAAGAGTAAATAACCGATTCACATCTACCCGTTCTAGACCTCTCATGATTTTAAACACCTCTATCATATCCCCCCTCAGTCGTCTCTTCTCCAAGCTGAAAAGTCCTAACTCTTTAGTTTTTCCTCATAGGGGAGCTGTTCCATTCCCCTTATCATTTTGGTAGCCCTTCTCTGTACCTTCTCCATCGCAATTATATCTTTTTTGAGATGCGGCAACCAGAATTGTACACAATATTCAAGGTGCGGTCTCACCATGGAGCGATACAGAGGCATTATGACATTTTCCGTTTCATTCACCATTCCCTTTCTAATAATTCCCAACATTCTGTTTGCATGATGGGTGGACAATGTTTAGAAATACCACCTTGGAGGCCAGATAAAATGTATTCCATGCATTAAAATAGGTGGAAGGGAGACCAAACAGCTGCCAGAGTGATTTAATGATGAAAAAGGCAGTCAAATACAAAAGGACATCTTTCAAAAAATGGAAAGGAGAACCAAATCAGGTAAGAGCATAAGCACAGCCAAATCAGATGTAAAACAGAAGAAAGACAAGCCAAGGGAGAATTTGAGAAGAAGCTCGTTATAGAGGCAAAACTGATAATAAAAACTTTTTCAAGTGCAATTGCAACAAAACACCTGTGAGGGAGCCAGCTGGGCAGCTAGATGACCAAGAGGTAAAAAGGCAGGACAAGAAAACAACAGAAAAGCTGAATGAATTCATTGCCTTGGTCTCTACTGAGGATGCTGGGAACATTCTTTGATGGAGCTGACTCTGAGCAACTAAACCAAGTTCTATGATAATGGAAGATGTAACAGATCAAACTGACAAACTAAAGAGTATCAAATAACCAGGGGTGGATACACAAATTGTATCCACCCCAGAGTCCTGAAAGAACCCAAACTTGCAAACCTTTTACTAGCAATCTGAAACCTATCATTTAAAACAGCCACAATACCCAAAAAAGAGAGGGCAGCCAAAATAACGCATATTTTTTTTTAAAAAGGCTCCAAGGGTGACCCGGGAAAGTATAGACTGGTGAACCTGACATTTTTACTAGGAAAGATAGAAGAAGATATTCTTAAAAACAAAATTAATGGCCATACAGACATAGCTTAATGTGGAAGAGTAAACATCGTTTTAGCAACTGAAAGTCTGGCCTTACAAATCTATTAGTTTTTTGTTTTTTTTTGAAGGTGCAAATAACCAGTTGATATAGTATATTTGAATTTTCAGAAGGGACAAAGTCTTTCATGAGAGACTCCTCAGGAAATTAAAAGGCCATGGGATAAACAGCAATGTCCTATTGTGGACTGGTAACTGGTTAAAAGACAGGAATCATCCGATGTACCTGATGATTGACCTGATTCGATACTTGTATTGAGAATGTCGGTATATAAAAATCCGAAATAAATAAATAAATAAATGATTGGAAGATGGCCAATGGAACTCCGATGTCTAAAATGGGCTCCAGGGGTGATCCAGGAAACAATAGACCAGTCAGCCTGACTTCAGTACCGGGAAAAATCGTACAAACTGTAATAAAGAATAAAATCACCAAACATTTTGATAGACATGGTTTTATGGGACACAGCCAACATGGATTTACCCAAGGGAAGCCTTGCCTCACAAATCTACATTTTTTTGAAGGTGTTAATAAACATGTTGATAAAGGTGAACCGGAAGTTGTGGTGTATTTGGATTTTCAGAAGGCACTCAACAAAATCCTGCATGAGAGGCTTTTAATAAAACTAAAAAGTCATAGGATAGGAGGCAATGTCCTTTTGTGGATTGCAAACTGGTTAAAAGAGAGAAAACAGAGAGTAGGATTAAATGGTCAGTTTTCATAGTGGAAAAACAAACAGTGGAGTGCCTCAGGGATCTGTACTTGGACCGGTGCTGTTTAATATATTTATAAATGATCTGGAAAGAGGTACGAGTGAGGTGATCAAATTTGCGGATGACACAAAATTATGCAGAGTAGTTAAATCTCAAGCGGATTGTGATGAATTGCAGGAGAACCTTGCGAGAATGGAAGATTGGGCTTCCAAATGGCAGATGAAATTTAACATGGACAGGTGCAAGGTGATGCATATAGGGAAAAATAACCCTTGCTGTAGTTACACAATGCTAGGTTCTATCTTAGGAGTTACCACCCAGGAAAGAGATCTAGGCGTCATAGTGGATAAAACATTGAAATAGTCGGCTCAGTGTGCTGCAGCAGTCAAAAAATCAAACAGAATGTTAGGAATTATTAGGAAGGGAATGGTGAATAAAATGGAAAATGTCATAATGCCTCTGTATCGCTCCATGGTAAGACCGCACCTTGAATACTGTGTGCAATTCTGGTCACCGCATCTCAAAAAGGATATAGCTGCACTGGAGAAAGTACGAGAAGGGCAGCTACAATAATAAGTGGCATGGAATGGCTGCCCTATGAGGAAAGGCTAAAGAAGTTAGGGTTGTTCAGTATAGAGAAGAGACAACGGAGGGGGGATAGTTACTCTTGTGAGTACTTGTACCTGTAAATTGCTTTTACTCCTTTACACCTCAAGTGGTTCCCCCATTGTATCCTATGTTGCATTACTCGCAATTTATTAATTTTTATGCATTGTTCCTTGTTCTCTGTAAAGCTCGGTTAGCTACTGTTTTGTTTTATGTGAACCGATGAGATGTTCCCAACGTTCATCAGTATATAAAAGCTTCTAAAATAAAAATATGATAGAAGTATACAAAATCATGAAAGAACTTGAACAAGTTAATGTAAATCTGTTATTTACTCTCTCAGATAATAGAAGGACCAGGGGGCACTCCATGAAGTTAGCAAGAGGCTCATTTAAAACACATTGAAGAAAATTATTTTTCACTTAGTGCTTAGTTAAGCTCTAGAATTCATTGCAAGAGGATGTGGTTACAGCAGTTAGTGTAACTGGGTTTAAACAAGGTTTGGATAAGTTCCTAGAGGATAAATCCATAAACTGCTATTACAGTAATTAATAAGCAATAGTAGCTTATGATCTATCAAATGTTTGGGTACTTGCCAGGTACTTGTGACTTGGCTTGGCCACTGTTGGAAACAGGATACTGGGCTTGATGGACCCTTGGTCTGACCCAGTATGGCATTTCTTATGTTCATATGTTATGTAAGAAACAAAAGGAAGGACTGAATGGTCAGTTTTCCAAATCGAGAAAGGTCATTGGTTGAGAAACAAAAAGCTACATTGGGACCTGTGCTGTTTTACATTCATAAATGATCTTGAAAAAGAGAATAACGAGTGAGGTGATCAAATTTACAGGTACCATAAAATTATTAAAAGTTGTTAAAACAGCAGCAGATTGTGAGGAACTGTAGAAGGATCTTGCATGACTAGAAGATTAGGTATCTGACAGCTGAAATTTAGTGTGGAAAAATGCAAAATGATGCATACAAGAAAAAATATTTCCAACTACATGTACACAACTTTGGATTCCATACCACCACCACCACCCAGGAAAAGGACCTTGGAGTTACTTTGTACAGGTCTGGTTGCCCCACCTCAAAAAAGATATAGCAAGGGGCCAAGATGGTGGCATATGTAGCATCCGTCGGGGCTAGATGGCTTCGCCCCGTTTGCCTCACCTTATTCACGGCTCCACCCGCTCACCTAGGAAAGATGGCTACCGCAGCCTCTACAAGCCAACCTCTCCGGCGTCCCCGGAATGGCTATGGTGCAGCTTCCCGCCATTGCTCCTCCTAGGTACCCACTAGGGTGCACGCGCGCAACCCATGTCTTTATGCCTCACTTGGCGCGAACCTCTAGGGCATTCCCTCATGCTGACATCACGCCATCCGGGTATTTTACCTTCACTAGTTTGCTAGCTCTTTGAGTTAGCAAGGACTCAAATTCGTTCTTGTCTACGTTATTCTGCCGATTCCGTGCTGCCGCTGGAAGCTCTCTCTCTGCCCTTCGGGGTAACTGCTAACCTGGGTGCCCACTCCTCGGGGGCCCTCTGCTTTATTTCAGGTGCCCGCTCCTCGAGGGCCTGCTCTCCCTGCCTCGGTGCCTGTACCTTCTTCAACATATCTGATGGAATCGCATATCAACAGCAACACCTAGTGAGTACTCTAACTCTCAGTCTCTCTCATCCACAGTATCTCCTAGCTGGGAAACCTGCTGCGGAACCTCCTATTATCATCAAAGAGAGAAAGGCTCCCCTCTGCCGAGGTCCCTGAGACTGCAACTACCAGACTGCCTCACTACTGCTACCTCTGGTGGCTCTCTTCAAGCTGTTTAATAAAAGATCTGTGTCTTGTGCATTACGAGTCTAGCCCAGTGCTGTGGCTCCTCATGGGGCTCCTCCTCGTGGGCGTGGTCATCTCCCACAGCACCCAAGGATCCACCAAAACACACTTAACCATAACAGCGTAAACCAGACATGGCTCAAATGCTCTCCCATTTTTCCTAGTATTATCGCAACAATGCCGTCCAAACGAAGGGGGAAGTTCATGTCTTCCCTCTGGACACTTCTCTCCCTAGTGGACAGCATTTAATAACATCTTATTCATCTGGAGTGGAAGCAAATGTGGGGGTACCATGACTCGCTGCGAAGTCCGGTGAGGGAGCACTGGTATCACCTGGGGAAATTACACTGAGTCCCCCAGATCTTCGGCTCCTGCTGGCACCAACCATTGCCAATCTCACACTCGGACTTGCAGTGCAGAGAGATGACGTGACCCATGTGCCTGCGGGGGGGGGGGGGGGGGACGCGAGGAGGGGTTGGAATGGAGTTCTGTCGGCGTCGTCTCCGCTCTCCCTGAGCTTGCCAGAGGTTTTGTTCTCTTCTGATGCTCCCTGTATGGTTTCCTCTTCTCCAGCTGAAACCCAGGAGGACCGGGAGAAGATTACTGCAGTGTCGGCGAGAGGTACTCCAGGAGTAGTCTCTCTTATCATCCTCCACCCAAACCAGCTGTGGTCACCCTTGATGCCCTATGGGACCTAACAGTAGGGTTTGGAGGATCCTTGAAAGAATGCCAAACTAAGATTGAGACTCTTACTACAAAGGTGAACTCTTTAGAGGTTAAGTTTAATGATCAAATTCATGACTTTAAATCTCAAATATTGGCATCGGAGGCATCTGTTTCTCAAATTCAGTCCTGCAACTTTAAATTGATTAAAGATTATGGTAACTGTTCTCATAGACTGGAATTTTTGGAGAATCACACAAGGCATTTAAATCTCCGCTTCTTGAATTTCCCTAAAGTGATAGGGGAAGATCCTTATCGCACTTTGAAGAAATTTTTCCTAGAAATCTTGAAATTTGAAGCGGAGAAAGTTCCTTCGATTAATAAATTGTTTTTCCTTCCAGGAACTAGTAAAGAGACACTATTCTAGAAACAGACAATCTAATGCCACTGCAAACCTAACTCAGTTTCTTGAGGACTCTATAGTTGAAATTTATGAACGATCAACACTCCTTTTTCCTTTTATATCAAAACAAGAATTGAGCGTAGTTATGAAGAGGTATTTTAAGAATATCTCTACTCAGTACGTATTTTTCCAGACTTCACTAGAGCCACTCAAGAAAGGAGGCGTGATTTTCTTGAATTAAGATCACAGATTATTTCATTTGTATTACGATACCCATTGCATTAAGATACTCATGTAAATGTGTTATTTGTTATTCGAATGTTTTGTTTTCTTTCTTCCAGAGCAGCTAAAATCCCTCATTAATTCCAGGATTATTCCATCTTCTTTACCTGGGGAATGATAGGTCTAATGATCCACAGATTTTGGTCTGCCGTAACACATTAAGCCTGTTTCCACTTAGAGGTTCCCTATATCTCCCTTCTTTTTCTGGCCCTTCTAAAATTACCTTATGGAAAAGTGTTGTATCTTTGAATTTGTTTTCTTATTTGTATAATCTGACGGGATTTTTTCTGATACACCATTTTTGTTTTCTGAAGAAAGGTTATATCTTGCTTGTATTTGTTGAAAAGGGAAGTGATTATCCCCTTGTACAGGTCCTTGGTGAGACCTCACCTGGAGTATTGTGTTCAGTTCTGGAGACCGTATCTCCGAAGAGACAGAGACAAGATGGAGGCGGTCCAGAGAAGGGCGACCAAAAAGGTGGAAGGTCTTAATCAAATGACTTATGAGGAGAGATTAAAGAATCTAAATATGTACACCCTGGAGGAAAGGAGGAGCAGAGGTGATATGATACAGACTTTCAAATACTTGAAAGGTTTTAATGATCCAAAGACAACGACAAACCTTTTCCGTAGGAAAAAAATCAGCAGAACCAGGGGTCACGATTTGAAGCTCCAGGAAGGAAGATTTAGAACCAATGTCAGGAAGTATTTCTTCACGGAGAGGGTGGTGGTTGCCTGGAATGCCCTTCCGAAGGAAGTGGTGAAGACCAGAACTGTGAAGGACTTCAAAGGGGCGTGGGATAAACACTGTGGATCCATAAAATCAAGAGGCCGTCAATAAAGAGTGGGTGGCTCGCCAGAATGACGGCTACTGCCTGGAGATAATACCCTTATTCAATAAACATACACATGGTTACTGTGACTCCAACATCGCTCTAAGCTACAACAGCAAGAGGAAATGTGGAAAAAAGGATTCGCACTCACAAAGCGGGGAGTAGCTGGCTTGTTACGGCGGTTACTACCCCAAACCAAATAAGCCTGATACTTCACTTTCAATGCATATCCAGCATAGCTCTCTGCTTCAACGGCAGGGAAGAAGAAAAACTGATACTTCACGCATATCCAGCATAGCTCTCTGCTTCAAAGGCAGGGGAGAAGAAAAACTGATACTTCACACATATCCAGCATAGCTCTCTGCTTCAACGGCAGGGGAGAAGAAAAACTGATACTTCACGCATATCAAGCATAGCTCTCTGCTTCAACGGCAGGGGAGAAGAAAAACCGATACTTCATGCATATCAAGCATAGCTCTCTGCTTCAACGGCAGGGGAGAAGAAAAACTGATACTTCACGCATATCCAGCAGAGCTCTCTGCTTCAATGGCAGGGGAGAAGAAAAAAGGATTCGCACTCACAAAGCGGGGAGTAGCTGGCTTGTTACGGCGGTTACTACCCCAAACCAAATAAGCCTGATACTTCACTTTCAATGCATATCCAGCATAGCTCTCTGCTTCAATGGCAGGGGAGAAGAAAAACTGATACTTCACGCATATCCAGCATAGCTCTCTGCTTCAACGGCAGGGGAGAAGAAAAACTGATACTTCACGCATATCCAGCATAGCTCCCTGCTTCAACGGCAGGGGAGAAGAAAAACAACCAATAAGGGCTGAATAACATAGTCTGGGTAAAACAAATAAGCATGGGTGTAGCTTGCTTATTGCGGCGGTTACTTCCCCTACTACCCCTAACTAATCAAGCTTGATATTTCACTTGGATGCAGCTCCAACACTGCTCTCTACATTAATGGTGGGGGTGGAAGGGAAATAGAACCAAAGAGCTAAGAGAAACAGATAAGTATGAGAAAAAAATGTGTGAAGCTTGCTGAGCAGACTGGATGGGCCGTTTGGTCTTCTTCTGCCGTCATTTCTATGTTTCTATGTTTCTAAAAATAAAATGGAATAAAAAAAGATACAGCAAAACTAGAAAAGGTACAGAGAAGGGCAACAAAAATGATAAAGGGGATGGAATGGCTCCCCATGAAGACAGAGGCTATTGGGGTTAGGGCTCTTCAGCTTGTAAGAAAGACGGCTGAGAGGGGACATGATACAAGTTTATAAACTGAGTGGAGTGGAATGGGTAAATAAAGGATCGTTATTTACCCTTTCAAATAATAATAATAAAAAAAAAAAAGGCGATAGTCCATGAAATAAATAACCAGCAGATTTAAAGTAAATCGTAGAAAGCACTTTATCATTCAATGCACAATTAAGCTGTAGAATCTGCTGGCATAAGGCATGATCAAGGAGATGAAAATAGTGGTGATCCGGGGGTGGCAAACTAACAATAGGTATCTGGAGCCAATTCTGTAAAAGGGAAAAATATTCCTTCCCAATCCCAGATCTGGCAATTAGCTCCGAATCACTAGGTTAGCATATTCCCCGAGAGTGAGGATATAGGTAACCACAAAACCCAACAGTATCTTTTTCTTCATAAAATAAAAAGTGTCCAATTTACTTGTGAATGAATGCAGTCTTGAAGCCAGTACTACTTCCCCATTCTCGGGCTGATACAGTAAAGTGCTCTCCGGCGGAGCACACTGTTAGCCCGCGTTTGGCCGCGTGTTTTCGATGCGCTATTTTTACCCCTTATACAGTAAGGAATAAAAGCGCGTCGAAAACATGCGGCCAACCCCCCCAAAACTAATAGCGCCCGCAACATGCAAATGCATGTTGATGGGCCTATTAGTTATTCCCGCGCGATTCAGAAAGTAAAATCTGCAGCCAGGCCGCACATTTTACTCTCAAAGATTAAAGCCTGCCAAAGGCAGGTGTTAATTTCGGCCGGCACCGAGGAAATGTACAGAAAAGCAGAAAAAACTGCTCTTCTGTACACCCTCCGACTTAATATCATAGCGATATTAAGTCGGAGGCCCCAAAAATAAAAAAGAATTAAAAATAAAAAAAATTTAAAAATCTGCCCGCGGCCTGCGGGTTGGAAGACGGACGCTCAATTATACCGGCATCCGTTTTCCGAACCCGTGGCTGTCAGTGGGTTCAAGAACTGATGCCAATAAAATTGAGCGTTGGCTGTCGCCACTTCTGTCTAAAAGGAGGCGCTAGGGACGCGCTAGTGACCTTAGCGCCTCCTTTCACCGCGGGCCCTCATTTCCATAAATTTATTTACTGGATCGCACACCCAGAGAGTGGCCTGGGCATTCGCCCGCTCTCCCTTGAAGTTTTATGAATCGGCCCGTCTGTGAGTAAAAGATCCCTTACATAGAGGTGACCTGTTGTCCCTGAGCACACAGAAGCAAATGCCTCTTTTACTTTGGTTTCTCTCTGGAGTATTTCAATCCTCTTTTTGGCTGGGAGCTAAGTACAGAGTTGAGCCAGGGGCTGAGAATACTTCCTTCCTGGCCTTTAGGCTGAGTCTTGACAACCCACATAATATCGAGGGTTAATGCCCAGCAGATACAATCCCACGGAGGACAGGATGCTGCTATGACCTTTGCAAAAGCAGGAGGGTTAAGCCTCCTGCAAGAAAAAATTCTTCTCTTCTTCCATCTTTTACCCTTGTCCCTATTTCTCTAAGAAAAGAATAATTAAAAGTTTTTAGATGCAGTAGGAATAAAACCAGAACTGGCTCAGCCTTTCTTAGCACATGGAGCTGGTTAGTCACCTTACTTCAGAAGCAGGTGTGGATCTACCTGTAAACTCTACAGAGCAGGAAGCTCCACCTATCTCCCCGCAGTTTTCCGTTGTATACCTCTCTCTTGGTCTTATCATCTGTTCTCCTTTCCCTGCACACCAGCAGCATTTTATTAATATAGAAAACAAAAGAAATGTATAAAGAAAAAGAGATTGCTTGTTGATAACAGTGATACTTCTTGTGCCCTTTGACAAGAAAATTGCACCCTCAAAACATTCCTGTCTGCCTTCTGCAAGGCTGTGACCTCATCGCAAGCAGTAAACGGATTATAAAAGAAGAAATGGTCCATTTAAACTCCTGAGTCTCCGTCATCGGTGCTGTTGGCACGGATGTGCAGGAATAGTACATTTCATTACAGCCCACAGCAGTTCATCAGAGGTGAAAGACACAGATTCCATGATCGGGATCACGCCATAATCACAAGAGACAGGGTTGAGCCAGACCTCCCTCCCACTGCATCCACGGCCATGAGGTCTTCTTTCAAGCCTCACTGATCCAGGAGTGGCTCAACCTGTCCTCCTGACATGGCACTATCAGGTCACCTTATCATCTGGAACCCAGATCTCTCCATTTAAGTAAGTAATCTCTTGCTCAAAGTAGCTGATGCTGTTTCAGCCTAATGCAGATTTGAAGGGGGCAATAAACAGCTGCATGTGTTCATGCAAGCTCTTCATTACCAATAATCAAAGCAAAAGTCTGCATAGGTTTTGGCTTTGGTTATTGCACCCAGAAAAATATTATCTATTTATATCATAGAAAATTATCAGACTGAAGCAATATAGTGCGCTTAGGCTAGCACACCGGGTAACACTCTATTGGACGCGCATTTTGGACATGCTAAAATAACCCTGATGCAATATGGGGATTAGCGCGTCCAATCAAGCGCATAGCTAATAGTGCTCATCACATAAAATTCGATGTAGATGAGGCTATAAGCTATTACCCTGCTATGCTAAAAATTGCCGCGTGGCCAAAATGCCCATTTTAACATGGCAAATTTAATGCCTGCCCGGGAGCTGGCGTTAAACCATGCCATGGCTCAAGGCCTCACCAAAAAAAAAAAAAATGTTTTGCTTTCTATGATTCCACCTATTAGTATTGTTGTGATATTAAGTAGGAGGAACCTCAGAAAGCAGAATCATGCTGCACTCGAGGGCTCAACAAAAAAAAAAAAAATCCTGCTTTCTGTGGTTCCTCATAGGGAGAACCACAGAAAGCAGAGTTGCTTACCTGTAACAGGTGTTCTCCCAGGACAGCAGGATGTAGTCCTCACATGTGGGTGACGTCACTGGACGGAGCCCTATCACGGAAAACTTTTCTGTCAAAGTTTCTAGAACTTTTGACTGGCACACTGAGCATGCCATAATCTCTGTAGCCACAGGGGTCTCCCTTCAGTCTCGTTTGTAGCAAAAGGTGCAAGCGAAAAAATAAAATAATAAAACGTTTCAGACCCAACTCCACGGGGTGGCGGGTGGGTTTCGTTAGGACTACATCCTGCTGTCCTGGAAGAACACCTGTTATGGGTAAGCAACTCTGCTTTCTCCCAGGACAAGCAGGATGGTAGTCCTCACATGTGGGTGATTAGCAAGCTACAGACTGACTCATATTTGTTTGGACCAACAGTGTACAACTTGTGCAACAGGCACAACAACTGGCGTACTGTTGGGAAAAATGAGGCAGCCTGAAAATCACAACAGATTGGATGTGGAAGGAGTTGGGATTAAACTGGAAATAAGTTCTTCAAGACGGACTGGCCAAAGGCAGAGTCTTGATGTCCTTCCTTGTCCAGACAGTAATGTGTTGCAAATGTGTGAAGAGAGCTCCATGTTGCAGCTTTGCAGATGTCAGCCATCGGTACTGAACCATAGTATGCTACTGAGGTTGCCATGGCTCTTTCTGAGTGCGCCTTCACTCGTCCATGGAGAGGAAGGCCTGCTTTTTCATATCAGAATTTGAAACAGTCTGCTAGCCAGTTGGAGAGAGTTTGTTTGCCAACTGCAACTCCTAGACTGTTTTTGTCAAAAGAAAAGAGTTGGGTGGAATTCCTATGGACTGCAGTGCGGTCTAGGTAAAATGCAAGTGTATGTTTACAATCCAAGGTGTGCAAAACTCTCTCGCCCTGTTGAGAGTGAGGCCTTGGGGAAAAATGTAGGCAAGACTATAGACTGATTCAAGTGGAAGGCAGTAACCATCTTGGGAAGGAATTTAGGGTGAGTAAGTAGGACCACTTGGTCATGTAGGAACCTGGTATAGGGTGAGTATTTAACAAGTGCTTGCAACTCACTAACCCTTTGAGCAGATGTAATGGCTACTAGGAAGAGAACTTTCCATGTAAGAAATTTAACATCGCAGTAGTGCAAAGGCTCAAACGGGGAGCGCATGAGCCTTGTAAGTACTACATTTAGGTCCCATTCAGTGACTGGTGGCCGTAAAGGGGGCTTGAGATGTAGTAGGCCCCTCACAAATCTACTCACAAGGGGTTGTGCTGTTACCGGGGCATTCCCAACTCCTCACTGAAGAAGTCTGGAGACCAGAGTCTGAAAGGTGCCAGAGATAGTCTAATAGAGATGGCGTGGGGCAGGAAAAGGGGTCGATAGCTTTTTGCGTGCATCACGTGGGGAATCTTTTCCACTTAGAATGATAGGATTTTCGTGTGGAAGGCTTTCGTGAGGCTACAAGCACTTGAGAGACATCAGTTGAAAGCTGAGCAGTTGGAGGATCAAGCTTTCACTATCCAGGCTGTGAGGGATAGGGTCTGAAGGTTCGGATGGTGTAACATGCCTTGGTTCTGAGTTATGAGAGTGGGCACTGTGTGCAGGTGAATGGGTTCTCTGATCGAGAGGTCGAGAAGCATGGGAAACCATACTTGTCGAGGCCAATACGGGGCTATGAGTATCATTGACCCTTTGTCCTGTTGTAGCTTCATGAGAGTTTTGGCTATAAGCAGTATCGGGGGATACGCATATAGGAGGCCTATGTTCCAGGGGCGAGCAAAGGCATCCATGGCTAACTTGTTTTGTTGCCTGTGCAGGGAGCATAATTTGTCCACTTTGTAATTCAGTTCGGATGCAAAGAGGCCCATTGTTGGTTGACCCCCAGTGTTGGAAGATTTTGGTCACTACCACAGGATCCAGAGACCACTCGTGGGGATGGAACTGTCGGCTGAGGTGATCTGCTACTACGTTCTGCATGCCTACCAGATAAGTGGCTCGTAGATACATGGAGTGTGCAAGGGCCCAGTCCCAGATCTGCGCAGCTACTTGGCAGAGGAGATAAGAGCCTGTGCCCCCCTGCTTGTTCAAGTACCACATTGCAACTGTGTTGTCTGTTTGTATGAGAACAGTCTTGTTTGAAAAGAAGTCCTTGAACACATATAGAGCATAACGTATAGCTCGAAGCTCTAGGAAACTGATCTGAAACATTGTTTCGAGCGGTGTCTAAGCACCTTGAGTTTGAAGATTGTTCACATGAGCTCCCCAACACAAGGTGGATGTGTCTGTGGTCAAAGTTATCTGTGGAACTGGTTGCTGAAAAGATAGACCTGTTAGCAAGTTAACTTTGTTCATCCACCAGAGAAGCGAGAAACGAGAGTGGTGGGTTACATGAATCCAGGATGAAAGTGGTTGAGTGGCTTGGAGCCATTGAAATTTCAAAGTCCATTGAGTTATTCTCATGGCCAATCTGGCCATAGGAGTGACGTGGACCGTGGAAGCCTTGTGTCCCAGCAACTTTAAGAATTGATGGGCTGAGGCCGTTTTCTTTGTGCGCAGAGATACAGCAAGTCTGGAGAGTGTGTCTGCGCGGTCGTTGGGCAGGAAGGCCTTTGCCACTGTGACGTCCAAATCTGCTCCAATGAAAGTCAGGAGGTGAGATGGAGTCAGTTCAGATTTTTGGAAGTTGATGAGAAATCCCAGAGAATGTAGCAGATTGATAGTGAGCTTGACAGCGTCGAGAGCTCCTTGCCTGGATTGTCTCTTGATGAGCCAGTCGTCCAGATATCTGAAGACATGTATGCTTTTCTTGCGTAGATGGGCCGCAGCCACTGCTAGGCACTTTGTAAATACATGGGATCCCGAAGCAAGTCCAAAAGGCAGGACCCGGTACTGAAAGTGTTTATGTCCCATGAGGAAATGCAGGTACTTGCGGTGAGGTGGGAATATTGGAATGTGAGCGTAAGTATCTTGAAGTTCCAGAGAACAGAGCCAATCTCCTTTTTTGCAGAAGGGGAAGCATGGTGCCCAAGGACACCATTCTGAATTTTTCTTTTCGTAGAAATTTGTTGAGATTGCGGAGATCTAAGATGGGGTGGAGGCTGCCTGATTTCTTTGGAATGAGAAAATAGCAGGAGTAGAACCCTCTGCCCTGCTATGCTCGGGGAACAGGTTCCACAGCCCTGGCGCCCAGAAGAGTGGACAGTTCTGACTCTAGAAGACCTTTGTGATCTTGCATCCACAGATGATTTGGTGGTAAGTATGGGGGTACCATGAGGAAATTTAGATGGTATCCCTGGGTTATGGATATAACCCATTGGTATGTGGTTATGTTGAGCCAGTTGGTCATGAAGTGGTGAATTCGACCTCCTACTAACAAATCTGGTTTTGGATTTATGGAGGGACTGCTGTTCTCTAGATGACTATTCTAAAAATTCCATCTTTATTTTATTTTTATATCTTATTTTGTTAAATTAGAAATATTTGTAAACAGTTTTGATCAAATTTTATTTGCTATAACGATATATAAGAAGTTTTAAATAAATAAATAAATAAATATGCCTCAAAATCCAGAGGCCTGGCCTGTTTGCGGTGGTGGCTGAGGCCTGGATGTCTTGGGCTGTCGAAGATGTGTTTTCTGAGATGGTCTAGTTGGCCTCATAAGAGATGCAGGTAGGTAGTATCTGCGTGGGCGATAAAATTGTTTCCTAGGGTCCCTTCTAGTGGATCTTTGTTCAGAAGAAGGGGCCTTCGCAGTCACTGTGGATAATTGTCGAAGGGTCTCATTATGGTCTTTTAATTGAGCCACTGCATCTTGTATCTTGTTGCCGAATAGGTTTTCACCGGTACATGGCAAATCAGCAAGTTTGTCTTGGACTTCAGGTCTCAAGTCAGAGGCTTTTAGCCAGGCCCACCTCCTGGTGCTGATTCCTGTTGCTGACATGCGAGAAGCTGTTTCAAAGGAGTCATACGCAGCATGAACCTCATGTTTGCCAGCCTCAAGGCCTTTATGTAGTATGGCGTTGAGACTATCTTGTTGCTGTTGGGGAAGAGAGTCAGCTATTCCCTGAACCTGCTTCCAGAGATTTCTTTGATACTGTGTCATGTAAAGTTGGTATGCAGCTAGGCGTGACACTAGCATAGAACCTTGAAACATCTTGTGACCTAAGATATCAAGGAACCTTTGGTCCTTGCCAGGTGTTGAAAAGTGTGGTCGCAGTCTTCTGGCCTTCTTTTGTGCAGACTCAACTACCACCGACTGATGGGGCAGTTGTGGTTTATGGAAACCATGAATATGTTGGACAAGATAAGTCACATCTGTCTTCTTATTCACAGGTGAACAGCACAAGGATGTTCCCAGAGACGATGTTGCAGATCTGCTAGCACTTTGTGTACTGGTATAGCCATCACTTCTTTTGGTGCATCCACAAATTGGAGAACCTCTAATGTTTTGTTGCGTGTGTCCTCTTCTGTAATAAGTTCAAAGGGAATTGTCTCTGACATCTCCCTAATAAAATTGTCAAAGGAGAAATCCTCTGGGGGAGATTTTCTCCTTTCTTCTGGAGGACATGGTTCTGATAAGATATCCTCCGTGGATGTGACGGTAACATCTTCCCATGTGCCAGAAAAGGTCTCTTGTCGAGATCCTGAAGGAGGGAAGAAGATTGGTACGGTAGGACGGGTTGGCACCAATAGATTCTTCGATGGCCTCGTTGGAAGATGCTGTGGCACCGATGCGGGTTTTGGCGGCACCATAGGCATCGATGGAAAAAAGGGCCTCTCGGTCCTGAGAGCCCTGATGGACCAGGCATCGGTTCAGGCATCGGTGACAGAGGACTGGAATCCATACCTTCGTCATCTGAGGACCCCCGGGAATCTGGGATTTCAGAGGCTTTGCAGGTTGCTTTGGCATCGGTGGCCCAGGTTGTGTTGGAAGGGCACCGATGAGTGTATCCAGCCTGGTTAGCAATGGTGCAAATATCGATAGCTCCAGTGTCTGTGCTGGTATGGGGCCTGGCATCGATGGCTGTAGGTCTCGGAGAGCATCGAGCATTGCCTGGCGGATGAAACTGTCCAGTTCCTCCCTGAAAGCTGTTGTACATATCGCAGCTACAGGGGGTGGGCAGGCTAGGCGCTACTGGCACCTTCACAGGGACTTGTGGGGGGCTCAGTACCCGGCACCGATATCGGTGGGGATCGCCTTGGTTTTTCGGGTGGAGAGGGTGTTGGAGGCTCCTCCTTCTTCGCAAGCAGCTCGATAGCCATTGAAGCCAATGCAGGGTCGGTGCCGGCACCGGAGGTCGAGTCGCGTCACTGTTGGTGCTTCCCTCGGTGCTCGGTCCGGTCTTTCCCCAGCACCGAGGTAGATGATGTGGATGCCTTAGACAGAGTCAGTGATGGACAGTCACCACTGCTCTGGTGCTCCTGGCGAGGTTTTATGACTAACTTTTTCGATGGTCTTGCCAATGACGATTGGGTGGACGTCGATGGAGTCAACTTGATTTTGAATAGAGTCTCCATCTTGTCGAGGCGAGCCCGCCTACCCTTCGGAGTCATCTGGGCACAACTTGGGCAGTTAGACACGTCGTGTGATGAGCTGAGGCACAGCACACAGACATGATGTGGGTTGGTAATCGACATGGTTTGGGGGCACTCCGGACATTTTCGGAAACCTGTTGCCATAATGGCAGAGTTGAGGCCCAAAAACGGTCGATGGCCTGCGGACACCGAAAAAGATGGGAGCGGGAATTGACCGGGAATAGTGAACTTACTCACCGAACGATGGAAACACACTATCCCAATGGGAGACCCCTATGAGGGAATGTTTTTTGAAGTAAAAAATTAATTTTTTCCGTGAGGAAAATTGTGCGAGAAATTCTCTCAGAGCTCCTAACTGCGAGGTAAACTACAGCGCAGAAAAAAAGAGACTGAAGGGAGACCCCTGTGGCTGCAGGGATCATGGCATGCTGGGCATCCTCAGTGTGCCAGTCAAAAGTTCTAGAAACTTTGACAGAAAAGTTTTCCGTGATAGGGCTCCATCCAGTGACGTCACCCACATGTGAGGACTACCATCCTGCTTGTCCTGGGAGAAAGCAGCATCCCTGAGGTCTGGCCCAAATGGAAGCCCTGTCAGCAGTAAATGAAGGAGTGAATAAATTATTAAGTGACAGGCACTTAATATTAATTTATTTACTCCTTCACTTACTGCTGATTTATCCATTCATTGTCACGTCAGTAAAAGGACCAATCGCCTTTCAAAAGGCTATCCTGAAAGTATCAGTGAAAAGGACCAATCGGGAACAGCCCTGCCAGGGGTGGGGAGGAAGCTCTGGCCAGGCTGTTGTGGGCACACATCCACATCCCCTGTACACCCATTGCAGAGCACTAGGGACACACAAATTATTCATTGCTCGCCCCTTTTAGCGTGGCAACTCATTTGCCTATTGCATCGAGCGCCCACGAGAGGTGAACATGTGCACATTCAAAAAAGTGTGCCCAGTTTGGATGCATGTTTTTTTACACAATGATACTGCATCGGCCTCTTTGTGGGCACACTTGAATAACCAAAACTACACACATTCATCCTCTCTCTGCCCTGGAACAACTCCAAAATCTTTGGATAAAAGCTAGCATATTTCTGAACAATAGACAAGTTGGGCAATATTCAAAGCCCCATTTCCTCAGGTAAAATACAGAAAGGGCTGCAAAATATTTACTTCTTCCATTTATGTACCACCTTATTTATATGAGACTCCAAGCAGATGTTAGGAACACGGCCGAGAGCAGCCCAGGACACTGTCAGCATGCTCCCGCAGCTAGGATACTGCCATATCTTTAACGCTGCTGGGTGCAGCCCCACACACCGCCATGCTGCTCCTGTCCCGGTACCTCCTTAGGCATGCATGCATGCATCTGCACACACTATATGGTTCCTGCAGCTGGAAACGCCAAGCGGCGCCTTCCGATGACATCAGGCCAACCAGCCTATTTAAGCAAGGACATCGCAGCACTACCTTGCTTCAGCATTGGGCCTCCTGCCTTAGAGTGTGTGTTGCCTAGCACTCCTGAATCCTGCGTTCCTCTCTCATATCCAGCCTTGCCCATTGTATCTTCATCCATCCTTGGCCTGACTCTCCAGATCTTGACCTCTTGCTTGGATCTGACCACAATTGCTAGCTGCCTGCCCTTGGCCTGTCTCTGACTCCGTTAGTCTGCTGTCTGCCCTGACCCCAGTGTGCTTTTGGACTTTAGCTATTTTCACCGCCCTAGAGACCCGCCTAAGTCCTGCCAGCCGCCAGGATCCATGGGCTCTACCTGCGGGGAAGAGGACTGGTAAAGATGATGCTACAGGGAGTGTTTGTCAGCTGCTGGTGAAGGCCTCATGGGTTCGCCCATGATGTTGCATCAACTATGCCACAGCAAAAAGATCTCACATACCAGTTACTCTTCACAACAGGTTTACAAAAACATATAAAATAAAAATTACAAAATTATATTTCCACAATGCCACACGCAATGCATATGATAAATATACTAAACAAAATATTCTTCATAAAACCAAATCTGCAATCAAAACTATTGCACGGAAGACAAGATGGTGGCATAGAGGAGGTCATGTTTGCTTGTTGCTCCTGACTACGATATTTACCTGTTTCTTCAGAAATGCCATTGAAGAGAAAGGGAAGAGTGAGGATCTTCCCCCCGGACTCCTCCTCTTTATCAGGGCAGCAAGTTATTATAATTTATATGACCTCATCAGCAGTTCTTCAGGACACCAAGGACCCTGTTGGGCGATGGAGCACAGCGAGCGCCGGCAGATGAGGTTTCCCTTAGCCCAGAGTTCTGGGCTCCCCCCGGCACAGAAAGATGATTGAATGCACGGCACCACAGTTGTATCTACGGCGGAGGGGGCCGCTCCTTCGAACCTTGCAGTTTTTATTGGATTCGAGGCCTCCTATTGATGTCAGCAAAGAAGCAGACAGGAATCCTTCCCTAGCCCCTGCCACGACTGGTTGGTTTAATATGGAGCCTCCCCGGGAGGCTCAGAGTGTCTATGGCAGTGAGTTGTTCATTCTTCCATTGTGCCCAGAGGTGGTGACTCTCGAGACTATTTGGGATTTGGTTGCTGGATTTGGGAGTTCCCTCAAAGTTCTTAATGATGATAGATCTTTTCTCTTCTGTCATCAAAAATCATCAGAACTCCAGGAGCAAGTGACTGTAATTAATTCTTAATATTTCTAAAGCTCAAGATATTCTTCATTCAATACAGGAGTTTAATGCCACCATGGAGAGAGATCACAATGCTATTTCTATGCATATTGAGTTTTTGGAGAACAGTGTGAGCCATTTAAATCTACGTCTCCTGAATTTCTCCAAACTTTTAGGGGAAACTCCATATGTTACTCTAAAGAGATACTTTCAGGAGGTTTTAGGTTTTGCAGCGGGGCAAATGCCTGCTGTAAACATTTTTTTCTTCCAAGAAAATCTCCTGCCTTTTCTTCTAATATGGACTTTCAAGCTAATTTGACCAATTTTCTTGAAGATTCTACTTTGGAAGTTTTGGACAGAAATAATTTATTAGTTTTTTTAATTTCTCCTGGTGATATAAGTAATGTGATGTGAAGCTATTTCCGTAAGTTTTCTGTGGCCTTTGATGGTCAAAAGGTTAAGATATTTCCAGACCTTGCTCAAGCTACTCAAAGTGCTAACTTTCGTGCTTTGTGTAAAATAAGTTTAGTTATGTTTGTTATTTAATTAACCTCTATTAAGCTGTCTAAAAAGTTTGCTTTTACATTTTTAATTCTAGATGTTCTATGTATCTGACTAAGGAATTATATTTCCTGCTTGTTCAGTTTGCAATGTAAACCGGCCTGATTTGCATTTTATGCAAGAAGGTCGGTATATAAAAATTAAAAATAAATAAATAAATAAATAAATAAATAAATAAAGAGAAAGGGTTTTCTTGCCTTAAGACAAGCAACCTTCGGTTTTTCTGTTATACTCCGTTACCCATGTAAATGCTTGTCAAGAGAGGCAATGAGTGTTTTATCTTTTTTCAACCTGAGCAGCTGAAATCTTTTCTAGAGGCCCATAGGCTGGTAACCTATTTCCCTATGTCTCAGTAGTAGTATATTTGAATGTATACTGTAACTGCTGTTTATCACTATGTCACTATGTAGCCTTTTGTGTTTTGTATCACTATGTTAAGCCATTTCTTTTGTATCACTTAAGTATAAGCTCCCCTTAATTTTTATCTCCTCTCAGCATTTATTTACTGCTTGGATGTAGAGGAATACATTTCATATTGTTTCTTTTATTTAGTTTTGTCTCTTCTTTATCTTTTTTTCAGATCAATGTAGAATTCTATGTGTTTTTGTTAACAAAATTTTTTTTCTTTGTTTGATTACTGAAAATTAATAAAGAGATTTAAATAAAAAACCTGTTTCAGTTTCTAAAATACCTAATAACAGAAGGCTAACACCTCCACTTAGCACTTTTAATATCCGTCAATCAAAAGCAAAGGTTAAAAAAACATGCTTTACAAGCAGGCCGATATAGTACAGTGCGCTCCACTGTTAGCCGGCATTTGGATGCACATTTTGGATGCGCTAGCTATACCCCTTATTCAGTAAGGGGTAATTTCTCCTGGTGATATAAGTAATGTGAGGCGAAGCTATTTCCGTAAGTTTTCTGAGGCCTTTGATGGTCAAAAGGTTAAGATATGTCCAGACCTTGCTCAAGCTACTCAAATAAAGAGAAAGGGTTTTCTTAAGACAAGCAACCTTCGGTTTTTCCGTTATACTCCGTTACCCGTGTAAATGCTTGTCAAGAGAGGCAATGTTTTATCTATACCTATTAGGTATTCCCGCGCGATTCAGAAAGCAAAATGTGCAGCCAAGCCGCACATTTTGCTTTCAGAAATTAGCGCCTACCCAAAGGTAGGCGCTAATTTCGCCGGGCACCAGGAAAGTGCACAGAAAAGCAGTAAAAACTGCTTTTCTGTGCACCCTCCAACTTAATATCATGGCGATATTAAGTCGGAGGTCCCGAAAGTTTAAAAAAGTAAAAAATAATTTAAAAAAAAAAAATTTTAATGGGCCCGCGGCTGGCGGGTCGAAAACCGGACGCTCAATTTTGCCGGCGTCCGGTTTCCGAATCTGTGGCTGTCAGCGGGCTTGAGAACAGACGCCGGCAAAATTGAGCGTTGGCTGTCAAACCCGCTGATAGCCGCCACTTCCGTCAAAAAAGAGGCGCTAGGGACGCGGTAGTGTCCCTAGTGCCTCTTTTTACCGCCGGGCCTAATTTTAATAAATTAAAATACTGAATCGCATGCACAGGAGAGTGGCATGTGCACGCGCCGGGAGAGCCGGCGCTCGCCCGCTCTCCCGTGTTTTTACTGTATCAGTCCGAAGGTTTGCACACCCTCAGTTTTTGCCCAAATCTCCCTGGATATCAAGTTCTACAAAACTAGGTCCCCAACATAAGAAGACACTTTTCTGCATCTCACTCAATTTGACCTCCTTGGGTGGAGGAGTTCATAACAGTTTTCTTGTTAAGGCCTTAAAATCTTTTGGGGTATATGTTGAGAACCGATCTGCTAAATACTTTGCAGCCAGTACATGTAAATCTTTAAAAACTAAACTAAGAATCCTAAAATTGATTCTAAAAGAGACAGGCAACCAATGTAAAGAACTTAATACAGGGAAACGTGATCCCTGGGCTTTAACCCCTTAAGAGCACAAGTGACGGTGTTTTGAATTAATTGCAATCTATGCAGCTGAATTTTAGTCACACCTAAGAACATAAGATATGCCAAACTGGGTCAGACCAAGGGTCGATCAAGCCCAGTATCCTGTTTCCAAAAGTGGCCAATCCAAGTCATGAGTACCTGGAAAAAAACCCAAGCAGTGAAAAAAACCCAAGCAATGACTATTCCCTATTTATTAACAGCAGTTTATGGACTTCTCCTCCAGGAACTTATCCAAACCTTTTTTAAATCCAGTTACACTAACTGCCTTAACCACATCCTCTGGCAACGAATTCCAGAGTTTAAATGTGGATTGAGTAAAAAAAAAAATAAAAAAAAAAAATTCTCCAATTTGTTTTAAATGTGCTACATGCTAACTTCATGGCGTGCCCATTAGTCCTTTATTATCTGAAAGATTAAATAACTGATTCACATTTACCTGTTCAAGTCCTTTCATGATTTTGTAGACCTCATTCATATCCCCCCTCAGCCATCTCTTCTCCAAGCTGAACAGCCCTAACTTCTTTATCTTTTCCTCACAGGGGAGTCGTTTCATGCCCTTTACCATTTTGGTTGCCCTTCTCTGTACTTTCTCCAGTGCAAGTACATCTTTTTTGAGATACGGTGACCAGAATTGTACACAGTACTCAAGGTGCACTCTATTGAGCGATACAGAGGCATTACGACATTCTCCGTTTTATTTGCCATTCCCTTCCTAATAATTCCTAGCATTCTGTTTGCTTTTTTGACCGCCACAGCACACTGAGCTGTCGATTTCAATGTAATATAAGGTGTTTCAATAATCTAACCAGTTAGTAATTCTGGCATGAATATAGTAGCCAGATTTTCTCGAGATGGATGTGGTTGAACATTGTGATCTCGGTAAGCCCTCCTAATGTGTCACATTAGTAGGCAGCACTACTCCCATGGTTGGGAGTGGGTTTTATGGCCCTACAGATTCCTCCTGCCTCTTTGGGCTTCTAACTCAGTCAGCACAAGGGCTAGGATCCAGCATTAGTAGCCTTCATCTGCAGCTACCTAGGGCTGTTTCCCCTAGTTTATACCCCTCCCAAACATTGTAAAGACGGCCCTTGGCCATAGGCCAGTGTTCCTTCTTGAACACTGCAATCAAGGGCACTAGGCGTCACCAATGCACGATGACTGTGATTCCTCTCCTCCTCCCAGGGACTGTGAACGTTGCTTCAGTTGCATCTTCCAGTCCCAGCAGACCCAGGGGATGGAAACCTGAGCTAGGAGTTACACAGAGGTCCCGCTGCATAGCAGTGCAGCACTGCCACTCAGCCACCGGGCCAGCCCAATTGAAGTGTTTTAATGAACTGGCATTTGAAATATAAAAATATTGGAAAGACTCCCTTTTATATTGTTTTTCATTTTAATGTTTCTCTAGCAACAAATAAGTACTTGAAGGGATTTTAAAAAACACTTCTATCTGGGCCATTACCGCCATTATATATTTCAGTAAATCTGAAAACCATTGTGTTGCTCATGGTTAGAACTGTGTGTTAGTGCTTTCCCAATACTACTAGAGTATGAATATAGCATAAGCAGCTAGGAAATGACTTGGGAAGGGCTAATGATTTTTTTAAATAGTGGGGGGGGGGGGGGCAAATGGCCACCAAGGTGTTAATGATCAAAAGACAACGACAAACCTTTTCCATAGGAAAAAAATCAGCAGAACCAGGGGTCACGATTTGAAGCTCCAGGGAGGAAGATTCAGAACCAATGTCAGGAAGTATTTCTTCACGGAGAGGGTGGTGGATGCCTGGAATGCCCTTCCGGAGGATGTGGTGAAGACCAGAACTGTGAAGGACTTCAAAGGGGCGTGGGATAAACACTGTGGATCCATAAAGTCAAGAGGCTGCCAATGAAGAGTGGGTGACTCGCCAGAATGATGGCTACTGCCTGGAGTCAATACCCTTATTCAATAAACGTACACATGCTTACTGTGACTCCAACATCGCTCTAAGCTTCAACAGCAAGAGGAAATGTGGAAAAAAGGATTCACACTCACAAAGCGGGGAGTAGCTGGCTTGTTACGGCGGTTACTACCCCAAATCAAATAAGCCTGATACTTCACTTTCGATGCACATCCAGCATGGCTCTCTGCTTCAACAGCATGGGAGAAGACTGATACTTCACGCATATCCAGCATAGCTCCCTGCTTCAACGGCAGGGGAGAAGAAAAACAACCAATAAGGGCTGTATAACATAGTCTGGGTAAAACAAATAAGCATGGGTGTAGCTTGCTTATTGCGGCGGCTACTACCCCTAACTAATCAAGCTAGATATTTCACTTGGATGCAGCTCCATCACTGCTCTCTACATTAAAGGTGGGGGTGGAAGGGAAATAGAACCAAGAGCTAAGAGAAACAGATAAGTATGAGAGAAAAAATGTGTGAAGCTTGCTGGGCAGACTGGATGGGCCATTTGGTCTTCTTCTGCCGTCATTTCTATGTTTCTATGTTTTAATCAAAAGAGCATAGCTTTTATTTCTAGCAAAATATGAAACTAATAAGATAATGCATCTAGCACCCTTGGTTGCCAAAAACCTTATGCCACCATAAGGAATATCCGAAACAAATCCATAATTAAACTATTTTCATTTTGAAAACCTAGGTGCTAGAGCCACTGGCAGAGAAATTCTAACCAATATACCGGTATATGAATAAGCTTGCAAAAAGCTCCCTCTAGTGCTGAGAGACTGAAATTCAGCTACCTTTAGGTGTAGATTACAGGAACCACGGACCATGAGGTAGCCAGGCTGATATCAACAGACTACAACCCCCTTCCACTCTCCCGAGAAACCAACTGGGACAGTGCCAGCACCTTTGTGTTAACCAAGTATCATCTAGCAAGGTCATGGGAGCCCAGCAGACCAGATGCTAAGGAAGCAGTCTCACTGGTTTTGGTGGCTGTTTAGTTTACAGAGCTTGGTGTCAAAACATGAGGTAGGAGGGAGAAGGGGGTGTTAGGTGTTAGAGAATGTATGTTTCCTTACTTTATCCAACTCAGATTGACAGAGAAACAAACAGGAAAAAAAAAGCAAAACCAGACCTGGAAAAGCATACATTAAAACAGAGCTTGCCAATTGAGGTCACAAGAAAAGGGTTCTTTGCTTCCCACACAGACCTCCACTCACCCTCCCTTTAGACCTCCGCTCCAACCTGCAACGGACAGGATCGATCAGCATGGGGCCTACGAGGGTGCCCTGACCCTTGTCGCCACCCTTGCTTCCACTTCTACTTTCCCATTTTGGGTGATCGGGGAGGAGGAAGGGGGTGAGGGAAAGGAGGGAGTAGAGGTCTGCTATTTTGTTCTGTTGTCATAGGGTTGTGCAAATTTTCAAATGTTAACATGGGGTCTTACCAGATTAAAAGTTTGTTAAAACTTCTACAGCTGGGATTTAGCCTTAGCAGTGTAGACAAGAATATCTGGGCAGAGCAGATGTGTCAATTAGTATTTTTGTCCAGAAATGCACTGGAACAAGAGTTGCACTCAGCACTTGTAAGACTGATTTCTAAAAAGATGGGTGTGTGTTAAAATTACCCCTCCCCCAGGCAGCCGGACTGGCGAAACACAGTCCGTGTTGGGGGATTTGTTTGTACAATATCTTGTTGAATTAAGAGCAGCCGCTTTGACAAATAAAACTACATATGAACCAAGACTAACAAGGATTTGCTTGCACTTAAATTAGTATTTTTGTGCCATCATTTACTATGCTTTCTGTTTGTCCCCTGCTGGGAGGCCTGATCAATCAGAGAAGCTGCTAGCTTATCTAGTTCTAACTTAGATTTATGGAACGCCCAACCTAAAAAAGCTCTGGGAGATGTGCTGTAAGGTGAAAACAAAAAACATAAAATTATATAACAAATCAGAAACATCACATATCTCAACAATCAAGTTTAAAACTAACAAAGCCATCTAAAAATGAAATAAAAATCAAATGGCACTATATAAAAGCTTGAACTACAGCAGATTTCAAAGGGCCCTAAAGGGACAGAGTTCCATCCACAACACTGAACCACAGCAAGAGAAAGCGTTTTCCTTTGTGTCAGCCAGCATAACCTTTGCTGGAACTTCTAACAAGATCCAGTCAGAGAAACACAGCAATCCATTAAACGGGATTCCACGTGCTCGGATAAGAGATCATTCAGGGCCTTACAGACCAGGAGCAGAAACTTGAACATGGCTCTAAACATAACTGGGAACCGATGCAAGGATTCCAGAGCTGGAATCATGCAATCATAAGTTCTTAGGCCAAACAGCAAGTAAACTGCAGAATTTTATACCTGCTGGAGAACTTAGTTGTCTGAGCGGCAGACCCACATATAGGGGTACATTTTAAAAGACAGCGCGCGCGCGCGTACTTTTGTTCGCGCATCAGGCGCAAAAAAAAGTACGCTGGATTTTATAAGATGCGCGCGCATCTTATAAAATCCGGGGTTGGCGCGCGCAAGGGGGTGCACATTTGTGCAACTTGCGCGCGCCGAGCCCTGCGTGCGCTGCCCGGAGCGGCCTCGGAGGGAACTTTCCTTCCACCCCCCGGCCCTATCTAGAACCCCCCCCCCCCCACCTTTATCCGCCGGCGCGGCACTCGGCGACGCCCCCGGACCGCCCACACGCCCCCGAACACGCCCCCGATCCAACACCACGCCCCCAAACGCCCCTTTTTGCAACCCGGGGACTTGCGCGCGCCGCTGAGCCTATGCAAAATAGGCTCAGCGGCGCGCGCAGGGGGGGTTTTTTTTAAAAGGGTTACTTGCGTACCTTATGCGCGTAACCCTTTTAAAATCCGGCCCATAATGAATTACAATAATTTAGCCTCACCAGCAGCAACACAAGTTGTCTCTCTTAAAAAATGCTTGGAAATTACATAAGTAACTTTAAGTGGAATAATAATGTTCTAACAATATTACTAATGTGTTATGAAACACCAGGAGAGAATCCAAAGTTATGCCCAGGATTTTTACTTCTTCACTCGGGGGGGGAGGGGGGAACAACTTCATCTGTCTCTACTAAACATCGATGACAAGGAACAATCCAAAGACGAATACCACAGTCATACAAAAATGCAGTTTTTAAGTAATTTAAGCTGAGTTTATTAATGTTCAGCCTTGTTTGAACCTCAATTAGTCACTAATTAAGTTCTTTAACCTGATCTAATCAATTACATTCCAGATTGCAACATATTTGGACATTATCTGTGTTCCACTGCCTTAATGATTCTGCCCACTGGTAAAAGATAAATATCAGTAGTAAAAAATGTGGGCGAAAGAACAGAGCTTTAAGGAACTCCATGCTGCAGGACCTGTTAAACCCTAGCCTGAAGGAAAGACCTGAACCAATCAAATAAGGTGCCCTTACCACAAATCAGGTTAGCAAGATGGCATGATCCACAATAATGAAAGGTAAACCAAGGTACAAAAGGACCATTACGGTATCCAGACCAATGTGCAGATCCCCACCAACTTCAGTAATGTAGGGACAACTCAGGCCACCATTTTCTGTGCATATCTTAACAGCGCTTGTTCTCTCTGAACCAAATAAGCTGGAAGAAAGGACAGCAAATATTATGGATATTCTTCTATATGCAACAGAACTGAGAAATGCATACATTGCAGAACTTTGCACAGCTTATAAAACATAACCTTAGCACTGCCGTCAGACTTTGTACTTCAGCCTTGCCTAAAACAAACAGCTTGGACATTAATTGGAGGACTCTTACTTCTAGTATCATTTTGAGATCATGAAGTTCTCCATGCAAAAAAATTAACTCAACACCTTCGTTAAAAAATAAAGTGAAAATCTTCCAATAAAATCTGTGCTTGGCCCTCATCCAGATGCACTGACTATGTCTGTTCACTGACTATAAAAGTAAGAGAAACAAAGGAGCCAATACACAGGCCGATACAGTAAAAGTCACGGGAGAGCGGGCGCTCGATTCAGTAAAAAAATATTCAAATTAGGGCCCGCGGTAAAAAGAGGCGCTAGGGACACTAGCGCTTCCCTAGAGCCTCTTTTTTGACAGCGCTCAATTTTGCCAGCGTCGGTAGTCAAACCCGCTGACAGCCACGGGTTCGGAAACCGGATGCCGGCAAAATTGAGAGTCCAGTTTTCAACCTGCGAGCTGTTTTTAATTTTTAGTTATTTTTAACTTTTGTGACCTCCAACTTAATATTGTCATGATATTAAGTCGGAGGGTGTACAGAAAAGCAGATTTACTTTGGGTAGGTGCTAACTTCTGAATCGCACGGGAATAATTAATAGGGCCATCAACATGTATTTGCTGAATAAGGGGTAAAGCTAGCGAGTCAAAAGCGCGCGGCCAAACGCGGGTTAACAGTGCACTCCGTCAGAGCACACTGTACTGTATCGGCCTGTTTATCAGTTAAAGCTCTTGGGACTGGCATCCCTGCTTGCCTGATCTCCAGTGTTCAAAGAGATGCAGACCTGAGATGCCTGCAACAAGCCACTGAGTCTTCCTGGCCTACAGATGAAGACAGATGTTGATGTCTCACAGAGAAACTATCCAGCATGTCTAGTCTCTGTTTGCCAGCTTAGTGAGAGTCAAACTAAGTTAATTAAGGAGGTGTAAAACTACTCTTAGTTATTTGACCTTTGAGAGGAATTGGCTAAAATTAAGGAAACCTCCATTAATTTACAACATCCAGAAAATCTTCTACCACACCTACAAAGGAGCCAAAAAAAGCAGACAGATGGGTCACAGTGGACTCTAGTAGGGCAAAACCCATGACACACAGATCTCCTCTTCCAATCATACCCATGCAAATTGCCTTCACAATATTAGAAACAGATAATACTCTACAAGGTGTATCTCAAGTGATAGCTGAGCTGAAAAAAAAAGACACCCATTGTTCATAGAAATCCAAATGCACCAAAACAAGAACTCACGGGGGAGGAGTTAAGATGGCAGCATAGCGAGGACTTGTGGAGAAGATGTCTTTTTATTTGCTGGAATTTCATTTTTTCTTACTAATGCCTCCTAAATGAAAGGGGAAGATTTGAGTTTATCCCCCGGTTGCCCTCCCCTCTCCTATTCAACAACTGGAGATTACCAGCTTTATGTCCTCACCAGCATCTTGTCCAGGGGCTGAGGAGCCTGGAGTGCGGGGCGGCGTGGGAGCGTCACCTGTGCCGGCAGAGGAGGCATCCTGAGTCCAGACCTTAGACAACCACCGGAGCAGAGAATAGGTGTCGAGAACTCCTCTGAGGCTCCTGGAGATGACATTCCTTCTGGGTCTGAAGAAGAGGGAGTCTCCCCAATTGGGTGAGAGAGGAACAGACACAGATGGCCTGGTTCTAGATGCCCGGGAGATCGGTGTGGTAGGTGCTGTAAGAGGAATTCCTACCTATGTTGATAACATCAACAACGGCAGCGGTGAGTTGTTTAAAATCCCTTCTCGACCTGCAATGGTAACTTTGGAGGCCCTGTGGGACCTCGTGGCTGGATTTGGGAGTAATTTAAAGGCCCTGAATGTTAAAATGGATTACTACACTATCAAATTCCAAAAAAACATTCAAGATATGGAAAATCAGGTACATTTGATGTCTTCCAGAATATCTGAATCTGAAGGGAACATTAAGAAAGTTCAAGAATTTAACGCAGCAACCGTGAAAGATCAAGAAGTTTTGGGCAGATGGCTAGAACACCTGGAGAATAATATCAGGCATCTTAACCTGAGGATTCTTAATTTCCCAAGGATAGTTGGAAAGATCCCGTTTACCACTTTAAAAAAATTATTTCAAGAGGTCTTGGGGTTTTCAATGGACTCTTTACCTTCAATAAACACTTGCTTCTTCCTACCTAAGTCCAAAACTCCTAGAACAGCAGCTGATATGCCATTTCAGAATGATTTAACTAACTTTCTTGAAAATTCTTCTATCGAGGTTATTGATAGAGGAACATTGTTTCCTTTATTTTTCTCTGGATGTAAATGCTGTGATGAAAAATTACTTTAGAAAATATCCAATTACTTTTTATGCCTCATCTGTAAAAATATTTCCTGATTTATCCTCGATTACACAAATTAGGCGAAAAGATTTTCTAGCAATTTGTCAAGAAGTTGTTGCTCTAGGATTTTCCTTTTTATTACATTTTCCATGTAAATGCATTATAAAAAAAGGAGAAGAGTGTTTTATTTTCTTTACAGCTGAACAGTTAAAACTGTTCGTAGAGTCCCAGAAACTCCTCACTTCATCCCCGATGCCTTCATAATTAATAAGTTGTAATGCTGGAAGTCTATGTTAAGCCATTAAACCTGAGCAGATACCTGTGTCTTTAATCTCCCTATAAATTTTCCTTTTCTTCTCCCCCTCTTATTGTACTTCTGTTTAGTAAGGGTAATTTTCACATTATTTAAAGTGAATTTACATATTTGAAATTACTGTAATTTTCCACAAATTTCTATACAAATCAAAGTTATGGTTGTTTTGTAAAAAAAGAATTATATAGAAATCCAAATGCACTGTTAAGAGATCTCAAAACAGAAAAATCCTTCTCTTTGGGGGGGGGGGTGGGGGCAGGGGAAAAACTTGGAACGTAGCAGTAATGACAAATGCCTAGCAGAATCCTCAGCTAGCTACAAACTAGATTCTTTGTACTATCACAAAATAATGGAATTCAGACCCTGATCTTATAATCCGTTTGGGTACCAATGAACTGACAATGAACTGCCTGGAGATAATACCCTTATTCAATAAACATACACATGGTTACTGTGACTCCAACATCACTCTAAGCTACAACAGCAAGAGGAAATGTGGAAAAAAGGATTCGCACTCATAAAGTGGGGAGTAGCTGGCTTGTTACGGCGGTTACTACCCCAAACCAAATAAGCCTGATACTTCACTTTCAATACATATCCAGCATAGCTCTCTGCTTCAACGGCAGGGGAGAAGAAAAACTGATACTTCACGCATAGCTCTCTGCTTCAACGGCAGGGGAGAAGAAAAACTGATACTTCACGCATATCCAGCATAGCTCTCTGCTTCAACGGCAGGGGAGAAGAAAAAAGGATTCGCACTCACAAAGCGGGGAGTAGCTGGCTTGTTACGGCGGTTACTACCCCAAACCAAATAAGCCTGATACTTCACTTTCAATGCATATCCTGCTTCAACCGCAGGGGAGAAGAAAAACTGATACTTCACGCATATCCAGCATAGCTCTCTACTTCAACGGCAGGGGAGAAGAAAAACTGATACTACACGCATATCCAGCATAGCTCCCTGCTTCAACGGCAGGGGAGAAGAAAAACAACCAATAAGGGCTGAATAACACAGTCTGGGTAAAACAAATAAACATGGGTGTAGCTTGCTTATTGCGGCGGTTACTACCCCTACTACCCCTAACTAATCAAGCTTGATATTTCACTTGGTTGCAGCTCCATCACTGCTCTCTACATTAATGGTGGGGGTGGAAGGGAAATAGAACCAAAGAGCTAAGAGAAACAGATAAGTATGAGAAAAAAATGTGAAGCTTGCTGGGCAGACTGGATGGGCTGTTTGGTCTTCTTCTGCCGTCATTTCTATGTTTCTATGTTTCTATGTTTCTATAAATGAAGTTAAAAAAGTACAGAGCAATTTCCAGCAAGATATTAGCATTTTCAAAGATATCAAAGATATTGTGATATGGCTGCATTGTGCTTCCAAGAAGGCATGAGATAACTTGCATAGAGTAGCAATTGCAACTCTAAAGGGGACACCGTGGGATTAGGGGAGGGTTTCATGCAGGAATTTGATCTACTTTGGGAAGACTGCACAAAGTGATTCCTGGATAGACTAGATGGGTCTTTTTGGTCTTTAGCTGCCAAAAAATACTATATTTAAGAGTAGATAGCCTCCATTGAATTAAATCTGTGCAGACAACAATAGAACTGTGACAGTACAGCTAATTGTTTTGCAGCACAAAATCAATTGCTAAATCAATTGTTTTAACTTATAAAACTCTTCATCATTAACTTTAGATAAACTTAAGGTATCCCTGTTCTTATCAAAAACAAAGTTGATCAACAATAGCTGAATAATTAATACATTCAAACACTCTAACTCAGGAGTCAGGAACCTTTTTGGCTTAGAGAGACATAAACGCCACATATTTTAAAATGTAACTCCATGAGAGCCATACAATATGTTTAAAACTAAATACAAGTAAATGTGTGCATTTTATGTAAGATCACACTTTTAAAGTACAATAAGTCTCTGAAAATATTACACCAGGCCTTAAGACACCAATACATCTCCTATTAGGAAAACGGACCAAGTCAGGCTGCTATAGAGTCCTACACAGAAACTACACGCCAGCAGAAAACATCACCTGAATCACGTGCTGTCCCTCACCTAACATAGAATAAAGAGACCAAAACGCATAACAAGAAGCATGCAGAAAAAAATGAATTGGAAACCGCAACAAGCCAGAGTCTCTGTATGCAGTGTAACAAAGGAAAAAAGAAACATCACCCATCCTTATAAAACAAATCAAGAAATATAAAATCATCAGCAGTAAAACTGTACTAACAAAAAGAACATATTTCGAAACAGCTGAGTGGAATATCCAATAATTAAAAACTCATATAAAACATTTCCAGATACCAACAAAATATTTCAAAATAGCAGACACAAAGACCCAGTAATGAAAAATAATAAGGATACAAACATTTTTTTGCTCTGCATACCTGGGAACGTTTGATATCCAGGTGTCCTGAGATTGTTCTGAATTAGCAGGAGGTGGGGTGGTTTGCTTGGAACTTTCTCCTCTCTCAGTCACATACCAGCGCTCTCTCTCACACTGGCTCTCAATGACACACCTATACACACATGCTCTCAGTACTCACATATACACATGTTTTTTCTCTCTCACTTATATAGGCTCTTAATTACACATTTACACACATGCTGTCTATCTTTTCACGCTTACACACACACACAGGCTTTCAATCACATAAATACATGCTGTCTTTTTCTCTCACACACAGACTCTCATTCACATGCTTACAAACATGTCCTCTCTTTCTCTCATTTACACACAGGCTCTCAATCACATACTCACATGCTCCAACACCTAAACCAGCTCTCAATCACACACAGACACACATGATCTCTCTCTTACTTATACACACAGGCTCTTAATCATACATACACATGATTTCTCTCACACACAAAGGATCTCAATCATACACACATACTCTTTCACACAAACAGGTTTTCAATCACAAACTTACACATACAGGTTCCCAATGGTAAACTTACATTCATGCTCTCTCTCTCTCTCTCACAGGCAGGCTCTCAATCACAGACATACTCTCTTTCACATGTACAGGCTCTCAATCATTCACATACATGCAATCTCTCTCACACACACACACAGGCCCCCCCCCCCCCCCCACGGCCCGGAAGAGGAAGTGGAGAGTATCGGGTGCCTGCGCGGCAAGAAGAGGCCACGCTAGTGCGCTTGGCATCGGCCCGAAGAAAAGAAGACTGCAGCGCGGCTCGGAGGAAAATGAAGAGGTTCAACCGCGGCCGATGGGACTTCGCCTCCGCGAGGGCTGAAAATGAAGAGGTTAGCGTTGGGAGGAGGCTGCTGCTGCCGCGGGTTCCCGGGGTGGGGGAGAGAGAGAGTGAATGAGCGAGCAAACATGAGCGAGCCAGATGCAGCCCTCAAAAGAGCCATATCTGGCTCGCGAGCCATGGGTTCCCGCCCCTCCTCTGGCAACAAATTCCAGAGTTTAATTGTGCGTTGAGTAAAAAACAACTTTCTCCGATTAGTTTTAAATGTGCCACATGCTAACTTCATGGAGTGACCCCTAGTCTTTCTATTATCCGAAAGAATAACCGATTCACATCTACCCGTTCTAGACCTCTCATGATTTTAAAGACCTCTATCATATCCCCCTCTCAGCCGTCTCTTCTCCAAGCTGAAAAGTCCTAACCTCTTTAGTCTTTCCTCATAGGGGAGCTGTTCCATTCCCCTTATCATTTTGGTAGCCCTTCTCTGTACCTTCTCCATCGCAATTATATCTTTTTTAAGATGCGGCGACCAGAATTGTACACATTATTCAAGGTGCGGTCTCACCATGGAGCAATACAGAGGCATTATGACATTTTCCGTTTTATTCACCATTCCCTTTCTAATAATTCCCAACATTCTGTTTGCTTTTTTGACTGCCGCAGCACACTAAACAGACGATTTCAATGTGTTATCCACTATGACGCCTAGATCTCTTTCTTAGGTTCCATATTAGGTGCTACAACCCAACATTGTGTAACTATAGCATGGGTTATTTTTCCCTATATGCATCACCTTGCACTTATCCACATTAAATTTCAACTGCCACTTTGATGCCCAATTTTCCAGTCTCACAAGGTCTTCCTGCAATTTATCACAATCTGCTTGTGATTTAACTACTCTGAACAATTTTGTATCATGTGCAAATTTGATTATCTCACACATCGTATTTCTTTCCAGATCATTTATAAATATATTGAAAAGTAAGGGTCCCAAAACAGATCCCCTGAGGCACTCTACTGTCCACTCCCTTCCACTGAGAAAATTGTCCATTTAATCCTACTCTCTGTTCCTGTTTTTTAGCCAGTTTGTAATCCACGAAAGGACATCGCCAGCTATCCCATGACTTTTTACTTTTCCTAGAAGCCTCTCATGAGGAACTTTGTCAAATGCCTTCTGAAAATCCAAGTATACTCCATCTACCGGTTCACCTTTATCCACATGTTTATTAACTCCTTCAAAAAAGTGAAGCAGATTTGTGAGGCAAGACTTGCCCTGGGTAAAGCCATGCTGACTTTGTTCCATTAAACCATGCCTTTCTATATGTTCTGTGATTTTGATGTTTAGAACACTTTCCACTATTTTTCCTGGCACTGAAGTCAGGCTAACCGGTCTGTAGTTTCCCGGATCGCCCCTGGAGCCCTTTTTAAATATTGGGGTTACATTAGCTATCCTCCAGTCTTCAGGTACAATGGATGATTTTAATGATAGGTTACAAATTTTTACTAATAGGTCTAAAATTTCATTTTTTAGTTCCTTCAGAACTCTGGGGTGTATACCATCCGGTCCAGGTGATTTACTACTCTTCAGTTTGTCAATCAGGTCTACCACTCGCTGACACCTAATTGTGGATCTTAATCTACAAATAGACTGCTTGTATTTTTTCATAGATATTGGCACTCTAGCTCCTAATAAAAACATTTTATAAATTAACACATAGTGCCATTGCACAAAGTATTTGGGAGGTGAGGATAACAAAAGCAGAAATTAAGTAAGGCCTATATTATTACAATGGCCAGAGAAAATGGACAGACTAGATAGAAAATGACTAGCTAAGTGTTCAAGGCCTAAGAGGCCAATAGTGCCACGAGAATGGGCTCTTACAGCAAAAGATTTTTATTGCATTAATTGGTCATTTACATGTTACTTAAATGCCAAAGTAATTTTTCTGCTTGTTTGCAGGAAATCACAGATTTAACGTAAAAAAAAAAACCAACAACCCTATACCTCCCCACAGTTTATTTAATGTGTACAAAACTAGGTTTTTGAGCAAAATGTATTTGGCTATGTAAACATAGCTAATGAGCTACTTTGCATAATTATGCAGCTCATTACCTTTTTTGTATAGTCAGCACAGGCAAATTTGCAAATGAAAATTTGCACATGAAAATCGCTGATTAAATGCAATAAGGTACGTTATCAGAAAATTTAGCATACAAAATTGTTTTAAAGAACATAAAGCAAAACCAAGATCCATTGAGCCCAACATCCTGTCTCAGACAATGGCTAATCCAAATTGCAAGAATCGGGCGGTTCCCAGAGAGTAGATTTAATGCCTGTTACTACCCTAGAGATAGCAGTAGCTTTCTTCAGTCTACCTGGCTAATAATGTTTTACAGACTTTTCCTCTAGGAATTTGTCCAAACCTCTTTTAAACACTGCTATGCTAGTCGCTTTGACCATGTCATTTGACAAGATTGCATGCTGAGTGAAAAAGTACTTTCTATGATCTGTTTTGAATCTGTTGGTTGAAATTTCATGGAGTGTCTCCTTGTTTTAGTATTATTTGAAAGGGTAAATAACAGTCTTATTTACCTTGCTCATGATTTTATAAACCTCTATCATGTCCTCTTCTCAGACATCCTTTTCCAAGCTTAACAGCCTTAGCCTGCATAGACTCTGATAACAGGAGAGATGCTCTATCCCCTTTTATCATCCTCCTGTGTACCTTTCCTAGTTTCAAGAAGTGGGGTGACCAGAACTGCACACAGTATTCAAGATACAGTTGTACCATAGCTCAGTAATTTGCCCATGTTTTAGTAAATCAGCATTTTAATTAAGAGGAAGCAACTCTGGTAAGTCGTATAAAGATAAGTCATCAACTGTTTTCTTTTAAAGCACCTATAAACTGTACATTTGTAGATGGTTTACCAAACCTTTATTATTTTAAAATGCACCATAACCCACAGTGGAAGACATACACATCAGAAGAGGTTGGGCCACATGGACCATGGCCTGACCAACTTTGGATAGGGCAGTGAATCAATTAGAAGGGCATATCAATTAGAAGGGGATATCCACAATAAATATGCATGAGATAGATTTGCATACAGTGGAGGCAGTGCATGCAAATCTCTCATGCATATTCACTGTAGATATCTTGAAAACCTGGCCTGTTTGTGGCAATCGAGGACTGGAGTTCACCATCCCTGATCTAGCCCTTCCTATATAATTACACCACGGGCGAGATGGGGCCAAGCCTAGGAGCAACAGCAGGGTTGCATTCAACCCTGCTGTTGCATCTCTACCTAGCCCCATTGGCTGCTAATCTGTGTGTACTAATCAACTGGCAGCAGCTCCTCAGTCCTCTTCTTCTTCCCCTGTCTCATGGGCCAGAGTGTTGCACTAACATGCTTTGCTCTGTGCAGTTATAAGCATAATATGCTGTTCCATGAGCAGAGGAAATGGAACGGGCCCCAGGAGCCACAGATTGGCAGACAGTAGGGAGGAGAACAATGTGCTGGCCATGGCTCAAACTAGGGACTAGGGCACAGGTGGCAACTCTGGTCCTCGAGGGCCACAAACAGGCCAGGTTTTCAGGATATCCACAATGAATATACATGAGATAGTTTTACATACATTGGAGGCAGAGCATGCAGATCTATCTCATGCATATTCATTGTGGGTATCCTGAAAACCTGGCCTATTTGCAGCCCTCGAGGACTGGAGTTCGCCACCCCTGGATTAGGGGATTGGTGGTGAGGCCATATTTAAAATGTGCAAGCATGCCAGAAGTGTTGTGGGCTGTGTGTGGCAATTCAAGAGAGCATGAAGTGTGTGTGAGCAAGTGTGTGTGAGCAAGTGAGGAGATCAGGGATGCATGGAAAAGTGAGTGAGAGGATCAGGGATGTGGAGTATGTATGTACAATATACAAGTGAAAGGACTGGCACTAGGAGGTCAGGTATATGTGGATTCACCGTCCTCCTGGATCCTCCTTATATCTCCCCTCATCCCCCTTTCCTTGAGCTTCTTCTCCCATCCCTGCATTCCCTAACCCAGCGCTTCTCAACCGGTGTGTCGCGACACACCAGTGTGTCGCCAAACACCGGCAAGTGTGTCGCATCTCCCGGTGTCCCACTGCCCTGTTGTACTTTCCTTCTCCCTTTTTCCAGCCCCCGCGGGCCAATTGGAAGCCTCCTTGCTTCCTACTCCCGCGCAGGCCAATCAGAGGCCTCCTCCCTTCTACCTGCCAGTGGGAGTAGGAAGAAGGGAGGAAGCCTTTGATTGGCCGATGAGGCAGGCATCGCAGAGCCCAGAGGTGGGGTGGGAGGAATGGCAGTGTCAAACCCCGACGAAGCAAGGCCACCATGGGAGCCCATCCCTGTGGTGGTGAAGAGGAAAACCCGGCCCCGACGAAGCAAGGTTGCCACGGGAGCCCATCCTTGTGGCGGCGAAAAAAGAAGGCCCACTGGAGTAAAGCCACAACGGAAATGGAGCCCATCCCTGCAGTGAAGGAAGAAGTAGTTTTTGGTGAGAGCTTGTGTGTCTTTGTGTGAATGGGTGTCTAAGTAAGAGCTTGTGTCTGTGGGTGTGAATGGGTGCCTAAGTGAGAGCTTGTGTCTGCAGGTGTAAATGGATGCATGCGTGAGAGCTTGTGTCTGTGGGTGTGAATGGGTTTGAGCTTATGTGTATGGGTGTGAATGGGTGCCAGGGTGAGAGCTGGTGTGAATGGGTACTTGGGTGAGAGCTGGTGTGTGTGGGTGTGAATGGAAGCCTGGGTGAGAGCTTGTGTGTGTGGGTGTGAATGGAAGCCTGGGTGAGAGCTTGTGGGTGTGAATTGGTGCTTGGGTGAGAGCTGGTGTGAATGGGTGCGAGAGCATTTGTGTGTGATTGAGAGAGAGAGAGACTTGTCAGGGAGGTGATGTGTTTCTGTGTGAGAGAGAAAGACTGGTCAGGATGATGACTGGTGTGAAATAGACTGAGACTGGTTGAGGGGTCTAATTGGGGGGGGGGGGGGGGGGGGGGGGGGGGTGAGTGACTGGTTGTGGGCGCTAAGGAAGAGGACTGTGATGACAGAGCTTCAGCAGCCCTTGCTGCTTCTGGTGAGTGCTATTGGCCTGGAACGGAAAGGAGTAGGAGAGTTGCTGGAGAGGATAAGTAAAGGTGGCTTTTTAAATTAATTTTTCTTGATTGACTTCCATTTTAATTATTGGGTATTATGCGGTCTACTGTTTTGAAATATTTTATTGATATTTGGACATGTTTTAATAATTTTTATGAGTTTTTAATTGTTGGATATTATTCTGTTCAGCAGCTGTTTTGTAACATTTTTAGTATAGCTTTACAATTATTTCTGTGGGGGGCTCTATAGCAGCTTGGCTTATTCTGATTTCCCAATAGGAAATATATTTGTGTTTAGGGCCTGGTTTAATAGTTGTATTTCTTAGATAGGGTTGTTACTGTTTGAGTGTGTTCCATAATACAGGTGTAACTTTGTGCGGGTTAGTTTGTGTGCATTATTGCAAATCCTGAGAGTCTGTAGGTGCTATATTTCTCTTTCCATTTCTCCAAGTTCGCACTACATGCAAAGTGGCTTTCTTGGTTTTCCATTCCAGTTTCTGTCTCCATATTTATAATTTGTGGTTTTTCTGTACTTCGTGAAGGTCAGTTCTGGGTGTGTAACCGAGGTGAGGTATTTTACTAGCATGTAGGCATTTGTATCAATCATATTTGTTGTGTTTTCTCAATAGGATATGCATTAGTGGTAAATTGGAGAAATTACTTACCTGATAATTTCGTTTTCCTTAGTGTAGACAGATGAACTCAGGACCAATGTGTACAGTGTGCTCCTGATAGCAGTTGGAGACGGAGTCAGATTTCAATCTGACATCAGCACTACATATACCCGTGCAGGAAGCTCTGCTCTTCAGTATTCTCCTCGAAAAGCAATTGTGGCTATATGTGCGTTTGAATAACTTGATTAACTTGGTTAACTTGATTAACTTGCACTGGTTGACGTGAATTCTAGCTGGAGACCACCAGTGCACTCAACCGAGAAACGCGGACACCCGGTAATTATGGGTGTTTTAACTCGGGGTAAAGCGTGGCTTACCCGTGCTTGCCTTGCTCTCGGGGATTGTCACTCGAGGTTTCCGTATTCTGAGGCGGGATACTGAGTCCATCTGTCTACACTAAGAAAAACGAAATTATCAGGTAAGTAATTTCTCCATTTCCTAGCGTGTAGCAGATGGACTCAGGACCAGTGGGATGTACAAAAGCTACTCCCGAACCAGGTGGGAGGCTGCCCGCGGCCCACTTTTTACTGCCCTTGCAAATGCTGTGTCCTCCCGGGCCTGGACATCCAGGCAGAAGAACCTCGAGAAGGTGTGAATGGAGGACCATGTCGCCGCCCGACAGATCTCGGCTGGTGACAGCATCTTGGTTTCTGCCCAGGACACTGCCTGGGCTCTGGTGGAATGGGCCTTGACTTGTAGAGGTGGAGGCTTCCCTGCCTCTACGTAGGCCGCTTTGATTACTTCTTTGATCCAGCGGGCTATGGTTGCCCGCGAGTCCGCTTCCCCTAGTTTCTTCCCGCTGTGAAGAACGAATAGGTGGTCCATCTTTCATAAGGATTCCGACCTTTCCAGGTATCGGACTAGTAGCCTGCCGACGTTAAGATGGCGAAGGCGACGAGAGTCTTCAGAGTCCTTATGCTCGTCTGGAGATGGCAGTGAGATGGTTTGGTTTAGATGGAAATAAGAAACTACCTTTGGAAAGAAGGAAGGGACAGTGTGTAGCTGTATGGATCCTGGTGTGAATCTGAGGAATGGTTCCCGATAGGATAATGCTTGAAGTTCGGAGATGCGACAGGCTGAACATACTGCCACTAGGAACGCCATCTTCAAGGTTAGAAGCCGCAGAGACAGCCCATGAGTAGGTCTGAAGGAAGCTTCCGCTAGGAAGTCTAGTACTATTTTGAGGTTCCATAGGGGTACCGGCCACTTTAGTGGTGGTCAGATCTGTTTGACACCTCTCAGGAAGCGGGAGATGTCTGGGAGTGAAGACAGACTGATGCCGTCCACTTTGGCTCTGAAGCAAGCCAATGCGGCCACCTGAACCTCGATGGAGTTGAGAGACAATCTCTTCTGTATGCTGTCCTGCAGAAATTCCAGGATCGTGGGGATTTTGACTGTCCTTGGAAGTATGTCGTGGTCTTCACACCAGGCTTCCAATATTCTCCATATTCGTATGTAGGTTAGAGACGTGGAAAACTTGCATGCTCGGAGCAAGGTGTCAATCACTGCCCCCAAGTATCCTCTCTTCTTCAGGCACGTCCTCTCAATGGCCAGACCGTAAGAGAGAATCGAGTTGGGTCTTCGTGGAGGATCAGTTCTTGGTGGAGCAGATCCCTGTGTGGAAGTAGGGCCAGGGGGCTCCCTTCCAGAAGCCTTTGCATGTCTGCATACCATGGCCTTCTTGGCCAATCCGGGGCCACTAGACGTATTAGCCCCTTGTGGTGTTCTATCTTGCGGATGATCCCGCCCAGTAGTGGCCATGGAGGAAAGGCGTACAGCAGGTCTTCCTGTGGCCAGGTCTGGATGAGGGCGTCGATCCCCTGGGATTGTGGGTCTCGTCTGCGGCTGAAAACGTTGGGAACTTGGGTGTTGGACCGGGTTGCCAGAGATCCATGGCTGGAGTTCCCCAGCGGTTTATTATCAATTGGAATGCCGAGGTCGACAGCATCCATTCCCCTGGGTCTAGACTTTCTCTGTTGAGGTAATCCGCAGTGACGTTGTCTTTTCCCGCAATGTGGGCGGCTGAGATCCCTTGCAGGTTTGCTTCCGCTCACGCCATTAGGGGGTCTATTTCCAGGGACACCTGTTGGCTTCTTGTTCCTCCCTGGTGGTTGATGTAGACCACTGTTGTAGTGTTGTCCGACATGACTCTGACCGATTCTCCCCGGAGTCTGTGACTGAATTGCAGGCAGGCTAGTCTGACTGCTCGGGCTTCCAGTCGGTTGATGTTCCATCCCAACTCTTCCTTGTCCCATTGTCTTCCTTGTCCCTGGCAGTGGGCTCCCCACCCTCGTAGGCTCTCATCCGTGGTGAGCAAGACCCAGGTTGTTGGGAATAGCCTTACTCCCTTGCTCAGATGGTCTTCTTGTAGCCACCATAAGAACTGGATCATGGATGTGACGTCCGACCTGGTGCGCACCTCAGCCAGGGGCGTCTCATCCATTGTGGCAACCAGAAGACAACTCTGGCCCTGAAGCTGGTAAGCCGAGAGGCCGGTAACTGGAGGCGAATGGTGTAGTCCTGGGACATTGGGTTCTATCGTGACAGCAGGGAACGTTGTAGTGGTCGCATGTGAGCCCTTGCCCATGGGACGACTTCTAGGGTCGATGTCATGATGCCGAGGACTTGGAGGTAGTTCCATACCATGGGGTGAGCGCCGTTCAACAGTTTTCTCAACTGGTCCATCAATTTTCTTCTCCTTGTAATAGGAAGGACGACCTTGTCCTGTTGAGTGTCGAACCGGACTCCCAGGTATTCTAGTGATTGGGAGGGCTGCAGGCAGCTCTTGGTTGTGTTTGCGACCCACCCGAGATTCTGCAGTAGATTCTTGACTCTGGAGGTCGCCTGATGACTTTCTTCTGGAGATTTTGCCCTGATCAGCCAATCATCCAGGTACGGGTGAACGAGGATTCCTTCTTTCCTCAGTGTCGCTGCCACTACCACCATCACCATGATTTTGGTGAACTTTCTTGGCCGGTGGTGCCATGATTTGAGCACGTGGGGGTCATTCAAAACTTGTCTGTACGCCTATATGCACGCACCGGGAGGCTTAGATCTACGCTCCTTCGAAGATGTGCGTGCAAGCTGCTGAATATGTGCGTGCAGGCCACTATGTGCGCCTAGTAAGAGGTGCGCACGGCTTAATTTGTGCACCCAGTGCCGTTGAGCGTGCCGCTGTGCGCCCGGCTCGATTGTGCGGATAATACGGCGATCAAGGGGGGGGGGGAGATGGCACCGGCAACCATGCGGGCAAGATGGCGACCCCCCCCCGGAGGATCTCCACGAGGGAGGACCCTCGTACCGAATCGACAGGGCTGCTCAACAGACGATCTGTGCGGCTATCCGAGTCTTGGAGACCAGAGACTTTAAGAAAGTTTTCTACCTTACCTTGTCTTGGCGCTTCCCGGTCTCGTGCCGGGCGGTCTCCGGCTGCAGGGGGAGAGGGAAATACCTTCACCGCCGCGCTCGGTATTGCACCCGCTGCCTCCCTGGGAACCGGCTACCAGACCGAGGCTTACTTCTGAGGGATCTCGAAATCACCTCAGGAATTCTCGACTGGGGGAGGGACCCTTAGGTATCACCGCAGGAGAGCGGGGCTCGTCTTGTAGAGGTAAGATTTGGGGAATTTTCTTTCTTCTTTGGTTGGATTTCCTAACGCTGTGCAAGCATGTGTAGAGTCCCAAACTGCTAAGGAGACGGAGAAATACTGAAGAGCAGAGCTTCCTGCACTGGTATATGTAGTGCTGATGTCAGATTGAAATCTGACTCCGTCTGCAACTGCTATCAGGAGCACACTATACCCATTGGTCCTGAGTCCATCTGCTACAAGCTAGGAAATTAAATTACTGTCTTTTCATAAGGAAGGCTATCGTGCTTGGTAGTAAAGGGAGTTTGTTTTGCTTTTACTGAGATGTCATCAGAACCAGAATATCTTTTTTGTTTGGCGAGTTGTACAGGGTAATGCCCTAGGATCTGCTCTGCACTCATTGCTGGGGGTTGAGGGGATTCCTGTGGATGCAGAGTGCGTGTTTACATTTAGCCCCGTGATGGTCACATGTTCAGTGTGTCACACATGTGAGAACCATCTGTCAGGTGTGTCCTGGCTAAAAAAAGGTTGAGAACCACTGCCCTATCCTTTTATCCCTCCTTCCCTGAGATCCCTTTTTCATCTCTCTCCTCAAAGATCTTCTCCTCCCCAGATCCTGATCTTAACACCTATTCTTTATACCTCTTCTCCCTTGCTAGCATCTATCACTACCTCCCCCCCCCCCCCCCCCAAAAAAAATACAAAAACAGGAATGGGCAAGGAGGAAGGAGATAGGAGAGAGAATATGGAGTGGTGATAGAGGCGGGGGCCTCCCGACCAAAGAGGTGTTTTACTGTTCCTAGTGGAAGTGCAACTGCTTTCTTGCTCTGTGCAGAGAACTGATGGAGGTGGAGAATATGTTAACCTACAGGGCAATTTCATTGAGTGAACACCTCCAGCATTTCTGTAAATTATTCATATTGATTTGATTGATTTGAGTACAGAGAGGATATTGGCTTTACCCGGGGTTACAACGGACTTGTAGACCAATTTTCTGATCGTACCTGATGAGAGGCTCCAGTGGCTCTCCTAAAACCCAGATTTGCAGAACAGCTCTAGAGCTAACATGCTAAGGGATGTAAAACCCACTGGTGGGGATTCCTGCAGGGACACAATACCTTGTACTTGAAGCCGACTCCCTGCAGCAGCTCCCTTAGGGCCGCCTTCGCCATGTCCTTTCCGGGCTCGTCTGTCACGAAGTGCAGATTGAGAACCTCGCTGGCCTCCAGTTTACCAGACCTGACCAGGGAGCCCAGCGCCAGGCGGAACTTGGGGCCCAGGGCTGGGTTCTTGTCCGCCTTGGTGCACATCATGAGCAAGTGCAAGTCCTGCTCTCCCCGTGGCTCGGAGCTCTTGCTCTTGGCCGGGCTGGCCTCGGGCTCGGGGCTGGGGCTCTGCGCCGCCTGGCTCTCCTTGATGCGTTTGGTGGTGCTGGAGAAGTTCTCCCGCTCGGAGCCGAAGTAGTAAAAGGCGAAGACGGCGAGGGCGCCGGCGAGAAGGAAGGCACTCTGGTGGGAGCGGAGGCTGCAGAGCCGGGCCATCGCTGGTCCTAGAAAGCGCATGTTCGGCTAGCGAGGGCGCGCCCGCGGGGGCCCCCGGCACACGGTCTCCTGAGAGCACCGGGACCGCCCCGGGATGCTGTGAGCGGGGAGGCTAATTCATTTTCCTCACTACGTCGGACACTGTCTTTTTAAGGGGCACAGGCTGCCCCATTTGTTGAGTGTTTTGGGGTTTTTTTTTTTTGCTAGCAAGGCCACGGCCAGGATTAGGTGCGGCTCCTGCTACTAACACCAGCGTCAGGCCCGGGGAGGGGGGTGGGTAGCGGGAACTGCGGGACCCCCCTGACGGGAGAACGAGAAGCAGCGGCAGTAAACGCCGGGAAGATCTGACGGAACAGCAAAAGAGCAGCGGCGGAAGGACGAGTGCAGCACAGAAACTACACCGGCGGGAAACGAGAGCGTTACTCACTAGGAGCTGAAACGGCGGGGAAGTGGACCGGCCCCGGCCCCAAAATGCAAACATGAAAGGATTGGGCATTGCTTTGAGAGGGGAAGGTGCTTTGTGTTTGTGCAGCGCAAAGGGGGAACCCGACTGCAGTAACTAAGTCAAAAGGAAAATCCCTACTATTAAACAATAATTAAGAGAGAACTGAGATTTGGTGCCCTTTAAAGTTGTTTAAAAGGGGTACTGCAGGGGCAGGAGAGCGTCATAAAAAGTGCAGTTTTGTTTCCCACATCTGAAACAAAGATGTCTGTACCTTTTCTATTGGTGCTATACTGCTCCTGGGGACAGAAATGATCAAGAAGATGGCATGACTCCCTTCTGAAGGCAGGCTGAATAAATTAGGACTCCAGCTTAGCGAGGCACTGGAGAGGAAATATGACAGATTTATAAATTCGTAAGTGGTGTGAAACATGTAAATAGGAAACAATTATTTACTCTTTTGAATAGTAGCAGAGGACATTCTATTAAGCCGATACATTGAAGCCCACACAGCTGAGGGCAGTTTTACTCTTGGTTGGTTGCGCGTATTGGACACACGGCATCCACTATCTCGTATAGAATAAGGGGTTCAGTGCGTTCAACCCCCGCCCGCAACTAATAGCCTCATCACGCGCACGTGATGAGTGCTATTAGGAATTCACCTCAGAAACAGAAAAAAAACAAAATTGTGCGCCTAATACACATATCTTACGTTCAGACATTAACACCTGTCCTTGCGTTAATTTCTGAGCAGCCTCAAAAGTGTACAGAAAAGCAGAAAATACTGCTTGTCTGTACATCCACTGACTTAATACCTCCATAATATTAAGTTAGAGGAAACAAAAAGTAAAACAATTTTTAAAAATTTTTTTTATAAAGGGTGCCAGTGGGTCAGATTAGGAAAATGGACACTCAGTTTTACGAGCACCCGTTTTCCTAACCCTTGGCTGTGCACAGGTTAGGAAAATGCTCATAAAATTGAGCGTCCATTTTCCAATCTCACTGACAGCCACCTCTCCTGGGCTTCCACTGCTAAGGAGGTGCTAGGGGCACAGATTGGTCCCTAGCGCCTTTTTTTTTTTTTTTAGCCCAATTCCTCATTTAAATACAGTATCCTGGGCCCAGGAAAGGCGGCTAGGCACACATTAGGAAGGCGGGCTCAACTGAATCTTACACAACAAATTAGCCAACAAAAGGGAAAAAAAAATTATCATCACTGTGACCAGTACACAAATAAATGGAGAGAGGAGTACATAGGGACAATGTAAAGGCATTAGGTGCCCTAGGTGAATGTTCAGTCTTGCCTTGCTTCCCAAAAGCCTTACCTATGGGCAGCAGCTGCAGCACAGTGTCTCTCTCCTTCCACCCTGGCTCTGGCACAGAACTCCTCTCTCCTTGCTTCACCCTCTGCGCCCCCTAATCGTAATGTTCAGCATCCAGTTTCTCTTCCCCTAATTCAATGCCTAGTATACCAGCCCCATTCCCAATCTTTTGTCCCTTGTTCAGTGCCAGCATCCTCGCCCCACTCTCTCCCCCTAAATTCAATACATATTATACAAGCACCCCCCCCCCCCCCCATCTTTTGTCCCCTTTTCACAGAGCCAGCATTTTCTCTCCCCATTCTCATCTGTCCAGAATACGCTCTCTCGCCCAATTGCTCAGGACTTTAAAACCCTAAACCCATACCTCCACCCTTAACATTCATTTTCCTCTTCTCTTACTGCCCAGCCTCCTCCTACATTCATTGACCACTAGCAGGCTCCACTGACAGCTCTGAACCCATTTCCTCCTCTTTTGCTGCTGGCAGCATGGACTCTACTAGCACACTAGCAGCCCCAGGCCATTTTCTTCCTCTTTGGGTGGGGGGGTGGGAGGGCAGGGGGGATATTTTGCTGCCACCCAACATTGCAGAGAGAAGAAAGCTTATGAGGGGAATGTTCCTGGATGAAGACTATTTTGAAATGCAGAGTCAGGCTTTCAGAGCAGTTCAGCACTACTTCTGCAACTCTGCCAAATGTTTTTTTTTCTATATTTTTTAATATCAAAATAAAACATGAGGTGGTTATGCTTTGGACATTAAAATAGCAGAGTTGCTTACCTGTAACAGGTGTTCTCCCAGGACAGCAGGATATTAGTCCTCCCTTATGGTATCATCATCAGGATGGAGCCCATCACGGAACACTTTTGTCAAAGTTTCTAGAACTTTGACTTGGCACACTGCGCATGCCCAGCATGGCACCAACCCTGCATCCAGCAGGGGTCCCCCCATAGTTTCATTTATAGTAAAAGTATGAGCAAAAAAAAAAAAAAAAAATTTGTAAGCAAACCCAACTCTGTGGGGTGGCGGGCGGGTTTTGTGAGGACTAACATCCTGCTGTCCTGGGAGAAAGCAAAATTGCTTACCTGTAATAGGTGTTATCCCAGGACAGCAGGATGTAGTCCTCACATACAGGGGTGACATCATCGATGGAGCCCTGACACAGAAAACTTCTGTCAAAGTTTCTAGAAACTTTTGACTGGCAAACTGAGCCCACTGAGCATGCCCAGCATGCCATGATTCTCTCAGCCACAGGGGTCTCCCTTCAGTCTCATTTGTAGCAATAAAAATTACGAGCGAAAAAAATAAAGTAATAAAACACATTGGACCCAACTCTGCTGGGTGGTGGGTGGGTTTCGTGAGGACTACATCCTGCTGTCCTGGGATAACATCTATTACAGGTAAGCAATTTTGCTTTCTCCCAGGACAGCAGGATGTTAGTCCTCACATATGGGTGATTAGCAAGCTACAGGCTGAGTCATCTTTGTTGTGGGCCAACAGCGCACAACATGTGCAACAAGCACAACTGGTGCGATGTTGGAAAAAATGAGGCAGCCTGAAATCACAGCAGGTTGGATGTGGAAGGAGTTGGGTATTAAACTGGGAACATGTTCTGTAAGAAAGATTGGCCATAGGCTGAATCTTGTCATCCTTCCTTGTCCAAACAGTAATGTGCTGCAAAGGTGTGAAGAGAACTCCAAGGTGCAGCTTTACAGATACCAGCAATAGGCACTGAATGATAGTGTGCTACTGCTGTTGACATAGCCCTGAGTGCGCTTTTACTCGCCCCCGGAGAGGAATGCCTGCTTTTTCATAGCAGAATTTGATACAGTCTGCAAGCCAGTTGGAGAGAGTTTGTTTTCCCACTGCAACTCCTGGTTTATTTTTGTCAAAAGAAACAAAGAGTTGGGTGGATTTTCTATGGACTGCAGTGTGATCCAGGTAAAAAGCTAGCTCATGTTTACAATCTAAGGTGTGCAAAACTCTCTCGCCCTGGTGAAAGTGTAGCCTTGTAAAGAAAGTAGGCAAGACTATGGCCTGACTGAGGTGAAAATCCGTACCACTTCTGGTAGGAATTTGGGGTGAGTGCAAAGGACCACTCAGTCATGCAGGAACCTTGTGTAGGGTGAGTATGCGACAAGCACTTGTAACTCACTGACCCTCCTAGCCGAAGTAATGGCTACTAGGAAAAATACTTTCCATGTAAGAAATATTTCATCACAGGAGTGCAAAGGCTCAAACGGGGATCGCATGAGCCTCGCTAGCACTAAATTTAGGTCCCATTCAGTAACCGGTGGTCTAATGGAAGGCTTAAGGTGGAGTAAGCCCCTCATAAACCGACTCACTAGGGGTTGCGCTGTTATCGGTGCATCCCCTATTCTCTTGTGGTATGCTGCTATGGCACTTAAGGTGTACCCGCACAGAGGATGTCTGGAGACCAAAATCCGAAAGGTGGCACAGGTAGTCCAATAAAGAAAGAGTGGGGCAGGAGTAAGGGTCAAAACCTTTTTGGGTGCACCACTTGGTAAATCTAGTCCACTTAGAGTGGTAAGATTTACATGTGGAAGGCTTTCGTGAAGCTATGAGAACTTGAGAGTTGAGTTGAAAGATTGAGTGGTTGCAGAATTAAGCTTTCATCATCCATGCTGTTAGGGCAAGAGTTGGCAGGTTGGGATGACGCAACTTGCCCTGATTCTGAGTTATGAGAGTGGGTGCTGTGCCCAGGCGAATTAGTTCTCTGATCGAGAGGTCGAGGAGTATGGGAAACCATACTTGTCGAGGCCAGTATGGGGCTATGAGGATCACTGACCCTCTGTCCTGTTGTAGCTTCACGAGAGTTTTGGATATGAACGGAATTGGAGGATACGCATATAGAAGTCCTGTGTTCCAGGGGCAAGCAAAGGCATCCCTGGGGAACGTTTGCCAATGGCTGTGAAGGGAGCAGAACCTTTCCACTTTGTGATTCAGTTTGGACACAAAGAGGTCTATGGTTGGGCGACCCCAGCATTGAAAGATTTTGCTCGCTACACAGAGATCCAGAGACCATTCGTGGGGATGGAAACACTGACTGAGATAGTATGCCAGGATGTTTTGAATGCCTGCCAGATAAGTTGCTCAGAGATGCATGGAGTGCTCTAGAGCCCAGGCCCAAATCTGTACTGCTTCTTGACAGAGCAGATAAGAGCCAGTGCCTCCCTGTTTGTTTATGTACCACATTGCTACTGTGTTGTCTGTTTGTATCAGCACAGTCTTGTTTGAGAGGCAGTCTTTGAAGGCATAAAGGGCATAACATATTGCTGGAAGTTCCAAGAAGTTTATCTGACACTTCATTTCGAGCGTAGTCCACATACCTTGTGTTTGGAGGTTGACGACTGCTGGAATGGTAGACCAGCTTTCAAGGCAGTTTGGTTTGTCCACCAGTGGAGCGAAAGTCGTAATTGGTGGGTGATTTGAACTGTGAACGACAGTGGTTGGAAAGCTTGGAACCATTGAGATTTCAAAGTCCATTGAGTTCTTCTCATGGCTAGTTTCACCATAGGGGTAACATGTACTGTAGAGGCCATGTGTCCTAGTAGCACTAGAAGTTGATCGGCAGAGACGAACTGGCAGTGGGTTATATACTTCGCTAAGCATGCTAGATTGTTGGCACAGTTGTTTGGAAGAAAAGCTTTTGCCACTGTGGTGTCGAGGTCTGCTCCGATGAACGTGAGGAGCTGAGGCGGCTCGATGTGGGTTTTTTGATAGTTGATTAGAAATCCCAGGGAGTGTAATAGACTTATTGTACTTTTTAAGGCAGACAGAGCTCCCTGCGTGGATGGACTCCTGATTAGCCAATCGTCCAGGTAGGGAAAAACATGAATGCTGTTTTTTCAAAGATGCGCAGCAACCACTGCTAGACATTTTGTGAATATTCGAGTCCGAATGGCAGGACCAAATACTGGTAATGATGTTTTCCCACGACAAATTGTAGGTACTTGCAATGTTGTGTGGAAATGGGTATGTGTGTATAGGCGTCTTGAAGATCCAGAGAACAGAGCCAATCTCCCCGTTGAAGCAAAGGAAGGATGGTTCCCAGGGATACCATCCGTAACTTTTCCTTTTGGAGAAATTTGTTGAGATTCCGGAGGTCTAGGATGGGGCGAAGGCTGCCTGTTTTCTTTGGAATTAGGAAATAGTGGGAATAGAACCCTTTGCCTTGTTGAGACCGGGGAACAGGTTCGATAGCCCCGGTAGGCAGCAGGGTTGAGAGTTCTAGTTGAAGCTGAGATGTGACGAAAGTGCATGTCAAAAGTGGGATGGATGGAGAATGCGGGGGTATTGTGGTGAATTTGAGACAGTATCCCCGATTCAGTATGGCTAATACCCATTGATCTTTGGTGATGAGACTCCATTGGTTTTTGAAAAGATGGAGTCGACCTCCTATAGGTAGGTGGGGCATGGGATTGATGGAGAGGCTTCTGTTCTCTTGCTGTTCTTCAAAAACCAGATGCTGGTCCGGTTTGAGGAGGTGGCTGGGTTTTTGCCTGCTTTGGTTGGCATGGACGTCCTCTTTGTGGTGGGTGGTAGGGGGTGTGCTGAAGAAGTAGGTGGATAGTACCTTCTAGGCCTAAAGAAGGGCCTCCTGGTGCCCTTCTGGTGGGTTTGTGCACTGAGGACGGCTGATCCGATGGTAATCTGGAGAGCTGACTGAGTGTCTTGTGGCGATCTTTTAGTTGGGAGACAGTGTCCTGAATCTTTTCTCCGAAGAGATTGTCTCCAGTACATGGGAGATCTGCCAGTCTCTCTTGGACTTCTAACCTGAGGTCTGAAGCTTTGAGCCAAGCTCACCTCCGTGCACTGATTCCAGAGGCTGACAGACGGGCCGCTGTTTCAAAAGAGTCATAGGCGGCCCATATTTCATGTTTGCCTGACTCGAGGCCTTTGGCAATCAGAGTGTTTAGTGACAACCTCCCTCAACAACAGCAGCTATCAGCAATATCGAACTTGCTTCCACAAGTTTCTTTGATATTGCATCACATATAGCTGGTATGCCGCAATCCTGGACACCAGCATGGATCCTTGAAAAACCTTTCTTCCCAAGCCATCTAAAAGCTTCTGTTCTTTTCCTGGTGGAGCAGGAGTGTGTTTTTTGCTTTCTAGCCTTTTTCTGAGCCAATTCAATGACCACTGAGTGGTATGGCAATTGTGGCTTCTGGAAACCTGGGATATGTTGGATCTGTTCTTCTGTTTACAGCTGGTACAGAGCAAGGATGCTCCTATAATCGATGCTGACATTCCAGAAGCACTTCATGAATGGGTATTGCCATCACCTCCTTTGGTGCATCTACAAATTGTAACACTTCAAGAGTCTTGTGTCTTGTATCCTCTTCAGTAAGTACTTAAAAGGGAATTGTATCTGCCATTTCCTTTATAAAGTTTGCAAAGGACAGATCCTCAGGAGGGGACTTCCTCCTCTCTTCTGGTGGAGAAGGTTCTGATTCAAGATCTTCAGTATCAGTGTCAGTGTCTACATACTCCCAAGGATTATAGTGAGGCTGAAAATGTGATCCAGAGGGATCCAAGTTGTCTTTTGGAAGAGGATGTTCTGTTTTAGAAGGAGACTTCGATGGTTCTCTTGGAATCTGCCTTGGCATCGAAGGAGGCAGAAAAGGCATTGATGATGAATCGAAAGGCATCGATGGCTGGCATCACCCGAGGGACTAGGCCATGGAGGCATCGATGGACCCGGGAGTGGCATTGAAGGTAATGAAGGTTCACGGGGTTTTTGAAGACCCGATGGCCCTGGTAAGGGATCCAAGTCCCTTCCCTCGTCTTCCGATGAGCTTGGAATAGGAATTGAAGGAATCATCGGTGGACGTTTAGATGTCGATGGCTGCATCAGGGGATCCATCGATGGAATCTGAATCGGCGCTGGGAAAGCACCGATTAAGGTGTCTATTCTATTTAGAAGAGGTTGAAAAATCGACGGTTCTGGTGTCGGTGTCAGCAATTGTACTGGTGCTGGCATCGATGGATGCTGGAATTTTTGAAAAGCCTCTATCGCCTGTTGAACCATGGAAGTCACTTCTTCCCTGGAGACTGGGACTGAGTCCACTGTCACAGGAGAAAGTAAGACTGGCGCTACTGGCACTTCCACAACAGAGCGTGGTGGCACAGTCTCTGACACCGATCCCGATGGACAGCGCCTCAGTGTCTCGGGTACAGAGGGGCATGGTAGCTCTAGTACCCAGACCCTCTTCATCATCAGCTCGATGTCCTTCGGTGCCAATGCGGATACCGTTTCTCCCATTGGAACAGAGACAGAACGGTGTTGATGGCGTCTCTTTTCACGATGTTCCCTAGTGGATACCGATGAAGATGCTATTGAAGAGCCAGATGGGGCCGGTGATGGACGGTCATCGGCCTTTTTCTTTCCTCGATGTTTTTCAACAGAGGGTGATAATTTCTTCGGTGACGATGTCGAATATGACGATGATCTTTTTAAACAGCTCCTCCATTTTATCCAAATGGGAACGCCTGCCTTTCAGTGTCATCTGGGCTCAGGTAGTACATGCGCGGACATCGTGGCCTGATCCCAGGCATAAAATGCAAACATCATGCGGGTCGGTTATCGACATTGTTCGGGTACAATTCGGACATTTTTTGAATCCTGAGGCCATGGTGAAAACGGGCCGGGTAACAGTTGGTGGCTTGCGGGTACTGAGTAAAAAGGTAACCGAAATAGACTGAAAACTGACTCAAAAAAGTACTCACTGAACGGTATGTCGAAGGGAGACCAGAATAGATAATTTTGTGACTGAAAAGTTATATTTTCCGTGAGGAAAAAGTGTGAGGAAAAACTCACATAGCTCCTATCACGCGAGGCTTACAGCAATGCGGACAAAAAGACACTGAAGGGAGATCCCTGTGGCTGAGAGAATCGTGGCATCCTGGGCATGCTCCGTGTGTCAGTCTAAAGTTTCTAGAAACTTTGACAGAAGTTTTCCGTGTCAGGGCTCCATCGATGATGTCACCCCCTATATGTGAGGACTATCATCTGCTTGTCCTGGGATAACACCTGTTACAGGTAAGTAACTCTGCTTTCTCCCAGGACAAGCAGGATGGTAGTCCTCACATATGGGTGAATAGCGTGCTGAGGATGCCCGAGTAAATGTAACAAAAGCATCCAATGACGTGCAACAGGCACAACAACAGGGATGGGTCTGGTTAAGAGGGCAGCCTGAAATTCCCAGTGGGTCACTGGAAGGAAGTTAGGTTATTAAGCTGAGAATAAATTGCACAGAACAGACTGGCCAAAAATGGAATCTTGCCTGCCAGCCTTATCCAGACAATAATGAGCTACAAAGGTATGGAGAGAACTCCATGTAGCAGCCCTACAGATGTCAGTAAGAGGCACCGAATGGAGGTGTGCTACTGATGTTGCCATGGCTCTTATAGAGTGTGCTTTCACGCGTTCCTGTAGCGGAAGGCCTGCTTGCTGGTAGCAGAAGGAAATACAGTCCGCCAGCCACGATAGGGTTGCTTGCCCACCGGAACTCCCAGTTTGGTTTTATCGAAGGAGACAAACAGCTGGGTGGACTTCCTATGGGCTGCAGTGCGTTCCAAATAAAAGGCTTGCATACATTTGCAGTCCAAGGAATGCAGCACTTGCTCACCTGGATGTGAGTGGGGTTTTTGGAAAGAAAGTAGGTAGTATAATGGATTGATTTAAGAGAAATTCAGATACTACCTTTGGTAAAAATTTAGGATGAGTGCGAAGCACCACATGATCACGGAGAAATTTTGTGTAAGGTGGGTATGTTACCAGCGCCTGTAGCTCACTGACTCTGCAAGCTGACGTTATAGCTAAAAGAAAGAGCACTTTCCAAGTGAGATAAACACAGCTTGCAGGAATGTAGAGGCTCAAACGGAGGTTTCATGAGCTGGGCTAATACCACATTGAGGTCCTAAGCAGGAGCCGGAGGACGAAGTGGGGGCTTTAAATGTAGTAAGCCTCTCATGAAGCGCGCTACGAGGGGTTGTGTCGATATTGAGACATCCCCTATGCCCTTGTGGTAAGCGGCTATGGCACTGACATGGACTTGGATGGAGGAAGTTTGTAGATCAGACTCAGATAGGAACTTCGTTGTGGGGCAGGTAAAGGGATCTATTTCCTTTGATGTGCACCATAAGGAAAACCTTTTCCATTTGGAACGATAAGATTTCCTAGTAGAAGGGTTTTTAGAACCAAAAAGTTACCAATAAGGGCCCTGACCTTAGCGGTCAGAGTAACAGTTAAGTATGAGAAAAATAACTGTGAAAGCTTGCTGGGCAGACTGGATGAGCTGTTTGGTCTTTTTCTGCCATCATTTCTATGTTTCTATGTATGTTTCTATGTTTCTAAGGCTTCCGTGAAGCTACGAGGACTTGGGATAGTGTCCGAGAGGTTTAGAGATTGTAGAATCAACCTTTCAACATCCGTGCTTTCAGGGAAAGGGCCTGGAGGTTTGGATGACGCAGTTGTCCGTTGTTCTGCGTTATCAGAGATGGATCTGCTCCCAGGTGAATTTGTTGATGGACTGAGAGGTCACGAAGGATGGGAAACCACACCTGACGTGGCCAGTAAGGGGCTATGATAATCATTAAGCCCTTGTCTTGTCGTAACTTCACGAGAGTCTTACTGATGAGTGGAAGTGGAGGGTAAGAATACAGGAGACCCTTTGACCATGAGAGGGTGATGTTGCAAGCAGAAGTTTTCCACTTTGCGGTTGTGAATTGACACAAAGATCTGTGTGTGGATAGCCCCACCGCTGGAAGATTTTCTCTGCTACCGTGACATTTAGGGACTTATCGTGGGGATGAAAGGTCTGACTCAGCTTGTCCGCAATCACATTGTCCACGCCTGCCAGGTAGGTTGCTCTCAGGAACATGGAGTGAGAGAGAGCCCAGGCCCATATCTGTGCTACTTCCTGAGATAGCAGGTACAAGCCCGTTCCACCGTTTGTTGATGTACCACATCACTACCTGGTTGTCTGTTTGGACTAGGATTGTCTTGTTGGATAGGCAATCCCGGAAGGCCATTAGGGCATAACCTCATTGCCCTGAGCTCCAGAAAACTTTTCTGCTGTTGTGATTCTGCTGCAGACCAGGTTCCCTGAGTTTGCAGGTTGTTGACATGGGCTCCCCAACCGAGGTTGGAAGCATCTGTTGTCAGTGTTATTTGAGGTTCTGGAGATTGAAAAGGTAGTCCTCTGAGAAGACTGGACTCCTGAATCCACCAAGCTAGCGAGAGACTAAGCTGCCTGGTGACGTGGACAATGCTGGACATTGGATGGTGGGCCTGAGACCACTGTGACTTTAGGGTCCATTGTGTTACTCTCATGGCTAGATGAGCCACTGGAGTAACATGAACAGAGAATGCCATGTAACCCAACAAGGTTAGAAAATGATGAGCCATTGTGGATCGACGAGTCTGTACTAGTTTTGCAAGGGTTGCAAGAGTGTGTGCCCGATCCCTTGGGAGAAAGGCTTTTGCCTGTATGGTGTTTAAATCCGCTCCAATGAAGGAGAGGATCTGTGATGAAGTCAGATTGGATTTCGGATAGTTTATGAGAAATCCCAATGACAATAGTAGCTCTAGGGTTAGATGAAGAGAGTTTATAACTGCCTTCTTGGACGCAGCCCTTAGCAATCAATCGTCTAGGTAGGTGTAAACGTGGATGCTCTGTCGTCTTAGGTACGCTGCTATTACTGCCAGGCATTTCGTAAAGACTTGAGGTACTGATGCTAGGCCGAACGGTAGTACCTGATACTGGAAGTGATGGTGTCCGACTAGGAAACTGAGGTATTTTCGGTGAGACGGGGTTATTGCTATATGCGTCTTGTAGGTCTAGAAAGCAAAGCCAATTTCCCTTTTGGAGAAGAGGGAGTAAGGAGCCTAAGGTTACCATTCTGAACTTTTCTTTTTGCAGATGATTGTTTAAGGCGCGAAGATATAAGATTGGTCAAATGCCTCCTGATTTTTTTGGTATTAGGAAATATTGAGAATAGAACCCTTTTCCCCGCTGTAGAGTGGGCACTGGTTCTATGGCATTGGATTGGAGGAGGGTTGTTAGTTCCTCCTCCAGAAATGGTGAGTGGTCGGTTAGCCTCCACCCCGGATGAGCCAGGGAGTCCGATGGTATTGAAAGGAAGTTGAGATGGAACCTTGAGCCACTACAGAGAGAACCCATTGATCTGTAGTAATTGTGCGCCATGTATTGGTGAAATGGCACAAGTGTCCACCCACTGGCAGAGATGGTAGAGGTGGAAGTTGACACTTGCTCTCTAGCAGGGAGTCAAAACCCAGAAGCAGGGCCAGGCTGCGGCATTGGCTGGGTTTTTTGAGGTCTGGATTGACAGGCTTGACCCTTCTGGTATGGCCTGGTTGTGCGGGTGTGAGATGGAGGAGGATAATACCTACGAGCTTTATAGGTTGTCCTCTTGGCCTCTCTTCTGAACAGCCATTTTGAAGTAGAGGGAAAATCAGAGGGTACAGCAGAGAGCTGGCACAACGTCTCGTGGTGGTCCTGGAGTTGTGCGACAGCCTCCTGTATCTTATCCCCGAATAAATTATTGCCTGTACAGGGGAGATACGCCAACCTCTCCTGAACTTCCGGCTGTAAATCTGATGACTTTAGCAATGCCCATCTTCTGGCACTTATTCCCGCTGCAGACACTCTAGAAGCAGTGTCAAAGATGTCATATGCAGCTCGGACCTCGTGCATCCCAGCATCGAGGCCCTTCTTGAGGATGAAGTTTAGCTATTCCTGAAATTCTTCTGGACGGGACTCAGCAAACTCTTGCAGCAGCTTGAAGAGGTTTCTTGTGTACTGCATCATGTATAGCTGGTAGGCCGCTATATGCGAAATCAGCATGGAGCAATGGAATACCCTACGTCTCAAGGCATCAAGAAATCTCTGGTCTTTCCCAGGAGATGTAGAAGAATGGGGCCAAGGACTTCTTCTGAGCAGACTCCACTACTATGGAATGGTGAGACAGCTGGGTCTTTTGGAATCCAGGAGCTGACTGAACCAAGTAGGTGGCGTCTGTTTTCCGGTTCACTGGTGGTATGGCGCCTGGATGCTCCCAGGTACGTTGTAGAAGTTCAAGGAGGACTTCGTGAACTGGTATAGACATAACCTCTTTGGGGGCATCCACAAATTGGAGGACTTCAAGCATCTTCTGCCTGGAGTCTTCTTCTGTTTGTAGCTTAAAAGGAATGGTTTCTGACATTTCCTTTATAAAGCTAATGAAGGACAGATCCTCTGGAGGGGAGCGTCTTCGCTCATCAGGAGATGGCGGCTCCACGGGGATGTCATCAGTGTCCTGAGTATCCAAGGTATCATCACTCCAGGGTTGGTATGGTTGATCACCAGCATCTGGTGGGCCTACTGATGGAAAGAAGAAACCTAGTCCCGCTGGATCGGGTCGTGGCACCGATGGTATCGGAGGAGGCACCAATAAGGGTCGAGGCGGTACCGAAGACGGAGGAGGCCCCGATGGAATCAGCGACTTCAGTGGAAAAATCCCTGATGGCCCTGGAACCGGGTCCAGCATCATAAGAACATGCCATACTAGGTCAGACCAAGGGTCCATCAAGCCCAGCATCCTGTTTCCAACAGTAGCCAATCCAGGCCATAAGAACCTGGAAGTACCAAAAACTAAGTCTATTCCATGTAACCGTTGCTGGTGGCTATTTTCTAAGTCAACTTAATTAATAGCAGGTAATGGACATCTCCTCCAAGAACTTATCCAATCCTTTTTTAAACACAGCTATACTAACTGCACTAACCACATCCTCTGGCAACAAATTCCAGAGTTTAATTGTGCGTTGAGTAAAAAAGAACTTTCTCCGATTAGTTTTAAATGTGCCACATGCTAACTTCATGGAGTGCCCCCTAGTCTATTATCCGAAAGAGTGAAAAACCGATTCACATCTACCCGTTCTAGACCTCTCATGATTTTAAACACCTCCATCATATCCCCCCTCAGCCATCTCTTCTCCAAGCTGGACAGTCCTAACCTCTTTAGTCTTTCCTCATAGGGGAGCTGTTCCATTCCCCTTATCATTTTGGTAGCCCTTCTCTGTACCTTCTCCATCGCAATTATATCTTTTTTTGAGATGTGGCGACCAGAATTGTACACAGTATTCAAGGTGCGCTCTCACTATGGAGCGATACAGAGGCATTATGACATTTTCGTTTTATTCACCATTCCCTTTCTAATAATTCCCAACATTCTGTTTGCTTTTTTGACTGCCGCAGCACACTGAAACGACGATTTCAATGTGTTATCCACTATGACGCCTAGATCTCTTTCTTGGGTTGTAGCACCTAATATGGAACCTAACATTGTGTAACTATAGCATGGGTTATTTTTCCCTATATGCATCACCTTGCACTTATCCACATTAAATTTCATCTGCCATTCTGATGCCCAATTTTCCAGTCTCACAAGGTCTTCCTGCAATTTATCACAATCTGCTTCTGATTTAACTACTCTGAACAATTTTGTATCATCTGCAAATTTGATTCTCTCACTCGTATTTCTTTCCAGATCATTTATAAATATATTGAAAAGTAAGGGTCCCAAAACAGATCCCTGAGGCACTCCACTGCCCACTCCCTTCCACTGAGAAAATTGTCCATTTAATCCTACTCTCTGTTGCCTGTCTTTTAGCCAGTTTGCAATCCACGAAAGGACATCGCCACCTATCCCATGACTTTTTACTTTTCCTAGAAGCTTCTCATGAGGAACTTTGTCAAACGCCTTCTGAAAATCCAAGTATACTACATCTACCAGTTCACCTTTGCCCACATGTTTATTAACTCCTTCAAAAAAATGAAGCAGATTTGTGAGGCAAGACTTGCCTTGGGTAAAGCCATGCTGACTTTGTTCCATTAAACCATGTCTTTCTATATGTTCTGTGATTTTGATGTTTAGAACACTTTCCACTATTTTTCCTGGCACTGAAGTCAGGCTAACCGGTCTGTAGTTTCCCGGATCGCCCCTGGAGCCCTTTTTAAATATTGGGGTTACATTAGCTATCCTCCAGTCTTCAGGTACAATGGATGATTTTAATGATAGGTTACAAATTTTTACTAATAGGTCTGATAATAGGTCATCCTCCGATGACAGGGGAATTGGTGTCGATGGCTGTAGACATATCGGCATTTTCGGAGGCACCAGCGGAAGTGCGCCGATGAGCGTATCCAGCCTGTCAAGTAATGGAGCCAGCACCGTGGGGATCAGATCCGTGTCTGAGATTGGTGTCTGTGCCGGTGGAGGCGGAAGTCCTTGAAGTGCTTGGACGACTGCCTCTTGAGCTATCCGGTTCAATTCCTCGTGGAAAGCTGGTGTTTGAAAGACCAGTTCCGGAGTTGGAGGCTGCACAGGCATAGCTGGAGGGTCCCACCGGTGAGAGTGGAGTCTCGGCTCCTGGCACCACTGAAGGTAGGGAATGCCTCGGTATCCCCGGGTATGGAGGAGGGTGGGTGCTCCTGTGCACAGGTCTTCTTTGGTAGCTCTGTTGATGCAGACGTTGAGGCTTTGCATGGACCAGCAGATGGAAGCTTCCGATGTCGATGTCAGTGTTTTTCCCAGTGCTCAGCCTGGTCTTTCTCTGGTGCAGAGGACGAAGAGGTGGATGTCTTCGAGAGGGATCCAGCCAACCAAGAATCACTGGTGTCCGGCCGGTGCCGAGGAGTTGAAGGTGACGGTGCCAATGACATCAATGTTTTTGGCGGAGTAGGCTGCTTAGTTTGGAACAGAAACTCCATTTTCTTTAAGCGGGCCCGGCGGCCCTTAGGGGTCATTTGGGCACAGTTGGTACAAGTCACGATGTAATGGGTAGCCCCCAAGCATAGGACACATACCTGATGCGGGTCCATGATGGACATTGTCCTTGGACAATTGGGGCACCTTCAAAAACCCGTCGCCATACTTGTTAAAGAAAAATTAACCGCGGTGAGGTCGGTGGCAGTCGGGCCTTGAAGGGGGAACTGTCTGTAACTGACCACGAAAACGAGGTAAAGCCTTACCTAATGTTAGCGGATAGTCGATAGGGGGACCCCGGATGGGGTGAAATTTGTCAAATGTTTTAGAAAACATTCCGAGAGGAAATTCCTGTCAGGAATATTTGTAAGAGCTCCTCAACCTGCGTGGCTACTGCCACACGGAAAAAAAAAAAGACTGAGGGGGGACCCCCTGCTGGATGCAGGGTTGGCAGCATGCTGGGAATGCTCAGTGTGCCTAGTCAAAGTTCTAGAAACTTTGACAAAAGTGTTCCGGGATGGGCTCCATCCTGATGATGTCACCCATGTGAGGACTACCATCCTGCTTGTCCTGGGAGAAAAGGTGGAACTGATAATTAGATTGGGGTACTGTGATAAGTGTTTGATCATATAAACAGTAGCCATATATAAAACATTTCCCTTCTCCTCAAAAATATGTCTTTTACCAATTACATAGGCTGCTACTGCTGCCTCCTTCCAGCCTGTGTGGCCCATGGGTGGGCTATGCCCCTGGTGCCTCTTATTGAACCACCAACATATCTATTGTTCCTTGGAGGTGTTGCACTCAAATATTGGCCCAGTAGTTTACACATTTTCCTTTGGGCTTTGAAACCACATCACCACAAGCCATCATTTGCCACTACCACTGGCTTTTCCCTCCATTTTAACCCTCTCCCTTTTTATATCTAGCCTAGTCATTGCAACAAGTGTCTTCAGCCAGGGTCCACAAACACAAACTTCCTTTGGGTCCCAATGTGTATGCACGTCTTGTGGTTTAACTAAAATAAATGCTTAACTAGCAGCTTGAAGGAAAATTACCAGCGAGATTACCAGCAAGGCAATTCAGAAGCAGTCTCTGTGAGCTAATTTATTTTCATAACATTTTCTTAATAGGATGGTGGTATAATTTTATCTCATGTTAACCAGCTGGGATTCTTTTAAGTCATGTGATTTCTTGTAAATTGAGTCCAGAAGGCAGGAGCTTGACATACCTTTTGGCTTACATTCTAGCAAATCAACACATTTTGTCATGTCAGAAACCTTGAATAATTATACAAGTCTAATAGGGGTAAATTCACAGTGCAGTAATAGCAGTTTTATAGGAAACCCTTTTCAAAGCACCCTAATATCCTCCTGGTCTAGCCAATAGATGTTGTGCAATATTAAGGATTCCCTCCTGCCAGAGGCTGTGAAAGTTTCTTCTGCAGCATGTCCAGACCCAGGTGATTCAAGGAGCAGAAGCTGGAGTCAGGAATAGTAAGTATTTATTTATTTAGAATCTTTTTTTTTTTTTTTAATATACTGATAATCGTTTGGAACATCTAATCGGTTTACAGAAAATGTCATGTAGCCAGTGGCTTTACATTAAAAGTAGCCAGTTTGCTCCACATAGCAATGTGCAAGTCTGGCCTAATTCTAAGTTTTTAAGGGTTCAAAGGATCAAAACCTATGTTGAGTTTGGCTGTGGGCCATTCCTGCTTGATTTATAGTTACTGGCCTTTTCAAGACTTGTGAAACCAGAACCTATCTCCTGTATAGAAAGCCAGTTGATTGACCAATAACTGATTGACCAAATTCTGCTTTATCTGGCACACATATCCAATCTCTTCTCAGAACTGCTTCTGGTATGTCTGAATCAGGCCCTAAGTGAACTAGGTAAATTTTATATAGCCTTAGCCTTCCTATACATTTTAATTTATTTAGATTTATATTCCACCTTTCTGGCACTTCAAAGACATGCATCAAGTAATCCTGAATTTGTGAAACTGTACAATACTTACTGCACAGCAGAGAAAGCAAAGGTCTAAATGGGTAATTAAAGAGCACCATTTCTTGATGTGTACTACCAACTAATCCGTAGGTGTGTGTGTGTAATTTAACAAAGTCAACAGAAAAGGTACAATTTTAATAACTCACATCACCCTCATTTTGCAGTATACAAAATCTTTAATCAAGTATTTACAGTTCTTACATAATGTACATGTCAGAGTAACAATGAGGAGAAAAAACATTTTCTCCAATTACAGTGACAAAAGGCCTACAAAGATCTACCTAAATCTACCTACATTCAAGTTTTACATACAAATCTTCTTCTACACTGCATAATAAAAAGCAGGGTTGCTTATATGTTCAGTACAATATCTTTCAGGTATGGCAGGGGAAGGTAAACAAACTAAGCATTTATTGCAGCAATCATGCAGAATAGACATGAACTGCTATTATACCAGGTGAACAAGGACAGATGAAACTGATTATCACTGCTATTTTCTCACTTTTCACACTTGAGAAAATATGATTCGATTCCTCAGTGTCTCATGCAAGTCAGAAACAGCATAGTTAAGTAGTGAACTTTCAGAACTAAGTGTGAACTAAATAGTCTTAAGAGCCAACATTCTCCATAGGAGCAGAAATATGAAAAACATGGAGAGGATACACATATATGCATCAACATGTACGTACATGATTTTTGTTAAATTACATACAAGACATCACAAAACTCTTAAAGGAGCACTGCTATTGAAAAGTGTTTTAAACCTTTTCAAAATGTAATTCACAACACCACTATTTCCTTTTTCTCTTCACCTAAGCATTTTGGAACTTATAACAAGATCCATTCATGAGACCAGATTAGCATCAGCAGTTTCTACTAGATCTTGCAACCAGTTCCCGTGCACTTGGGAGAAGGTACAGAGAGAAAGAGTGAATTCAATACAGCGAGCTTGACTACAGCATTTTTTAAATTAGGTTTTTTTCCCCCAATTTGTTTTAATTCAAAAACTATTGCTAAGTTCTTACTACAAATAAAAGCTGGCTGACAGGAGCTGCTGTTTGAAGGGCTGAATTTATGGAAAACAGAATGTAAAAAGAACTTTTATAAAGTTTAAGAGAGAACTTTCCTCTCTAACCTGCCAAACCCAGTAACCCTATGGGATTCTCCCTCCTACCAGCAGATTGGGGCAGGGTGAGAGACTTCTTCCTGTGACCTCACCTATATATAGGCTGGCCAAGCAGGGAGCAAGTCCGTAGTCTCTGCCTCCAGCAGATGGAGAAGGGCAACCACAAGACAGCTGGTCTAGCAGGGGAAGAAGGGCTCCAGCGAAACAGCCTTCCCTAAGGTTGCTTTCCCTGGAAGTCAGGGCCAGGGTGGGGAAGCCCCGCAAGATGACAATCCCCGTAGGTCTGCTCTTGCCTCCTCAGGGCAATCAGGTGTACCAGTCTCCTGGTCCTCCCGATTAAGCTTGCAGTCTTAAGTAAAAAAAGAAAGAGGAAACCAGCCCGAAGCACCCACACATCACCCATGAGTATGGAGTCTAAAGGGAGGATGTGCATGAGTTGGGGGACCCAGTGAATGCCAAGCATTGCAGGTTCATTCTGCTGAAACTGCGATGGGGAAAAACAGCCACCGGCAATGAAGGGAGAAGGGGCAGAGTCAGTGAGCAGCGCGGAGCTTAGAGCACGTCCTTCCTGGCACTGCTTGAGCAGGTGTTGGGATGCTCCAGTCACTCTTTTGTGGTACTGGAGAGAGGGGCAGGCCCTGCAAGGCAGTGAGCGAAGCCAGCATCCCCACAGGAAGAGGAGGAAATGGAATTTTCCACAGACTTCAACATGGCAATGTATCAAGCATATTGCCAGATGAAGGGAAAGAAGGCAGGCAATGGTCAGCTTCCAGGATGATAAGGACAGCAAGTATGGGAGGAGTGGAGGCCCAGCAGGGAAGGTCAGGCGGACGATAAACAGGGGTCCTCTCAGTATGAGGCAATGTGGGAGGAGGAAGGAGATGTTAAGGACTCAGCAGTGTGCCTGTTTAGGATCGAGAAACTGGGCACACTAATTGCAAGTGTTACGGGTATTGAGTCTAAAAGAAGATCAGGCCAGAGAACCCAAAATGAAAAGTAATCCCATTTTAACAGGAATTATGAAACCAGCCAAGGCCTTCCCATCCACTCAGCAGTTCAAAATACGATGGCAGCAGAATGGGAAATTCCAGATTCTAGACTTAGAAGCTGAAGGGCTATGCAGAGAGTGTACCTGATGGATCAACAAGACAAGGACAGAATATTAAATCTTCCAAGGGTTGATGCGGCAATCTCAGCAGTGGCTAAGATCACCACAATTTCCATTGGAGGAAAATGGTGCTGAAGGACCCCCAGTATGGAAAGGTAGAGACACTCTTGAAGAAAGCCTTTGAGCTCATCTCTGGATTGCAAGCAGTTATCTGTGGGGAGTATGTGACAAAGTCTTATGTGATCTGGGCCCAACAAAATTCCCCAGGAGTCGGAAGGGGCTGGCTCCATGAAGAGTGTGGCAGATTCCAGCCTGAGTCAGTGGCAGCCCTTGTGGCAGATACAAAGTATGACCTGATATGGGTATCAGCTAAGCAAGCTGTGACAGAAGTCATGGCTAGATGTCTCCTATGGTTGAAAAATTGGGCAGTGGACTCAGCCTCAGACTAAATTAGGGAATCTGCCCTTTAAGGAAAGATTACTGTTTGGAGAGTAGTTGGAAAGGTTTGGAAAGGATCTGGAGGGAACCAAACCACAAAGTATACTGGAAAAGAGACTTAGAAGGTTCCCCAAAGGGGGGGGGGGGGGGCCTGGAGACAGTGGCCAAAGGACTACAGACAGCAAAGGGCTGGTAAAAGGCTGGGTGCATGACTCTCAAGACCTCCAGGTAGAAGGCAGCCCTTTCGGGGGAACAGGCGATTTTCTAGAGAAGGTAATACCTGAAGGCAGGCCCACTTTATACTACCCCTGGTAGGGGGCAGATTGCAAATATTTGATCATCAGTGGACCAAAATCATGAAGACCATTGAGACCTAGTCATTATTCAGAGAGGATATCACTCAAAGTTGAAGTTCCCCCATAAAGGAGGTCTTTATTACCTCACCATTCAAGGAAAGCAAGGAGGAGGCAGTAGGACAAACCCTACAGAGGTTAATTCACTTACAAGCAATCTCACTGGTTTCAGACAAATTGAAAGGAAAGGAAATATATTCCATTTATTTTATAGTGCCAAAGAAAGAAAGATGCTACTGGCCAGTACTGGATCTAAAAGGGGTGAAGAGAGCGCTGGTTATATCTCACTTTCGGATGGATTTTGTGACGACAGTAAGGAAGGGAGAATTTATTTCATCCCTAAACCTTTCAGAAGCATACCTTCATATACCCATCAGAAAAGATTTCCAGCACTACCTATACTTCGAGATTGCAGGAGAGCACTATCAGGTCAAAGCACTGCTGTTCGGGTTGGCAACGACTCCAAAGACATTCACAAAAGTGAAGGTAATAGTGGCAGCCTTTCTGCGAAAAGAAGGAATTGGGGACACCTGTATCTGGTTGACTGGCTGATGAGGGCTGATACAGCCCAACACAGATGCTTGGTGACAAAACGTATAATATAGGTCCTAGAAAGTCTAGGATGGGTTGTGAAAAAAGCAAAATGCCAGACAACCATCACAAATGCTGATCTACTTGGGAGTCCACTGACATGATTAAGGGGAAATAACTGAGAAGAGGTTACAGAAGCTCCAGGAACAAATAAAGGCTTTACTGAAGTGGGAGCACTGAGAGGAGAGGTTCACCTTGCTGGTGGCTGAAAGGAATCAGTAAGTTTTTGCTTGGGAAATTTTCTTTTTTAAAAGTATTGGGACAAAGTTGTCTATTTGGGAATATTATTTAGTGTGTGTGTGTGTATTTGTGCTTTTAATAGTAAGGCAGGGAATAAACTGAAGTTAGACTGTTTGTATTTTTAAATATGAAGGTAGCTAATACGCAGTAGTCAGTGTGTTTATTTTTAATAGTCTGTAAGGCAGCTAAATAAGCAGAAGTTAGAGTGTTTGTATATTTTTAAAAAAAAAAGTAGCCAGAAGCTAGAAATAAGCTAGAAGTAGTGTATACCTAAGTAAAAAGGTTGAAAAGTTAAGCACTCACCTTGGAAAGGTGTTAAGGTACTGTGATTTCGTTTGATTAGGTACCAACATTTGTTAATCAAGAGAGCAGTGAGTCACTCTGGCTGACTAACTGAAGTTAGACTGTTTGGTAATGTGGTAATAATGGGAGATTTCAATTACCCCAATATTGACTGGGTAAATGTATCATCGGGACATGCTAGAGAGATAAAGTTCCTAGATGGAATAAATGACAGCTTTATGGAGCAATTGGTTCAGGAACCGACAAGAGAGGGAGCAATTTTAGATCTAATTCTCAGTGGAGCACAGGATTTGGTGAGAGAGGTAACGGTGGTGGGGCCGCTTGGCAATAGTGATCATAATATGATCAAATTCAAATTAATGGCTGGAAGGGGGACAGTAAGCAAATCCACAGCTCCCGTGCTAAACTTTCAAAAGGGAAACTTTAAAGGTGGAAAGAAGGCAAAACGATCACCGGCATGGTTAAAAGGGGAGGTGAAAGAAGTTATTTTAGCCAAAAGATCTTCATTCAAAAATTGGAAGAAGGATCCAACAGAAGAAAATAGGATAATGCATAAGCGTTGGCAAGTTAAATGTAAGACACTGATAAGACAGGCTAAGAGAGAATTTGAAAAGAAGTTGGCCATAGAGGCAAAAACTCACAGTAAAAACGTTTTTAAATATATCCGAAGCAGAAAGCCTGTGAGGGAGTCAGTTGGACCGTTAGATGATCGAGGGGTTAAAGGGGCAATTAGAGAAGATAAGGCCATCACGGAAAGATTAAATGATTTTTTTGCTTCAGTGTTTACTGAAGAGGATGTTGGGGAGATACCCGTATCACAGAAGGTTTTCATGGGTAATGATTCAGATGGACTGAACCTAATCATGGTGAACCTAGAAAATGTGGTAGGCCTGATTGACAAACTGAAGAGTAGTAAATCACCTGGACCGGATGGTATACACCCCAGGGTTCTGAAGGAACTCAAACATGAAATTTCAGACCTATTAGTAAAAATTTGTAACCTATCATTAAAATCATCCATTATACCTGAAGAATGGAGGGTGGCTAAAGTAACCCCAAAATTTACAAAGGGCTCCAGGGGTGATCCAGGAAACTACAGACCAGTTAGCCTGACTTCAGTGCCAGGAAAATAGTGGAAAGTATTTTAAATATCAAAATCACAGAACATATAGAAAGACATGGTTTAATGGAACAAAGTCAGCATGGCTTTACCCAAGGCAAGTCTTGCCTCACAAATCTGCTTCACTTTTTTGAAGGAGTTAATAAACATGTGGATAAAGATGAACTGGTAGATGTGGTATATTTGGATTTTCAGAAGGCATTTGACAAAGTTCCTCATGAGAGGCTTCTAGGAAAAGTAAAGAGTCATGGATAGGTAGCGATGTCCTTTCATGGATTACATACTGGCCAAAAGACAGGAAACAGAGAGTAGGATTAAATGGACAATTTTCTCAGTGGAAGGGAGTGGGCAGTGGAGTGCCTCAGGGATCTGTATTGGGACCCGTACTTTTCAATATATTTATAAACGATCTGGAACGAAATACGATGAGTGAGGTAATCAAATTTGCAGATGATACAAAATTGTTCAGAGTAGATAAATCACAAGCAGATTGTGATAAAATTGCAGGAAGACCTTCTGAGACTGGAAAATTGGGCATCCAAATGGCAGATGAAATTTAATCTGGATAAGTGCAAGGTGATGCGTATAGGGAAAATAACCCATGCTATAGTTACACAGTTAGGTTCCATATTAGGAGCTACCACCCAAGAAAGAGATCTGGGCGTCATAGTGGATAACACACTGAAATCATCGGTTCAGTGTGCTGCAGCAGTCAAGAAAGCAAACAGAATGTTGGGAATTATTAGAAAGAGAATGATGAATAAAATGGAAAATGTCATAATGCCTCTGTATCGCTCCATGGTGAAACCGTAACCTTGAATAATGTGTACAATTCTGGTCGCAGCATCTCAAAAAAGATATAGTTGCGATGGAGAAGGTACAGAGAAGGGCGACCAAAATGATAAAGGGAATGGAACAGCTCCCCTATGAGGAAAGACTAAAGAGGTTAGGACTTTTCAGCTTGGAGAAGAGACGGCTGAGGGGGGATATGATAGAGGTGTTTAAAATTGAGAGGTCTAGAATGGGTTAATGTGAAACAGTTATTTACTCTTTTGGATAATAGAAAGACTAGGGGGCACTCCATGAAGTTAGCATGTGGCACATTTAAAACTAATTGGAGAAAGTTCTTTTTCACTCAATGCACAATTAAACTCTGGAATTTGTTGCCAGAGTATGTGGTTAGTGCAGCTGGTGTAGCTGTGTTTAAAAACGGATTGGATAAGTTCTTGGAGAAGTCCATTACCTGCTATTAATTAAGTTGACTTAGAAAATAGCCTCTGCTATTACTAGCAACAGTAGCATGGAATAGACTTAATGTTTGGGTACTTGCCAGGTTCTTATTGCCTGAATTGGCCACTGTTGGAAACAGGATGCTGGACCCTTGGTCTGACCCAGTATGGCATGTTCTTATGTTCACATACCCGTACATACCCTACAGGTACTAGACTCAATGTCAGCAGCGACTGAATAGTATCATGTGCAAGAGCACACATGCGCCTACTGCAAGTTGCCTTATTGGGCAGTTGGTCTCTGCAAAGTCAGGAATACAACAAAACGATCCAGTTGACATACCAGGTCAAATATTGTGATTTAACTGCCCTCTAACCTTTCGGAAAAAACTTAAGACCTGGCTTTTCCTCCAAGCCTTCCCTTAACTCTCAAAACCTTCAATACCCGACCAGACAAGACTCCACCTTCCTGACTAGGTGCCTCGCCTAGCTTAAACGTTATATTTTATGCCTTTGTTTAATTTATTCAGATACTCTGTCCTTTACCTCAGGCTACCCTAGCCACACCTAGTTCTACCTCCTTGTTATATGTAACTTTCGCTTCTTGTTAAATGGTTGATCATGTTATCCCCCTGTTATATGTAAACCGATCTGATGTGAATTTTTTTTCATGAAGGTCGGTATAGAAAAGTGTTAAATAAATAAAAATAAATAAATAAAAAACCTTAACGATGGTGGCTGTCATTGAGCAATTTGACCAGAGAAACTAGCCTAGAAAACCCAGATTGGACAACTGACAACAGATGCAAGTCACCTAGGTTGAGAAGCACATTGCCAGGGAAGGATAGCCTAGGAACTTGGTCATGGCAGGAAGCAGATTACTCCATGACCCAGCTAGAAATAAAAGCAATCAGATTAGCTCTAGGGTACTTTAGAATGCAGTTGCAAGGCAAAGCAATATTTATTTTATTTATATTCTTTTATATACCGAAGTATAGCTTACTGCCTTCACCCCGGTTTACAGCGAAACAACAACAACATCATACAGAGAACGAGTTATACAACTTCATACAGAGAACGATTTATACAGCTTCGTACAATACAGATCCACTCAAGTAATGCCACAGTGTAGCATATATAAACAAGCAAGGAGAAACAAAAAAAAGTGTAGGACTGATCAGGGAAGCATCCCTGATAACAGCAATGGCCAAAAGGGATCTGCAAGACATCTCAGTAGTCTACATAGGTGCAGACAATATCCAGGCAGACTTCCTTGGCCGACACTAGACTCAGGGGAATGGGAGCTAGCGGAAGAAGCATTTCAACTACTGGTGCGATCCTGGGGTGGCCACCCCCCCCCCCCCCAGTGGGACTTAATGGCCACAAGAAGGCCAGGTGGTTCTTCAGTCGCAGGAAGGAATTACATACAGTCCAAAGGAATAGATGCACTAGCACAGAGCTGGCTAGTAGACAGGATGTTGTATGTGTTCACTCCCTGGCCAATGGTGGGGAAGGTGATCAGAAGAATAGCACAACATCCGGGGTTGGTGATCCTAGTGGTACCAGACTGGCAGAGGAGGCCACAGTACGCGGCCCTGGCAAGAATGGAAATGACACAACTAAACAACTTCAAAGAGGTTTCAGACAGGTTCTCGCTTATGGCCTGGCTATTGAGAGGAGAGAGGATACTCAGACTAACTAATCGCAATGTAATTGAAAACCAGAAAGAGGAACATCTCTTAACGTATAGTAGGATTTAGAAAATCTTCGAAGGCTGGTGCCCAAGGAAAAAGTAGCAGTAGCAGCAATCCTTCAGTTTCTGCAGGAAGGTTTAAACAAGGGGCTGGCAGTAAATGCACTAATGGGCTAATTTTCAAAGCCCAGCACATGCCAAAACAGGGAGATATGCGCAAACTGGGCCATGTGCATTTTGAAATATTCGCGGCCATGCACATATCTCCCGGTACGCGCACAAATGTTTTTTTTAAAAAGGGGCAAGACAGGCCAGTGTCAATAAGGCGCAAGTTGCTGCTGCTCTGGACCTCGGGTAAGTAGCAAAATAAAAAAAAAAAAAAAAGGATAGGCAGTAGGGTTTTAGGGGTTGGGGTGATTAGGGGAAAAGGGAGGCAGGTTAGTTAGGAGGTTTAGGAAGTCCACTTCTTTACTGGAGCGGACTGGGATGGAAGTGGGAATCCAGCCATTTGCATCGCCACGCACAACTTAAAAAATTCCCACCTTACGCGTATTTGGTGTGCATGTGCGCACAGGTAGTGGATTTTCTAAAATTGCACGTATCAACGCACACATTAGAAAATTGGCAAGTCCATATAATAAAATCTACCTTTAAGAGTCCAAATAGTGACAATCTCTTGCTTTAGGGGCATTTTCAGAGGCAGGTCCATAACAACCCATCAGGATGTGGTATGATTTTTGAGAGGAGCAAGCAGCTAAAGCCATTGCATAAGCCCATAGACCCACCATGGAACCTAAACAGGGTGCTAAGGACTCTAGCCAGGGCTCTATTTGAACCACTCAGAAGCTCCTTGAAGAATTTGTCTGTAAAGACAGCCATTCTGGTAGCAGTTAGCTCAGCAAGAAGAATTTTGGAGTTTTGCTGTCATGCAGGGATCCATACTTGTCATTCTTGAAGGAGTAGGTGACAATAAGACTAGTACTGTCTTTTCTGCCAAACGTTGTGTCAGAATTTTATCTTAAGCAGGCCTTTTCTTTGCCGGGGTTCAGAAAAGCAGTGTGCATAGAGAAACGTAGAGATTTGAGATTCCTAGATGCATGCAGGGCCCTGCTGAGATATTTTAAAGTGACCAACGAATTCAAGAAATCAGACTGGCTGTTTAACTTGTTCTCAGAGCATGGAAAGGGACTGGCAGCATCCAAGGCCTCGATCACCAGATGGATAAAGGAGGCGAGAGGAACAACGTACATAATGAGGAAGAAATCAGTGCTAGCAGGCCTAAGGGTGCATTCCACCAGATCACAAGCAACATCCTGGGCAGAATATAGGGCAACTGCCCCTATAGACACATGCAAAACAGATACCTAGGCATCAGTGCACACGTTTGCGAAACATTACAGACTTCAACTCCACTAGAGAACAGAGACAAAATTTGCTACAGGGGTCCTGGAAGCAGCTCTGGGTATCTTCCATCTAGGATAAGTACAGTTTTAGGACATCCCACAGGGTTACTGGTCTGTCAGGACGAAGAGGAAGGTACAATTAGATCTTAACTGCTAATTTAGCTTTCCTTAAGTCCTGACAGTCCAGTATAGATCTCATCTGAAGGAAGATAGGGGGAGAAAAGAAAAGCAGAAGCACAAAATAATACAGATGACATGAATGAGACTCTCCTTTCTCTTTTTTTTGTTGTTTACTTTCTACTTTGATTACTGTCCTTCGAGTTGCTTAAACACATCATGCTAGGCAAGGAAGAAAAGCATAGAGTGCAGGGTCCAGGAGGAAGTTAGTCCTGGGGAAGAAAGAAGCAGATTATGGAGCAAAACACAGAGATAATGGAACATGCCCCAGAAAGGTGCAAAATTTGAAAGATTTTGTTGAATTATCCAAATTATAATTTAGACTGATTCGAAAGCTCAAAAAAAAAGGGGGGGGGGGGAGCGGGGAATATAGATAAACAGAAAAACACGAAAGCTTTGGCTAAAGACTAATGACTTGGTCCTTGCTGGGCCAGCCTATATACAGGTGACATCAAAGGAAGAAATCTCATATACTTTGACCCATCTGCTGGTAGGAGGAAGAATCCCACAGTGTTACTGTTCTGTCATGACTGGGGGAAGCTAATTAGCAGGTAAGATCTAATTGGATCATTTTTTACAAGACAAATATAAATTCCTGGATAATTTGAGATTGGATTTAAAGAGGCATATCAGCCCAGCTGACTCCAAAAGCAGTCAGCTGGGTGTGCACGTTGGCATGCGGTACACCCTCAGGAAGAGAAAATAACTTTGAACCAAAAGTTTTTTCTGTCATAATTATGGGGCTTTCTTCAGGGAGCTGGGTACCCAGTTGTCCTCTAATAGCCTGTCAAGCTTCTCTTTAGGCTGCTGGAGCATGTAACTGCCAGATGGGCATCGCAGGATGCTACAGTGCCACCTGGGAGGACATTAATGCCTTTTTGCACAAAGTCTCAAATTACACAGAAATAATAATTTTAAAGTGATTTTCTTTTTTTGAAGGTGCATAGCATTATATTTTAGCACAACATATTATATACAGTCTTGGATAAAGGCATAATCAATATCACTTACAATGTGTTCAATTAAACTTGTTTTGTCAGTTATGTTGACAAGCCTTTCATTTATTTGTTGTGATTTATAACTTGCCTTTCCATAGAAATGCTCAAGGCAAGGATCGTCAAATTAAAACAGAAGATATATAATAAACATTCATAATAAAATCACATAAAATCATAAAACAAGTTACCAATGAAAAGAATTACAGTTGCATGATTTTCCTGGATGGTAATTTCTGGGCTTTATGTTTTGTGCTTTGCTCTTCTTTTAAGCACACAGTATTTGTAGGAATTAAAGAAATATTTTTTAAAATTCTACTTTTGCCAGAGGATTTAATATTAAAATACCCAGAGAGCAGGCAAAAAAGCCCTCTAAAAATGAACTGCTACTTAGACCTTCTGTATTTACAGGTTTCTAAGTATTTCATGCCACATAGTTTTTCTTAGCCTTTATAGAACTTCAGTTCATTAGCTTAAAAAGTACTTACATGTATAGCTTTAGAATTCTGCTAAAATTATCATGAGAATAAAATACAGGAAAAGTAAAAATAAATTTCAAAAATTCTGACATAGCAAACAGCACAAGTCATGAACAATTTGTTTTTTTTCTTTTTTTTAATTATTTGATATTTCATTCTTCTCTATTTAATACATTTAAAATGCTCACTACATATGCCAAACATATTTCAAAGTACTCCCGCTTAAAAAGCATCATTATTATAAATCAGATGCAAGGGTCATAAAACTCAAAATATTCAAGAGAGTCATCAATTCCTCCAATATAAAAATATGCTACAGGAAGCTTTAATGAAGTAGAGAATATACGATTTCTACTGCCAAAGACTGAAAAAAAATGACCTAAGGGGAGGGGGACAACACACAGACAGTTTTTTAATCTCATGCATCAAACAGTTGGAAACCTGCACTATAAACCTAAAAATAAATGTCTAAAAACCCAAAATGCAGGCTACGGTAAATGAAACAGCATGACCATTTCATCAACATACAAGTTCAAATGATGTCTCAGGAGACAGGTTTGCTGAAAATTGCATGTCTGCTGTAAACATGGTCAGATTTTTTCAAGGATTTAAAATGTGAAACTAACCCAAATCTTACTATTGCACATAAGATGACAAACCTTACTGCCTTAACACCCATGCTTTAAATGGATATTTTAAAAGGAAATCTTCAAAACATTCCAGACCAACAGAGAAAAAAAAATTAAAAACTGTACAAAAAGAGCTAATGAAAAAGTATTCTTATAGTAAAGAAGTCGTCATATGGTCACCGGCTGGTTGGTTTAATGTAGATCCTAACATTCAATCACTGAGCCCAAAGCAAAATGAAGGTATAAGCCTTCCTTGAGGCTTTTTGTCATGGTAAAGAATGTTTTAGGGGAAGTTCTGCCCGGCAGTTTCTTCTCTCTCCTTAAGCTCATGCGCAATCAGTGCTGGAATCCTGGCTCTAGGAGCCTTCATTGGCAGCTACCCCGGGATTTTTCCCGCACTTTTAATAGACCTTCTGTTCCACTGTTCCTCCTCTGGTTAATGCAGCAACAGTCCTTAGGCTATGCATCAGGACTCCCTTCCAGAACCCTGTACCATGGGCTCTAAATCCAGCCCTCATCCTCAACAACCACGACTCCCCTCCACCCTGCCAGAAGCTATGAATGATGCCTTCACATCACCCCCAGCCGACCGGGGGTACAGAAGGCTTAATCTGGGAACTGAATCAGGGAGCATCCACATGGCAGTTCACAGCATTGGTGGTGGTGAGGTTAGAAAAATATTCAATAAATAAGAGCTCTTAAATTGTTTGTATAGAAGACCATGACTTGGTGATATTCTCTTGAGAGACTCTCTCCATTGGAATGCAGCCATATTTAGGAGGGAGGGGTTGAGGTTTGTGTCAGACTGTAATAACTGCTAATTTTAAGCTAAAAAGAAAAATGTATGTACTAGAAACAATGATTTTGAGTTTTACGGTCCACAGCAGATCAACTAGGCAGCACCCATTATGCCCCTTCACTATAAGAATTACATTTTGTCTGTTTATTTTGTGTTTGTTTAAATGGTTATATTATCCCTGTACTCACTTTCTCTTTTGTAGACTTAGTAAAGGTATTCTCAGTACAGAACAGGGGAAACCTTTTGCTTAAAAATGCACTTTTGATGATAAAGATTTAGGAGAATTAACTTTGATATCAAAAGCCTCTAATTTTTCAACAAGGTTCCTGTATAGATGTTTTTATTCAGTTACAGCAAAGTATGAATTTAGAGTTTATTTTAGTATTAATCTGCCAGAAATAAATATATAGAAAAACTGGTTATGACAAGTGTATGTCTAACTTCTATTGTATTAAAGCAAAAAATAAAAATAAATTAAAAATTGGTCCACTCTTAGGCTTCTACCTTAAAACATTTCTTAGCACGTTCCAGGCCCATAAGATTACACTCTTAAATTATCAGCATATTTATAAATGAAACTTTATAAAAGAGCAGTGTTATGTAAAAACAATGGTAGGAAAAGTGTGGACCCACCTATTACAACTAAGGACTAGCAAACTATAGGCGTATACAGAAAGCTGTTAAATAAATATATCATTAATTGTTAAAACAAGTTTAAGGACAGAGTACAACGGTGCCTGTGGGTAGCATACTTTAAGGGTATTTCTAATTTTGTGCCATAGCATCGTATTGCTCTTTTGTATGTATTGGTCATATAATTATTTTGTTAGCTGTACATGGTGTTTCAAGACACAGAAGTGAAGTACAGCCTGCTTGTTAACAGTATTTCTACTGTAGCATAAACCTCATTGTCTTTGGACTGCTGTACTTGTTCAGTTGTGGGATGACGTGGTACTGCATTTCTTCCCCCCCACCCCCCCCAAATCCCACACACAAAAGGCTCAATTCACCCAAATTAGGGACCCAGTTTACGGCCACATATTCACTGAGCTTGAAGAATAAAATGAATCAAAGCCAATATTATAAAAACACAGCTCAGAGGTCTTGCATATCTAGGAAAAGCCCATGAACACCTTTGATGCATCCTTTTAGCCTGGCAGCAGCTTGGAATCAGCTAAAATATCAGCTTTATTATAATCTGTATCACCACATTATCCCTTACCAAATATGCAAAGTCATACCCCTTAACCCTCATCAATATATGGATTGAGCAGAGGAAGTGATCTATTTATACTCTCAGTATGATATCAGCCAAACTAAAGGCTGACATATCCTCAAAAGCTCTTATATACATTGTAACATAGTAAATGACAGCAAATAAGGATCAAAATGGCCCAGCTCTCTAAAAATCAATGAGGAAACAATAATAAATTAAATAAAAATATAATTTTTTCATTCATTGTGCAAATTTTTTTTTAACCAATGATTGGAATATTTGTATTTGTCATGCACAAAGAATATCTTTCTGCCAGAAATGTTTCTAAGTTGTGAATTTGGGTGAATTGAGCTCTGCATTCCTACTGGTCCAAAACCCCAGTTTGCGATGTAGGAAGCTTTGTAAACAATCCTCATGTTTCCAAATTAGTTATTACTTAACCCGCAACGTTCCATCTGGCACAGCTACAGTAAACATACAGCAATTCTGAGTTGGAAGCAGGAAAAGAAGTGTGCAACTGGGCATGACGGGTTTCCACATTTTTCCCCCTTCAATATTCAAAACTTCTGCGATTCAGACTGCTGGAAACGGTTTAATATCTCTGGATTATTGGATGCCATTTGGGAAAAGTCACGGAAAATGTCCTGGTAAGTTTCATCCCCTGCATGATAGAAATAAAATGTGGAAACTCTTAATGCTTTTGCCCCACAAACAAAAATGCAAAGTTATTTTAAAAAAAAAAATGCCACCTTGGAAATCATAAGATACTGGACATCTTTCCTTTAAACATTTAAACATTGTAATAACTAAACTGACAGACTGGGATAAACATGCAGATCCTGGAAAAGTAGTCACTAAAAGGAAACGATACCTGAAGGAGCCTCAGTGCAGCTCAACAGATGAAAGTTCAGAGTTAGATAAGGGAGAAACACAAGTAATTTCCAGGCATAAAAGATAGGGTACGTTTATTAAATTGTAAAGGATAATTATGTCCAACATAGTCTTGTAAAGAAGACATATACAATGCAATCCCCTCATTCTACAGAGAACTTTAGTTTGCTAATATTTCTCTATAATAAAACTGTCAGTGGTTATGGTTTATTTTGTGCATGTACTGTAAATAATCCTACATAGCCCAGTCATATCATCAAGTTCTGGTTCACATATCCATGTGTTTCCTCTCAGTCCCAGATTTGTACTGCGTAAAGCAAAAAAGGAAATCTGCTTCCATTCTCCCCATTCTGGCCACTGGAGAGATCTCCTTTGCAAACAGGCTCCACTTTGTTGATAACAAGCTCTTTCTCATCCTTTATTTTCAGCTTTTAGTGAGTTTTCAGCACCATATCTGCCTGTTCCAAGTACAGTAATGCGCAACAGTTTCAATGTTATCACTATCTGCAACAGCAGCTAAGAGGACTGTGTCCAGCACACACAAAGTTACAGAATAGATAGATAAAACATCAATGAAGACATTCCATAATTATCTGAAGAAAAAAAAAAGCTAAATAAAGCCTTTAAATCTTTCAATAAAAAAATCATTTTTCTTAGGACCACAATGGCCTTTCACTAACTACACCCCAGGGAATTATGCGATTATGTGCGTGCATAATTTTCTCCATAATTATTAAGAAGCCACATAATCACCTAATTCCTTTTGTAAGGTACCCTTTTACCGTCTTTACTTCCTCATTTATAGCGCTGTCCCATATGCATACTGAAGCCACTTTTGGGGGGGGGGGGGGGGCATTGCATGCACTGGCTCACACTCATATCTGTTCTGCCTTGATACTTCTTCAAATGTCAGCCAAGCCGCCCTACTATCTGCTCGTGCTCCCACCACTCCATATCATGGACTGCCTGCACTGACTGCCACAGCATAGAGGGAGAAGGCCTGTAGCAATTAAATCACCGCTGGCTGCCTAGATATGGACCCGTGTGGGCACTCGGGCTAGCCTGGGGGGGGAAGCAGATGTCAAAACTGCTGAGTATAGTACTGCCGGACAGTGCGCAGTCAGACTAGTCACTATTCCCTTGCCTGCAGCAGACTTTGCTGCCTGTTGTGGAGGAGGGGGACCACTGGAAGAGGAGGGTGTCCCAAGGGGGCACGGGTTCAAGGGGATGGAAGGGAACTTGGAGGAAAGGGACCTGAATCTGGTAAAGGGAGGGGGCCATAAGGTGGGGAGAACTTGAGAGAATGGTGCTAGGAAGAGGGGGCGTAATAGGGGCCTGAAGAGGGGACCCTGATGGGAGAGAGGACTGCCTTTGATGGGGAACCTCACGGGGAGGGGGGCACCCAATGAGAGTGGAAGGTGCCTTAACAATGAGGGAAGGGGGACCTTTCTCTGCTCTATTTCAAATGGGAGGGGGCCTGATGGAGGAGGGGAGAATGCTTGGGAACCTGTCTGGTGAGAGATAAGAATTTTCTTTTTTTTGCATTCTCTTGGTCTTTCTCGCTAGCAATAATGTAAGTAGTTAAATAATGATGTTTACCAGCTGTCAGGTGGATTCTGGGTTTTATTTGCTATCATGTATTTAGTTTTTAGTCTGGCTTTTTTTCCCCACATTGCATGAACAGCCAAAGTAGCCTGAGGGTGTTCCTGCTTCCAGAAATATTTCTTAGAAATTTTCAAATACAAAAATACCCGCATATATTTGTAAGAAAGAATGTTTTAACTAACAGTTTTAATCTGTTCTGTTTAATTTACTGTATAAAATATAAAAGTATTTACTTCTGCATAATTCTGAGTTTTTCAGTGCATAATTTTAATTTTTTTGACACATAATTCCCCAGGGTGTAACAGAGCACATTACATCATTTCAAAAGGAAAATTCATCCTGGCATGGAAAATGACTGCTGGGGCACTACAGGATGGTCTGCCTTAGGTACAACAGATCTGGTTCAGAAATTTTCACTTCTGCCATGTTGGCTAGAAGTTTGGACTCCATAATGCTCTTTGATTCAGCTAAGAATAATGATCAAAAGGCGAATGTTGGATTTAAGTCTAAAAACTGAAAAAATTCTCTCATCTAATATTACATCTGTAGAAGCCTGCGAGACCTCAAAAGTTTATGATCATCTTTTTGGCTCCTTAAAAAGTAGCACAACCTAAAAACACTTCAGTGTTCTCTAGGACCCATGCAGGTACTAGACCTCTTCTAGTATCATAAAGAATGTGAAGGTAAAAGTAATTGCATTACCCAGGATATTTCTCAATTCAGGAGAATATTCTCTTTAGAGAATTTTTGTTGCATTGAAATATTTATCATTGAAAACATCTCTTCTAAAATAGTTTAAAACTAAAGGTGGCAGGGGATGATTTTCTAAGTAGTCATTTTGTATTTAAAGTGCACATTTTTTAATATAAAAATCTCTTGTATTGCCTTTAGCATTCTATATCCAAAGGAATTTAAAAGGCACGTTGTACGTTACAAAACAAAGAGGAAAGCTGAGACTAACATTAACAGAGGGTCAGAAGTAGTACATCGGGCCCAGCATTAGCACCAGAAGGTAAATATCCTCATGCATTATAAGAAATAGCACAATGGCATATATGGCTTCTACTACCAGTGGCACACATTCATTCAGAAAGCATTTTGTAATTTAATATCCCCATCATACAAGTAATTAATGATGGAATCATTGTACCATGAAAAGTATATTAGTTCCTGCTACAGTTCAAAGCAATTTTAATGTCCTCAAGGAAAGGAAATTTGATGCCCTAGCTAATTCCATTCATTGCACATGTTTAACAACTTTGTGTTCTACAGAAGTGCTGCTTTATCTAAAGAGTTAAAGTTTATGACAGAGCTCACTGTGAGCACATACACCCTTCGTCCTCTTTCTTATACACAGCTTCAGGATACAAGAAACATCTAAAAAAAAATCACCTCTGTATACAATAGGAAGGCTTCCATGCAAAAAGGTGGTGTGGCTACTATTCTTCAACATATGCACCAAGATATACAAGCCATTTCACAGACATTAAGTAAAGTACAAAGAGTGATAATTGAAGGATGTCCTGTTGATTTTGCAAATGCTTTAAATATCATTTAAATGTATTTTAAAAAATAAACAGCACATGGAATACACCAAACATTGATCCAAGTTAAATCATGTGAATGATCATTTGCCCTTTACAGATTTCAGAAAGACACAAATTTAAAGAAAACTAAATGACATCCAGTGAAATGACCTGCTCATTCTGAGTGCTTTAGTTTAGTAAAATGTTGTGCTAGAAAAGTTCAGGGACAGAGGGAATCACCATGCTGACGATTGCCCAGTAAAATAAAGTGTTTTCTCTACTGTCTCGTCATTTTAAATTTTTGCACAAATTAGATGTAGTAAAAGCATTTTCAAGCCCACATATCTTGCAAACTGATTAATTCATCTAGTGCATTCCCCTATCTAGCATGTTATGGAAAAGTAGGTAACTCAGTCAGATCTTTTCTTTCATGTATATGAAATCAGTTTATTTTAGGCTCATTTAAAATTCTGAAACAAGTAACTCACTCTCTCTCAATTCAATACTTTGGCTCAAATAGGAGAGGTATTTCTTGTCAGAGGTTTTTAATTTGCAACAGAAACAGATTAGAAATGGAGTGACTGTGAAAATAAGCCAGGACGATATGCCACCTGCAGAATAAAAAAATCTCACAAGAAAGAGTATTCCATGAAGCCATCTGAAATATGAAAATCTAAACTCTGATGGTACTTTAATTATATTTTATATTGGTGATATTGATTGATTTAGTGATCCAAATCTTATTACTGTACATTGAGAAAAGCATCTAGGCTGCTCAATACATGTAAATGAGGATCTGAGAACACGGTATACCAAACATAACACAAGGACATTCCCAAACAGACAGAATAGTTCCGATTCTGGAGAAGATTCAATCATGTTCAAAAGAAAATAAAAGAGGGTGTAGCCAGGTCAATACAGCAGTAAATGGTAATGCTGAAAACACTGAATAAGCAGAGCACACAACAAAATCCTTTGCAACAGCTGTTCCCAGCCACTATCCCACAGCTGCAAAAATACTGTTTAATAAGGGCTTAAAACTGACAAATAAAATACTACAATATATAAAAGAAAATGAACAATATGAGTGGACAAAATTTTAGTTAATTAAATGCAAGTATGCAGGTAAACACTGCATCATTCCCCATATCCTAAATTTCATGCTACACTCTACAGCTCCTCACCCAGATGTTTTTGTTCTTTTTAGCTAAACACTGTGCTGATCCAGTTCACTTTTCTTTATTCTGAGAAAACAAACCTCATAAAAAAAACATTCTTTGGAATGTTCAGTGAACAAATCGACCTGAAATTCTGGCTGTATACTATTCACAAACTTGTAATGGAGGTATTACACTTTGGTGTTTATAACATATCAAATTGATTTAAAATGTTCTATTAAAGATCTGGTTCCAGAAACACAAAGTTAAGTTGCTTACCTGTAATGGGTTCTCTGCAGACAACAAGATAAAATCAGCCTCACAAATGGGTGATCTCGTCAGACTGCACTGAGATGGAAAGCTGTCTCAGAGCTCTGAAAAACCTAGAATATCTTTTTGAGTTTATGTAATCCTTCCACTTTGCGAGTCTCCTCAGTCTTTACAGTCAGTTAAGCTTTAACTTTAAAAGAGGTGGAGGGATTATGTGGCTGAGTCATCCTGTTGTCAATGGAGAACCCCTGATACAGGTAAGCAACTTAGCTTTCTCCATAGACAAGCAGGATATCATCATCCACACAAGTAGGGACTCTCAAGCTGAGGGCTGCATATGATTGGTTTAATAATTTTTGCATGTCAGTAGTAGATTTTTATTAGATCTTGCCCTTGCAAGATCTAATAAAAGTCCTTTTATACACCGATCCTCTTCTTCGTTTTTTATCACTGCATAGCAAACTTGGATCGGCTTCCGCTTTGTTTTTTGGGACCAGTAGTAGATTTTTGCAACCAATCTATATTGCCCAAGGCTGGAGGGTAGAATTGAAGGAATTAAATAAGCTTAGAAGAACTGCCTGGCCAAATTTGCTGTCCTGATGTGAATCAGTCTCTAGGTAGTAATGAGAAGTTAAGGTAAAGACAGAAAACAAAACCAAAAACTCTTTAGCTATCCAAATATAAAGAAAAGCTTGCCATTCAATTGCTTGATTTAAGCCATGTGGATGTAAGCTGTTCCAACCAAAAATACAGCTCTGTCTTGGCAATAAAGTGGGAAATGTTACCTCCTCATCTAAGCAAGAATGACTGTATGACAAAAATTAAAATGCTGTTTGAACCAATTTTTGGAATGATTAAGCCTTTTTCATTCTATTAGCCTCATAAATAAGAGAGCATTGTTAAATGTTACAGAATGTGGAAATGTGTGATTAGAGATTTTTTATTTGAAAATATTTAATACTTTACAGTAGTTATCTGTACTACATATAGTATAGATAGAAAACCATATAGCAACTTTGCACCTAACACATGTGTGCCCATTTATAAAATAGGTAGAGAACGTAAGCATTTTCTAGCATTGAAAACCACATGCGTATACTAGAATGTCCATGTGTACCTTCAGGGCAGTAATATGCTGTATTTTATAAAGCGAAGTTGCTTATCTGTAACAGGTGTTCGCCATGGACAAAAGAACAAAACAGCCACACAAGTGGACGATGTCATCTAATAGCACAAAGGTCAGTCTCACTCTCTCATAGCTCAGAAAGGTAAATAAACTTTTCCAAACATGACAGGAGTTCTCAAACTACCATCACAGTAAGCCATCTCTCAGTCTATAACCTAGTTAATTTCAACTTGCCAGGCAATAGGGAGGGATTGTGTGACTATTTGTTCTACTGTCTACGGAAAGCGCCTATTACAGGTAAGCAACTTTGCTTTCTTCAAGGACAAACAGGAACAATACAGCCAAGCTGAGGGTTGCAAGTGCATCTTTAAAGAAGTCTGCAGTGCACTGCAACCTTTTTTTTTTTTTTTTTTTTAAGCGGGAAGTTGATGTTCTAGTTAAAGATGTTTCTCAGCACAGCCGGGCCAAAGCTACTGTCCGTGCATGATTCTTGATCTAAACAATAATGTTTTATACATGTATGCAATGCTTTACATATGTCCTGGATGGACACAGATTCGGTGCGCCATAGAAGAGGCAACTGCTGACCTGATGGGGCCCTTATTGATTGTGACAAATTGAAACCAATAGTTGTATAACAATGAGATATACATTGACAAAGCCATCTGAATAAAGTTTAAGTTTTGACTGGATACTCTATTTTGTTCACATCATTTGAAAGAAACAGCTGAGACGACTTTCTGTAGGGTTTGTTCTAAGTAGAAGAGAAGTGCTCTTCTATAATCTATAATATGCAAGACTTATTCCTCTGGCACTGGAAGAGGTTTTTTTGGGGAAAAAAAAAACATTGACAATGTTATAGTTTAGTTCAGATGGAATTGTGATACTACAAAACTTTGAATGACTCTGAGCATCACTTTCTGAATATTTGAGTCTACAGTGGGTAGTTAACTAATGCTTGTAACTGACTTTTCTCACTGAAGTGATCTCAATTAGAAATAGCAAAATGTTGCTTACCTGTAACAGGTGTTCTCACAGGACAGCAGGATGTTAGTCCTCGCATATGGGTGACATCACAGGATGGAGCCCAATCACGGAACACTTTTGTCAAAGTTTCTAGAACTTTGACTGGCACATACTGGGCATGTCCAGGATGGCACAAACCCTCAACCAGCAGGGGTCCCCCTTCAGTCTTATTTAAAAGCTAAAGTAAATGCCAAAAATAAAATAAGAAAACGTAATGAACCCAACACCGCGGGGTGGTGGGCAGGTTTCGTGAGGACTAACATCCTGTTGTCCTGTGAGAACACCTGTTACAGGTAAGTAACATTTTGCTTTCTCACAGGTCAAGCAGGATGGTAGTCCTTACATATACGTGAGTACCGAGCTGAGGATGTCCGAACATGCACCAAATGTACCCAAGATGTGCAACAGGCACAACAACTGGGGTGGAATTTGGTAGAGGGCATCCTGAATCCTAAAGGGCAAGCGGAAATGTGTTGGTACATCAAGTTGTAAAAAGGTTGCGCAAGACAGATTGGCCAAGGATGGAATCTTGTCTTCCAGCCTTGTCTAGACAATAATGGGCTGTAAAGGTATGGAAAGAACTCCAGGTAGCAACCCTACAAATATCAGGGAGCAGCACCGAGCGAAGGTGCGCTACAGAAGTTGCATGGCCCTGACCGAGTGTGCTTTAACATGGTCCTGAAGTGGAATGCCTGCTTGCTGATAACAAAAAGAAATGCAGTCCGCTAGCCAGGAGGAGAGAGTCTGCTTACCCACAGGTTGACCCAATCTGATGGAAGCAAAGGAAACAAACAATTGAGTACTTTGCCTGTGGGCAGCTGTATGGTCTAGGTAGAATGCTAGAGCCCGTTTGCAGTCGAGGGTATGCAGAGCCTGCTCTCCTGGATTGGAATGGGGCCTGGGAAAGAAGGTGGGTAGTATAATAGATTGATTAATGTGAAAATCCGATACTACCTTAGGCAAGAACTTTGGGTGAGTGCAGATACTGCCCGGTCATGCAGAAGTTTTGTGTAAGGCGGATAGGTAACTAGGGCCTGTAACTCACTAACTCTGCGGGCAGATGTGATTGCCAGAAGAAAAATCACTTTCAATGTGAGAAAGCGAAGATCACAGGATTGGAGAGGCTCAAATGGTGGTTTCATGAGCCGACCTAAAACCAGATTAAGGCCCCAAGAAGGGACCGGAGGGCACAGTGGAGGCTTAAAGTGGAGCAAGCCCTTCAGAAAACGTGTTACAAGGGGTTGTACTAAAATAGGAACATCCCCAAAACCTTTATAGAAGGCGGCCACCGCACTGACATGCATTCTGATGGAGGAAGTTTTTAGGTCTGATTCTGACAAATGCCGGAGATAGTCTAGACACTTCGTGGTGGAACAGGTAAAGGGATCGAGGGACTGAGAAGAACACCATGATTTAAACCTGTTCCATTTGTAAAGATAAGATTTTCTCATGGAAGGCTTCTGTGAAGCAATCAGGACACGGGAAGCTGGCTCCGAAAGGTTGAGAGGCTGCAGGATTAACTTCTCAACATCCAGGCCGTCAGAGACAAGGCCTGAAGATTGGGGTGGCGAAGGCACCCGTTGTTCTGCATGATCAGAAGTGGGTACTGCCCCAGGGTAATGTGCCTGCGAATGGAGAGATCCTGAAGAATCGGAAACCACACTTGACGTGGCCAGTGAGGTGCTATCAGGATCATGCTTCCCTTGTCCTGACGTAGCTTCACGAGAGTCTTCGAGAGAAGTGGAAGTGGAGGGAATGCATATAGGAGACCAGCGTCCCATGAGAGGGAGAACGCGTCTCTTGGCTGTGAGTGTTGGCTGCGAGTGAGAGAGCAATAGTTCTTTACTTTGCGGTTTTGAGGTGACGCAAAGAGGTCTATGTGAGGGTAACCCCAACGCTGGAATATCGAGTCCGCTACTGTGGGGTTGAAAGACCACTTGTGTGGTCGAAAGGTGCGACTCAGCTTGTCTGCCAACACATTGTCCACTCCCGGCAAGTAGGTGGCCCTGAAGTACATTGAGTGGGAGAGGGCCTCCGCCCATATCAGTGCAGCCTCCTGACACAGGAGGCGGGAGCCTGTTCCTCGTTGTCTGTTGATGTACCACATGGCCACCTGGTTGTCCGTTTGAATCAGGATGACCTGGTTGGAGAGGCAATCCTGAAATACTCTGAGAGCATATCTGATTGCTCGTAGCTCCAGGAAATTGATCTGGTGTTTGGCTTCCTCTGGAGACCAGGACCTTTGAGTTTGTAAATTGGCAATGTGTGCTCCCCAGCCGATGTTGGAGACATCTGTTGTAAGGGTTATTTGAGGATCTGCAGCTTGAAAAGAAAGGCTTGGAGGAGATTGGCCTGATTCTTCCACCAAGCTAGAGATAGATGAAGTGGGTTGGTTATATGGACAACAGCTGATAGTGGTTGAGATGACTGAATCCACTGTGACCTTAGAGTCTACTGTAGGATCCTCATGGTGAGACGAGCCATGGGAGTGACGTGTACTGAGGACGCCATGTGTCCTAGCAGGACTAGACAGTGACGTGCAGTGGAGCGTTGCCGAGACTGCAGCTGATGGGCGAGAGAGGAGAGGAGAGCTCGTTCTCAAGGAAGAAATGCCTTCGCCTTGAGGGTGTCCAAGTCTGGCTCCTATGAACGACAGGGTTTGCGATGGGACCAAGCTGGACTTTGGATAATTGATGAGAAACCCTAGAGAGATCAGGTTGTGCAAGGTGAGACGTAGGGACATCAGAACAGCTTGCTGTGTGGGAGCCCTGATCAACTAGTCGAGGTAGGGGTAGACGTGGACACCTTGAGTTCTGAGGAACGCTGCTACTACTACGAGGCACTTGGTGAAGACTCATGGAGCAGAGGCTAGGCAGAACGGTAGCACTCGATATTGGTAGTGCTTTGGGCCTATGAGGAATTGCAGAAATTTGCGATGAGATGGAGTTATTGCAATATGTGTAAGCATCCTGGAGGTCTAGAGAGTAGAGGCCAGTTTGTAGAAGGGGGAGGAGGGAACCCAAGGTCACCATATTGAACTTTTCTCTTTGAAGGAACTTGTTTAAGATCTAGTATCGGGCGAACGCCACCTGACTTTTTTGGGATTAGAAAATACAGAGAGTAGAATCCGAGGCCCTGTTGGGAGTAGGGCACTGGTTCTATTGCTCTGGACTGGAGGAGGAGGGAAATATCCTGTTCCAGGAGCAGTGAATGGTCTGATGTTTCCCACATCAGCCGAGGTGGGGAGACCGGTGGAATGGTAAGAAAGTTGAGATGATAACCTTGAGTTATTATGGTGAGAACCCACTGGTCTGTGGTGGCTGAGTGCCAGATGTGGCTGAAGTGGCACAATCGGCCTCCCACTGGTACATGCCTAAGTAGAGTCTGAATGCTGCTCTCTAGAAAAAAGTCAAAAACAAGATGCTGGACCTGGTTGAGGAGTTGTTTGCGGCTTTTGCCTGCGAGGTTGCCTGGACTGGCCTTTCTGGTAAGGCTTAGAGCAGCAACCTTTGGACGGAGGAGGATAAGATTTCCTTTGGCGGTAAAAGGATTTCTTGGGCTCCTTTCTGAATGTTTGCTTAGCAGGGTATTCAGAAGCTATTAAGGAGAGTTCGCGAAGAGTCTCATGGTGATCCTTGAGTTGTGCCACTGTCTTTTGTATTTGCTCACCAAAAAGATTATCTCAGGTCATAGGTCTGACGACTTTAGCCAGGCCCATCGCCTTGCAGAAATGGCTGTTGCAGAAACCCTGGAAGCGGTGTCAAAAACATCATAGGCAGATCTTATCTCATGCTTGCCCGCTTCTAAACCCTTTTGAGCTAGGGCGTGTAATTGGTCTTGAGACTGTTGAGGTAGGGACTCAGTAAAGTCCTGTATCTGTTTAAAGAGGACCCTGTTGTACTGGGTCATATAAAGTTGATAAGAGGCGATGCTGGATATAAGCATTGCCCCTTGAAAGATACGGCAACCTATAGCATCCAGGAATTTTTGTTCCTTTCCTGGAGGATAGGAAGAATGAGGCTTGGATCTCCGGGCTTTCTTTTGGGCTGACAACAACCACTGAATGGTGGTCCAGTTGGGACTTCTGGAAACCAGGAGTTGACTGGACTAGGTATGTAGTGTCAGCTTTCCAATTGACTGGTATCACAGAACCAGGATGTTCCCAATTTCTTTTCAGAAGATCCAGGAGGACATCATGGATGGGAATAGATGTTAGTTCTTTAGGAGCTTCTAAAAATTGAAGAAGCTCCATCATCTGATGTCTATCATCTTGTTCTGTCTGAAGTTGAAATGGAACCACTTCAGCCATTTCCTTCACAAAATTAATGAAGGACAAGTCCTCTGGCGGAGACCGCTTCCTGCTTTCAGCAGGAGAGGGTGGAGATGCCAAGTCATCGGTATCCTGGGATGAATCATCAGTCCAGGTATCGTAGGGATCAACACCAGCACCCCCAGTATCCTTGGAGGGACGAAAAGTTGGTATACTTGAAGGTCCCGGGCGAGGCACCCAAGGCGTCAGTGGTGGCACTGATGGTGGCACCAATGAACGGGTCGGTGGCACCGATGGAAACAAAGATGCAATCGGTGAAACCAATGATCTGGGCATCAGAAGGACACCCGATGGCGGAAGGAACGGTGTTTCTCCTTCTGTCGATGAAAGAGAAATCTGAGAGGAAGGCACCGGGTCTATTGGAGTCGTCAGATCTATCGGAGGAAAAGCAGCGATCAGCGCTTCCATTCTCGTGAGCAACAGTGCTAACACTGCTAAAATGGGATCGGTTACCGGTTCAGACATCGGTACCGGTATCGGCGTCGATGGAACCTTGAAGCCTTGCATCGCTCTGCCGATGGCCTCCTGAATCATCTGATCCAGTTCCTCCCGGAAACCTGGAGCATGGAGCCCCGATGCCGGAGGAGGCGGAGGCGTAGCCGGAGGGACCACCGTTGGAGGTGGAATCACGGCTCCTTATCACCAGTCCCGTTGAAGGTTGCCTCGGTGACCCTGAACCAGATAGGGACGGTGCCTTTTCTGGATGGGCTTTTCTTCGATGGCGGTTCAGACGATGATGGTCGAGGCCTTTCCTGCGTCTACGGTCTGAGACCTGCGATGTCAATGCCAATGCTTTTCTCAATGGTCACCTCTGTCCTTTTTATGAGGGGGAACAGAGGGTGTCGATGGCCGTAGAGTCGTCGATGCTGGTCGGACACAGGCCGGTGCCTGATGATGGTGCGACGTAGACGGTGTCTGTTCAGACGACGTCGATGCTATGGACGGTGTTGGGGTTTTTGACCGAAAGAGAAGTTCCATTTTCTCCATTCTTGCCTTGTGACCTTTAGGTGTCATGAGGGCACATTTGGTGCAAGTAAGGACATCATGCTCGCTACCCAGACATATTACACATACCTGGTGAGGGTCAGTAATGGACATTGTGCGGGTGCAGTCCGGGCATCGACTGAACCCCGACGCCATGGCCTGTGAAAAAATTTAGCCGTGGTGCGGTCGACAGCCAGTAGGCTGTGAGGGCCAAACTCAGCGGGAATCAACCGGAATCGGGTAAAAAAAAAATTTACCGGACCACCACAGACGTAAAAATGAAAGAGGGGGACCCTTGTGGGGTAGAAAGTTGAATATTAATTCCATGAGGAAATTTCCTGTCAGGAATCTCTGTGGAGCTCCTTAAGCCGCGTGGCTACTGCTGCGTGGAAAAGAAGGGGGACCCCTGCTGGTTGCAGGGTTAGTGCCATCCTGGGCATGCCCAGTAGGTGCCTGTCAAAGCTCTAGAAACTTTGACAAAAGTGTTCCGTGATTGGGCTCCATCCTGTGATGTCACCCACATGTGAGGACTACCATCCTGCTTGACCTGTGAGAAAAATACCTTCCATGTGACAAATTTCATTTCTGCTATAGCCATGGGCTCAAACTGTAATTTCATTACATTGTTTTTATTAGAGGTTTCCAATTATATAGACTTTTAATAAATCTTGCAACCAATGGTTCTTGCGAAACCAGAAAACCTTTAACATGCTGGTGATAAGCTGTTATGGCACGTAAGTGCACTAACTGAATTTGTTTTTAAACCCAACTTAAAGAATTAGAAGGTAATGAAGACGGCATGAAATGGAACAGACGAGATCTTCATTTTGAGAATGCCGCCAGGCTGAAAATCTTTTTCTTTTATAACTACAGGATTTTCTGATAGTTGGTTTTCTGGATGCTAATAGAATTTTCTTCACATTGTGTGTGCGTTGCAACTTGTTAATTATTTGGCCTTCAAAATTCATGCTGTTAATACCAGTGATGGAAGATTCAGGTGACGAACTGGATAAGAAGGGTTGGAAACATTGGTAGCTGTAATGGTGTAACTACTACTAACTTGTGCAGCCATGGAAATCCACTTTATCTTGGCCAGTAGGGGACTATTAGGATCATCGATCTGCCTTTCTTTTGCTTGAGACATGTTTTTGGAATCAGAAGAATGTGCAGAAATGCATGTGTTAGATCTTTGCTCCAAGAAATGGTGAATGCATCCATCTCTGTGGCCTGGTGGGTTGCTGTTTTGGAGCACTATTGAGATGGTTTGTGACTGACTGGAGATGTGATGATATCCATGATTGATGTTCCCCAAATTTTGAAGGGGTTTTCAACTATGTTGCTGAGATTGAAGATGATGGCTCAATGAGTCTACAAGAATGTTGTTCTTGCCTGGCAGATAAATTGCTGAAATCTGTATTTTCCTTATTATTGACCAGTTCCATATATTTAAGGCCTTTCTGCACATAGCTGGAAGGACCCTGTTCCTCATTTGTTGATATAAAAACATAGCTACTTGACTGCTCATCTCAATTTGTAATTTTTTTTTTAATCTAAGCTCAAATACTTGTAGAGCCTGGAAGAACAATAGATTGATGTAGCTTTTGGACTCCTATTGATTCCATAAACCCTGAGAAAAAAAAAACTTGCTCTAGATGGGCACCCCCAACCCAGAAATGATGCAACTTGTCAAGATTTTTGTATGTCTAGAAGATGAATGTTTTGACCACATAACAGGTATTCTTTATTTAGGGAGACAATGAGATCTTTGTTGATAGGAATTATGTGTCTCTGTGGTTGTATGTGTTGGTTCCAGTTGCTTTTTTAAATGCCATTGGGCTTGTTTAAACTTTAGATGTGTGTGTTAGGATTAGGGAGAGTGGACCGGAAGAATTTAGATGTACATGCAAGGACAAAATAGTTCCCCTGAAAAGAAGAATATCGAGAGCAGGAAATATCACCCCTAGGTTAGGAATGCATGTAAGTACAAACCTGCAGTGCGTTGGCAGTGGGAGAGACACTCGAGCTGTGCATGTATGTACCACACAGTACAAAAGCTCTGTCCCCATTCTTAACTGCTGGAACAGATGGAAGACAGCTAGAAGCTGATCTGTACTCCTGCACAGTTTGTCCTCACACCTAGAGGAGACTTCCTCAAACCTTATGCCAATTCCTTGCATGGTCAACCCCTTGTTTGTCAGGAGACCAAAAGTGAGCCTGTGATTTAGTGTGTTATCTTATCTCTTTTCTTGCTGTTTTGTACATAAGCATGTTAGAAGAAAAACAAAACTATTGCTATTACTTTTCTATATGCGCATGTGTTATAGCCTCTGATATATTGCCTGTGTTACTTTATTAGTGTAATGTCCTCCATCCTGATATTTTTGCTAGCATATATTTGTATTATAATACTGTTTTATAAAGTAACTTTTCTTCTGGCCCAGTGTCTGTCTCTCCCCACACACAACTCATGGTCATTACAATGTGCAAGGGGAGTGACATGCACCATAGATGTTATATGGCCTAAATTTCATGAATGCTCTTGTGGCCACCTATTTTGATTTGGATATTGATTGTGCCATGAACTTTAGACTGATTGCTCTTTGACATGGAATATAAGCTTTCCCTTCTGTCATATCAAGATATGCCCTACGAACTCCAGTTGCTGCACACTGTTTAAACTGGATTTGTTGAAATTTATCACAAATCCTAGATACTGCATAGTCAGTATTACTTGATTTGTATCTACTAGTGAGTTCTCATAAAATGTGCTTGATATTAATCAGTCATCTAAGAATGAAAAGATTAACAGTTTGTCTTCCTCAAGTGAGCTGCAACTACAGCTAGACACTTCATGAACACTCTGGGAGTTTCTGCCAATCCAAATGGAGGAACCTTGTATTGGTAGTGTTGCTGCTACAGCACAAATCAGATATTTTCTGTGTTGATTGTAATATGCGTGCAGGCATCTGAGTTCTAGTGATGTTTTACCCATCCTTTTATTAATAATTTTATTTTGTTTAAATATCTTATTGTATTTTAACTATCAGAATTTATTGTTGCTTTTATGATTCTATGATGTGAACCATTGTGATGTTTCTTGTGAATGATGGTATACAAACTTTTTAAATACATAAATAAATCTCCTTTTTGTAGGAGAGGAAGAATAGTACTTAAAGAATTCATTTTTAATTTCCCCCCCCCCCCTTTTTTTTTAGATAAGTATTTAAATCTCTGAGATCCAATATTGGACAGAAATCTCCCATCTTCTTTGGAATAAAACTCTCTCGAACAAAAATGTTTCCCTCTCTGCCTCTGAGGAACAGGTTCTATTGTTTGTGCTTTGAGAAAGGATTCCAGTTCCTTTTTGATAATATCCAATTGTTGGATTGAATGGCTTTGGGAATTTGGTGGATTCTGAGGCTTGTTCTTTGAAATGCAGAAAATATCCTTTGGTAATAAATTTTCATAACCCACCTGTCTATCAGACTACATTGAGACTGGAAAATGTGAAGTCTTCCTTCTACTGGTAGTTCTGCAAGTGGGTTGTTTCTCGATTAGATAACTGTAAGAAAATCAGTGAACTTAGTAGTGGCTGCTGAGGATGTATCTGTTGCACCATGTCTATTTCTTCGTCTAGGTTGTTTTTGTTGTGGCTGGTGTAACTGCTACATTATTACATTTGCCATTGTCTATAATACTGGCAAGAGTTATGTCTTCTACACTGAGAAAAGTAGTAAGATTTCCTATAATATTGCTAGTTGTATCTCCTACAAGAAAATTGATCGATCTTTCATCATCTCAATTAGAAGTGCCATATTCTGGTCTTTGATTGCTTCTACGGACTCCTTAACTTTATCACAAATAAATTTTCTCCTATGCATGGCATATTGGTCAACTTCTCATATACCTCCTTCTCAGAGTCCTGAAATTATGAGCCATGCCATTTTTCTGGCCGATATAACTATTGCCAACATTCTTGATCATATATGGACTTAGTTATGTGCTTAACACAATCCGCTATGTCGTATATATCATTAAATTTTTTCTGGTTTTGTAATGGCAATGCCTCTGAAAATTCATCTTTTATCGGTTGTTATTCTGAAAATAGATCATTTGTAATTGATGTGCACCTATTCTAGATTAGAAGGTTGCTGCTTGGAAAACTTTCTTTCCTGTGAAATCCAATAACTTGGCATCTTTTCCTGGAGGAGAGCTCAAAAAAGAATTGATTTTCTTTGCTCTTTTCATTGCAGATTCCACAATCAAGGATTCATGCAGTAACTATCTTGCTGTGAGCCAAACATTTTTGTATTCTATATTTTATATCAACTGAGAAAGGAGTTTTCCACATTTTACTCTGCACCTATAAAGCTTCATGAATTGACACAAATGTAAATTGTTTTGGTGTTTGTATGAATTTTAATACTCCTTGAAATTATTTTGATTTCTTTTCATTTTCTTACAAACTAAATGATATGGATTCTGATATTTTTTGTAAAAATAAAGAATATGTTGTGTCTTCCAGCGATGCTGAACTCCTAGCTGGTAATGGTGATGGACCAGATGACAGTTCAAGTGATGGAGGTATAGAAATATATTTCCTAGAGTCACTACAACAAAGAATCCTCAGAATTTGATTCTGTAAGAGAAATATTTTTCATTTTTTAATCTTTTTGCAGATGACATTTAGAAGGAAGAATTTTCTTTTTCCTTTTTTTTTTTTTTTAGTGTCTGATGGAGTTAATTGCAACTATCTCCTTGCCAACTTCTCAAGTATTGGTTGTGAAAAAGATGCTCCTTTTTCAGGTATTTAAGAACATAAGAAGTTGCCATACTGGGTCAGACCAAGGGTCCATCAAGTCCTGCATCCCGTTTCCAACAGTGGCCAATCCAGGTTACAAGTAACTTCATATATGTTTTGATGAAATCTGTCCAAAGTCTTTGCTCAAAAGAGTGCCACTGAGGTAGGGGGTGGGAAGAGGAAGCATTAGCTCTTTTTAGCTGAAGAAATCCAACTTCAGCCAGCCTCTAAGACAGGCAATGAACCTAAACTGTTTTGTGATGAATCACTTAGTTGGTGCCATGATTTTTTTTTTTCCATGCCAAAAACTGACACACTGATGAAGCTTTAACACAGAATGCTTCTTCTCTGCGTGCTTTTTTTTTCTGCGCTGATGATTCCTCGGTACTAATTTTTTGTCTCAGATATTTGATGCTCCTTAAGATCAGTCCATCTTTCTTCTGAAATTGATCACGATGGTGAAGGAGATCTATTCCACTTTCTTCCTCTCAAAGACATTTTTGTTTTGTCCTTTCCTGACAAGCTCAAAGCTCATATTTAAGTTTCAAATCTCTGAAAGATCTTGCACATGGGAACATATTACCTCAGGTGCCACAATTCATTGAATCATGTTCAGGTGCTAGACACCTGAAACAAAGATCATGCATATCACTAATGGCCATTTTGTAATGGCATTTTGTACATATTTTAAATGGATTTTCACCCCGTTTATCAACTGAACTACTTCAGTGTTTTTGATACTTTGAAAATTTCATAAGGAAAATTAGGTTTTTAAATCAAATTACATGCCTAAAATCAATGCAGTTACGTGATAGAGAGCAGTAATCACTGCCAATCTGTTCATGAAGCAGACAAAAATCAACTGAGCATGCTCAGAAAGGATTTTATTTGCCTTTTTGAACTATGGGAGAATGCGACCAACCTTGGTGCCGGCTGATGTCATCACCCACTTGTGTGGCTGTATTGTTCCTGATTCTCCACAGAGAAACCATGCAGCACCACTACAGTTTATAAAATACTTACAAAAATCACCAAGCATCCCTTACTACTAATTAGCCCTTCTATAGTGCTATTTGGAATACACAGCACTGTACAAAAACATATGAGAGAGAATCCCTGCTCAGTAGATCATACAATCTAATAAAGCCAAACATACACAGCAAAAGAGACTTTGGAAATTTCATTTATTAAGACAATAATTAAAAATGAGTAAGGCTATAAGCAGGCCAATCAGAAAAATCAGCCTCAAAAAGGTGCAGTTGTAGATGGTATTTAAATAAGGCAAGAGTAGAAGCATGACACACCAGTTCAGGAGGTCTATTCCAAGCATAAGGTGCAGCCAGCTGGAAAGTAGAGTAAGAATTGGCTATCAAGAAGGGCATAGAAGTGGACTGCAGAGTGCATGAGAAGAGGTAACAAGGAGCTAGAATGAAGGCTCTTGTAGGTCCAGAGAACTTAAACTGTATGCAGGAATGGATAGGGAGCCAATGTAGTCACTTGAGAAGAGGTGTTATGTGGTTGTAGTGACTGACAAAAAAGCAGCAGGGTTGCAATAGTTAAGCAGGAAGTGATGAGAGAGTGGATAAGGGGTAGTGTGATTAGAAAGAGCTGTCAGACTTTGATGATTTTATAAAGAAATAAATTGCAAAGGCAACAAGTGGAGTAGAAGAAAAATTACACATGAGGAAACCACATAAGGGAATGGATAATTAAAATGTTTCTGTTCAGAGTTATTTAATAAGGAGTATTTATCCAACATGAGTGCTGCTCTATATTCCAAATGCTTGTCGCACAAATTTTACAATTTTACAAATTTCAGGAGGAACCAACGAAACAGTTTTCACATCGTTTCTTAGATGTTCCAGATAAACTGGGCTCTCCGCACGTGCAAGCGGGCCAAGGGGGTGACATGGGCAGAGGCAGCCATGTGACTCAACAACCGAAGCATAAGGTAGGCCGGCACCCGTCGGCTGCAGCAAACCAAACTCGCCAGAGACACTAGAACAAGCGATCGGTAGTGGGGAAGGAAAGCCCGGCCTTGCCCACCGCAACTCCGAGTCTATTTTTATCAAAGGAGACAGAGTTGGGTGGCCTATGGACTGCAGTGCGGTCTAAATAAAACGCGAGTGCACGTTTACAGTCCAAGGAGTGCAGGGCCTGCTCACCAGGGTGTGAGTGAGGCTTCAGAAAAAAGGTGGGCTGTATTATGGATTGATCCAAGTGGAAATCAGACACTACCTTTGGCAAGAATTTAGGGTGAGTGCGAAGCACTACCTGGTTGTGGAGAAATCTTGTATAAGGTGGGTATGTCACTAGTGCCTGGAGTTCACTGACTCTGCGAGCTAATGTTATAGGCACTAGAAAAATAACTTTCCAAGTAAGATGTCATAGCTCGCAGGAATGTAGGGGCTTGAACGGAGACCGCATGAGCCTCGCCAGGACTACATTGAGGTCCCAGGTCACAACTGGGGGACACAGTGGAGGCTTCAGCAGTAGTAAGCCTCTCATAAAACGCCCTACAAGGGGTTGTGCCAAAATTGGGGCATCTCCTATACCTTTATGGTAAGCGGCTATGGCACTTACATGTACGCGGATGGAGGAAGTCTGGAGGCCAGACTCCGAGAGGTGCCGGAGGTAGTCCAGGAGCCGTGTTGTGGGGCAGGAGAAAGGATCTAGACCTTTTGGAGCGCACCACAAGGAGAACCTTTTCCACTTTGATTGGTAAGATCTCCGAGTAGAAGGTTTTCTTGAAGCTACGAGGACTTGGGAGACATCATTGGAAAGGTCAAGGGATTGCAAAATTAACCTTTCAACAACCAGGCTGTCAGAGACAGAGACTGGAGGTTCTGATGACATAACACGCCCTGGTTCTGTGTTATGAGAGTTGGCGCCGTGCCCAGGTGAAGAGGCTGCTGGACAGAGAGGTCGCGAAGAATGGGAAACCAAACTTGCCGCGGCCAATATGGGGCTATGAGGATCATTGTGCCCCAGTCCTCATGTAACTTCACGGGAGTCTTGCTGATGAATGGAATAGGAGGGTAAGTGTATAGCAGACCCATGCTCCATGAGTGGGCGAAGGCATCCATTGTTGGTGTCTTGCAGCTGCGGAGCAGTGTGTAGAATTGGTCTACTTTGTGGTTGTGAAAAGTCGCAAAAAGGTCAATGTCTGGGCGACCCCACTGGTGGAAAATCCTGTTTGCCACAGAAGGGTCCAGGGACCATTCGTGGGGATGAAAGATCCGGCTGAGACGGTCTGCCATCACATTCTTTGTGCCTGCAAGATAGGTGGCTCTCAGTATCATGGAATGTGAGAGGGCCCAGGCCCAGGTCTGTGCCGCCTCCTTGCAAAGCAGATAGGAGCCTGTGCCCCCCTGCTTCTTGAGATACTTCTTCGCTACCTGGTTGTCTTTTTGAATTAGGATTACCTTGTTGGATAGGCAATCCTGGAATGCAAATAGGGAATACCGTATCGCCCAGAGCTCCAGAAAATTTATCTGATGGTCCGCTTCTGCCCTGGTCCAGGTTCCTTGTGTTTGCAATCTGTTGATGTGGGCTCCCCAACCCAGGTTGGAGGCATCCATGGTCGTTATTTGCGGTTCTGGTGGTTGGAAGGGTAGCCCTGTTCATAAATTGGACTCCTGTGTCCCCAAGCTAGTGAGCGACGAATCTGGCTGGTTACCTGGACTCCCAGTGAAAGGTGTTGAGTGGCTTGGGACCACTGGGATTTTAAAGTCCATTGTGTTACCCTCAAGGCAAGTCGAGCCATTGGAGTGACGTGAACTGTGGATGCCATGTGTCCTAGCAAGGTCAGGAGCAGACGAGCTGATGCTGTCTGACGACTTTGTACTGTTTTGGCCAAGGTGGACAGTGTTTTTGCGCGGTCCTCCGGGAGGGCCGCTGTGGCCATGGTGGTGTTTAGGTCTGCTCCATTGAAAGAGAGCTTGCATGATGGAGTCGGATGGGATTTGGGATAGTTTATCAAGGGTCAATGCTAATGGCTTGTATAGCAGCCTACCAGCTTTACATGACCCAGTATAGTAGAAATCTCTGGAAGCAAGTCCAGGATTTCTCTGAGACCTTACCTGAACAATTCCAAGAGGGCCTGTCCTCCATCCTACAAAAAGGATTAGAGGCTGGAAAACCATGAGTTCAGGGCAGCCTACGATGTTTTTGAAACTGCATCCAGAGTCTCAGCAGCCGGCATTAGTGCCAGGCGCTGGGCTTGACTTAAAGCCTCTGACCAGAGGTTCAGGACAAATTAGCTGACCTTCCCTGCACAGGGGACAATTTATTTGGTGACAAGATTCAAGAGGCAGTAGTGCAGCTCAAGGATCACCATGAAACCCTGTGCCAACTGTCCACTGTCACTTCAGCTACCTCGGCTATAGCTCAAAGAGCCACGAGACGGGATACCAGGAAGTTAACCTACAGGCCACGCAGGTACTACCCTCCTCCTTCCCGTAGTAGGACAACCAAACCCTCTCACAGAGGCCAACCTCGTCAGCACAGAACCCCTAGAGCACAGCCAGCCCCCCAAATTGGTCCTGCAGCGGGGTTTTGACTCCTTTCTAGAGAGCAGCAGTCAACCTCCATTGCACCCCTCAGCCACTTTACCGGTGGGAAGCCGCCTATGCTACTTTGCAACCAAATGGCATTCAGTCACCACTGACCGATGGGTACTGTCTATAGTAACTCACGGCTACCATCTAAATTTCCTTGCTATACTCCCAGACTCTCCACCACTCCAGGAGCACAGCCTAAATGATCACACAGTGCTCCTCGAGGCAGAACTCTCTCTCCTACTGAAGTTCAGAGCCATAGAACTGGTTCCCTGAACGCAGCAAGGAAGGGGGTTTTACTCTCGATACTTTCTAATCCCGGAAAAAACCAGCGGCATACATCCTATCTTAGACCTCCGCACCCTAAACAAATACCTTCGCAAGGAGTGGTTCAGGATGGTTTCCTTGGGGACCATGCTTCCACTTCTGCAGCAAGGAGATTGGCTCTGCACTCTAGATCTTAAGGATGCTTACTCCCATATAGCAATATTCCCTCCTCATCGCAAATAACTTCGATTCGTAGTGGGACACAAACACTTCCAAATACAGAGTGCTACTGTTTGGTCTTGCCTCAGCACCTCGAGTATTCATGAAGTGTCTGGCAGTCGTGGCAGCACAACCGAGACAGGAGAGTATCCACGTCTATCCAAATCTAGACGACTGGCTCCTCAGAAGTCCATCCAGGGAAGGAGCACTTCCTCCATCTTACCATACAGCTGCTCCAGTCATTAGTTTCAATTACATCATCTTAAAAATCACTGAAACAATGTCAAACTGAATTCTGGAAGAGCAAAGTTTTGGCTAATGCTAAAAGATAGATAAATGCTACTATTATCTTTTTTTGGGGGGGTAAACTTATTAAATAATTTAAAAAATTCCAAGGAAAAATGCTGATAAGCAAATGGAAAAAAAACACGAGAGCTATTCATGTCTATTTGCAATAATAGAAAGAACAAGACGGAGAAGACTTGCACAGCAGGCAGCTGTGCAGGAAGGTTCATACAATCAGAAAAAGCCTTACAAGTTTTTCTGAGCTTTAAAAGAGCATTCCATTTCAGCACCATCAGATAAGATCACCCACTTTCGAGGTCGATATTATCCTGCTTGTCCACGGAGAAAATACTGAAACTAAGAGAAAATCATTGCTGTCCATTCTTTAATATTAGCTGGTCTTTTCTCAGGCACATTGAGCTGAGATTGGAATGATGAATTTCATTAATACTGCCGCTCAGTTTGTTTTTCTATATGCAGGTTGTGTGTTGCATTTTATCCAAATCAGTTAGCAAACAAATTATATTGGTTTATAGGTAAACTTGTTCATAAACTGATTATCAATTTCAACAAGAAACCTGTTTCTGTTGTTTAGATGTAAGTTATGATCTAAATATAAAGGAATTTGCCTATAAAAGGCCTTCTGGTCAGTAGGCACTGATGCTGAACAAACGTGAGTAATGATGAAGTCATTGCTACTCCACATGTGATTCACTAGAGGGCAAGCAGCACAACAGTCTTCCATTCATACCTTTTCAGCAACTGGCTTAAAAGATCACAGGTAAAACAAATGTTTTAAAAGACAGACCTTGTTAAGCTTAAAAAAAGGTTTTCTAAAGAGTAATCATTTTGGCTTTGAGTAAATCCTGAGCTCTTAGACTACATATATTCCTTTTCACCAACTGGCCAGGAATAAACCCACTAATTATCCACTGCTCTTAAAGACCCAAATGCTGGGTTTGGCTATAACAATCAGGGGAAGACTGCAAGACATGCTGCCATATTTTCTCAGATCAAAATTTAATATCTTTTCAAATGTTTAATCTGGTTTTGAAATTTATTCATTTATTTTTGCTTCTGATCTCTTAAACCTCTTCCTCTCTGAAAAAAAAAACAGCTGAGAAGGTGGAACTGCTTTTTCAATAACCCACATGATGAGGGTAACCTGTCAGAATTTCATTCTGAGCACATTCAAAAACCAGTAAACCAAGAGTACATCTTCAAAAATGTGCCAGAAAACCAATCAAAAATATTTCAAAATTTGCTTATGTATTAAAAAGCATTTATAGAAGGATGCCTGTTAATTTATATGTTCTTACCCCCCTCATGAATCATTTAACTGTAAACTAATAAATTCCTGTATGCATTTCCTATATTGCATCTCAGTATGGCTATTAGTAGAATATTGACCTGGCTGTCCATACAGTCCTTCAGATTCCCGCATCTCCTCATTCATCCTGGCCAAGCGCAATCTATGAACAGAAGCAGATGAGAGCAAGAATGATTGCAATTAACCTGAAAAAATGTACAATCTGAACATTATTTACCTCAGTTATACCACCACATCATCTTATTGCAATGCCCAATAACAGCAAGCTATTAAAAGAAATGACTGACATTCCACATGTTTTTTTTCACATGGTCGTTTTTTGCCAGGGATGATTACAAACTGAAGTCTGCATGTGTAACAGTGTTATATGTTACATTCACATCACAGCTAAACTAGTAGTGTTCTGAAATGGCTTTTTCATCTGGTTAACAAGTTCTTTATTCAAGTTATTCACAGACTTTATTCATTTTAGAATATTTGTTTTGATATATTTAAAAATAATTTGTTTGGGTGTTTTCATTATTGGGATTGGAGTTTACTTTTTAAGGAATACATTTTCAGTTTTCATTGCCAATTTTTGTTTTATATATATATCTACATATATATGTATAGGAAGTAACCCATCTTGGGGGGGGGGGGGGAGGGAGGAATGTAAGGGGGCCATGGTTCAAAAGGTTTGCTCACCCCTGTCTTAAAGGAGACAGCACTGCCTTGCACACAGCCATAAAGAGAACCAGGGAAGAGCCAAAAGAAAGGGCTCACCCAGTCCCAGCAACAGATGCCTATATAGCCACCAGTCAGGGATTTTGAATCTGCAAAAGTTGGGAAATAGGTTCTAATCAGCCGTAGGGAACTGGGCTGACCTGAGTGGAACTACCAATATATGCTGATACCGAGAGGCTCACAGCAATTAGTAAAGGATTTTCGAATATGCAAGACTACAGTTGGGAAGTCTTCAGCTTTCTGATTTTCTTGAGATCATCAGATTTTAGACTCTTTTCAACTTGGCTTTAGAAAAGCTTTGAGTATACAGATATTACTGCTGTCTCTTGTTGACACAATAAGGTGGTGTCTGGATGATGAAAAGAAATATGTACTTGTTGCACTTGACCTTGTGGAATATCTGTTTAGGAAAAGACCATTTGGTTTGGTTATCTTGGGGTATCCATACAAAGGTCAGCTAAATATTAACAATACTGTAGAACAAAGAGCAAAGCTAAGCAATTATATGTTTGCTGCATTTGTCTAAGTCATATGAATGATTAAGTCAAAACTATCTAAAAGCAAGAATTATTTTAAGGTTGCACCTGAGTTCCCCCTTTTTGTATTTAAACGGTTTTTATTGGTAACCAAGATTGAACAACACAATACAGAATACACATCCAAGAACATAGTATCATGTCCACTACAAAGAGCACCTGTTACAAACAGTATACAATATTGATCATGATTAATGGATGACCTTGGTATACCAGTTTTCATCCTCCTAATGGAAACTTCCCCCTACATTCCCTCCCCCCCCCTTCCCCCATGACCAGATCACAGGGCAGCGTTCAGCAGGAGTATTGGCCGAGCAACAGTGCTAACTGTAAAGTAAATAAGAAAACGAAAATAGGAAAACAAAGGAAGCTTATGCACAAGAAGGAACAGTCCACATCAATGGGGCAGGCTAGTAGTATTCATCTGAAGGCAGTGGTGTAATAGATAATGTTCGGTTGGAAATTTAGTAATCTCGATGGGTATAAGTATAGTCAGAGGAACATCTCCTGGATCTGCAGCATGAACTCCACCAGTACACTCCTGGGCGTTTACTCCAGGCAGACCCTCTGAGCCTCCAGCCAGTCCGAGTATGGGGTCCATATTCTTTGGAATGCGACAATGCGATCCTGATGTAATGCTGTGAGCTTGTTCAGCTGATAATAGGAGTGTAAACGTTGCAGAATTTTAGCTAAAGATGGTGTAGTTTTCTGTTTCCAATAAAGTGCAATCTCTGCTCTTGTTGCAATAAAAGCTTGTAAAGCCAGTTTTTGCACGGATTGTGAAGTGTCTGGTATCGGTAAACCCAATAGCGCATGCCAAGGTTCAATGATTATCTGATATTGCAGGATCTGGAACAACCAGGCAAACACCTCTTTCCAGCATTGAGCTACAATGGGACATTGCCACCAAATATGATAATAAGTACCCTTAGTGTCACAACCTCTCCAGCAAGTATCAGGGATGTCTGGTGCAAATTTATGAAGAGCAACAGGCGTATAATGCCACCGATAAAGTAGTTTATAACAATTTTCCTGTAGCCCTGTAGATATGGAGCATTTATGTGCAGCTGCATATATTTGTTCCCATTCCGCGTCATCCAAAGAGGTCTGAAAGTCCTTTTCCCATAAAGTACGATGTCGAAGCGGGCCCAGCTTTTGGGTGTTCATGAGGCCATATATTTTGGAGATCACTCCCCTCAGGGTAGAAGCATTTTTACAGAACATTTCAAACAGCGTGCCCTTAGATCTGATCAATCCCTCACGAACCCCCTTAAGAGTAAAGTGATACACTTTGGCATACAAGAAAAAATCAACTGGTACAAGATTATACATATCACGTAATTGCTCACGCGACAACATTGCATCCTGTTGATAGACATGCCCCAACCTAAAGACCCCCAACCGCACCCACTGCAGAGGGGCTCGAGAGCGGTCCTGCAAAGGTATCATTGGTAAATAAGTGGGTCATCATTGAAAAACGCTCGGGACCCACTAATACAGGTTTCCATCGACGCCATAGCTTCATGGTAGTGCAAAGAGCAAATGGCATAGTTAGATTAGCTCCCCAGTGCGATTGGGGTTGCCATGGGAGGGCATCTATGGGGAAGCTACCCAATAGAGCTTGTTCCAGCTTAACCTACTGCGGTATATCCGCTCTAGTGTGGAAAGCAACCACCGCCCTTAATTGCGCTGCACTGTAGTACCAGACTAGGTTGGGCACTTGTAAACCGCCCCGAACTCTGGTCTGATACAGGGTGGCCCTAGCTATCCTAGGGGGCCGGCGCCGCCATATGAAATGTCCCAGTATTTGTTGCCATTTGCAGAGTAACATGTCAGGGAGATAGATAGGGATCGTGGTAAAAAAAATACAGAAAACGAGGCAACACATTCATCTTCAGAATGGCCATCCTACCTAACCAGGAGTGGGTATATTCTAGCCATTTATCCAAATCGCTCTGAATTTTTACAAGTCATATAATAGTTCAAGTCATATAATAAATCAGTGTGCTTCCCCAATTGAACCCCCAAATACTTTAAAGATGTAACGGCCCATTTAAAAGGAAACCTCTCCTGTAGAGCCGTAGCTACCTCAGGAGCCACAGTTAGATTAAGTATTTCTGACTTGTCAAAGTTAATTTTCATGCCAGATCGTGCCGTGAATTCACCCAGCTCGTCCATAACCCCCTTCAACGACCGCTCGGGATCAGTAAGGGTGAACATAACGTCGTCTGCGAATAAGGAGATTTTAAAATGGTCGTTGCCCTTGGTAATTGCACGCACACTCGCATTTCCTCTAATACGACTAGCAAAAGGTTCCAGAAAGATGGCAAACAAAAGAGGGGAGAGAGGACACCCCTGCCTAGTCCCTCTCTGGATCAGAAACTGGGGACCATAGCTCCCGTTAAGCTTTACTCTGGCCGCGGGATTTACATACATTTTACGTATCCAAGCAATAAAGGAGATCCCAAAACCCATGGCTTATAAGGTATGAAAAAGAAAGTCCCAGTGAACAAGATCAAAGGCCTTCTCAGCGTCCAGTGCCAGGAGGATAGCTGGGAGGCCTTCTTGGTGTACTAGATCTATAATATCCACTATCCCGCGGACATTATCCGCCGCTAACCTTCCCAGAACGAAACCCACCTGATCGTTGTGTATGAGCCCCGGCAGTACCCCATTTAACCGAGCAGCCAGAATTCTGGCTAGAATCTTCAAATCGATATTAATGATATCGGCCTATATGAACTACACTGAACGGGGTCCCTGCCCGGCTTGGCCAACACTGTGATGCCTGCTGTGTTGGCATCCAAGGTGAGTTCTGCCCCCTCCAAAAGGGAGTTAAACGCAAGGGTCAGTGAGCCAGCTAATGTCTGGGCGAATTTACGATAGTAAATACCTGTAAAGCCGTCCAGCCCTGGGGCCTTTCTGGCTTTCAGCAGCTTAATAGCTGCTAACACTTCCAGCTGCGATATGGGTTTATCTAGGACCTCCCGTTGTAATGGAGTAAGTTGGGGCAAGGCGATAGATGACAAATAATCATCAATAGTGTTAGGAGCAACGGTTTTGTCACAGGTGTATAGTTTAGAATAAAAGTCAGTGAATGACTGTCGTATGGCCTCGGAGAAAGTAACCACCTGACCCCGGGAGTCCTTTATCTTGGCTATGATCATCTGAGCTTGGGCTGCGCGCAGCTGTCTAGCCAACAGCTTGCCCGCCTTATTACCCCCCTCAAAATACTGTTGTTTAAGAAGGGTCAGGTGGTGGCTAATGGCCGTATCTTCCAACGCCCTGAGCTGAGCCTGCACCGCCAAAATTCTTTTGTAGAGCCGCCCTGATTGTGTGCTGCTGTGTTGTCTAGTTAAATCAGTAAGTTCCTGATTTAGTTGTGCCCTTCTGGCGTCCCTCTCTTTATTACAGAAAGTCACCCGAGCAATGCAGGAACCCCGAATTACTGCCTTAGAGCACTCCCAGACTGTGAGAGGTGACATATCTGCCGTTTGATTAACCCTAAAATACTCCTGGAGCTGTTGTAGGATGGATGCAGTAAAAGAAGGATCCTTAAAGAGACTATCATTGAGTCTCCAGGTGCGTAGCCCACCGCCTAGATCTCCCATGGTACAGACCATCCATACTGGGGCATGATCAGTCCAAGTGATGTTATCGATATCAGTTTTCTGAACCCTAGTCTGCATAGAGGCAGACACAAAGATGTAGTCAATATGAGTGTACGTGGAGTGGGGGTTGGAATAAAACGTATACGAGCGGGAATGTTCATGTCTAGTCCTCCATATATCCACCAGTCCCCAATGATCTAGAACCCCAGACCAAGCTCATCGTGCCGCAATGTGGGACTGTATACCGGAGCTAGAATCCTTGGCGGGATCCAAAACAAAATTAAAATCGCCCCCCACAATCACCTCCCCCTCTGCATGTTGCTGCAAGATAGTACACAAACGTTTTATAAAAGACCCCTGGTGCTGAACGGGGAAATACACATTAAGAATAGTGAAGATCTTTTTATCAATTTTAATCTTATTAAGTATAAATCTACCATGAGGATCTGTAACTACCAGGATTTGCTCATGTACAAACGAGGAGGAATACAAAATACCCACACCTGTGTATTTATGTTCAGGTGTACTAGCAGCCCAAAAAGAGGTAGAGAATCGCGGGAATTTTAGTAAATGTTCATGCGATTTTCTAATATGCGTTTCCTGAATAAAAATGATGTCAGCGGCCTGCCTTGTAAGTTCCCTCTTAAACTGCCTTTTCTGTGGGGAGTTTAGGCCTTTTACATTTATAGACACTAATTTAACCGCCATCATGTGGTAAAATAATAGCCTCCAAAGCACACAGATCCCTCCCACATTCAGCCAGCCCCGATTCTCCTTCCCCGTATTCTACAAGCTCCCGCCAAAGGTAACCGTGCTCCACCCTCACACACTTCCAACTAATAGTGCTACCCATGTGATCGGTCATGATCCCTGTACTTCCTGCTGTATCCCAAGTCGTGCTATGGAATATTAAATCTGGGGGACCTGTGGCCATCCAAGCAGAGGAATAAGCGTGAAAATCCCACCACCCCCCCCCCCTCCGAGCCCCTGTCTGTTAATATTGCTATGAGTTTCATAAGAAAAAACCCTCCTGTGCTATTAACGCATTGCTTAGATGCTGTTTAAGAACTATACAACGAGAATAACCAGCATAACCATAAACCATCAGGAATATTCACCACATGCTCCAGACCTTCAGCAAGAGGCCTCAGATAAAATACCAGAGGTGTTAAAACCCTACTGAAAAGAGTAATGCCTGTAAGATCAGTCCTCCTTCAATCAGGTTCTGAGGTTTGTGATCTCGTTCCTTCGGACTGTCGGCGCAGCCTCTTGCCACCCTTCCCTGCTCTCTGCCACCTTGGCGCCGAGTCACGAGTTGGTGGATGATCCGCCATCTTGGAAGTAGTGAACGAGATGGGCAACTGGGCCTTCTGGAAAACTACTGGTGCATCCTCTAGGGAAGTGATTCGGTAGGTAGTTCCCTGGTGTTGAAACGTTAATCTGAAGGGGTATGTCCAACGATAGCGGATATCTCGCTCCCGCAAGGCTGTGGTCACATCCCTCAGGTCATATCGCTTTTTGAGCGTGATTGGTGCTAAATCCTGAAAGAGAGAAATGTTGCAGTTGCGCCACTGAATAGATTTCAGTTGTCTTGCCTCTTTAAGGACCCGTTCCTTTAAGGGGAAGCTGGAGAAACAGAGAACTATATCACGCAGTTGTTGATCCCGGCGGGGCCCCAATGCTCGATGAGCTCGTTCGAAGCTAATTTCTAAAGAGAGTTCCGTGCTCTTTGGCTGGCCCTCAGCACCCTTACTAAGGACAAAAGTGCATATTTGGGCTGCAATCTGCCGCTCATCGGCATACTCGGGGGTTTCAGGGACCCCTCTGATCCTCATATTATTCCTTCTACCACGATTGTCCAAGTCCTCAATTTTATCGTGGAGCGCTTTTAAATCAGCGGAGGTTTTGTTTTGTCGGGTCACCAAGCTATTTATCGCATCCCCGTGTCCATCAATACGGGTTTCCGTCTCGTCTACCCGGTTCCCCAGGGCAGCGAGATCCTCTTTGAGGTCAGCCACCGACACCATAATGTCTTGTCTATATTGCTTCATGTCGGCTCTTAATTCCATAAACCAGCGCCTGGCTTCCTCTCTAGAGAGTGCAGTAGTTGAGGAAGCCGGATCCGGTTCCTGGGGGTCTCTCACCTCATCCGCCGGTTCTCCTGTGCTGCCCGGTGCCACGGCCCCGCTCTCGGCACCATCTTGGCTTGCATCCGGGGAGAGTTTCCCGTATGAATATTGCCTTAAATCCATCGTTTTTCGCTTGCTGGTCATAGTGGGAGCGAGTAATGCAGTGCTGGTATTCCCTAAAGTTTTTCGCCAAAAAATTGAAATGATTGAGGGATTTTGCGAGGGTTAATAGGTCCGGAGGGAGCGGAGCTGAGCCAACGTGCGTCCTCTCACATTGGATGCGAACAGCGCCCCCCGAGTTCCCCCTTTTGTGTCTTTTGGATAAACATGTTTTCCAGTTGAAAGAGTGAAAAATATCACATGATGTTCCATCTAAAATGGAGGACTAAAGGACATCTTGTCCTTGGATCTGAAATGGTGGATAAGATTTAAGATGGAGAAAAGGGACACATTATAGCTTATATCATACTAACTACTAATCAGTATATCTTTGGATGAAGGAATAAACCCCGTCCATGACCGGTTCCATGGTGTGACTCAAATAGCATGAGGAAAGGAAGGGGTAAGAAAAACGGTGTGTATATAATGTTAAAGAAAAAGTATATAATGATCTTTCTATGTGATTATAGGCAGAGTAACTGAGTTTTATTTTTGTCTGAGATAGTTTTGGGTTTTTTTGCAATAAAACCACATAAAAGTAAAACTACTGGTTTCATGTCAGACTTTCTTGTGCAAATATAAAGAAGGAGCAGTGCTGCACTCCACAATTCGTAGCAAAATCCACTAAGGAGTGCAAGAAGACTCTAGGTCCAATAATTTCATATTCAACATTCTTTATTTGTAATTTTAAATATTTCAAGGAGCCACTCCTGATTTCAAATAATGCACAGATAAATGACTGCTTCAGGGTCCCCCGACACGGACCCCGTGTTTCGCCCGAAGGCTGCGTCGGGAGGGACAGTCTATAATTTCAACAAAAGCTAAAAGAAGAACAAAACGTCAGTATTAGAGGTAATGGACCAATTTAAGGGTACAGAGTGTATATAATACCGCCGAGACACGTACCTTAAAGTCAGCTGAGGAGTTCACACAGCTCAAAATGGCAAGGAGGGCGGGCGGCTAGACTAAACTCAGCGTTTTTAAAAGGATCTATTTTGGCGCGTTTTTTACCACCAATCAGAGGAACGAATCAGCTAACCAATCAGGGCTGGACAACCTGCACGCTACAAAATGAGTGATGTCATACAACGCTAACTAATGTAGGGAAACACACAGATGCCATTTTGAGCTGTGTGAACTCCTCAGCTGACTTTAAGGTACGTGTCTCGGCGGTATTATATACACTCTGTACCCTTAAATTGGTCCATTACCTCTAATACTGACGTTTTGTTCTTCTTTTAGCTTTTGTTGAAATTATAGACTGTCCCTCCCGACGCAGCCTTCGGGCGAAACACGGGGTCCGTGTCGGGGAACCCTGAAGCAGTCATTTATCTGTGCATTATTTGAAATCAGGAGTGGCTCCTTGAAATATTTAAAATTACAAATAAAGAATGTTGAATATGAAATTATTGGACCTAGAGTCTTCTTGCATAGACTTTCTTGTGCAGCAATTCTGTGTCAATGTGACAGTTGCCTCTGGAGACATCAAGGGACTTGTGAGTGGTTTTATGCTATTTCAGGATTTTTGAAAGGAACTAAGGGGTATTTTCTGCAACATCTCATTTGCATTCGATAATACAGACCACCAAATCTTGCAGTACCGACTTAGAGAACGCAGAATCTCTGGAACAACTTTTGATTGGTTTTAAGTCATTTTATCCTTTAGGGGTTCATATATGACAGTATGAGGACAAAAAGCTTTGATCCTAGCTAAAAAGATAATTTTGAAACACTGGGTGCTACCAGAGGCCCCAACGATTACTCAATGCAGAAATGCTCTGCATCAGATGTGTCTTATGGAAAAGTATAACAAAATTATTGATGTATCAAGGTAAAAAAAGTGTTCTTGAAGATCTGGGACTCCTATATATAAAGCTTGCCACACAAAGCAAGAAGTATGATATTGAATTATTTTCTGTAATTGGTCAATTAGAAGGCTTGCACCATGTAGGTGAACTATGTGCCCTAGTTCCCTGGGTCATTCTGTTGAGTTTGGGGAGTGGAGGGGTTGTTTTCAGTGTATTTTCTCTGAATGAAATTGTTGTAATTTAACTTGCTTGCATATTTATTATTTATTTATTTATTTATTTATAGTTTTTATATACCGGGAGTTCCTGTATACAATACATATCACTCCGGTTTACAAATAACAGTAAGAACTACTGCCGGGGGCAGTTTACATGGAACAAATCCTGGAACAAATCAGAACACTTGATCTAAATAAATAGTAAAAGAACAAAGCTGCCGGGGGCAGTTTACATGGAACAAGTATGCAAAAACCTTTCACCACTGTATGGTGTATTTTCAATTTTAGTATATATTAAAGAAAAACCCAATAAAAAAAGATTTGAATATAATTCATATTTGACTGGTCGGAAGCAATAAGTCCAGTGTGGCACAAATTATTCTGCCTGGTACAATCACCAGAGGATTCTCGCAGGGCTCAGCCTTATCTGCAACTTAATTTAATACTTACATGACACTTACATCCAGATTATTAGCTGGGCTCTGCGAGGGATACAGAATCTTTACAGATGATATGCAATTCTATATCCAATGGCTACCACTTGGGATGATACTGCATCGTTAATTTCTTGCTGCAGGTCCACCGTGAGGCAATGGCTGACTTGTAAAGTTAGCTCTTATTCTAGCAAAAACTGAAATCCCTGTAATTAAGTTTAGTAAACTTGTTGAGGTACTCCAGATGATTCAAGTTGATCTCTTTGTGTCCATTCACAACCGCAAAGTAGAGAACTTCTACTCGCTTACTCGCAGCCGCCACTCACAGCCGAGGGACGCCTTTGCCCTCTTGTGGTCCAGCGATCTCCTCTACGCGTACCCTCCACTTCCACTCGTATCGAAGACTCTTGTGAAGTTACGAAGGGACAAGGGTTTAATGATTCTGATAGCCCCTCACTGAGTTTGATTTTTGTCTGAGATTGGGGTTTTTTGTTTTTTTTTTTGCAATAAAACCACATAAAAGTAGAACTGAAAAGACTGGGACTACTCATTAACTCTAATTTGACTTTTAGGAATCAGATTAACTCAGTAATTTGGTCAGGCTTCTTTAAATTATGAGTCTTACAAGGGCTAAAGCTGTTATTTACAGATTTTTGTGCAGTAGTTCAAGCTCTAATTCTGTAGTTACTGGACTGCTGCAATTCTTTATACATTGGTCTCTATTGAAAGCTCGGTAACTGTTACAAAATTCTACAGTGCACCTTATTACAGGATGCCCCATGAGAAATCATATCACACCTGTGCTCTATGATCTTCGCAAGCCACAAATTCATTGGTGGATCATTTATAAAGCTGCAATATTAGTACACAAACATGAAGCTCCAGATTTATCAGCCAGATCAAGCTTTACAGTCATTTCAGGGAGGTTTGCTAACTGTTCCCTCTATTCGCTTGCCTCAGTTAGTAGAGACAAGAGAACGAGCAATCTCGGTGGTAGCACCGGATGTCTTGAACTCCCCCCTTATGAATTGTACTTAACTAGCAAAAATAAATATAAGTTAATGTTAAGTGCCACTTTAACTAGACCTTCCCGTGGATTTTAGTAGTACTATGACTGCTAATTTTATGATTTTGTCAGATGCTCTGAGCTTTGTTTGTTTCTTTTATTATGTATGTTTCATTTTATTGTGCACCACCTAGAGCATAGGCATAAGTGGCATATAAATATCAATAAATATAAGTAGGTTCTACAAAGCCCTGAGGAATTGTGCTGACTTACAGGGGATTACCAACATATTTTACTGGGATGGTCTTAGTGTCTCAGGACAAGAACTGAAAGCTATGAACATAAGAATATGCCATACTGGGTCACACCAAGGGTCCATCAGGCCTAGCATCCTATCTCCAACAGTGGCCAATCCAGGCCATAAGAGCCTGGCAAGTTCCCAAAAACTAAGTCTATCCCATGTCACTGTTGCCAGTACAGCAGAGTTGCTTACCTGTAACAGGTGTTCTCACAGGACAGCAGGATGTTAGACCTCACATATGGGTGACATCATCAGGATGGAGCCCAATCACGGAACACTTTTGTCAAAGTTTCTAGAACTTTGACTGGCACCTACTGGGCATGCCCAGCATGGCACTAACCCTGCATCCAGCAGGGGTCCCCCTTCAGTCTTGTGTATAGCAAGAAGTACATGCGAAAAATAAAATAAATCGCAAGCGAACCCAACTCCACAGGGTGACAGGCGGGTTTCATGAGGACTAACATCCTGCTGTCCTGTGAGAACACCTGTTACAGGTAAGCAACTCTTCTTTCTCACAGGACAAGCAGGATGATAGTCCTCACATATGGGTGAGTAGCGAGCTAAGGATGCCCAAGCAATGCACCAAATGCACCCACAGACATGCAACAGACACAACAACAGGGGTGGATTTGGGTAGAAGGGCATCCTGAAAACCCTGAACGGGTCGCTGGTAGGATGTTGGGTAGTTAAGCTGAGAATAAGTTGTGTAGAACAGACTGGCCAAAAATGGAATCTTGCCCGCCAACCTTATCTAAGCAATAATGGGCTGCGAAGTTATGGAGAGAGCTCCAGGTCGCAGGCTTACAAATATCAATAAGTGGCACCGAACGAAGCTGTGCCACTGAGGTTCCCACGGCCCTAAAAGAGTGTGCTTTTACACGGACTTCAAGCGGAATGCCTGCTTGCTGGTAGCAAAAAGAGATACAGTCCGCCAACCAGGAGGAAGGGTCTGTTTTCCCACTGGATTTCCCAATTTGATATTATCAAAAGAAACAAATAATCGAGTGGACTTCCTGTGGGCTGATGTGCGCTCTAGATAAAAGGCTAGGGCACGATTGCAGTCCAGGGAATGTACAGCATGTTCTCCTGGGTTTGAATGGGGCCTTGGAAAGAAAGTAGGTAAGATGATGGATTAATTAAGATGAAATTCCGACATTACCTTTGGTAAAAACTTAGGATGTATACAGAAGACCACTCTGTATGTAGAATTTTGATGTAAGGCGGGTAGGTGACTAATGCCTGTAACTCACTAACTCTGCGAGCGGATGTGATAGCGAGAAGAAAAATCACTTTCCATATGAGATAGCGGAGATCGCAGGAGTGGAGAGGCTCAAACGGAGGTTTCATGAGCCGTCCTAAGACCACGTTAAGGTCCCAAGCAGGGGCCGGAGGGCGCAATGGAGGTTTCAGGTGGAGCAAACCTCTCATGAAGCGTGTGACTAAGGGTTGTGTCGAAATAGAGACATCTCCCACGCCGTTGTGGAAAGCAGCTACCGCCCTGACATGCACCCTTATAGAGGAAGTTTTCAGGCCTGACTCAGACAGGTGCCAGAAACTTCGCGATGGAACAAGTGAAGGGGTCTATGGACATGGACGTGCACCAGACCGTAAACCTTTTCCACTTAGAACGATAAGACCGTCTCGTGAAAGGCTTTCATGAAGCTACCAGGACTCGGGATACAGACTCTGAAAGGTTAAGGTGTTGAAGTATTACCTTTCAACATCCAGGCTGTCAAGGACAGGGCCTGGAGGTTGGGGTGGCGAAGGCACCCATTGTTCTGAGTTATCAGAAATGGATCCTTCCCTAGAGGGATGCGCCGGTGAACTGATAGATCCTGGAGGATTGGGAACCAGACTTGGCATGGCCAGTGAGGGGCTATCAGAATCATTAAACCCTTGTCACTTCGTAACTTCACGAGAGTCTTCGATATGAGTGGAAGTGGAGGGTATGCGTAGAGAAGACCGCTGGACCACGAGAGGGCAAAGGCATCCCTCGGCTGTGAATGGCATCCCGAGTCCTGGTAGCTTCACGAAAGCCTTTCACGAGACGGTCTTATCGTTCTAAGTGGAAAAGGTTTACGGTCTGGTGAGCGAGCAGAAGTTCTCTACTTTGTGGTTGTGAATGGACACAAAGAGATCTATTTGTGGATAACCCCAATGTTGAAATATTGTGTCTGCTACCATGGGGTTGAGATACCATTCGTGCGGATGAAAGGTCCGGCTCAACCTGTCTGCCAGAATATTGTCCATGCCCACCAAGTAGGTTGCTCTGAGGTACATCGAGTGGGAAAGAGCCCACGCCCATATCTGTGCAGCTTCCTGACACAGAAGATAGGAGCCCGTTCCCCATTGCTACCTGGTTGTCGGTTTGAAACAGGATGGTCTTGTTTGAGAGACAATCCTGAAAGACTCGGAGGGCATATCTGATCGCTCGAAGTTCCAGGAAATTTATCTGATGTTTGGCTTCCTCTGGAGACCAGGTACCCTGAGTCTGTAGGTCGTCGACATGAGCACCCCAACCTAGATTGGAGGTGTCCGTTGTTAGGATAATTTGAGGTTCTGAAACCTGAAAGGGAAGGCCTTGAAGGAGGTTGGAGAGCTGTATCCACCAGGCCAGTGACAGGCGGAGCTGCTTGGTAACGTGGACAATGCTGGACATCGGATGATAAGCCTGAGTCCACTGGGACTTCAGAGTCCACTGCATGACTCATGGCGAGGTGCGACATGTACAGAGGATGCCATGTCATCCAGCAAAATGAGGAAATAAGCTGTCGAGTTATCTCGATTCCAAAGGCATTGTGCAAGGGATATGAGAGTGCGAGCTCGATCCTGAGGGAGGAATGCTTTTGCTTGCATGGTGTCCAGATTGGCTCCTATGAAGGATAGGGTTTGAGATGGAACTAGGCTGGACTTGGGGTAGTTGATCAGAAAACCAAGAGACAGCAAGGTGTGGATAGTTAGACGTAGGGAGGCTAGTGCAACCCTTTGAGTTGGAGCCCTTTATCAGCCAATTGTCGAGATAAGGGTAGATATGGATGCCTTGACATCTCAGGTAGGCCGTGACCACTACGAGGCCCTTGGTAAAGACTCGAGGTGCGGATGCTAGGCCGAATGGCAGAACCAGGTACTGAAAGTGCTGGGGGCCGACCAGGAATCGAAGGAATTTGCGGTGAGACGGAGTGATCGAGATGTGTGTATACGCGTCCTGAAGATCTATTGTACCTGAAGACTGGAGGGTGGCCAACGTAACCCCAATATTTAAAAAAGGATCCAGGGGCAATCTGCGTAACTATAGACCAATGAGCCTGACTTCAGTGCCGGGAAAAATAGTGGAAACTATTCTCAAGATCAAAATCGTAGAGCATATAGAAAGACATTGTTTAATGGAACATAGTCAACATGGATTTACCCAAGGGAAGTCTTGCCTAACAAATCTGCTTCATTTTTTTTTGAAGGGGTTAATAAACATGTGGATAAAGGTGAACAGGTAGATGTAGTGTATTTGGATTTTCAGAAGGCATTTGACAAAGTCCCTCATGAGAGGCTTCTAAGAAAACTAAAAAGTCATAGGATAGGAGGTGATTTCCTTTCATGGATTACAAACTGGTTAAAAGACAGGAAACAGAGAGTAGGATTAAATGGTCAATTTTCTGAGTGGAAAAGGGTAAACAGAGGAGTGCCTCAGGGATCTGTACTTGGACTGGTGCTTTTCAATATATATATAAATGATCTGGAAAGGAATACGACGAGTGAGGTTATCAAATTTGCAGATGATACAAAATTATTCAGTTTAGTTAAATCACAAGCATAAGAACGTAAGAAAATGCCATATTGGGTCAGACCAAGCGTCCATCAAGCCCAGCATCCTGTTTCCAACAGTGGCCAATCCAGGCCACAAGAACCTGGCAAGTACCCAAAAACTAAGTCTATTCCATGTTACCATTGCTAATGGCAGTGGCTATTCTCTAAGTGAACTTAATAGCAGGTAATGGACTTCTCCTCCAAGAACTTATCCAATCCTTTTTTAAACACCGCTATACTAACTGCACTAACCACATCCTCTGGCAACAAATTCCAGAGTTTAATTGTGCGTTGAGTAAAAAAAGCTTTCTCCGATTAGTTTTAAATGTGCCCCATGATAACTTCATGGAGTGCCCCCTAGTCTATTATCCAAAAGAGTAAATAACCGATTCACATCTACCCGTTCTAGACCTCTCATAATTTTAAACATCTCTAATATATCCCCCCTCAGCCGTCTCGTCTCCAAGCTGAAAAGTCCTAACCTCTTTAGTCTTTCCTCATAGGGGAGCTGTTCCATTCCCCTTATCATTTTGGTAGCCCTTCTCTGTACCTTCTCCATCGCAATTATATCTTTTTTGAGATGCGGCGACCAGAATTGTACACAGTATTCAAGGTGCGGTCTCACCATGGAGCGATACAGAGGCATTATGACATTTTCCGTTTTATTCACCATTCCTTTTCTAATAATTCCCAACATTCTGTTTGCTTTTTTGACTGCCGCAGCACACTGCACCGACAATTTCAATGTGTTATCAACTATGACACCTAGATCATCTTGGGTTGTAGCACCTAATATGGAACCCAACATTGTGTAATTATAGCATGGGTTATTTTTCCCTATATGCATCACCTTGCACTTATCCACATTAAATTTCATCTGCCATTTGGATGCCCAATTTTCCAGTCTCATAAGGTCTTCCTGCAATTTATCACAATCTGCTTGTGATTTAACTACTCTGAACAATTTTGTGTCATCTGCAAATTTGATTATCTCACTCGTCGTATTTCTTTCCAGATCATTTATAAATATATTGAAAAGTAAGGGTCCCAATACAGATCCCTGAGGCACCCCACTGTCCACTCCCTTCCACTGAGAAAATTGCCCATTTAATCCTACTCTGTTTCCTGTCTTTTAGCCAGTTTGCAATCCACGAAAGGACATTGCCACCTATCCCATGACTTTTTACTTTTCCTAGAAGCCTCTCATGAGGAACTTTGTCAAACGCCTTCTGAAAATCCAAGTATACTACATCTACCGGTTCACCTTTATCCACATGTTTATTAATTCCTTCAAAAAAGTGAAGCAGATTTGTGAGGCAAGACTTGCCCTGGGTAAAGCCATGCTGACTTTGTTCCATTAAACCATGTCTTTCTATATGTTCTATGATTTTGATGTTTCGAATATTTTCCACTATTTTTCCTGGCACTGAAGTCAGGCTAACCTGTCTGTAGTTTCCCGGATTGCCCCTGGAGCCCTTTTTAAATATTGGGGTTACATTTGCTATCCTCCAGTCTTCAGGTACAATGGATGATTTTAATGATAGGTTACAAATTTTTACTAATAGGTCTGAAATTTCATTTTTTAGTTCCTTCAGAACTCTGGGGTGTATATCATCCGGTCCAGGTGATTTACTACTCTTCAGTTCGTCAATCAGGCCTACCACATCTTCTAGGTTCACCGTGATTTGGTTCAGTCCATCTGAATCATTACCCATGAAAACCTTCTCCATTATGGGTACCTCCCCAACATCCTCTTCAGTAAACACCGAAGCAAAGACATCATTTAATCTTTCCGCGATGGCCTTATCTTCTCTAAGGGCCCCTTTAATCCCTCGATCATCTAACGGTCCAACTGACTCCCTCACAGGCTTTGTGCTTCGGATATATTTAAAAAAGTTTTTACTGTGAGTTTTTGCCTCTACAGCCAACTTCTTTTCAAATTCTCTCTTAGCCTGTCTTATCAATGTCTTACATTTAACTTGCCAACGTTTATGCTTTATCCTATTTTCTTCTGTTGGATCCTTCTTCCAATTTTTGAATGAAAATCTTTTGGCTAAAATAGCTTCTTTCACCTCCCCTTTTTTTTTTTTTTTTTTTTTTAATTTGTAAAGTTTTTATTGACAATCACTCAAAACAGTAACAAATAATTATGCTCAACATCATAATAAAACATAATAAAAATAAAGGCCACTGCCAAAGAACAGAGCCTTGACCTTCATAGATTGTCAGTATTCATTGATAACAGATAAATATCTCTGACTGAGAGATATCTCCCCTACCCCCCCCCCCCCGCACATGTGAAAACAATGAATAATCAGGAGTCAGACTGTAATAAGTCTAAACAAATCGGTCTAACATACAGTAACTGAGGAAAATGCCTATCAGGAAGTTGAAGGCACCCCATAAATATGAAACATGAAGCCCTATAGAGAATAGGAGACTGCATGCACCTTTAAAACAATTATTTAAACAGCCTTAGAGACTGTCCACCGTTTATATGGTTGCCAAGTTTTTCGAAACTTAGACATCGTCTTGTGTTTATGTGCTGTGATTTCCCCCAGTGTGTGCGTCAGAGCCAGCAACTTCTGTACTTCAAGAATAGACGGAACTTCGGAACCCTTCCAGCATTTGGCCAATGCCCCCCTAGAAACGGTAACAGTGTATTTAATAAAAAGATTCTGAAAAACTGTAAGATCGGTGTCCTCTTTATTGAGCAGTGCCTGTGCAGGGGTAAGAACCACCTCCCTAGCAAGAACTGTAGTAATCCAATTGGACACTGTGTCCCAAAATAACTGGATTTTAGGACATTCCCACCACATGTGTATAAATGTACCTAGACCTTGGCACTGTTTCCAGCACCTGTCGGACTGAGATAAATGGCGCCGACACAATCGGTCTGGGGTCCAATACCAGCGAAACAATAATTTATAGCCATTTTCTATATGTGTGGAGGAGATAAGTCCCTTACCCACCGACTGAGATAATTTGTGCCAGGAGTCCACCGTCCAGGATACTCCCAGATCCCTTTCCCAGGCAATTATATGTGATTCTTTTGACGAGGAGATGCCTATCAAAAGAGCATAAATACGCGAAATGTGCTTTCTGGTCTTCCCCGCTTGTTGGCACAAAGCTTCAAATGGGGGTAAACCCAGACTCAAGTCGGTCAATTTTAATGAGTGAGTAACAAAGTGGACCACTTGTGTGTAAAAATATAGGTCTGTAGGATCTAAAGAATAACGCTCTCGTAGACTATGAAAAGGTACAAAACCCCCTGGGACCCATATATGAGTAATCGCATAAATACCCAAGGACCGCCAATGGTGAAGCCGCCGACACTGTGCAGCCTTGCAAAAGGAGTGGTGGTGGAATAAATGTGTACTAGAAAAAGTTTGCCTGGGGCCCACCAAGGTAGTCCTCCATTTATGCCATACTGCCAGAGTAGCACGAACAGTTTCAGGCAAACTAACCAAAGGATGCCATGTGCGCTGATTCTGCCAGAGTAAGGCCGATAAAGGTAAGTCACCTAACATAGCTTGTTCCAACTGTACCCAGGGCTTCGAGCTATGAGGATTATTCCAGTCCACTGCGGCTTTTAAATGAGCCGCCCCATGGTACCCGTGCAATGACGGCATCCCTAGTCCTCCTTGGGATTTGGAGAGATATAAAATGGTTTTCTTAATCCTAGGTTGTTTTGCCTGCCACAAATACTTTAAGAGTCTACCTTGCCATTTGTCTAACAATTTATTGGGTACCACAATAGGTAAAGTTTGAAACAGGTATAAAAGCCTTGGTAGAATGTTCATCTTTATTACCGCTAGTCTTCCCAGCCAGGATATGTGGTACCTATCCCACTCCTCTAATTCCTTATAGATTTTAGCAAGTAAGGGGGGATAGTTAAGTTGAAAAATATCAGACTCCCCCCCAAGGTATATCCCCAGATATTTCAATTTGCCTTTGGCCCATTTAAAAGGATGGGATTTCTTAATTTGCGCAGTCACTGCCTCAGGAACATTAACGTTTAGCAATTCTGACTTGTCCCAATTTATTTTAAATCCCGACACCTCGCTAAAGGCCGAGAGTTCTGTTGACAAAGCGCAGAGGGACTCCCCAGGTCGGGTAATAGTAAATAAAATATCGTCCGCAAAAAGGGACATTTTGGAGGAGAACGTTCCCAAGCCCAGCCCCTGGATTCGGGGATTGGCTCGGATATGATGGGTAAAAGGTTCCAAAAATATGGCAAAAAGTAACGGGGATAAAGGGCAACCTTGTCGGGTACCCCTACCCACCATAAACGGATCCGAATATCCCCCGTTAATTTTGAGACATGCTTGTGGAGCTGTATAAAGTTTTTGGATCCACCGAATGAATTTATCCCCAAAATGATAAGCCCTCATTGTTTGAAAAAGGAAGGGCCAATGAACAAAGTCGAATGCTTTTTCAGCATCGACCGCCAATAGCAATAATGGTATCTCAATCTTTCGGGCCAGGCCAATTAAATCAATTATTTTCCTTACATTATCAGAGGCCATTCGACCTGGTATGAACCCTGATTGATCAACATGAATGAGTTGGGGAAGAAAATTATTAAGTCTGTTAGCCAGAATTTTAGCAAGAAGCTTCATATCTAAGTTAATCAGAGAGATCGGGCGATAGGAACCGCAAATAGTAGGGTCTCGCCCTGGTTTCGCCAAAATAGTCACCCCTGCCAGATTAGCCGAGGTCGACAGGGAAAGATTACCCTGCAAAGCGTTAAACAGGCGGACTAAAATAGGTATTACCAACCCCGCAAATTTTTTATAGAAAACCGCCGTAAAGCCATCTAGGCCAGGGGACTTTCCCACCTTCAGACTCTGAATCGCCCACCGTACTTCGGCTGGGGAAATATCGCGGTCCAAAAACTCCTGATTGGCTTGTGATATGGAGGGTAGGGATACAGACGAGAGATACCTCTCAATGCCATGAGAAGAAATAGCGGTATCCGTTGCATATAACTCTGAATAAAACCGGATAAATCTCTGTCGAATATCCGAGTTTGATGTGAGCATCCCCCCGGACTCATCCTTGATTTTAATAATATTATTTTGCACCTGTTGAGCTTTAAGCTTTTTAGACAAGAGTCTCCCCGCTTTATTGCCCCCCTCATAGTAAGTTTGTTTGGTGAGAAGTAAAGTATGGGCAATCCAAGCCGACTCAAGATGCTCCAAGTGAGCCCTCAAACTATCCATGGTTTCCAATAGGTGGGTTCCCCCATTATGCTGATGTTGAAGGCTCAATTCATGTAACCGCTGTAAAGTATCAGTTTTGTCTTTGATACTCTGTTTTTTAAGGTAGGACCCCCTAGCAATGAACTTCCCCCGTAGCACAGCTTTGAGACAGTCCCATAATATCATAGGCGTGATCCCCTCCCGATCATTAATCGTCACATACTCCTCAATATCCGATTGTATTTGTTGCACGAAAGCATCATCTGCTAATAGACTCTCATTTAACCGCCAGTATTGATGGCCCCTCTCATAATTATGTAAAGCAAATTGAAAAGATATCGGACCGTGGTCCGACCAGGAGATAGGACCGATTTGGGGAGTTTGTACCTGATTTACGCAACTTTTAGAAACAAAAAAATTATCAATCCTAGAATATGATTGAGGTGCCCTGGAATAAAAAGTATAAGCCCTGCCCCTGGGATTCCAGCAGCGCCATACATCTACCAGCAGCCATTGAGTAATAAAAGACCTAAAAGCCCCACGGTCCCGATTAGCAAGTGTGGCCGCCCCCCCGGAGTTATCCAAGTGAGGATTTATGGTGAGATTAAAATCGCCGCCGATCAATAGATGGCCCTTGGCATGTTGATTTAATAAACGGGAGATCCTCTGAAGATACTGGCCCTGACCAGAGTTGGGAGCATAGACATTAACCAAAGTAAATGTGATCCCTCCTATTACTAAAATCAGAAGGAGGTATCGGCCCTCTGGATCCCCATAACAAGCAACTTCCTCATACAGCAAATCTTTGTGAATTAAAATTCCCTCCCCTAAATATTTGTGACTGAGAGGCCTCGCAGTCCAGTATTGTATGGGGTATAAAGGGTGCCTGAGTAGAATTTCATGTCGCCGTTTAAGGTGGGTCTCTTGGAGGAACGCAATGGTGGCATTAGAAGATTGCAATTCCGAATAGAGACTATGTCTTTTATATGGGGAATTAAGACCCTTAACATTAAGGGATAAAAAAGTTAAACTGACCATCCCTGTATCATATAAAGCGTATATCCAGCGTCCCCCAGGCTACCAACCACCCACAAAAGGTACAACGGTCCCGACTCGCCCCAACCGGCCTGAATATACATTCTAGGATAGACCCACAAAATAAAAACCCCATCAATCATTACAAAATACATGTGACTGTGCCCTCCCCCCCGCCCGCCCAACCCCCTCCTCCCCTCGCTTTACCATATCCCCCTCAAGATGGAGTACAAGTACTATCCAACTTGACCTCAGTAGAGAGGAATTAGTCATCCTCAGGTGACTAAAAAAACTTATCCAAACCACATAATAATAACTAGTAGTGAACAAATAACAATACATCCCTTAAGAGAGTATGCATAAGAACAGAAAAAGGATAACCATCCATGAGCACATAAAGGGGCTCTGCCCGAGCCTTCCCTGGGTGGAGCCTAGCATATTAGGAAAAGAAGAAGAAAAAGAGAAAAGGAAAAAGAGGCTCCTGCGTAACAGTCAATGCTGCCACCAGATGTCCCATGCAAAAATTAATCCATGCGATCTCCCACAGTTCACGGGCCAACACCCGAAGCCTCAGAATGGGGTATATTCCGGCGCAGTCTTTTGTCACCCCGGTCTACTCTCTGCCATTGCGGAAAGGTCTCCCTGCGGCTGTGGGGTTTAGGCGGCATTATAAGATGATCAAATCCAGCATATCCTGCCTGATGAATCAAGCGCTCCGCTTCCAGTAGAGTCTTGACACGATGGGGATCCCCCTTTAGGGTGAAACTTATGCCAAAAGGGAAGAGCCAGCGGTACCGTATGTTTTCCGCACGGAGAAAATCTGTCACCGGTTTAAGTTCTTGTCGCCGCCGTATAGTAATTGGTGAAAGATCAGGAAAGACCATAATGGCTTCCCCCTGCCATTGCCACGTTGCCTGTTTTCGGGCAATGTTCATAAGTCGGTCTTTCGTGGTATAATCGTGAAAACACGCCAAAATGTCCTTGGGTTTGTTGGCTACCCGAGGTCCCATTACTCGATGTGCCCGGTCAATCTTAATGTCCCCTGCTAATGTTTCAGAAGTCGAAGCGGCTGAGGACGCTGTCAGCATGGCACAAATTTGCTTTACCACCTCTTCACAGTTTCCGTTTGCAGGAGACTCCGGGATTCCCCTAAACCGAATATTATGCCGCCTCGAGCGATTTTCCAAGTCCTCAAGTTTTTCATTTAAGCGCTCCAGCTCTGTTTGCGTATGGGTTTGTTGTTCCCGCATAGTTTTAAAATGATTGCAATTAGCATCTACGCGTGTTTCCAGCTCGAAAAGCCGACGCCCTTGGTCGGCCATCTCGCTACGGAGGTCTTCTATGGACTGTTTAATATCACTGGTTTTAGTAGCGAGCTCGGATTTCAACTCCGCAAACCACGTTTTCATTTCATCTTTGGTCGGGAATGTGCTCGGTACCTGGCTTGCCTGTTCGTCCGCACTGTCCTGCTCGGAGGCCGCGTCCTCCAGAGCCGCCATTTCCTCCTCACACGCGGTCCTCCCGTCTCCTTCCGTTTTTTTATAGGAAAACTTTTTAAAGTCAATTTGTTTGCGTCTCGTGGACATCAGGACGCTCAGAAGCTCGGAGCCCGCGCTGGTAATACAAATTTTGTTAAAGCGATGGTTATATTATTTAGGGAGTAAGTCTGTGGTCGGAGGAGCTCTCTAGTCAAGCGACCATCCCTGAGGGTGACGTCACTTCCTCCCTTTCACCTCCCCTTTTAACCATGCCGGTAATCGTTTTGCCTTCTTTCCACCTTTCTTAATGTGTGGAATACATCTAGACTGTGCTTCTAGAATGGTTTTTTTTTTTTTTTTTTTTAACAATGACCACACCTCTTGGACATTTTTTACTTTTGTAGCTGCTCCTTTCAGTTTTTTTCTAACAATTTTTCTCATTTTATCAAAGTTTCCCCTTTTGAAAGTTTAGCACAAGAGCCTTGGATTTGCACACTGTTCCTCTTCCAGTCATTAAATCAAATTTGATCATATTATGATCACTATTGCCAAGCGGCCCCACCACCTTTACCTCTCTCACCAAGTCCTGTGCTCCATTGAGAATTAGATCTAAAATTGCTCCCTCTCTCGTCGGTTCCTGAACTAATTGCTCCATAAAGCTATCATTTATTCCATCCAGGAACGTAATCTCTCTAGCATGTCCCGATGATACAGTTACCCAGTCAATATTGGGGTAATTGAAGTCTCCCATTATTACTGCACTACCAATTTGGTTAGCTTCCCTAATTTCTCTTAGCATTTCACTGTCCGTCTCACCATCTTGACCAGGTGGACGGTAGTATACCCCTATCACTATAGTCTTCCCCGACACACAAGGGATTTCTACCCATAAAGATTCAATTTTGTATTTAGTCTAATGCAGGATGTTTATCCTGTTGGACTCTATGCCATCCCGGACATAAAGCGCCACACCTCCTCCCGGGTGCTCCTCTTTGTCACTGTGATATAATTTGTACCCCAGTATAGCACTGTCCCATGGTTATCCTCTTTCCACCATGTCTCTGAGATGCCAATTAAGTCTATGTCATCATTCACTGCTATACATTCTAATTCTCCCATCTTACTTCTTAGACTTCTGGCATTAGCATACAAAAATTTCAAAGTTTGTTTTTTGTTTGTATTTTCATTCTGCTTTTTAATTGATAGGGTTAAGTTAGAATGTTTTAGCTCAGGTGAGTTTTTAGTTACAGTCACTTGGACTATTTTTCTAATTATTGGAACCTCACTGTTGGGATGCCCTAATTCTAATGCATCATTAGTATCCTTTGAAGATACCTCTCTCCGAACCATTCGCTGCTGAGCGACTGTCGGCTTTCCCCTTTGTGATACATTACAGGAGGACCTTGCAAGACTGGAAGATTGGGCATCCAAATGTGGACAAGTGCAAGGTGTTGCATATAGGGAAAAATAACCCTTGCTGTAGTTACACGATGTTAGGTTCCATATTAGGAGCTACCACCCAGGAAAAAGATCTAGGCATCATAGTGGATAATACTTTAAAATAGTCGGCTCAGTGTGCTGCAGCAGTCAAAAAAGCAAACAGAATGTTAGGAATTATTAGGAAGGGAATGGTTAATAAAACGGAAAATGTCATAACGCCTCTATATTGCTCCATGGTTAGACCGCACCTGGAATACTGTGTACAATTCTGGTCGCCGCATCTCAAAAAAGATATAGTTGCGATGGAGAAGATACAGAGAAGGGCAACCAAAATGATAAAGGGGATGGAACAGCTCCCCTATGAGGAAAGGCTGAAGAAGTTAGGGCTGTTCAGCTTGGAGAAGAGACAGCCGAGGGGATATGATAGAGGTCTTTAAGATCATGAGAGATCTTGAACAAGTAGATGTGAATTGGTTATTTACACTTTCGAATAATAGAAGGACTAGGGGGCATTCCATGAAGTTAGCAAGTAGCACATTTAAGACTAAACGGAGAAAATTCTTTTTCACTCAACGCACAATAAAGTTCTGGAATTTGTTGTCAGAGGATGTGGCTAGTGCAGTTAGTGTGGCTGGGTTCAAAAAAGGTTTGGATAAGTTCTTGGAGGAAAAGTCCATTAACGGCTATTAATCAAATTTACTTAGGGAATAGCCACTGCTATTAATTTCATCAGTGGCATGGGATCTTCTTAGAGTTTGGGTAATTGCCAGGTTCTTGTGGCCTGGTTTGGCCTCTGTTGGAAACAGGATGCTGAGCTTGATGGACCCTTGGTCTGACCCAGCATGGCAATTTCTTATGTTCTTAAAGCCAATCTCCTCTTTATAGAAGAGGAAGTAGAGAGCTCAAGGTTACCATCCTGAACTTTTCCTTCTACAGATATTTGTTTAAGGCACGCAGGTCCTGTATTGGACAAATGCCCCCTGACTTTTTTAGGATGAGGATCTACCTGGAATAGTACCCCTGCCCCTGCTGGGAGAGGGGCACTGGTTCTACTGCCCGGGATTTCAAGAGGGTTGAAACCTCCTCCTCCAGAAGAGAGGAATGGTCGGATGATCCCCCACATCAGCCAAGGTGGGGAGTCCGCCTGTACAGTCAGGAAGTTGAGGGTGGTAACCTTGAGTCAGTACAGCAAGTACCCACTGATCTGAAGTGATCGTGTGCCATATGTTGGTGAAGTGGCACAACCGACCACCGACGGGTACGGACGGCAGAGGAGGTTGGCTTATGCTCTCCAGCGAGGAGTCAAAATCCAGCAGCTAGGCCCGGTGGAGGGGCTGGCTGAGTCTTCTGAGGCCGGGATTGTCTGGCCTGACCTTTCTGGTAAGGTCTGGAGGAGCAACCTCAAGTAGCAAGAGGATAATATCTCCATGGCTTGAAGGACGGCCACTTAGAGTCTCTTCGGAATGTCCTTTTATAGGTGGACAGGAAATCAGAAGGCACAGATGAAAGCTGGCGTAGCGTCTCGTGGCGGTCTTTAAGCTGTGCTACAGTCTTCTGGATTTTGTCCCCGAAGAGATTGTCTCCAGTACAGGGCAGGTCAGCCAATCGGTCCTGTATCTCTGGTCTTAAGTCAGTGGACTTCAGCCAGGTCCACCTTCATGCACTAATCGCCGCTGCGGACACCCTAGAGGCAGTGTCAAAAATATCATAGGCAGCGCAGACCTCGTGCTTGCCAGCTTCTAGACCCTTCTGAGCCAGGGCATTGATTTGATCCTAAAGCTGGTTGGGTAAAGACTCAGAGAAATCCTGGATCTTCTTGAATAGGTATCTGTTATACTGGGTCATGTATAACTGGTAGGAAGTAATGCGAGAAATAAGCATTGATCCATGGAAAACATGACGGCCAAATGCATCGAGGGACCTCTATTCTTTCCCTGGAAGAATGGAAGAATAAGGTTTATAAAGTCGTGCTTTTTTCTGGGCCGACTCCACAACCACAGAATAGTGATCCAGCTGTGGTTTTTGGAAACCAGGGGCTGTCTGTACCAGGTAGGTGGCATCTGTTTTCTGATTCACCGGTGGCACAGAGCCTGGATGCTCCCAATTCCTCTTCAGCAAGTCCAGGAGAACTTCATTAACAGGTATGGACATGATCTCCTTGGGTGCATCTACGAATTGGAGCACTTCCAGCATTTTGTCTCTGGAGTCCTCTTCTGTCTGAAGTTGGAATGGTATGGCTTCAGACATTTCCTTTATAAAATTAATAAAGGACAGGTCCTCTGGAGGAGAACGTCTTCTCTCCTCAGGGGGAGACAGCTCTGAAAGTAGATCATCAGTATCCTGGGAAGAATCATCAGTCCAAGGATCGTAAGGTTGATCACCGGCTCCCATAGGATCTCCAGAGGGGAGTAATGGTGCTATTCCTGTGAAGGTTCAGGCCTAGACACCGACAGCATCGATGGTGGCACCGATTGAGGACGATGCGGTATCGATGGCAGAATAGGCACAGATGGAACCGGTAACATCGACGGGCGAGTCTGTGGCAAGATCCCAGATGGTCCGGGGATAGGTTCCAGCATCGGTGTTTCCTCGTCTTCCGATGATAAAGGTATCAGCATGGAAGGCGGTGGACATACCGGTATCCTCGGTTCCACCGATGGAAGAGCACAGATCAGCGCATCCAGTCTGCCAAGTAGCTGTGTGAGAGCTGTGGGTATCGGGTTGGTGACTGGGGCTGGCATCGGTGTCGGCGCCAATGGAGGTTGGAAGCCCTGCAGAGCCTTACCTATGGCCTCTTGGATCATCCGATCCAATTCCTCATGGAAGCCTGGGGCATGCAACCCCCAGCTCCGGAGTAGGAGGCAATACTAGCGTAGCCGTAGGGTCCACCGGTGAAAGTGGAGTCGCAGCTCCCGGCACCAATGAAGGTGGGGGAACGCCTCGGTGAGCCAGTCGCAGAGGAGGATGGGGCCTTCTCTGGATGGGATTTCTTATTCCTTGGTTCAGTCGACGCCAATGCCACAGGCTTGCCTGGATTGGCGGACTGAGCCTTCCGGTGATGGTGTCGATGTTTTTCACGATGTTCTCCTCAATCCTTCTCCGGATCCAATGAGGAAGAAGTCAACACCTTCGGAATAGTTGGTGCCAGTCGGGCAGCACCGGTGTCCCGCTGCTGACGAGAGGTCGATGGCACTGGCTCAGACAATGTCGAAGCGGTCAATGAAGTCTGAGGCTTTGCTTGAAAAAGAAACTCCATCTTCTCTGAGCAGGCCTTACGGCCCTTCAGTGTCATTTGGGCACATTTGGTGCAAGTTAGGATGTCATGGTCGGATCCCAAACATAACACACAAACCCTATGCGGGTCTGTGATGGACATTGTCCGAGGACAGTCAGGGCACAGACGAAAACCAGATGCCATGGCTTCGACAAAAATTTAACCGCAGTGCGGTCGATGGCCAGTAGGCCCCAAAGGGAAAACTCGACGGGAATCGACTGCAAACGAGGGTAAAGCCTTACCTTTTGACCGTGGAGTATGGAATCGATAGAATTATTTTGAAAATTTTGAAAGACGTTCCGTGAGGAAAATTCCTGTCAGGAATCTCTAGAGAGCTCCTTAACCCGGGTGGCTACTGCTGCGTGGAAAAAAAAAAAGAGATTGAAGGGGGACCCCTGCTGGATGCAGGGCTAGTGCCATGCTGGGCATACCCAGTAGGTGTCAGTCAAAGTTCTAGAAACTTTGACAAATGTGTTCCGTGATTGGGCTCCATCCTGATGATGTCACCCATATGTGAGGACTACCATCCTGCTTGTCCTGTGAGAATAGCAATGTCCATTTTCTAAGTCAACTTAATAGCAGTTAATGGACTTCTCCTCCAAGAACTTATCCAATCCTTTTTTAAACCCAGCTACACTAACTGCACTAACCATATTCCCCTGGCAACAAATTCCAAAGTCTAATTGTGCGTTGAGTGAAAAAGAACTTTCTCAGATTAGTTTTAAATGTGCCACATTCTAACTTCATGGAGTGCCCCCTAGTCTTTCTATTATCCGAAAGAGTAAATAACTGATTCACATTTACCCGTTCTAGATCTCTCATGATTTTAAACACCTCTATCATATCCCCCCCCTCAGCCGTCTCTTCTCCAAGCTGAAAAGTCCTAACCTCTTTAGCCTTTCCTCATAGGAGAGCTGTTCCATCCCCTTTATCATTTTGGTCACCCTTCTCTGTACCTTCTCTGTCGCAACTTTATCTTTTTTGAGATGCAGTGACCAGAATTGTACACAGTATTCAAGGTGCGGTCTCACCATGGAGCGATACAGAGGCATTATGACATTTTCTGTTTTATTCAACATTCCCTTTCTAATAATTCCCAACTATCAGGTCGATACTGTAACGTGCGGTTGAAGATTTCCCGTCTGTAACGTGCTGGGAGCGCACAATTCGGACGCGTAAGGCGATTCAGCGATACAGTCTCCAGTTTCACGCGTCCTTAGCGCTTTTTAAAACAGACACATAACCCTTTCCGCACGCAGCATGTATATGCTATGTAAATGAACGAATTAGCTGTATAATGAAAGAATTAGCTATTCCCCTCCGATACTGTGAGGCGCGCTCAGATTATCTCCTTTGTAACCCGCTATTTTGCTGCGTCCTTAACCTGTTAGTTTACCGCCACCCTCTACTTGGTGTTAGTGTGGTGTTCGAAAATTAAAACGGGAATAAAGTGTAAAAAATGGTGTAAAAAAAGTGTAAAAACATTGCTTACCTGCCCTGGCCCTGTCCGGTCTCCGGTGCAGCCCCAGTCCTGTCCCCTCCTCCCGAAGCAAAAAAAAAAAAAAAAACCCGAAAAAGTAGCAAGGCTCGGGCCTGCTACGGTAGTCCCTTCTCCCTTCTCCTCCCGATTTCGGCGCTCAAGGCGGCCGGGTGGGCGTGCATTCATCCAGGCAGAGGGAGCCGGCGGCGAAAGCGGCCTCCGGCTCCCTCTGCCTGGATGAATGCCCAGCCCCCGCCGGCCGCGAATGAATGCCCGTGCGATTTCGGCACTCAAGGCACGAGCGCCGAAATCGCACGGGCATTCATTCACTGCCGGCGGGGGCCGTGCATTCATCCAGCGGCCCCCGCCAGCAGTGAATGAATGCCCGTGCGATTTCGGCGCTCAAGGCAGTCACATGACGTGACGTCACGCCTTGAGCGCCGAAATCGCACGGGCATTCATTCGCGGCCGGCGGGGGCTGGGCATTCATCCAGGCAGAGGGAGCCGGAGGCCCCCGCCGGCAGTGAATGAATGCACGCCCACCCGGCCGCCTTGAGCAGTTTTGTTTTTTTTTTTTGCTTCGGGAGGAGGAGACAGGACTGGGGCTGCACCGGAGACCGGACGGGGCCAGGGCAGGTGAGCGGGGGCTGGGGGATAGTTTGCCGAGCATCGGGGAACAAAACTGTCCACTTCCTGGTATCTGTCATTTCAAATGTCATTTGAAATGACAGATACCAGCGCAGCCGTGAAGCGTTAGGCCCGCGAACCCAGGATACTGTATAGGTGCTCTATACAGTAAAATGGGTTGCGCGGGCCTAACGCTTGCCTAAGGCTTCGCAGCCGCGGCATGCATTTGCATGCAATTAGAAGAGAGTATAGAGCGGTAGGTGAAGAGAACTGTGCGTGCGGGGATCGAGGGTGCGCCTGACACTGCCGCACTGTTTCTACCGCGGCCTTAGAGTATCGATCTGATTGTTTGCTTTTTTGGCTGCTGCAGCACACTGAACCGATGATTTCAATGTGTTATCCACTATGATGCCTAGATCTCTTTCTTGGGTGGTAGCTCCTAATATGAAACCTAACATTGTGTAAACTATAGCATGGGTTATTTTTCCCTATATGCATCACACCTTGCACTTATCCACATTAAATTTCATCTGCCATTTGGATGTCAAATTTTCCAGTCTCACAAGGTCTTCCTGCAATTTATCACAATCTGCTTGTGATTTAACTACTTTGAATAATTTTGTATCATCTGCAAATTTGATTATCTCACTCGTCATATTTCTTTCCAGATCATTTAGAAATATATTGAAAAGTACGGGTCCCAATACAGATCCCTGAGGCACTCCACTGCCCACTCCCTTCCACTGAGAAAATTGTCCATTTAATCCTACTCTCTGTTTCTTGTCTTTTAGCCAGTTTGTAATCCACAAAAGGACATCACCACCTATCCCATGACTTTTTACTTTTCCTAGAAGCCTCTCATGAGTATGAAGTAAACACTCTCATGAGTGTGAAGTAAACACTGATGTATGGATTCGAGATGCTTTTACTACAAGGCATTGTTTGATTTTATTTTATAACGCTTATTTCTAATGTTACGTTATGTCCTGTTTTTCCCGTTTATTTGACTCCTCTGTTCTCTGTATCGCCCTGAGCGAAAGTTGTTGTTGCAATGTAAACCGGTGTGATATGTATTTGCTACAGGAACATCGGTATAAAAAAAAACTAAAAATAATAAATAAATAAATACAAGTAGCTGGCTCTGAGCAGTGTGTTCCAGAGAACAGTCAGCAGGTCATGCAGGGTCTAGGTGGTGTTCAGTGACACCTATATTCTTTCCAAGACTACATGTGCACAAAGGAGAATAGGCTCTTCATTTTTGGACTACAAGAGAGCCATGACATATTACCTAAAGAACACTCAACCTTATAGTTGTGCTTCTCAACTGTTTGTCCTTTAATTCCAATAGATTGTTTTGCGACCACATTTTTCAGACTCTGTCCAATTGGCTAGCAGACTGTATAGTGCACTGTTATGTGTTGGCTGGCTTCCAGATTACGTACTCTGTTGAAGCTCATCAAGTGAAAGCCATAGCGACTTCAGAGGCTCATCTCATGGCCACATCTATTGCAAATATTTGCAAAGCTGCTGCTTGGTCCTCTATTCACACTAGGACAAAGCTGCTACTTGGTTCTACTACTGTCTGGACAGCATTCCAAAGATGACAGCAAAGTCAGACAAGCAATTCTGCCCTGCCTCTTCACCCAATAGTCCACTCTCCACCTGATGGAGCTGAGTTCACTTGTGTAATTAATCCACAATGCAATCCTTAGCTTGGGACTACCCAATCATTATGGCTAATTCATGCCTGCTTGTTGCCAGAGAAAGCCAGTAACAGAGTTCTCCATAGACAGCAGGATGATTAGTCATTCTTAATACCCCACCCATCTCCCTGAAAAGTTGACTGCCTCACTAGAGTTTAAGCTCTGGAAGAGACTAAGAAGCTCAAAAGGTAGCGTGTGCTTGGGCCGGTGCCACTGGATATCACCCATGATTGTGGTCAATTCATCCTGCTGCCTACACAGAACCCTGTTTAGAGGTAAACAAACTTGCTTTGTTTATTTCCAGGTTAAAACCGTTACTGCAGTATTGATTTGCCAAACAGTACACATAAAACAAATAAGTTTTCCCAAAAGCAACAACTTACAGCGTCACTATATCAGCATTTGCAGCCTCTACAGCTATACTAAGAGGGTCCTTCCCTTTGTCATCAGTTGCATGCTGATTTGCCCCTCTCTTCAAGAATAAGCACACCTGCCTGTTTAAGAAAAGAAGAGTTACTGGGAATATCATAGAAATATGTGGGTTTTTGCAAGCTGGAAGCCTCAGCTGAGCCATTCAGCCAAGGAGAAATTTTCACAGAACCCTGCAGGGGATAAAGAGCAAGAGGTGCCCTATTAATGAATCCTTCCCTCTTTTCACCGCCTGTGTAAACAGCAGCCACTACTTTCTCAGGCCAATGCAATACCGAGCGCACAGCTTTACACAGGCTTGGAAGTGCATTTTGGACGCGCGTCCAAAACCCCTCATACAGTAAGAGGATTAGCGCGTCCAAACCAGTGTGTAGCTAATAGAGCTCATCATATGTAAATTCATGTTGATGAGGCTATTAGCTATAGCCCCCGATGCAAAAAAGAAAAAGTGCGCCAGACGTGCATATTTTTACACTCAAAAATTAATATCTGCCCCGGAGCAGGCATTAATTCTTGAGGAGCCCCGAAAGTTAACAGAAAAGCAGAAAATACTGCTTTTCTATTAACTTTAGCTGAACAGGAAAAACAAAAATCAACTTTAGGAGAACAGAAAAAAAAAAAGTCACTGGCAGTCAGATTAGGAAAACGAGCGCTCAATTAATGAGCGTCCATTTTCTTAACCCATGGCTGTGCACAGGTTAGGGAAATGGACACTCAAAATTGAGCATCCGTTTTCCTAACCCACACAGACAGCCATCTATCCTAGGTGCCTGTTGCCGAGGAGGCGCTAAGGACACACAATTTCCCCTAGCCCCTCCTTTTCACCGCAGCAGCCCATTTAAATATTAAATCGAGCGGTGGATTGGCGCATGTTAGGAGAGTGGGCGATCAATCATAAGTGCCCGTTCGATGCAGCCAATCTTGCACCAGCCTGTTTGTGTTTTTCTTTTTGGCTAAAGAGATGTTTACCCATCATCCCGTAGCATACAAGAAAAGTGGTTCTTACATGATAATTTCGTTCCTGTAGTACCATGGATCAGACCAGACCCTTCCAGCAGGTGGAGACAGAGAAAAACTTGAAAGGCACCCTCACTTAACCTGGTGTGCCTCCTGCATCCCTTCAGTATATAGAGTATCAAAGCAGTGAATCAAGCAAGAACAGGACTGCAAGAACGTATAGACATGTAACTTTCTTTCTTAGTATGCTGCAACATAAACTTAATATGCGCATGCGGATTTTTGAAATACAGATCTCCATGTTACCCACTCCTAATCCTTGGGCGGGTGTCTGGACTGATCCGTTGGACTAAAGGAACGAAAATTATCAGGTAAGAACCAATTTTCTTTTCCCTCTACGTACCCGGATCAGTCCAGACCATGGGATGTACCAAAGCTTCCCAAAACTGGGTGGAAAGGTGCGAGTCCCGCGTGCAGTACGCCACTGCCAAAATCCCCGGGAGTCTGAACGTCCAACCCGTAGTGGCGAGCAAATGTGTGGAGCATCTTCCAAGCAGCCGTTCTGCAAATCTCCTGAGGCGATACCAACTGGCACTCAGCCCACGAAGCTGCCTGAGAGCGGACAAAATGGGCCTTCAGGCCCTCAGGAACAGGTCTGCCTTTGCAAATGTATGCAGAGGAAATGGCTTCTCTCAACCATCTTGCAATCGTCGTTTTAGACACCTTATGACCCTTCCTGGGGCCGCTCCATAGGACAAATAAATGATCTGAGAGTCTGAAAGAGTTTGTGACTTCCAAGTAACGTAACAAGGATCGCCGAACATCTAACCGACGAAGCTCTCGTGCGTGTTGTACATCGTTCGACAAATTAGGAAAAGCTGGAAGCTCAACTGATTGACTTAAATGAAAAGAGGATACCATTTTAGGCAAAAAAGATGGAACATTTCAAAGAGACACCCCCGAATCAGAGATTCTCAAAAAAGGTTCCCTACAAGAGAGCCTGTAATTCAGAAATTCTGTGAACTGAGCATATAGCCACCAAAAACACCGTCTTCAAGGTAAGATCCTTCAAACAGCGGATCACACAATATGCAAAGAACCAAATTAAGACTCCACGACGGGCATACCGGACATACAGGGGGCTTCAGATGCCTTATTCCTCTGAGGAAATGCATCACATCTGGATCAGACGCCACCGAGCTACCAACCAAAGTGCCTAGGGCCGCCACCTGTACCTGGAGAGAGTTAAAAGACAAGCACTTGGCTAAACCATTTTGCAAAAAGGCTAACATCTGAGCAATCATAGTGTGTTGGGGAAGAATATCTCTCTCACAACACTACGTCTCAAAAACTCTCCAAACTCTAATATTTACGAGAGAGGGGTAGATGTTTTTCTGGCTTGAAGCAGTGTAGTGATAACTTCCTCAGAGTATCCTTTCTTCCTTAATCTCCTCCTTTCAAAAGCCAGGCCACTAGACAAAAGCGATCTGCCTGGTCGAAATATATAGGCCCCTGATGAAGATGTGGGAGATGGCCGAGTCGCAGAGGCCTGTCCACAGCCAGATTGATTAAGTCCACGAACCACGAGCATTGGGGCCATTCGGGAGCCACTAGGACCACCGTCCCTGGGTAGACCTCTATCCTGCAAAGCACCTTGCCCACCAGAGGCCAAGAAGGAAACACATAAAGGAGAACAGATGTTGGCCAGGGTAGTACTAGCGCATCGACCCCCTCTGCACCGTGATCCCTTCTGCGACTGAAGAAGCGAGGAGCCTTGGCATTATCTTGCGTTGCCATCAAGTCCATATGGGGGGGGGTCCCCCATCTGCGAGAAACTAGATCCATTGCTCTGTCCGAGACCTCCCAGTGTCCAGGATCTATACGCCTGCGACTTAGAAAGTCCACTTGTATGTTGTCCTTCCCGGCGATGTGAGATGCCGCAATCATCGCCAGATTTTGCTCCGCCCAAGCCAGGAGCAGCTCCACCTCGTCAGCTACGGCTTGACTTCTGGTGCCTCCTTGATGGTTTATGAAGGCCAACGTCGTCGCATTGTCGGATAAGATGCGAACTGCCTGATGGCATAACTGGGGAAGAAAGTGTTGCACGGCCAAGCGAATCGCCCTGGTCTCCAGGCGATTGATCGACCATCCGGACTCCTCCGGAGACCAGCTGCCCTGCAATGAAAGATACTGGCAAACAGCTCTCCAGCCTGAGAGACTGGCATCTGTGGTCACCAATATCCAGTTCGGGACTTCCAAATCCACCCCTCGCAATAGGTTATGTGGGCAAAGCCACCATCCAAGACTGGACCTGGTGTGATCGGTGAGTGGCAGCGGGAATTGAAAATTCTCTGACTTGGGATCCCATCGGGAAAGTAACGCTTGTTGCAATGGTCTTATATGAGCAAAAGTCCATGCCATCGAGCCGAGAACTTGAAGGTTGCGAAAGAGCCAACAAGCGACGGACTTGCCCAACAGCTTGTGCATTCGGTCTGTCAGGAGAAAAACTTTCCCGACTGTAGTGTCGAACCGAGCTCCCAGAAACTCCAATGTTTGAGAAGGAACCAAGTTGCTCTTGGCCTGATTGATTACCCATCCGAGGGCTTCCAAGAGAGCGGTAACCTTGTGGATCGCTTCCAGGCAACATTCCCTCGACTTCGCCCTGATGAGCCAATCATCCAGGTAGGGATGAATGAGAAGGCCTGGTCTCTGGAGAGACGCCGCCACAACCACCATGACCTTGGTGAACGTACAGGGGGGGTCACGAGACCAAACGGCAGAGCACAAAATTGGTAATGCATTCCCAGGACCATAAAGTGATGGAACTTCTGCTGATCCTCGCGAATGGGAATGTGTAAATATGCCTCCATCAGATCCAGAGAGGCCAGAAATTCTCCCTTGCGTACTGCCTTGATTAGGGAACGCAGCGTTTCCATGCAAAGATGCGGCACCTTGAGAGACTTGTTTACCTTCTTGAGATCCAAGATTGGTCGGAAGGATCCCTCCTTCTTTGAAACCACAAAGTAAATGGAGAACCTCCCTGTCCTCCAGTGTTCTTGAGGAACCGGTTTTACAGCCCTGAGAGCTAGGAGGCGTATGAGAGTCTGACAAACAATCTGCTGTTTGACCTGGGGACCGCATGGGGATATTAAATAGAAATCTCGGAGAGGTCGAGCAAATTCCAAAGCGTAGCCCCGTTCTATTATGCTTAGTACCCACTGATCTGAAGTAATCCTGGCCCATGCCTCGTAAAACTGGGATAGGCGACCCCCAACCCGAGGAACTGAGGGATGGGCCGGCTCCATCTCATTACGTAGCCTTGGAGGCAAGAGATGAGGAAAACCACCCTCTCAGGAGGTTCTGCAGCCTCGAAAGGATGAGGACCAGGCTTGGGTTTCTGGCCACTGGTTGCCGCTGTCCGGGCGCTTGCGGCCTGCTCTGCTGAAACAGACATTGCCCTTGAAAATGAGAGCGGGATGATGGAAATCCTCTGGAGGGCTTTAGCCTGTCCTCTGGCAACTTGTGAACTTTGCTCTCTCCCAGGGACTATCAACTGCTCTAAATCCTCACTGAATAAAAAATCACCTTTAAATGGAATAGCCCCAAGCTGAGCCTTGGAGGAAACATCTGCCGACCAGTTTCGGAGCCACAAAAGCAATCTTGCCAACACTGCCGACAACTCTGTGCGAGAGGAAGTGCGGAGCAGGTCATACAGTGAGTCCGCTCCATATGCCACCGCAGCTTCCAAATGCTCCGCCTGCTCTGATTCTCCCGGAGGAAGATCTCTAGACGTCAGCAATTGCTGGACCCAGCACAGGCTCACACGCAGCATGTAACTGCTGCACACCGCTGCCCGGATACCTAGGGCCAACACCTCAAAAATGCATTTAAGCAGTACTTCCAGCTTGCGATCCTGAAGATCTTTGAGAGCCGCCGAACCTGCGACTGGAATGGTGGTCCACTTAACAGCCGAAACTGAAGCGTCCACTTTGGGGGTCCACAGTAGCTCCAGAGATTCATCCAGTATCGGATTCAGCTTATCCATGGCCTGACCGACCAGCAGACCAGCATCTGGAGCGTCCCACTCCCTAGTCATCAACTGCTGAAGCATGGGATAAAAAGGAAAAGCTCGGGTCGGCGTTCTCAACACTGCTAGGACTGGGTCCACAGAGTTCTGTGGTGGAGCATGCGGAGGGAGCTCCACCCCAAGCTCAGAAAGAACTGCAGGAATGAGAGGTTCTAATTCCTCTCTCTGGAACAGCCGGACCACTTTAGGATCATCACCATCCAAAGGGTTCTGTCTCCCCTGCTCATCTTCCAATCTGGCCCCAGCCAGGGAGAAAGGAGAGGTCACTGCAGCTGTAGCCGCCCTGCCCGGTACCACTGGAGCAGCTGCTCCTCCTGAAGCGAAGGAGCCTTTTAACTTCGCGACCCGTAGCGACGCGGGCACATCCGTACGCTTAGCTACCTTGGGGACAGGTCCCTGCGCAGGTCTCACCGGCAAGGCACCACCCTGCGGAGACCTGGAAGCCAAAAAGGCTTTGTGCATAAGGAGGACAAAATCTAAAGAAAAGGAATCAGAATCATCATCATCCCCCCCTGTGACATCAGGGTCCTCCTGATCAAAAGGATTATCAGGACTGGCAGGAACCGGTGACAGCGCAAGGGGAAGCTCCCCATCCCCCATAGCCCTTGCCTGAGCTGCAGAAAATGTGTTTTAAGATGGCTGCCGTCCCTGCACTGAGGGGAAACAGGTTAGCCCGAGGGTCCCACGGAGTCTATCGTTTTGAGCCCCCCAGGGCTAAGCTGATGCTGCAGACCCAGAAAGGGAGCTGCCTTCCCCTCCCAGAAGGCAGCGGGAGAAAATACCAATCCGAGAAAGCCGCACAGACAATTCTCCACAGGCCACACACAGAGGGCCATGGCATCGTGGAGGGAGAAAAACAGGCCACACCTTGGCAAAAACTAGGCAAAATTAGTCAAAAATGCGGTGATTTGGATGGGGAGGGGTCCTGGATTGCAGCCCACCGAAAAAAACATTTTTCAAAAATTTCGATTTTTTTTTTTTTTTTTTTTAAACGCTGAGCTTGGCACGAGGTAAGAGAAGGACCGGAATCTCTTCCCCAGCTCCTTACCTGACTGGAGCCCCACGGGGTTACCAACCCCAGCTCCTATAACTTGCCACCAGAGGGGATGACCCCGCAGGATCTAACAATCCCCTGGGAGGATTGGGAAACACTCCCTGCTGCAGAAGACTTCTTTGTTTTGTTTTGTGTTTTGTTTTGTGTTTTTTTGTTTTTTTAACTTGCTTGATTCAAAACTTTATACAGCTAGTTCACTCAATTATTTCAAGGGATAGCCTACACCCCAGAAACAGGGCAAGACTGCAGGGTTTGCGCCACCTCCATCTGCTGGAGACATAGAAATACTGAAGGGATACAGGAGGCACACCAGGTTAAGTGAGGGTGCCTTTCAAGTTTTTCTCTGTCTCCACCTGCTGGAAGGGAGGCATAACCCATGGTCTGGACTGATCCGGGTATGTACAGGGAACACCTTTTATACTGGGAGGAGATTTGGGATTATTCTGGACAGTATACACTACTAGACTAACACTTTTTAGTTTACCCAGTGTGTCCTAAGATTGTGGCATGATGTAATGGGCCTCTTCCTTGGACATCTCTATGGTTCACATTGGCACCATTCTGCAGCAGAAACTCACAAGCAACCAAGGAACCCTGAGGAACAAAATTAGTCACCAAATGAGTGCTTCAGAACACATATTTAGTTTGAAATGTTAAAAAGCATGTACAGAATATCTGGTTTGTGAAATACAGTTTGTCACATTCCTAACTGAGGCAGGACCATTTGAACTAAAACTAGCATGTTTACATAATGTTCAGAAACTCCTACATATATTTTGCTATCCATAAGTAAACTATTTTCTTCATCACCCGCTGATTAATATCATCGGGGGGGGGGGGGGGGGGGGGAAGAGACTATTGCAGCGACAGTCAGTAGAAGTGCTAAGAAAATTACAGATGATTAATTTGCAGAAATTAAGATTCTTATTTGGAATTAGGAGAATATAATCCCATTACATTCTCTAACACTATTTCTAATACTTTTCAAACCGTGGGCCTCTGTAAGTAAAATAAATCAGTGGGAGATACAAACATGAAAGCAGAAAGCAGATTATTGTGAATGGCCTTCATAAAAGTAGATCCAGTTTACAATTGACTGTTTTACATCCGTTTATAGACTTATGAATCAGTTGCTGGTTTGTTTGGTTGTTTGCTTTATGTAAACTATCACCAGTAATCTGAGAAGCTAACTGGTAGACACCAATTCTAAATTTGATCTTACAGTATCATATATTAAAACATATTAGTTCAGAAATACAGTCCTGAGCAATTAATCTCTTTTTCATTGCTTCTCTTTTCTGTCTCTTCAAAATGTATGAAGTATTCCATACCCCAAGGACAGCCTGAATAAGTGGTGTTGCTTTGTTTTCTTCAACGTTAACCCAGTTCACTTCTGCTCCATGGGCCAAAGCTTGTGCCATATCAGGAAGATTTTTCTCATATGCGGCTCGATAAAGCTGCAGACCTGGATGAATCTTTTTTGCATCCTGAAATACCGAAGAATCTCGCTTTTCTCCTTCTGGAGCAAGATTTCCTAAATGATGCCCCCACCCCAAAAAATAAACTTAAATTACAAGTGTGTTGGAAAATGTTATGTGATGCTAAATTTCATTACTTAAGTATTCTGAAAAGTTTGGAAATATAGAACATTCATTTAATATGTTCAACTATCTGAAATACTTTAAAATGGCACAGAGAGCCATGCTAAAACAGAAATCATACTATATGCTGTATTTTGATTATGACTGTACATTGCCTAAAATCTCGAGTTAGGAATCTAATAAATGTAGATTTCATAATAATAATCCTTGCTAATCTGTTTGCCATTATTTCTAACTTTCCAGAAAATTCCTACATTTTTATGCTTTATCAAATTATTTATTGCATTTAATATGGAAAAGTTTTCTATGTATGTGCAAAAGCCTGCAGTAGCACCAATGTCCACAAGGTGTCAGTATCATTTTTCAGTGTTTTCATTCCACACATTGATTTTAAATAGGGTTTCTCCTAGCTAAAAACATATGAAAAAGAAAGCAAATGTTGCTTACCTGTAACAGGTGTTCTCACAGGACAGCAGGATGTTAGTCCTCACATATGGGTGACATCACAGGATGGAGCCCAATCATGGAACACTTTTGTCAAAATTTTCAGAACTTTGACTGGCCCCTACTGGGCATGCTCAGCATGGCACTAACCCTGCAGCCAGCAGTGATCCCCCTTCAGTTTTGTTTAAAAGCTACAGGTAGTGCCAAAAAATAAAATAAGAAAATGTTACGAACCCAACACTGCAGGGCGGCGGGCAGGTTTTGTGAGGACTAACATCCTGCTGTCCTGTGAGAACACCTGTTACAGGTAAGCAACATTTGCTTTCTCACAGGACAAGCAGGATGGTAGTCCTCACATATGGGTGAGTACCGAGCTGAGGATGTCCGAGAATGTACCAAATGTACCCAGATGTGCAAGGCACTAGGACTGGGATAAAAATTTGGCCGAGGGCATTCTGAACCCTAATGGGCAGGTGGAAGGGTGTTGGTTCGTCACGTTTGAATAGGTTACGAAGGACAAACTGGCCAAAGATGGAATCTTGTCTTCCGGCCTTGTCCAAACATTAGTGGGCTGCAAAGGTGTGGAGAGAACTCCAGGTGGCAGCCCTGCAAATGTCAGGAAGCAGCACCGATCGTAGGTGTGCTACTGAAGTCGCCATGGCCCTCACAGAATGTGCTTTAACACGGTCTTGAAATGGAATGCCCGCTTGCTGATAGCAAAAGGATATGCAGTCCGCCAACCAGGAGGAGAGAGTCTGCTTACCCACAGGCTGCCCTAACTTATTAGGATGGAAAGAGACAAACAATTGAGTGCTTTCCCTGTGGGCAGCTGTACGGTCTAGGTAGAATGCTAGAGCCCGTTTACAGTGAAGGGTATGCAGAGCCTGTTCTCCTGGATTAGAATGGGGCCTGGGAAAAGAGGTAGGTAGTATAATGGATTGATTGAGATGAAAGTCCAAAACTACCTTAGGCAAGAATTTAGGGTGAGTGCGGAGTACTGCCCGGTCCCGCAGAAGTTTAGTGTAAGGTGGATAGGTAACCAGAGCCTGTAATTCACCAATGCTGCGAGCGGAAGTGATTGCCAGAAGGAAAATCACTTTCTATGTGAGATAGCGAAGATCACAGGATTGAAGAGGCTCGAATGGTGGTTTCATGAGCCGACCCAAAACCAGATTGAGGTCCCAAGAAGGGGCCGGAGGACACAGTGGAGGCTTGAGGTGAAGCAAGCCCTTCGGAAATTGTGTTACAAGGGGTTGTACTGATATGGGAACACCCCAAACACCTTTATGGAATGCGGCCACCACACTGACATGCATTCTGATGGAGGAAGTTTTTAGACCTAACTCTGATAAGTGCCAGAGATAGTCCAAAAACTTCGTGATTGGACAGGTAAAGGGGTCAAGGGACTGAGAAGAGCACCATGACATAAACCTGTTCCATTTGTAAGAGTAAGATTTTTTCGTGGAAGGCTTCCGTGAAGCAATCAAGACATGGGAAACTGGTTCAGAAAGGTTAAATGGCTGAAGGATTAACCTTTCAACATCCATGCCGTCAGGGACAAGGCTTGAAGGTTGGGGTGGCGTAGGCACTCATCGTTTTGAGTGATAAGAAACGGGTCCTTTCCCAAGGGAATGTGCCTGCGAATGGAGAGATTCTGAAGTATTGGAAACCACACTTGCGTGGCCAGTGAGATGCTATCAGGATCATGGTTCCCTTGTCCTGACATAACTTCACGAGAGAAGAGGAAGTGGAGGGAATGCATAGAGTAGACCGGTTGCCCACGAGAGGGAGAATGAGTCTCTGGGCTGAGAGTGTTTGCTGCAGATGAGAGAGCAGAAGTTCTCTACTTTGCGGTTTTGAGGAGACACAAAGAGGTCTATCTGAGGATATCCCCATTGTTGGAAGATGGAGTTCGCTACTGAGGGGTTGAGAGACCACTCGTGCGGTTGAAAGATGTGATTCAGCTTGTCTGCCAACACATTGTCCACTTCCGGCAAGTAGGTGGCCCTGAGGTACATCGAATGGGAGAGAGCTTCCGCCCATATCGGTGCAGCTTCCTGACAAAGAAGGAAGGAGCCCGTGCCTCCCTGTTTGTTGATGTACCACATGGCCACCTGGTTGTCCGTATGAATCAGGATAACTTGATTTGAGAGGCGATCCTGAAATGCCCTGAGAGCATATCTGATTGCTCGAAGCTCCAGGAAATTTATTTGGTGTTTGGCTTCCTCTGGAGACCAAGATCCTTGTGTCTGCAGATTGGCCACATGGGCTCCCCAGCTGAGGTTGGTGGTGAGAGTTAATTGAGGGTCTGGAGCCTGAAAGGGCAAGCCTTGTAGGAGATTGATCTGCTTTTTCCACCAGGCAAGAGACTGATGGAGTGAGTCGATTACGTGGACAATGGTCGACAGGGGCTGAATGCTTTGAGTCCATTGTGACCGTAGAGTCCACTGCATTACTCTCATGGCCAAACGGGCCATTGGTGTGACCTGAACTGAGGATGCCATGTATCCCAGAAGGATGAGAAAGTGGCGTGCAGTCGCGGAGTGCTGAGACTGCAGCTGTGTGCAAGAGACACGAGAGTGAGAGCTCGCTGTCGAGGCAGAAAAGCCTTTGCCTGCAAGGTGTCCAAGTCTGCCCCAATGAAGGTTTGAGATGGACTATGGATTCGTCGTAGTTTACAAGAAATCCTAAGGAAATTAGAGTGTGCAAGGTTAGATTGAGGGACGACAGAGCAGCTTGCTGAATGGAAACCCTGATTAACCAATCGTCTAGATAGGGGTAGACATGAACACCTTGAGTCCTGAGGAAGGCTGCAACTACTACGAGGCATTTTGTGAAGACTCATGGCGCAGACAGTAGGCCGAATGGAAGCACTCGGTACTGATAGTGCTTGGGACCTACTAGAAACCTCAGGTATTTGCAATGAGATGGAGTTATCGCAATATGAGTGTATGCGTCCTGGAGGTCCAGAAAGCAGAGCCAGTCTCCTCTTTGTAGAAGTGGAAGAAGCGAGACTAAGGTTACCATCTTGAACTTCTCTCGCTGGAGGTACTTGTTGAGGGCCCGTAGGTCCAGAATAGGATGAATGCCTCCCGATTTTTTGGGGATTAGAAAGTACCGGGAATAGAATCCTAGGCCGTGCTGAGAGTAGGGTACGGGTTCTATTGCCTTGGACTGGAGAAGGAGGGAGACCTCCTGATCCAGAAGGATGGAGTGATCAGATGTTCTCCACTTCGGTAGAGGTGGGGAGTCTGGTGGCACGGAGAGAAAGTTCAGGTAGCAACCCTGAGCAATTATCACCAGTACCCACTGGTCTGAGGTGACTGAGTGCCAAATGTTGTTGAAGTGGCACAACCGACCTCCCACTGGTATGTGAGCCAATGGAAGCTGGCTGCTGCTCTCTAGGCAGAAGTCAAAAACCAGAAGCAGGACCTGGTTGAGGAGCTGCTTGCGGTTTTTGTTTCCGTGTCTGACGAGACTGGGCTTTTTGAAAAGGTCTCATGGAACGGGATGTGGTTGGTGGCGGGTAGGACTTCTTCGGGCGGAAGAATGACTACTTAAGAGTCCTTTCGGAAGGGCTGTTTTGAAGAGTAGTCAGAAGGCATCAGAGACAGCTGTCTTAGGGTCTCATGATGGTCCTTGAGTTCCGCCACCGTCTGCTGAATCTGTTCACCAAACAGATTATCTCCTACCCAGGGTAGGTCAGATAATCTGTCTTGTACCTCAGGGCAAAGATCGGAAGACTTGAGCCAGGCCCATCTCCTTGCCGAAATAGCGGCTGCAGATACCCTAGTAGCAGTGTCAAAGATATCATAAGATGATCTGATCTCATGCTTGCCTGCCTCAAAACCCTTGTTTACTAGGGTTTGGAGCTGATCTTGAAATTGCTGAGGCAGGGAGTCTGTGAAATCTTGTATCTGCTTAAAAATGACCCTATTATATTGGATCATATAGAGCTGATAAGCGGCAATATGGGAGATGAGCATTGATCCTTGGAAGACACGGCGACCAATGGCATCTAGAAACTTCTGTTCCTTGCCAGGGGGAAAAGAGGCTTTGATCTCTTTGCTCCTTTCTGTGCAGATTCTACCACTACAGATTGGTGATCCAATTGAGGTTTCTGAAAACCCGGAGCTGACTGCACCAAATAGGTAGTGTCAGCTTTTCTGTGGACTGGAGCAATGGAGCCAGGATGTTCCCAGTTCTTCTTGAGGAGATCCAGAAGAACTTGGTGGAGGTTATTTCCTTGGGAGCATCCAGGAATTGGAGCAACTCCATCATCTGATATCTATCATCCTGTTCAGTCTGTAATTGGAAGGGAACCAATTCAGACATTTCCTTCACAAAATTTGTAAAGGAAAGGTCCTCTGGAGGAGAACGCTTTCTACTTTCAGTAGGTGAAGGTGGTGAAAGCAAATCATCAGTCCAGGTATCATAGGGATCAGCACCTGCCCCTCTAGGAACTAGATGGGGATGGGGTGGTGGGATACCAGAGGGCCCTGGTCTAGGCTCCGAAGGAATCTAAGGAATAATTGGAGGCACCGATGAAGGTATCAAAGGCACCAGCGCATCTATGGATGTCTCGGCAGTGCCAACGGGCATATCGGCATCAATGGCTGAGGCAGAACTCCCGATGGAGGGATGTGGGGAGGGAACCGGAGCCATCGGCGACCCGGGGTCCATCTGTGGAAAAGCGGCCATGAGCGCTTCCATCCTGGAGAGCAGTGGTGCCAACGCTGCCGGAATCGGGTTGGTGGTCGGTTCCACAATCGGTACCGGTGTCTGTGTCGGAGGAACCTGGAGTCGTTGCATCGCCTTGTCAATGGCCTCCTGAACCATCCGGTCCAGTTCTTCTTGGAGACTTGGAGCAAGCAGCCCCGGATCCGGAACTGAAGGAGGCAGAGGCATAGCCGGAGGGACCACCGTTAAAGGCGGAGTCGTGGCTCCCGATACCCTGTCGGGTGAGGGTTGCCTCGGTGACCCGGTCGCCAAAAAGCTCGGTGCCTTTTCTGGACGGGGTTTCTTCGATGGCGGCTCAGACGATGGCGAGGTCAATGATTTCGCTCCCTCGATGGTCCGAGACTTTCGATGGCGATGTTTGTCTCTGCGATCCCCTCGGTCCTGGGGGGGGGGTAGAGGGTGTTGAAGGCTGAGATGTCGTCGATGCCGGACGGTCACCGGCCGGTGGTCGATGCAATGGACGGAGTCGGGGTTTGAGAACAGAAGAGAAGTTCCATCTTCTTCTTCATTCTGGCCTTGTGACCTTTTTGTGTCATTAGGGCACATTTGGTGCAGATCAAGACATCGTGCTCTCGTCCAAGACACATTACACAGACTTTATGGGGGTCTGTGATGGACATGGTGCGATTACAGTCTGGGCACCGATAGAACCCCGACGCCAAGGAAAAAATTGAGCCGCGGTACGGTCGACGGCCAGTATGCCGCGAGGGCCAAACTCGATGGTAATAGACGAAGAACGGGTAAAAACTTACCAGAGTACCGCAGCTTGGAAAAGTTAAAGGAGGGACCCCTGTGGGGCAAATTAACTTTTAGTAATTCTGTGAGGAAAATTCCTGTCAGGAATCTCTGCAGAGCTCCTTAACCGCGAGGCTACTGCTGCGCGGAAAAAAGACGACTGGAGGGGGACCCCTGCTGGCTGCAGGGTTAGTGCCATGCTGGCATGCCCAGTAGGGGACAATCAAAGTTCTGGAAACTTTGACAAAAGTGTTCCGTGATTGGGCTCCATCCTGTGATGTCACCCATATGTGAGGACTACCATCCTGCTTGTCCTGTGAGAAAGATGAATACACATGTGCAATTGGAACAAGATCAAAGTAATACACGTATCGCAAATACAAATACACCTTCCAAATATTTGTATCGCAAATACAAATACACCTTCCATAACCGGTGTGGCACTAAGCATACGTAGGGAGGGCAATTTTATCACAGCTCGTGTAAGGCTAAAGTCTGCATGTACGTTTTACAAACAGACTTTAGCCTGAATTTTCAAAGCAGATGTATGTGCACAAGTCCACCTTAAAAATCTGTGGGTTCACTAGGTATGCTCATGAACAAACACGCACCAAATTACACCTGCTAAGGATTTATGCATACTAAAAAAAAAAAAGAAAAGTATGCACAAAAATCCTTTCCCCAGCTCAACTCTACCCTCTGGAACACCTACCTCAAATCAGATTCCATGTGTACTTTTACCACCGGAACCCCCAACTTGATCTTCAGAGCACGAATTATGTATCTAAAACCAGGTTTTATGCTTGTAAATCAAGCCCAGAAAGTCGTCTGATCTTCCTTTTAGAAAGCAAACTGGCATGTTTGGGACACCAAATCCCTTTCAAGGGATAAAACACATACATTGCTCTCCATCAGAGGCTTAGGCAAACTCCACAGTATTATTATTTACAGACTGATCATTTGGACCGCTTATATCATTAAGTATTTACATAACCAGAGTTAACAATTTCAATTCATCTGTTATTTGCTCAATGACATCAGTACATTCATTTTCTGTCTCTTAGAATATATTTTGTATTTTACATTTATGAGGGACTTTCTATGTTATTTGGGCAAGTTTATATTTATTATATATTTTATTATAGAGTATACTAGTTTAAGGGCCAAACATGACAGTAAAAAAAGGCATGTAGATGTGCGTATTCCTCCCCCCCACCACTCAAACACTTTTCCTCAGTGCTTGTATAGTGCACATACTACATGTGCTATGAGCCAGCGTGCACATTTTTCCCAGTGGGTGGAAGCATGTGCACTATTTAAAGTGGCTTGGCAATGATCAGAATGCTTTCACATGTGTAAGCATGCTTTTGCCTGCAGGATATGTGCAGAAAATTGCCATCTGTGTCCCATGAAAAAAATGATTTATTATATTTCATCTTTAGTTACCGTACGGTTACAGAGGCACACGTTTTTGTGGAATACTGAAATTATATCTTAAGGAAAAAAAATCATGAAATGTTCTGAAAAGGCAGCACAAAAAGATTTTTGGAGTGTGACAGAGTAGCAAACACACAAATGTATCAAATTGTAAACAGCAAGATAATTTGGTTTTCAAAATCTTATCCCTTTCCTGGATGTATCCAGACAGGAGACTTCCGCTACTGTACATTTGTTCATTCACCTTTATTTTTCATTTATTAATATTGTTGCTTTTCTGTGTATATATTGAGGTGCCATGATATGCAAATTTATCTCATGCATATTCTTTGTGGATATCCTGAAAACCCAACTGGCTGTGGGGATCCCAGGACCGGTTTGGCAAAACTTTTTTTAAGGCTTAAATATTTTCACATACACAAGCTACTATTAAGTAGAACACAGACTAACAAACATTTTTGCTTTCCACAAGCATATTCTGGTAGGAACAAAATACATGCACATTTTATAATCCCCATACACTATGGGGATAATTTTCAAAAGGATTTCCACACAATAAAACTGTATTTTACACATGTAAATGCACTTTACCCGTGTAAGTGGGCTTTTAAAAATTGCTAAAATATGCCATTGAATTGTCCATAGGATATTCATGTTTAAGTGCACTTTAAGCATGTAATCACTTTTGAAAATTTCTAAGATATTATGTTACTCCTTTGAAAATTAACCTCTGTGTGTATACACAGCACACAAAATATACAGTTAATTCTTTTTCATTCTAGTTTTATGAGTTAAATGGTTAGCACAAAGTATAACTAACACTTCTAACTTTAATACATACAGTTTTTAAAGAATTATTCAAGGATGAATTTTCAAAGACTTTGTTGGGATCTAGACCCTGTACTTTTTTTTTTTTTTTTTTTTTTAAACATTCTCTTGTCTAAAAATTTCAAATCAAAATACATTAGAGTTTGTTTCACTGATCTATACAACACACACTATTCTCGTTTTTCAAGAACAATTATAGAAATGTTGCAAAACGGAGAATAAATAATTCTTGATTGCACAAATCTTCACACCCCGACACAATACTTTAGTGTTCCTCATTGTAAAGCTTGAAAGCCTGTGACAGCACCCACTGACTCTAAAGTACAGCTCTCTGACTCTCTGCCCTCAATACAGACACTCCCCCAACCTTGAGCCTCCTCAAGAACAGCTGTTTTGGTTTTCTTTCACAATGCATGGCTTTCAGTAAGCTTGAATTATGCAGTGCCTGAGTACCCAATGTTATGCTTGCAAGACTGTGATAACAGTGGAGGGGTTCAGGCACCACATGGATCAATCTCATTAAGAAGAAAACAAAACAGATGCTCTGGAGGTGGCACCTGCAGCAAGCCTCTGGAGCGACAATAGTGGGAAAATTAAACTGGGGAGAAATGGACATGGAGGGGGTGGGGGTGACTGATGGGAGAAATGGACAGGTTTTGAGACTGGCTGGGATGAGGCTGGGTGGTGTGCATATTGGTGGAAAAGAGGAGATGGGATGTGAGAATGAGTTACAGATCACAGCCAAGCAGCTATGTTGGCCACATCATTGGTGAGGGACCCCCTTTGCCCAGTGCACTGGCAACTGTCTGGGGATGGTTCTAGCTCTCACATTGAAGTCTTTTTTTTTGGCCAAAATGGTCCCTCTCGAAAATAATGAAGATCACTGCAATACTTGGTGGAAGCCCTTTTGTAGCAGTAACAGCCAGTAACAGCACAGAAAGATGGTGCAGTTTTTGCCCATTCTTCTTGGCAGAGGGAGCTCAAGCTCCTTCAAGTTGGCTGGGGATCCTCTGTGGACTGCACGCTTCAAGTCTTGCCACAGATATTCTATTAGATTGAGGTCTGGGCTTTGACTGGGCCACTCCAGAACATTCACTTTTTCCTGCTGAGCCACTCGGCTGTTGCTTTTGCTTTGTGCTTAAAATCATTGTCCTGCTGAAGGTGAAACTTTTCCCCGGTCCTAGATCTAAGAAAGCCTGGAACAGGTTTTCTTCCAGGATCTGCCTGTACTTTGCATCATCCATCTTCCCCTTGACCTTCATAAGCCTCTCTGTCCCTACTGATGCAAAACATCCCCACAAAATAATGCTGGAACCACCATCCTTTACTATAGGGATGGTTTTTGCAGGGTGTTGCGCTGTGTATATTTTATGCCACATATATTGCTTAGCACTGAGACCAAGAAGTTCTATTTGGTCTCATCAGACCTAAAAAAGCCTTCTCCCAATTGCAGTGTACCCTAATTGTTTCTTTGTAAATTATATGCAGCTCATTACATGGCTCTTCAAGCAGTGGCTTCCTTCTTGCCACCCTCCTACGCAGACCATATTTGTGAAATAATCTTGAAATTGTTGAAACAGTCAACATTTTCCCCAGTCTCAGCGAGAGACCTCTGTAGTTCTTTTAAAGTATCAATAGGCCTCACAGTGACCTTCTGCAGCAGTTCCTTAATCCATAGCTACTGACCTTGGAGAGACGTCCTGATCGCAGCAGCGTCTTGGTGGCGTCATACTGTTTCTACTTTACAATGATGGACCTGACAGAGCGCACCAGGGGATATTCAAACACACTGAAATTTTCTAATAGCCTTCCCCCATCTGTACCTTTGACTAATGTTATCCTAGAGCTCTTTTACCAGCTCCTTGTTTAGCATGTTTTTCTTCAAATTAACTTTACAGTAACACAGTAAATGATGACAGATAGATGATAAACAGCTTGATTCTTAATCCAAGAGTATTCAAATCCACTCAACTACTGCAATTGCACACAGATGATTTCTGCTTAACTTATTATGGGCGACATAAATAACCTAAGCGCCTTTGGTATGGGACTTAGATAGATTGATTGATTGGGTTAGAATGGCTGAGAGGGAGGTGACAAAGGGTAGTGGTAAATGGAGTTAACTCTGAAGGGGGCAGTTACTAGCAGCATTCTTCAGAGATCAGTCCTTGGACCAGTTCTTTTCAACATGTTTGTGAGCAGAAGGATAGTCAGGAAAGGTTTGCCTTTTTGCTGATACCACCAAAATTTGCAACAGGAAAGAACCAAGAAGGTATGGAAAGGGATCAAGCGAAGCCTGATGAATGGTCTAGGGTCTGCCAGCTAAGATTTATTTATTATTTATTTAAATTTTTTTTTTATACTGGTATTCGTCGTAACATCATATCTGTTTACATGTAATTTGTAACAAAAAGGAAATACATTAAACAGTGCAAATGCTGAACTTGGATGGGTATACAGATGATAGTTATCAAACTTTGGAAGAGTCAAAACATTGCAGCTAATAAATATAAATAGAGCGAGACACTGTAGTTAATATTTACATCAGAGTAGACTGATAACATTGCTGGGAGGAGAGGGGGCAGGGGGGGGGAGGGAGGGGGGAGGGGGATTGGTGGGTGATGAGTTGTACAAAGAGGGTTACTCCGGGAAGGCTTGTTTGAAAAGCCAAGTTTTAAGCTTTTTTTTTTTTTGAATTTTTGAGTGCTTGTTTCAAGTCGAAGGTCTGATGGCATAGAGTTCCAGTGTGTGGGACCTGCTATAGAGAAAGCACGCACTTTAGTGGAAATTAGTCGATAGGTCTTGTGAGGTGGGATGTGGAGGGTGCCTTTGTAGACTGATCTAGTGGGGCGCTCCGAGGCATATAGGCGATTAATGTTACTGTTGCTGTTGTGAATGGATTTGTCTATAATGGATAAATTCTTGTAGAGGATGCGGGCAGAGACTGGTAGCCAATGTAGTTCCTTAAGGATTAGCGTGATGTGGTCAGATCTACGCATGTTAGTTAGTATTCTGGTTGCAGCATTTTGGAGTATTTGTAGGGGTTTAATGAGAAGCAGGGAGACCTAGGAGGACTGAATTGCAGTAGTCAATTTTTGTCAGGATGGTAGCTTGCAGGACGGTGCGAAAGTCATTGAAGTGTAGGAGGGGGTTTAAGTTTCTTAAGGGTGTGGAGTTTGAAGAATGAATCTTTTATCGTGGTGTTGATGAATTTTTTGAAATTGAGTTGGCTGTCAATGGTGACGCCAAGGCTACATGCGTGTGGCTGGAAGAAAATTGTGGGTGCGAGAAGATTCTTGTCTGTCAGGTGCTTGGTGGTGTTATGCTGCGAAATGAGGATGAGTTCTGTTTTTGCTGTGTTCAGTGCAAGGTGGAGGTTGTTAAGAAGGTGGTTTATTGAGCTGAGGCAATTCTCTCATGTTTTGATGGATTTAGCTAGGAATTCTTGGATGGGAATGAGAATTTGGACATCGCCCGCGTAGAGGAAATGTGGGAGCCCTAGATCCGTGAAGAACTGGCAGAGAGGGAGGAAGTAGATGTTCAACAGTGTGGATGAGAGTGAGGAGCTTTGTGGGACCCCTTAGGTAAGTAGGGTGGGTGTGGATTCGGAGTATTCAATTTTGACCACATAGCGCCTGTTCTTAAGGTAGGAAGTAAACCACAGGAGGGCTGTGCCAGCGATACCGATTTCAGAGAGGCATCTGATTAGGGTGTCATGGTTGACGGTATCAAAGGCAGCTGAGATGTCAAGTAGGGCTAGGATGTAAGAGTGACCTTGGTCAATTCCTTTTAGTAAGGTGTCTGTAAGAGAGAGTTGTAGGGATTCAGTGCTCATGAATTTTCGGAATCCGAATTGACTGGGAGCGAGTATATTGTGGGTTTCAAGGTAAGCTGAGAGTTGGGTGTTGACCACTTTTTCCGTGACTTTGGCGAGGAGGGGAAGGTTGGATATAGGTCGGTAGTTGGCAAGATCTCAGGTGTCACGGTTGGGGTTTTTTTTAGGATGGGTTTGACCACTGCAAGTTTTAGTGAGTCAGGAACTATGCCAGAGGTAAGTGAGCAGTTGATTATTTGCACTATGGGCTTGGCGATAATGCTTGGGATGTCTAACAGGGCTTTGGATTAGGTGTTGTTGCAACTGTCCCTTCCTGACAGCTTCACTCCACCTACCTTTCTTTCTTTGCACCTCCTCTCGCTGTGGATGGACACCTGGCTGCCACGGCGTCTGCCTGCCGTCCTCTCTGGCGCCCCCAGTCCAGCTTGGGCGCTGCCTTCTGCCATGCTCTGCTGGTACCTTAGGGCATGCACGCCGCGTGGCCCTCACTCTTATTTCCTACTTGGAGTGAACCTCAGGGGCGTCCCCCTGTGATGACGTCACACTGCCCAGATATTTAAAGCCTACGATGTTTGCTAGCCTTTGAGTTAGCAAGGGGAATCTTACGGGTGGGATTCACTCTCCGTAACCAGCTACTCTGCCTCTCCAATCTTCCATTGGTCTCTTAACGCTAACGGGGTACCCGCTCCTCGGGGGCCTCACTTGCTTTTCAGGTCGCTATCAGGAAACCGGTATTCGCTCCTCGAGGGTCCATGTTCCCTAACTCGCTGCCTGCTCCTACCTTCTCTTCTGCCTGGAAGGATTTGCTATCTTCAACACCAGTGAGTACTACCATCTTCACCTCAGAGATGTTCCCTGGAACCAAGTACTCGCTTCTTGAAGGCCTGCCTCCGTTCCAGCCCTAGTGCCATCTCCTACGTGGAACCGCTGTGTGAGTACATTACCTTCAAGCCTCTCAGCTCCCAGGGATCAGGTACTCGCTCCTCGAGGGCCTGTACTTCCTATCCTGGGGTTCTCCATACTGGGGCTTTGTGCATATTCCACTGTACTCATTCTCAGTTCTTTCCACTACAGCACTGCTACCGGAGGAGTCGCTACTTCTGCTGCTCACCTGATTCCAAAAGTAACTCAAGTAGTTTATCAGTTACTTTTTTCTGCCCTACAGTCTATCTCTTTGCAACAGAAAACAATGGGATAATAGAGAACTTTTGCTCTGTTTCTCCGAGCCCATTCGACTCGCTCCAGATGCCTTTCTCATCAATGGGTCACACAAACTACTCTATGCATCCCCTTTGATATCACTCATCTCTCGCGCAATCCAGAGATGCATACAAGACCGAGTGACACTGCACCTGATCCCACCCATATGGCCACGACAACCATGGTATAGTTTTATCCACTACACCTATAAATCCACAACCCCACTTCCTTGGGCCGCCAGCCCACAGCTTCTTCCCAGGATAAGAGAACATTGCTACCTCCTCTTCACTCCTCCTTACATCTCATGGTGTGCAATTTGGAGGAATGACTTACCAGCGCGTACACATTTTTTTCTGCCCTTCAAGACATATGATTGTCATCAAAGACGCTGTCAACTAGCCTCAATTTCCAGACAAAGTGGTTGCGCTACACTTCCTCGTGTACATCAATGGGTCTCGACCCATTAATTTACCACCTGAACGGCTTCTCTCCTATCTTCATCTCCTTACAGCAAGGACCTTTCTGCGTCCTCGCTTCGATTTCATTTAAGCGCTAGAACAGCTTATCACATTCATATGAACAGAGAGCCTGTTTCATAATCCTTCCTTAGAATCCATATTCATAACAGGAGTACTGCAACTACGTCCGCCTTTGCATAAGCCACGGGTGCCGTACCACATTAATGTACTTCTCGATCAACTGATGCTTTCACCTTTGAACCTTTGGATACTTGTCACCTTCACTACCTCTCATAGAAGGTATTTTCCTTGTTTCTTTTAGATTCTGTAAGGAGAATGTGAGTTCCAAGCATTGGTTCACTTCCCTCCTATTTTCACTTTCACACGACAAGTTGACCGTACGCACTCATCAGGAATTTCGGCCAACACTTATTTCCAGTTTTTCCTTTTTCCCAGATCGTCACCTTACCACCTTTCATCCAACACCTGAGGCAAAGGCCAATGAGGAAGAGTCACGCACCTGGGATTGCAACCATGCGCTACCATACTATAAAGCTCACTCTGTCACCCTGTCGACCTTCACGCCTCTTTCTTTCGCTAAATCTACACACGAAAGGGTGTCCAGTGACAAAAGAACTCTATCCTCAGGCCATTAGCCGCTGTCCCAGGGAAGCACACATGGCAGCCAGCCGGTGCATACAAACTACTTACTGCTTCAGTAGAGCAGTAAAGTAGTAAGATTAAAAAAAAAAAAAGTTGCTGGGAAGGGTTTAGGAGGTGGGGAGGAGAGGGAGTTTAGGTAGGGGGTAGAGAAGTGGAGTGAACTGGGGGAGGCTCGACTGAGTCGCCGTGTGTAGTTATCAAAAATTTGCCCCCCTTCTGTCATCCGCACATGCAATTTTATAACCTTTGCGCGCTGACATGCGCATGTTATAAAATCGCCGTGTCCATGTGCGAGTGCCTGGAATCGCTGCACATGGACGCACATGTGCTCCTTTTAAAATCTACCCCTTAATTTTAAAAAATATATGCATGCTGCTAACATGATACTTTACTCCCTCATTTCAGAAAACTTAAGGAACATGCATTCTTTTATTTGTCCACCAGCCTGATCTTCAAACCATGCAAGTAATTTGAAGATCAGGTTACTTTGTGCGGGCTTAAAATATACACACGTACTTTATCTGTTAGGTGCCTCATTGAAAACTTATCCTCAGATATTTAAACTACAACAGGGACAGGAAATTATGCCTTGGAGTGGTTCTATAACGCACTTGTATGTGTGTATGTCTGTTAACTGGGGAGCAGAAAAAATAACTTTTCCATTCATAATATAGTACCACTTCTCTGAAGAAAAATGTATTAGTATTTGTTGGCCATGAGCTGGAAATAGAGCAGCCTTCAGAGGATGTATCCTTGCCAAGTGCCATCAAGCATCACTTCTGCAATAGGCAAGAATTCTCCTGAGCCACGGGATATGAGTATACCAGAGCACAGCCTCTGGTATACTCATATCTAAAGGCTGGCAGGAGACCTCTGGGTCTCCTGCCAGCCTTTAGGTAAGGTGTGCTGAGCAGTTACCTTAGGCACCGTGAGCTGAAGGGGGACCGCCGGCATCTCCCGTTATGCTGAAGAACTATCAGAATGCTATTTGCTCTAGAGTTGACCCTGTCCCCAAGCACATCATTGTGTGTGATGGTCAGCAATGCAGGAGGAAAGATTATCAAGTTAAAAAAAGAATAAAGTTAATGAAAATAATAATTTGTTCTCATTGTAAGCATATTGATTTTCAAGGAGACTATGGACAGAAATATTGATTTTCTTAATCTCTAACACCACATACCAAAATTCAAAAGAGAAAACTTGTAGAACTGACCTGGTTCATATAAACTATTTGTTGATATGGTGGAGGCCAGAAGTTCTCGGCTACCATCAAAACTATATTGAATCCCACTGTCATTACTTTTCACTGTTTAAAACAAAACCAATACAGTTGTTTTAGCTAGATGGTTCATCAGTTGATGTGTATGTCAAATTACACATAATACCACAAGCTTTGACACATCCAGTCTAAACTCATCAGGAAATGGTTTGAAAATAAAATTAAAAGCATTAAAAAATGTTTTGCCAAACAAATTTCCTGTACAAGAATAATCTTTAGTTGCATTTAAGAGCCAGATGGTACAATTCATTTTTAGGAAACAAATGGTTAATAAAAAAAAAAAAAAAAAAAGGTAGTCATGTTGAAAGCTTATTTTGTGAGAAAGGAAAGGAATGCTGTAGCAGGGAGACCATGATTAGCACATACATGGATGGCCTAAATCTGTCAATGAACCCACTAGCATAGATGCGGAGCTCACTACGAGAGTTGTACTTACTACTACGCAGTTTTGAAGAGGTATCAAAGTAGGAGAAGAGTGAATCTAGCTCATCAGGACAGAACAGAGACTCCCGTCTTGCCTCGTCACTACTTACAGCAACCACTGGGGACATGCACGTTAGCAAAGCATAAAGCAGGCAGTAAGAAAGGAAAAAGCCAGGAGAAACCATTACTTGAAAAATTACATGGAAAGAAAAAAAGGAGAGGAAAAGTTGTGATTAGTGAAAAACTCTTTATATGTAGAAATGAGCTGCACTTGCAAGAAACTTCAGTTAAATTAGTTCATTCCAGTAGAAAATGCGAATTTTCAGAAAATTTGATACTTTAGTTTTAACTTTTACAAAACTGATTTGATAAAGTGAAGGTGTTTCCAGTGTTCTTCGATCATTCAATAAAGAAATATAGTCCAACAATTTAAAGAGAAAATGCCTTGATTCATCCAACTTCTATTTGATATCTAAACGGCAAATGGTGGAAAAAGCCTGAATAGCAACAATCATAAAAGGAGATAGTTGGAAAGAAAATGCTTAGGGACCTGCTATACTAAAGAGTTCTTCCCATTTTATGTCCCTGGGGGGAATGCTTAGCGCATCTGGCCCTTACTGAAACAAACACATATTCAAGATCAGCAGCCCTCAAAACTCTGCAAGGAAGGATGAGGCAGTATTTCAGTGTTTTCTTGAGCAAACAAATATAGATTTCTGTTTTTCCTTAATTCTTCCAAATTCCCTATGGCATTTAGAACAGTTATTTGCTTTTGCATATACATAAATGACGCAGTGTGGGGGCTGAAGTCTGGGCCAGCACTTATGGATTCCCGTCTTTAGTTCAAGCTCAAATCATTTCTTTCATCCAATTTCAAATGTCAGTGATGTCAATGGAGCAACTCTCCACATCAGGAAAAGGAGAAGGGTCATACATATCATAATGAAGTTAATAATGTATTAGAATACACTAGAAGCAGCCTTCCAGGTGCTAAACAGTCTCCTGTGTCACTTGCTGCAAATGAGGTCCGAGTGAAGCTAAATGACAAAGGAGAAGCTCTGAGATCAAAACTTTTTATAAGGCAATAACTTCTGCCAAAGGCTCTCTGGCAATTCATCTTGGAGTATAAGTGGTCGGGTATTTTGTTATGTTTTCTGGTTTCCAGTTGTATTTGCTGTTTAAAAAGGGTCAAAATAAGGACTGGAAGCAGCTTTCCAGACGCTAAATTGTCTCAGAGTCCCACCCACCTCGCTGCCTATACTTCCAGAATTCTGGGAAAAACTAGGAAGATGAGATCAGCAGTGATGAATAACAGTTCTTCTTTGAATCCTAATCATTCCACTACACTTTCTCTCTCCAGTGCTAGCCCTCTCCTAACTTTTCTCTTCATGGCAAAATCTTCTAATCTTTAACTCCGCTGCTTTTATTTTCCCCATTCTCTCACTCTTACCTGTCTTGTCTGGGTAACTTGGCTAGATTGTAAACTGCAAGACTTGTTTGTATCTGTACATCTTGCAGTGCTATAGAAATGATTAAGAGTAGTAGAGTTGGTGTTGGTTTTATTCAGTTTTCCTGATACATGCAGGACTGAACTCTTATTTTAACAGTGCATTTAATATTTTTATTCTTTCGAGGTACCATATCATTTTTGGTCATATATTCTTTTCAGTCCTAAATTGAGCTCAAGGCTTGTAGAGGAGGAGGAGGAAGGTTAAAATACCTGAGATACTGGATGGTGTTTTGCCATGTTCCTCTAACGATGGGGATTTCTCCACACCACTGAGTCGCTTTTCCTCTTTACTTTGAGATATCACTTTTGCTTGTTGCTCAGCTGGACAAGTTGATGCAGAACCTATATCAACAAACTTCTTCTCCACATACTTTGCTTTGATGTATGCTTCCTTCTCTTGTCTGTCATGGATAAACACACTGGGACATGACTATTTAGCTCCAGTGGATTGAACATAACAATGAATGTATAAATTTAGTTACATTCCTCAGCAGTGCCATCTTTGCCATCATCTCAGATACTAAAGCAGCAGCAGATAATGTGCATTTTTATCCTAATTTCCCATAGAGTATGTCTACTTTCCCAAAGTGTGTCCATCTGTCCCATCCCCCCAAAACATCTTTTAAACCATTCATCTAATTCCAGGCAAACGTATGCCACAGATAAAGTGCCTAGTGATCCTCTAGCTGACATTTTTCATGTGCTTGATACACTCACTTGAGAATCCCATTTTCTTTTCTATATAGAAACGGAAAAGTTCAGTTCAGTTAAAATCTCAGAGAGGTCAGGGCAAACTGTGATGTCATCAAGCATTTTTAAAGCTACCCCACCATTGGCTAGTGCCTCGTAACCATTTCTTGCCCACAATCTTACAGGAAAACACATTTTTTATATTTAATGATATACTTATTAATACATACATTTACATAACTAGCATTGTCATAGCTATGTGCAAATTTATGTACCATAAGAGAAATGAAGCATGGCATATCACCTTGCTTTTGCTCTACAAATAAACTTGATTAAGTACCCACTGAAAGTATGGGAACTAATTCAGTAGGTTCTATTCCCATTAATGTCAATTGAAAATAATTCCTTACTTTTATATATTGAATGTGCCACACAACAATTTGTTCTGCGATGGTTTACTCATCACTGGCCATCTGAGACCAGCAAACCTTCAGATATCAGTGCCATTCTCCTCACCTTTTGGTCTGGCAGAAAATTTCTCCTTACATGGGAAATTTTCAAACAGCCTGCATAGTGGGTAAAGTCTGTGTGTACATCATACATACAAACTTTACAGAGTTATTTTCCAAGCAAACTTACATGCGCAACTTTGCTTTGAAAATCCTCAAGTACTTGGCCAAGTAAGTGCACACACTACCTCACATAAAGTTACACTTGCTTTTTGGAGAACATAACTTATGCAAGGTAACTTATTCCCACATTTTAAAAATCTAACAGTTCCAATTCCACCCCTCAAAGATTTTAACAAGGTTTCCATCTGGCAGGAGACTCCAGTATTTAATCGAGACTTATCTGTGACAATGCCTCCAGGAGTTGGGGATTTGGTGTTTACTGTCAGGGATCGTGGTGCACCGAGCCTTGGCCCACGTCCTTGAAGGATGCTGGACCACTAAGAATATCACATTCATTGAGTTATTCCCCATTATGGTCGCTCTAATCATCTGAGGGCACAGACTCAAACAAACAAATATTCTGATGCGACAACCAGCCAGTCATTATAGTGCTCAACAGACAGGCTGCTAAATGCTCTTGGGTGGTAGAGTTATAAAGAGAAGTGGTTCTCATATGCTTGCAGCTTAATATGACTGTTCGAGCCATCATATGTCAGGTATTAATAACAGAATTGCCGAAGTGCTTTCTTGGGCTAAATGGGATCTGTTTTAACAACAGTTTCAAGAGGCAAACTGAGCAGGGACTCCAGTGCCAAATCACTTACAGCAAATTGGAACTTAACTACCTGGAACCTACTGCGGAGATTCGTAGCCCCATCTACCTGTTCCACGTATTGCAGGAGATACGAATGAGTTGAAAGTTTCTCGAGAGGGCAAGGATGAGAAATAGCGCCAATCCGTGACTAATTGATCATTAAATACATTGCCCTGCCAAGGATCAGGGGTTGTCGAGAGGTGAAGTCGCTGGTCATTTGGTCAGTCTGGCATTCTTTATGAAGGCACAAGGATGGGGGAGAATCTGTCACAGAGTTATGTTGAAGAAAATGACAGGCTGGATGAAAAAGGTAGGGTATTTGAAGGACGGGAGGCACTAACTCACAAGCTGCTATTTCATCAATGGCATATGCTGCAATCAATATGCGACTGAATTTGAAACCAATCTATTTTGAGTTGCATTTTCTTTGGCATTTTTGGAGCACTACAAGTAAACGACCTGGTGACAGCATCCAAAAATGACTTGGGTTACAATGGTATACTTATGAGCAATGTAGAGGCAAAAGACTTGGCAGTATGCATTGTTATACATAGATCAAAGATAGATCGAGCTGGGAGGAACACCACACACTGTTTAAGGCAGAGAAATTCGCAGGTCACATGTCCCTTAAAAAACTTGAGAACGTACATGGCTGAAAGACCAGGGAACAGCATGCATCTGCTGGTCAATGCCGATCGGATTCCTCTCACCAGATATCAGTTTTCTGTAATACTTAAGACAGCCCTGATCAGGTTAGGACTGGATGCCGCCAAATTCTGAACACATTCATTCCAAATAGGGGCAGCCAATAGCAATCTCTGGCCAGGCCTGAACATGCAATCTAAAAAATAGGCCACTGGAAGTCTTATGTGGTGGGCTAGTATGTCAAATTAGATTCATCCAGTTCTTCTTCTAACCTTTAAACTGGAATGTAAATAAATAAAATAAATAAATAACATCTTTGTTCCACATCTGCCACAGGGGTGGACAGTCTGGAAGGATTGTTGGGCATTCCTTCATTCATTGGAACACACCTAGGCTTGAGATTACATGGGGTGTGCGAATTATTGATGGGGAAAGCACAGCATGTGCTGGGAGCAGCTTTTACCTATCCTTTGGCACAGCGCAGATGTTATTGGCCAAGACCCATGTACTGATATCTTTGGGGCAAAGATCTGGGAAATCTTGCTGATCAAAATAGATATGATGATCTTAGTTAAAATATTTATCCACATCTATTTACTATGGTCAGAAGATATACCACATACCAAATGGAAGCATTCAAAACTATGGGGCAGGGGGGTTAAAAAAAGTTAGCTGCCAGATTGGGTGGCTTCCATGACACATTTGAGTGGGCAGGAAATGGGTGCGAAAGATTCTATAGGCCTGATAGCAAATGTTGCTTACCTGATGTAACAGGTGTTCTCACAGAACAGCAGGATGTTAGTCCTCACAAATGGGTGACATCGAGGATGGAGCCCAACCACGGAAAACTTCTGTCAAAGTTTCAGGAACTTTGACTGGCCCCTACTGGGAATGCCCAGCACGGCACCAACCCTGCAGCCAGCAGGGGTCTCCCTTCAGTCTTGTTTCAAAGCTACAGGCAGTGCAGAAAAATAAAATAAAAACGAACCCAACACCGCGGGGTGGTGGGCGGGTTTCATGAGGACTAACATCCTGCTATCCTGTGAGAACACCTGTTACATCAGGTAAACAACATTTGCTTTCTCACAGGACAAGCAGGATGGTTGTCCTCACAAATGGGTGAGTACTGAGCTGAGGATGTCCTAACATGCACCAAATGTACCCAACGGCGTGCAACAGGCACAACAACTGGGGTGGAATTTGGGAGAGGGCATCCGCACCCTACCGGGAAGGTGGAAGGGTGTTGGTACATCATGTTGGAAAAAGGTTACGCAAGACAGATTGGCCGAAGATGGAATCCTGTCTTCCAGCTTTGTCCAAACAATAGTGGGCTGCAAATGTATGGAGGGAACTCCAGGTTACAGCCTTGCAGATGTCAGGAAGCGGCACCGATCGAAGGTGTGCTACTGAAGTCGCCATGGCCCTCACAGAGTGTGCTTTAACACGGTCTTGAAAAGGAATGCCAGCTTGCTGATAGCAGAAGGAGATGCAATCCGCCAACCAGGAGGAAAGAGCCTGCTTACCCACAGGTTCGCCTAACTTGTTAGGATGGAAAGAGACGAATAATTGAGTGCTCTTCCTGTGGGCTACTGTACGGTCTAGATAGAAAGCTAGAGCATGTTTACAGTCAAGGGTATGCAGAGTCTGTTCCCCGGAGTTGGAGTGTGGCCTGGGAAAGAAGATAGATAGTATGATGGATTGATTTATATGAAACTCCGAAACTACCTTAGGTAAGAATTTAGGGTGAGTGCGGAGTACCGCCCGGTCCTGCAGGAGTTTAGTGTAAGGCGGATAGGTAACTAGGGCCTGTAATTCACTAACCCTGCGAGCTGAAGTGATAGCCAAAAGGAATAATACTTTCCATGTGAGATATTTTAAGTCACAGGAGGAAAGAGGTTCGAAAGGTGGTTTCATAAGGCGACCAAGAACCAGGTTAAGGTCCCAAGATGGGGCCGGAGGACGTAAAGGTGGCTTCAAATGGAGCAATCCTTTAAGAAAACGTGTAACAAGGGGTTGTACTGAAATAGGGACACCCCCGATACCTTTATGGAAGGCGGCTACCGCACTGACATGCATTCTAATGGAAGAGGTCTTTAGACCTGATTCTGATAGATGCCACAGATAGTCCAAGAATTTAGAGATTGGACAGGAAAGGGGATCAAGGGACTGAGAAGTGCACCATGATGTATACCTTTTCCATTTGTAGGAATAAGATTTCCTTGTGGAAGGCTTTCGTGAAGCGATCAGGACACGAGAAACTGAATCTGAAAGGTTAAATGGCTGAAGGACTAACCTTTCAACATCCATGCCGTCAGGGACAAGGCTTGGAGGTTGGGATGGAGGAGGCATCCGTCGTTTTGAGTGATCAGATGCGGGTCCTTTCCTAGAGGAATGTGCCTGCGGATGGAGAGATCCTGGAGTATGGGAAACCACACTTGGCGTGGCTAGTACGGTGCTATCAGGATCATAGTTCCCCTGTCCTGACGCAGCTTCACGAGAGTCTTCGACAGAAGAGGAAGTGGAGGGAATGCATAAAGCAGACCGGTTGTCCATGTGAGGGAGAATGCATCCCTCGGCCGAGAGTGCTGGCTCCGAATGAGAGAGCAGTAATTGTCTACTTTGTGGTTCTGAGGGGACGCAAAGAGGTCTATGTGGGGATCACCCCATTTGTGAAACAGAGAGGTCGCTACCAAGGGATTGAGTGACCACTCGTGTGGTTGGAAGACACGGCTGAGCTGGTCTGCCAATACATTGTCTACTCCCGGCAGGTAGGTGGCCCTGAGGTACATGGAGTGGGAGAGGGCTTCTGCCCAAATCTGCGCAGCTTCCTGACACAGAAGGAAGGAGCCTGTGCCTCCCTGCTTGTTTATGTACCACATGGCCACCTGGTTGTCCGTCTGAATTAAGATTGCGTGGTTCGATAGGCAATCCTGAAAGGTCCCGAGAGCATAGCGAATTGCTCGCAGCTCCAGGAAATTTATCTGGTGTTTGGCTTCCTCTAGTGACCAGAATCCTTGAGTTTGTAGATTGTTTACATGGGCTCCCCAACCGATGTTGGAAGCGTCGGTGGTGAGGATTACCTGAGGGTCTGGTGGAAGAAAAGGCAAGCCCTGTAGGAGGTTGAATTGATTTGTCCACCAGGCAAGAGACAGACGGAGTGCATCGGTGATGCGAACAATGGAGGACAGAGGCTGAACAGCTTGGGTCCATTGCAATCTCAGAGTCCATTGTGTGACTCTCATGGCCAGACGGGCCATGGGAGTCACAAACTGAGGAGGCCATGTGTCCCAGTAGAATGAGGAAGTGGCGAGCTGTAGCTGTAGGTTGAGACTGCAGCTGGCGAGTTAGGGACACAAGGGTTTGAACCCGTGGATGAGGAAGAAAGGCTTTTGCCTGTAAGGTGTCCAAGTCTGCCCCAATGAAGGATAAGGTCTGAGATGGGACTAAGTAGGATTTCTCGTAATTGACAAGAAACCCTAGAGAAAGCAGAGTTTGAATTGTTAGGGTCAGGGAGGACCGAGCAATTTGCTGGGTTGGGGCCCTGATTAACCAATCGTCCAGGTAGGGGTAGACGTGGACACCTTCCTTCCTGAGAAAAGCTGCAACCACCACAAGGCATTTGGTGAAAACTCGTGGTGTGGATGCCAGGCCGAAAGGGAGCACTCGGTATTGGTAATGATTTCGGCCTACTAAAAAACGGAGGTATTTGCGATGAGACTGAGCTATCCCAATGTGAGTATAGGCATCTTTTAGGTCTAGAAAGCATAGCCAGTCCCCTCTTTGCAGCAGAGGGAGAAGCGAGCCCAGGGTTACCATCTTGAACTTCTCTTTGTGAAGGTACTTGTTGAGGGCTCGTAAGTCCAGGATTGGTCCAAGTCCTCCTGACTTTTTTGGGATCAGAAAGTACCTGGAGTAGAACCCTAGTCCTTGTTGTGAGGGAGGAACGGGTTCTATAGCGTTTGACTGGAGGAGAAGGGAAACCTCCTGCTCTAGAATAATAGAGTGATCGGTGAGTCTCCACGCCTGCAGGGGTGGGGAGTCCGAAGGGAGAGTCAGGAAGTTGAGGTGGTAACCCTGTGCAATTATCGCTATCACCCATTGATCTGTGGTGATATGCTGCCATTTTTCTAGAAAGTGGCTTAACCGACCTCCTACTGGTATAGTTGAAAGAGGGATTTGGCATCTGCTCTCTAATTGAAAGTCAAAAACCCGATGCAGGGCCAGGTTGTGGAGCTGCTGCGGGTTTTTGTTTGAGACTGACGAGGCTGAGTTTTATGGTAAGGCCTCGCAGGCCTAGACTTGGCTAGTGGGGGATAATACTTCCGTGGACGGAAGAATGACTTTTTTGAGTCCTTCTTAAATGGTTGTTTAGAAGGCAAGTCAGAAGGAATAGATGAGAGCTGTTTAAGTGTCTCATGATGATCCTTCAGTTCTGCAACAATTTGCTGAATTTGCTCACCAAATAAATTATCCCCTAGGTAGGGCAAATCAGAGAGCCTGTCCTGAACTTCCGGGCGAAGGTCAGATGACTTAAGCCAAGCCCAGCATCTGGCAGAGATGGCCGTAGCAGAAAGTCTAGTGGAAGCATCAAAGATGTCATAAGCTGTTCTTATTTCATGCTTCCCAGCTTCAAACCCTTTATTTAGTAGGGACTGAAGCTGTGGCTGGAACTGCTCTGGTAAGGCATCTTAATACTCCTGCATCTGTTTCAGGATGACCCTATTGTATTGGGTCATATACAACTGATAAGAAGCTATTCTGGAAATTAGCATAGCTCCTTGGTATACTTTCCTACCTATACTATCTAGGAATTTATTTTCCTTAGTAGGAGGTATGGAAGAATGTGGCTTTAATCTTTTAGCTTTCTTTTGAGCTGATTCTACCACAACAGAGTGATGATCTAATTGTGGTTTCTGAAAGCCAGGTGCTGACTGTACAAGATAAGTAGAGTCAGCTTTTTTGTTCACTGGAGCAACAGAACCAGGAGATTCCCAATTCTTTTTTAGAAGGTCCAGAAAAACCTGATGAATTGGAATAGAGGTGATGACTTTGGGGGCATCCAAGAATTGGAGCAACTCCATCATCTGGTGCCTGTCATCTTGTTCAGATTGAAGCTGAAAAGGAACCAACTCAGACATGTCCTTCACAAAATTTATGAAAGAGAGGTCCTCAGGGGGAGAACGCTTTCTACTCTCCGCAGGAGAGGGTGGTGAAGGCAAATCATCGGTGTCAGTAGAGGTATCATCACCCCAGGTGTCATAAGGATCAGGCTGCTGACCTATAGGACCATGAGGGGGCTGTATACCTGAAGGCCCCGGTTGAGGCTCCGAGAGATTCGAAGGAATTACCGGGGGCATCGAGAATTTCCTCGATGGAATCGGTGCCGGCATCAGTGCCGGTGCCGGCATCGAAGGAATCGGTGTCGGCATCGAAGGAATCGGTGCCGTCATCGAAAATCTCGGTGGAGCTGATGTGCATATCGCCCCCGAGGAATGTATCGGTGGCTAGGGACGACAAGGCACCGATGGAACTACCCCCGAAGGAGGAATTCGGTACGGTGTTTCTCCACCTGACGAGAAGGCTGTCGGTGACCCAGGTGTTGCCGGTGGAAGGGCATTCATAAGCGCTTCCATCCGAGCAAGCAGCGGTGCCAGTGCTGCTGGAATCGGGTCAGTGACCGGTTCCACTCTCGGTGCCGGGGTCGGTGCCGAAGGAGTCTGGAACCGTAGCATCGCCTTATCGATGGCCTCCTGGACCAGCCGGTCCAGTTCTACCCGGAGACCTGGGGTAACAAGACCCGGCTCTACGGGAGAAGGAGGCTGAGGCTGAGCCGGAGGGACCACCGTCACCGGTGGAATCGCGGCTCCCAAACCCCGGAGGGGTGAGGGTTGCCTCGGTGTCTGCGAGACAGGAGTGGACGGTGCCACTTCTGGTCGAGACTTCTTCGACGGAGGCTCGGACAGCACGGAGGTCGATGACTTCGATTCCTCGACGGTCCGAGACTTATGACGTCAATGGCGATGTTTGTCTTTCCGATCCCCTCGATCTTCGGGGGAAGGGACAGGCGTCGATGGCCGTGAAGACGTCGATGGCGGACGGTCACCAGGAGGCTGTCGATGACGATGGGACTTCGACGGTGCCGGTTCCGATGACGTCGATGCAATCGATGGCGTCTGAGTATGAGCATGGAAAAGGAATCCCATCTTCTCCATTCTAGCTTTGCGACCTTTTGGTGTCATTAAGGCACATTTGGTGCAAGTCAGGACATCATGCTCACTCCCTAAACACAAAACACAGACTCTATGGGGGTCTATGATGGACATAGTACGTGTGCAGTCCGGGCACCGACGGAACCCCGACGCCATGGCCATAGGCCAAAAATTTAGCCGCGGGACGGTCGACTGCCAACAGGCCTCGAGGGCCAAATTCGACGGTAGCCGACAAAAACGACGGCAAAAAACTTACCGAAGTACCGCGGAGTAAAAATTGAAGAAGGGAGACCCCTGAGGGGCAATTTTTTCTTCAAGAATAAAGTTGAAGAGATTCCTGTCAGGAATGTGATAAGAGCTCCTTAACCGCGTGGCAACTGCTACGCGGAAAAAAGAAGACTGAAGGGAGACTCCTGCTGGCTGCAGGGTTGGTGCCGCGCTGGGCATGCCCAGTAGGGGCCAGTCAAAGTTCCTGAAACTTTGACAGAAGTTTTCCGTGGTTGGGCTCCATCCTCGATGTCACCCATTTGTGAGGACAACCATCCTGCTTGTCCTGTGAGAAAGAATATATCTATCAGATATTGGTTACAACTTTTTTCTTTTTTAATACATTCTAGGAAGCCCCGGAGGGCATCCTTTTGCAGTCTGTACACTGAGGCTGCAGATGATTTAGTTGGGAGCACTAGCAAAATGTATTACTGCCTCGTGCCTGTGGCAGGGTACTCTAGCCAGCAGTCAGGATTATGTTATGTTGACATACAATTACAATGTGTTTTGGTTAGCTGGTTGTCAATCAAATGGGTGGAATAGGCTCCTCATGTTGCCACATGTGTTAGGGAGCTGGCAGTCCATGCAGCTCAGTGGGCAAGAACCTAGACATCAGGGCCCCTTTGCTTGGAATCACAGCAGGGGAATAAAGGTGACTATCTTGCTTGTTTAAGATGGACAGTATTGATGTAACCCAGTTTGTTATTATATAAGAGAAGAGTGATTTGGCTATGGAAATAGCTTTTATCATATTATTAATAAAGATGCAGCCTTGATTTCCCAATTACTCATATATTGTGCTGTTTGAGCTGTGTGTTAGGTCGGAGGTGGGGAGTGAATAGGGTGATCACAGCTACCAATATTTTGGTAGATATTAGGCCACTGTGCTAGTTACCTGTATAAATTTATCTGGCTTACTCAGCTCATAGCCGAGCTGCTGAATATATCCAGCTATCTTAAAGTTAGTCAGATAAGCTTATCTGGCTAACTTTAGAGCCATCCTATTGTTTGACCAGACTTAGCTGGATAACTTAGTCGGCTAACTGTGAATATCCAAGTCAGCTCCTCACTTGAACGCCTTCACCCTGCCTGCCTCTTAGCCAGCTATTTAGCTGGATATTCAGCCGCTGCTACTTAACCAGATAAATACAAATTTGTCTGGCTAAATAGTGCTGAATATACTGCCATTTTTTTTAATAGTATTGTATGTGATTTTCTATTTTTGTTTTCTTTATTTTATGTTTTTATAAATTTTATATCCAGTTTGGAAGCCACTTAGAGATTTTGAGAAATTAAATGACTATTGAATTAAAATAAATAACTACTCGTTCTTAATTTCCCCTACTGTCATGCATAGCCATTGGAGAAACAATCCTTGGCCAATGCCAAAAGATGACAACTTCCTCTAGATCCTGGGACATATGTGCCCTGGATCTAGCCAATAAGCTTCCCCTCATGTGCACTGATTGACACTTCCTTCCCAGCTGCAGTAGGCACAAAAATCAGAACCTGGATTCCCTACCATCACTCCCCCAAGCCACTGAGTCATCAGACCTAACCTAACAAGAGTTGTTTGAGAAGAAAACTGGGTTGTTTTTTTTTAAATTTAATAGAACTTGGTCAATTGCATAACCTAACAATCTGAAACAATGAAATTAATAATGGTATGAATGTTTTCTTTAATTAAAAAAAAACTTTAAAGCTAGAATTTATTTAAAAAAAAAAAAAAGCCCAAACTAACAAATAGCAATCTATGCAAATACCTTTGGCTTCCATGTTGGGGCTTCTTCACATCCATTCTTTGCAGTCTAGCTTCATAAATCCCATTTATGACATCATTTCCCAGTTCACACATTAGCTGTTTGGCAAGAAAATGAAAACAATTAATTTTCTGTGGTGAAATGCAAACATTTAAATTATAGTGAAAATAATTGTTATACCTTTAGCAGTTCAGGCTCCCATGTATCCAACGTCAAAGATCTTACTTTGGAAAAATGAACACCAAGACTCCTAATCAGAGTAAAAGAAAGGATGCACTATATATTCAAATCACACAAATTATCAGCTCTGGTTTTTCTTATATTTTACATAGACTACACTGTCTTATTTTTCTAAATCAGGGTGTAACTCTAATAGAGAGATATAACACAAGCAACATGAGCAATTAAGCTAAAGTATTCAGGACTTTCTATAAGCTCCAAAACAGGAGATATTCCATGTTAGGTTTTATTTGGATTTTAGATTTTAAATTAATCATCTTTCCAAACCTGAGCTCAAGGCAAGTTACTTTTAGATGCAATAAGTACTTCCCTGCCTTAGAGGGCTAACAAGTTATAAGAACATAAGAAAATGCCATACTGGGTCAGACCATCAAGCACAGCATCCTGTCTCCAACAGTGGCCAATCCAGGCCATAAGAACCTGGCAAGTACTCAAAAACTAAGTATATTCCATGTTACCATTGCTATTGGCAGTGGCTATTCTCTAAGTGAACTTAATAGCAGGTAATGGACTTCTCCTCCAAGAACTTATCCAATCCTTTTTTAAACACAGCTATACTAACTGCACTAACCACATCCTCTGGCAACAAATTCCAGAGTTTAATTGTGCGTCGAGTAATGTTGAGATTACTACCTGATAATCTCCTTTTCCTTAGTGTAGACAGATGGACTCAGAACGAATGGGATAGCATCCGCGTGCTAGCAGTTGGAGACGGATCTGACGTCAGCACGGGGGTATATATATCCCCACAGGAAGCGTAGCAACTAAGTAATCTTCCTTGCAAAAGCTGTTATGGATGTGTGTACTGACGCTCAGTGAAAAGTGAAAACAGGATTCCCCTGACCGATTGACAGTAGCTGGTGACCGCCAGCATTCACAACCGGAAGGCGTTGACATCAGGTAGAGTGTACGCTCTTATGGAACAGAAGACATGGCTTACCTTGAATCGGTGAAACCCATGTACACAGGCAGCTGGGCGGGATGCTGAGTCCATCTGTCTACACTAAGGAAAAGGAGATTATCAGGTAGTAATCTCAACATTTCCTGGCGTGTAGCCAGATGGACTCAGAACGAATGGGATGTACAAAAGCTTTACTCCCAGCCTGGGCGGGAGGCTGCCTGAGGACCATGTAGTACCGCCCTCGCAAATGCTGAGTCCTCCCTGGCCTGGACATCCAGACGGTAGAATCTGGAGAAGGTATGGAGGGAGGACCACGTCGCCGCTTTACAGATTTCTGCAGGCGACAGCATCCTGGATTCAGCCCAGGATGTCGCTTGTGCTCTGGTAGAATGAGCCTTGACTTGTAGAGGCGGAGACTTCCCGGCTTCTACGTAAGCTGCTCTGATAACTTCTTTAATCCAACAGGCGATGGTGGGCCGCGAGGCCGCTTCACCTTGCTTCTTCCCGCTGTGCAGGATGAACAGATGGTCCGTCCTTCGTAGTTGTTGTGTCACTTCCAGATATCTGGGCAGTAATCTGCCAATGTCGAGATGGCGCAATAAACGCCCTTCTTCAGATTTCTGCAGACCCGCCGTGGTCGGCAAGGATATGGTTTGGTTAAGATGAAACTGTGAAACCACTTTCGGTAGAAAGGAGGGGACCGTCCGAAGATGGATAGCCTCCGGAGTGATCCTGAGAAATGGATCACGGCAGGACAGTGCTTGTAGCTCTGAGATGCGGCGGGTTGAACATACAGCCAGCAAGAACACCATCTTCAAGGTTAGAGAACGGAGAGATAGGCCCCGAAGGGGTCTGAAGGTGGACCCCGCGAGGAAATCCAAAACAAGGTTGAGGTTCCACAAAGGCACAGGCCACTTCAGTGGCGGACGAATATGCTTGACTCCTTGCAGGAAGCGAGAAACATCTGGGTGCTTGGCAATGGTCTTGCCATCCCTCCTGGGACCATAGCAAGACAGCGCAGCGACCTGAACCTTGATGGAGCTGAGGGAGAGACCCTTCTGAAGTCCATCCTGCAGGAAATCCAACACAATAGGGATTGTGGTCGCATGTGGATTGGTGCCATGAGTGTCGCACCATGCTTCGAATACTCTCCAGATGCAAACGTAGGTGAGGGATGTGGAAAACTTGCAAGCTCGGAGGAGTGTATCAATCACGGGCTCCGAGTAACCTCTTTTCTTCAGTCTAGCCCTCTTAATGGCCTGACCGTAAGAGAGAATTGAGCTGGATCCTCGTGGAGGATGGGACCTTGACGTAGAAGGCCCCGGAGAGGAGGCAGGGGAAGAGGCTCCCCTGCCAGTAGTCTTCTCATGTCTGCGTACCAGGGTCTTCTTGGCCAGTCTAGTGCCACTAGAAGAACTAGGCCCCGGTGTTTCTGAATCTTGTGGATGATGGCGCCCAGCAGCGGCCAAGTGGAAATGCTCACAACAATAAGGCAATATACGCACAAGGAGGAATAAAACCTACGCCTATTACCGGTGCCCTACCTGAACGAGGCCTACAAAATGGCGCCCTCCTTGGCGTGCCATGCCGCCGATCCTCTGTTCCTTCAGAGACCCGAAAAACGAGATGTACGCCTCACCTGAACCTCAGCGCTTCTCGGCTGGAACCCAGGCGGTCTCCGGCTGCGGGGAGAGCGGGCAACTACCTTCACCACCGCGTTTGAGGATATGCACCCGCTGCCTCGTCCACGCCGGGACCGAGGCGCCTCGTAAGCCTCACCCGAACCTCGCCTGGGGGCTGTGTCCCTGCCGCGATTCGGCCACTGGACTGAGGACTTAACCTCCGGGGGGATCACGGGAATCACCCCGGGCAGCTCAACTGGGGGAGTGACCTTCGGGTATCACCGCAGGAGCACGGGGCTCGATATTTTTACAGAAAGTAGAAAGTAGTCTTGGAAAGCACGCTCAACTAGCGTGCAGGCACTCCAAACTGCTTTGGAGACGGAAATTACTGAGTTGCTACGCTTCCTGTGGGGATATATATACCCCCGTGCTGACGTCAGATCCGTCTCCAACTGCTAGCACGCGGATACTATCCCATTCATTCTGAGTCCATCTGGCTACACGCCAGGAAAAAAAGAACTTTCTCCGATTAGTTTTAAATGTGCCCCATGCTAACTTCATGGAGTGCCCCCTAGTCTTTCTACTATCCGAAAGAGTAAATAACTGATTCACATCTACCCGTTCTAGACCTCTCATAATTTTAAACATCTCTATCATATCCCCCCTCAGCCGTCTCTTCTCCAAGCTGAAAAGACCTAACCTCTTTAGTCTTTCCTCATAGGGGAGCTGTTCCATTCCCCTTATCATTCTGGTAGCCCCTTCTCTGTACCTTCTCCATCGCAATGATATCTTTTTTGAGATGCGGCAACCAGAATTGTACACAGTATTCAAGGTGCGGTCTCACCATGGAGCGATACAGAGGCATTATGACATTTTCTGTTTTATTCACCATTCCCTTTCTAATAATTCCCAACATTCTGTTTGCTTTTTTGACTGCCGCAGCACACTGAACCGACGATTTCAATGTGTTATCCACTATGACGCCTAGATCTCTTTCTTGGGTTGTAGCACCTAATATGGAACCCAACATTGTGTAATTATAGCATGGGTTATTATTCTCTATATGCATCACCTTGCACTTATCCACATTAAATTTCATCTGCCATTTGGATGCCCAATTTTCCAGTCTCACAAGGTCTTCCTGCAATTTATCACAATCTGCTTGTGATTTAACTACTCTGAACAATTTTGTGTCATTTGCAAATTTGATTATCTCACTCATCGTATTTCTTTCCAGATCATTTATAAATATATTGTACCTGAGACAATGGAGGATGAAATGACTTGCCCAAGGTTATAGGACCATCAGGAGAAGTAGGATTTCAACCCTGGCTTCCCTGGTTCTCAGCCTGCTACCCTAATGCCGTCTGGTGACAGTGGCTTGCAAAAACTAAATGTAGAAAAGCTGCTTTAACAAGTGTGAGACCCTCATAGTTATCTAGTCTGTGCCAATTCAATGCCTTCATCTCTATGTGGAACATGGTAGAGTCCCAAGGACCACCTACCTGTGTATGCCTGAACACTCAATACACAGGGTAATGCCCAGGTTGATGCTGGCCCAGCGAGGATCTGCCAAGCCACAATCACAACAGTTGGTATTGCCAGCAATACACTGAACCCGCTGGAGTGCACTTTCACCTTTCACCAACTTCTCTTTTACTTCACTGCCATATTCTACACTTCCTGTGGATGGGGTTGATTTCCTGTCAGTTTTCTAAACAGAAATTAAGATATTTAACAATAGTTACAGATATACAAACACGAGGAAGTGACAAATTACACCACTGAGTAGGATAGGATACTAGGTTCCAGGTAGGTCAGGCCTGATTTTTCAATTTCTGTTACAAATCACAAAGTTGAGACTTGGATCTGAAAAACCTGGTCTGACTTATATGCTCCTAATGAAAGATGATTGTAAAATGGCTGAACCCCATGGAAGCAAAGGGTTTTTCAATCTATAAAATATGGGCTACGATCACCACAAATATCTGGCTATATAAGGTCTGGTTAATTCAGACCTCAAAGACCTGGGAGTAGACTAAAGCCTCCAGATACTTCTACATAAACAGGGCCTTGCCTCATCACAGAATGTAAGTGTAGCCACCAATATACTTCAAGATACATTTGTTAGAAAAAAATCTATAATTGAAATTGAAAAAACACTTTGCGCTGAAACTGAGAATGCTGTGAACTCAGGGATGAAGAGACCCGCCCCCCCCCCCCGACGTCATCACGCTCAGCGGCGAGCCGGTAAACGGCCACATTCCACCAGGCGTCGCGCGCCGAAGGGGTGCGCCAAAGGGGCACTCCCCTTTGTGCACCCCTTCGTGCAATCCTTTGTGCTACCTTCCTTTGTTAATTAACCTTTTTTCATAGTGTTTAGTAATCCTTTGTTTATTAAATATGTTCAATGTATTTGACTTAGGAAACCTATTTTCCTGCATACTCTGTTTTTAATGTAAACTGGTATGATTTGTCTCTGATACAAGAATGTCGGTATATAAAAATGCAAAATAAATAAATAAAATAAATAAATAATGTTATAGATGCTGCAAACTTTTTGATGTTGAAAAGCATAGCAGAAACATAAAGCCTTCCTTTCATTGTTACTAACCTCAGACTCGGTCCCCTTTTCCCTGTATGCTGTTGCAATGCTGGTCTGAACTGCTTTAATCCATGCTTGGCGCAGTTTTTCTGAATCTGCCTGCAGTATACAGCTCCTAGTGAAAGAAAAGACACATGAGCTCTGAGGTTAGAACACACCACCAAAGAAGGGTTACAAATACATTTTTTTCCATCTGTCCTAGAACATTTTACTCCAAAAAGTCAGAGAAAATTTGTTTAGTCTTTTGGTATAGTAAGCACAAATTGTGAAATTATTCTAAAGTCAGCAAGCTGGCATGATTGCTGTTTGATATTCTTTGAGTAATGCCAGATGCAAGCACAATAAAGGAAATATTCATGAAAAGGCATATTTTAAAAAGTAACCACTTACTTTGTGGGTGAGACAACTTCAAAGCAGAAACGTCTTTCTATATCTTCACAATGTTTAACTGTGCAAAGTCGCAAATCTTCGACAACAACAGTGGGATTATCCTAAAAGAAGAAGAAATGAAGATCATGAACAAAACTCTCTCCTGGTCAATTCTACTGCTTTTAACACATCTGCCATTAAAGCATTAACATTTCAAAAATTATCTAAAAACATGGCGCTTTTCTCAGGTCTTTGACTAAACCGTCTGTGTGTATGGGAGGCTGCCTGGGAAGGGTATGCGGGCGCGCTCGTGTACGGGAGGCTGCCTGGGAAGGGTATGCGGGCGCGCTCGTGTATGGGAGGCTGCCTGGGAAGGGTATGCGGGCGCGCTCGTGTACGGGAGGCTGCCTGGGAAGGGTATGCGGGCGCGCTCGTGTACGGGAGGCTGCCTGGGAAGGGTATGCGGGCGCGCGTGTACGGGAGGCTGCCTGGGAAGGGTATGCGGGCGCGCTCGTGTACGGGAGGCTGCCTGGGAAGGGTATGCGGGCGCGCGTGTACGGGAGGCTGCCTGGGAAGGGTATGCGGGCGGGCGCGCGCGTACGGGAGGCTGCCTGGGAAGGGTATGCGGGCGGGCGCGCGCGTACGGGAGGCTGCCTGGGAAGGGTATGCGGGCGGGCGGGCGCGCGCGTACGGGAGGCTGCCTGGGAAGGGTAGGCGGGCGCGCTCGTGTACGGGAGGCTGCCTGGGAAGGGTAGGCGGGCGCGCTCGTGTACGGGAGGCTGCCTGGGAAGGGTAGGCGGGCGCGCGCGTACGGGAGGCTGCCTGGGAAGGGTAGGCGGGCGCGCGCGTACGGGAGGCTGCCTGGGAAGGGTATGCGGGCGCGCGCGTACGGGAGGCTGCCTGGGAAGGGTATGCGGGCGCATGCGTACGGGAGGCTGCCTGGGAAGGGTATGCAGGTGCGCGTACGGGAGGCTGCCTGGGAAGGGTGCGGGTGCACGCGTACGGGAGGCTGCCTGGGAAGGGTGCGGGTGCACGCGTACGGGAGGCTGCCTGGGAAGGGTGCGGGTGCACGCGTACGGGAGGCTGCCTGGGAAGGGTGTGTGCGTGCGCGTACATGTGTAAATGGGAGGCTCCCTGGGAAGGATGTGGTGTGGCCATGTGTTAATTTCGTAGCAGCCCACAAATGTGTTCAGAAAAGCAGAAAATGCTGCTTTTCTGTATATCCTCCGACTTAATATCATGACGATATTAGGTCAGAGGAACCCCTCCAATTTGATCCATCTTATCATTGCGATATAATTTGTTCCCCTGGTATCCCAGTGCATCACTGGTTATCCTCGTTCCACCAGGTCTTAGATGCCAATTAAACATACCTCTTCATTCAGTGCTATGCATTCTAATTCTCACAACTTATTATTTTTAGACCTAGCATTTATATATAGACATTTCAAAACATGTCTTTACTTAAAGGCACATGAGCTACTTTAGCATTTGTTTGCAAGCGGACTGTGATACATTAAATCACAAGCAGACTGTGATACATTACAGGAGGACCTTGCAAGACTGGAAGATTGGGCATCCAAATGGCAGATGAAATTTAATGTGGACAAGTGCAAGGTGTTGCATATAGGGAAAAATAACACTTGCTGTAGTTACACAATGTTAGGTTCCATATTAGGAGCTACCAACCAGGAAAAAGATCTAGGCATCATAGTGGATATTACTTTAAAATCGTCAGCTCAGTGTGCTGCAGCAGTCAAAAAAGCAAACAGAATTTTGGGAATTATTAGAAAGGGAATGGGTAATAAAACAGAAAATGTCATAATATCTCGATATCACTCCATGGTGAGACCGCACCTTGAATACTGTGTAAAATTCTGGTCGCCGCATCTCAAAAAAGATATAGTTGAGATGGAGAAGGTACAGAGAAGGGTAACCAAAATGATAAAGGGGATGGAATAACTCCTCTATGAGGAAAGGCTGAAAAGGTTAGGGCTGTTCAGCTTGGAGAAGAGACGGCTGAGGGGGGATATGATAGAGGTCTTTAAGATCATGAGAGGTCTTGAACGAGTAGATGTGACTCGGTTATTTACACTTTTGAATATTTTATTTATTTTTATTTTTTTAAAAGAATTTATATACTGCAAATTAAACAGGATCTGTCTGGCTAAGCAGTTTACAAGTATATAAACATACATAATAAGATACACCAATTAAAACAGTTATACTATATCAAATAAAAACATTACATCTAAAACGTTAAAAACTACAAACTAAACTAAAAAACTAATAATAGAATAATAATAGAAGGACTAGGGGCATTCCATGAAGTTAGCAAGTCGGAGAAAATTCTTTTTCACTCAATGCACAATAAAGCTCTGGAATTTGTTGCCAGAGGATGTGGTTAGTGCAGTTAGTGTAGATGGGTTCAAAAAAGGTTTGGATAAGTTCTTGGAGAAGAAGTCCAAAAACTGCTATTAATCAAGTTGACTTAGGGAATAGCCACTGCTATTAATTGCATCAGTAGCATGGGATCTTCTTAGTGTTTGGGTAAATGCCAGGTTCTTGTGGCCTGGTTTGGCCTCTGTTGGAATCAGGATGCTGGGCTTGATGGACCCTTCGTCTGACCCAGCATGACAATTTTTTATGTAACCTCTCAGAATGACCTAGCTTTCCTGTTTTATTAGTATCCTTCAAAGATACATCATTCTGAACCATAGTAACATAGTAATGACAGAAGAAAAGAACCAAATGGTTCACCCAGTCTGCCAAGTAAGCTTCTCTTAGTAATATCTACTGTGCTGTGTAGGTCACCCCTGCTTTCTCTTAAGGGTGGTCCATGCAGTTACCCCCAATCCTTATAAGGATAGAAATATTTACAATCAAAAACCAAGCAACTGTCAAACCCATAAATAATTGCTGCTAGCAACATTTTTACTGGGTGAGAAGCCTTCCAGAAAAGTCCGGCATTGCTGACTTGCTTTGTTTTTGGACTTGGCTAAAGAAGCAGTCCTGTGCTTTTTCTCTTACGTCTGCATATCAGTACTCCCAGACCATAAAAGTCTGGGCCTCTGTTAGTTGCCATCTGAATCCAATTCCCCTTCCCCACCCCACCATCAAAGCAGAGAGTGATGTTGAGGTTGCGTCAAAGATATCAAGGCTTATTGGTTGACTGTAGTAATCTCCGTGCTTCTGATAAGGCTAGTAACTGTTGCACCAAGCGGGTTAACCCCCAAGCAATCTTTTCTTATTTCTGTCCTCTAGCCTTTTGAGATTCACAGTATTTATCCCATGCCTGAATTATTTGATTGTTTTCATCTTCTCCTCCCTCCTTCAGAAGGGCATTCCAGGCATCCACCACCTTTTCTGTGAAGAAATATTTCCTGACAGTTCTGAGTCATTCCCTATGAAGTTTAATTTCAGGACCCCTAGCTCTACTGTTTCCTTTCCAACAGAAAATATTTGGTCTGTACTTCTGAATTTCTGTCGGCCTTCCTCCATCATCTAGTTTAAAAGATACTCTATCTCCTTCTTAAAAGTTAATGCCAGCAGCCTGGTACCATTCTGTTTAGGGTGGAGTCCATCCCATCTGAACAGGCCCCTCCCCACTTTCCACAGAATGGGGTGGATTTTCAAAGGGTTACGCGCGTAACTCCGAAAACCCAGTGACGCGCACAAGCCCCGGGACGTGCGTATGTCCTGGGGCTTTGAAAAAGAGGGTGGTCTGGGGCGGGGCAGGGGCGGAGCCTCCAGGCACAGCAGCCATTTGCTGCTGTGCCCAGGACTGCGGGCCGGCCATCGGCCGGCGCTCACAATCTACGCCTATCCAGAGGCAGGCGCAACTTATAGGACAAAGGTAAGGGGGGCGAAGGGAACGGAGGAAGGCTGTGCGGCTCGGTGTACCCAAGTTGCACAATTGTGCACCCCCTTACGCGCGCCAACCCTGGATTTTATAACATGTGCGCAACTGCGCGCGCATCTTATAAAATCGGGTGTAGATTTTAAGATCTGGCCCACCGATTCCCAGATCCTAACAAATCTAAAACTCTTTTCCCTGCACCATTGTCTCCAGGGCTCAGCCTGCTTCTGGGGTACTGTGCATGGTACAGGGATCAGTTCTGAAAATGCAATCCTACAGGTTCTGGATTTTATTTCCCTACCTAAGAGCCTAAATTTTGCCTCCAAAACCTCCCTCCTGCATTTTCCTATGTCACTGGTACTCACATGTATCATAACTGTCCGTTCCTCCCTAGCACTCTCTAAAATGTTATTTAGGTGGCGTGTGAGTTCTGCTGCCTTCACACCAGGCAGGCAAGTTACAAAGTAATCTTTATGTTCACCAGCAACCCAGCTATCTATATTTCTAATGATTAAATCACCCACTATAACAGCTACCCTAACCCTTACATTCTGGGCATATGACCCTGGAGACGCATCCTCAATGCAAGAGGATAGTGTATCACTGGAGTTTCAGCCAGTCTCTGTAGTAAGTGATCCCACATATGTCCACCAGCAACCCAGCTATCTATATTTCTAATGATTAAATCACCCACTATAACAGCTACCCTAACCCTTACATTCTGGGCATATGACCCTGGAGACGCATCCTCAATGCAAGAGGATAGTGTATCACTGGAGTTTCAGCCAGTCTCTGTAGTAAGTGATCCCACATATTCTGCTATGCTCAAAGTGTATTTAAATTCAGCAATAATGAGCTGCTAAATGCAAAAAAAACATGAAAAACAGCTCATTCATGAATTAGTAGAAAACTGATAAGTGAATACATGTTCACACACCAATTTTTGCAAAAAAACATCTTTTTTCGACCAGCTCTGTAGCGCAGGTTCTTGCAGACATTTTCCGTACAGCTAATTTGAATGCTCAGAAAACTTCCATGTGAATGAGGCCCCTAATCTGCAAGAAATCCCACAGGTTAGTATATCTATTAGCCTCTTGGTGAATTGAACCCTGTGCAATGTAATATTTTATTATTCGTTCTCTCCATTCACTAAAGCAAAAATAGCAAGAGTAAAACAGCCACTAGGTGGTGCATGGGGAGAGAAAGAATGGAACAGAAAGATGTTGGGTCTTCCACATACCATCTTTGTTAACAGGGCATCCTACCTTAAATTTCTTCTGGTATACCAGTTGATTATTCTGTATTGAAAACCAGCGCCTGTACAAATATTTTAAAAAAGAAATAAAAGGGATAAGAATATATAACAGACAGAAATAACATTCTTATTTACGAACTAACGGAAAGGATGCAATACAAAACAACAGCAACATTAAGCAACATTAACATTACAAAATGCATCTTGTCAGCTCTGCACAAATACCTAACAATGTGATTTCTCTTTTTATATAATCAGTGACACTGTTAGTACCAAAGAGACAGGCTTATTATAAGACAGCAAGAAAAAAGGAGTAGAAAAAGAAGAAAGAATATTCAGGGGAAAAACAGAAAAATGTATCCTGTAACCATATCAAAAACCTTTCCTTTGATTCTAATGATAGAGATTTCAATGAAGCAGTATGCTGGAATTTCTAATTTCCAAATATCTATATTTCAAAATGGCTTTTCCTTAGGTAGGTTCAAATCAATATGCATGGGCTCTAATAAGTGAAGCAACTCTCCCCTTTAGTACCAGAGGGGAAAATGGATGACCCATATATACAACTTATTTGATAAAAGTACTTTTGCAAGCAGTCTTGAAGAACACGTTCTTCTCTAAATGTTTTATAGCATATTCCAAAAATAATTCATACTCTAGACACACTGTTCAACATGTACAATATGGATGTTGAGTACAAACAACACAACTTCGCAAAAGAGACACAAAACCTCTATTCCCTTTCTGCTAGTACAGAACTGTTGCCCTAATCATTCACTATTATCACAACTCAAAAAAAGCTTCCAGAAGAAATGACTTAAAAAAAAAAAAAAATCCTGCCAACCTGGTTTATCAAGGTTTAATTTAATAAAAACAACTTCGCAGATTATAGATCTGTCTCCATGACCACCAACAGTCATTCTGAGCTGCCTGTCAGAATAAATTATAAAGGTGAGAATTTTATATTTTCAGCTCTTCAGAGCAAATTACATTCAAATACTATAGGTATTTCTCTATCCCCAGAGGGCTTACAAAGCCCTTTTACCATAAGCCATTCATCAAAAGAAGCACAGAGGAAATAACAAGAGAAAACAAAGGGGAAAATATTAATAAGCAGAGTCACAAGACAAATGTAAGCCTCTAAGGGTCCGCCTCTATAGGAAGGTTTCTCCCATTCTGTGCTTATGGGAAAAAGCCTTCCTGAAAAGGGCCTGTTAACCACAGATACTAGTAAGTAAAAGGTTTTACCTTTTGCTTTTCCAACTATTAACAGCTTAAGCATAGTTCAAATTAAAAAAAAAACATTTCTCTGCTTGGAAAATGATGATCAGCAATACATTAATATTTCAGTACAGACCACAGAATCACTCCCTCCCTAACTATATCAATCTCTGACCAATTAATAAAATAATAATCTGGACAACTCCAGATAATCTTAAAACTGGCAAAATCCAGTGATAGATTTTTAATTTCTTCCCTTAAAATAAGTCATTGCTATAAGTAGTATACAATTAGCTGAGCCAGATAAATAAAAAGGTATCACCTTTGTCAAAGGGAAATTAGAGCAAGTGGTTACTGATACAAACAATGCACATAAATGCCACAGCATCACAAAGAAACAGGTTATTCAGACAAAAAGCTAGCGGGGTCAGGGTTGGGCAGAGCTAAGGGTGTCAGAATTAGCTCAGAAATGCAATGGACTAAATGTTTAATGATTTCTCAATGCACTGAAATCCATTTGAATGATCCAGGGTGGGGGAGGAGGACCTTTTTAAATCTTGAACAGATGGTTATAATATTCACGAAATGAAAGGTGAACCTTTAATATACAAACACAATATAAGTATATGGGTTTTCTGTCTCCTTGGTGCTTTCTACAATACACGATTGCTCACTGAAAGTTATTCCTATTTTAATAAATGCACAAATTAGGAAAAGTATTTTCAATATTTTACTAAGTGAAGCAGAATATACAGCAAACCTGAAGCTGCCCAAGTTGTAACAGGAAGCAGACAAAGGGACAGAGTTAGTCCACTTCTTAAAGTTACATCAGTTGGTAAAGCAGAGTTGCTTTCCTGTAACAGATGTTCTCCTAGTACAGCAGAATGTTAGTCCTCACAGATGGGCGACATCATCAGATGGAGCCCAGCAAAGGAAAACTTTTATCAAAGTTTCTAGAACTTTGATTGGCACACTGAGCATGCACAGCATGCCACTATCCACGCGGGGTCCCCCTTCAGTCTCGTAACATAGAATTCACAAGCGAAAAAATAAAACAAAACGCAGGAAAAATCCAACTCTGCGGGGTCATGGGCGGGTTTCCTGAGGACTAACATCCTGCTGTCCTAGGAGATCACCTGTTACAGGTAAGCAACTCTGCTTTCTCCTAAGACAAGCAGGATGGTAGTCCTCACAGATGGGTGAATACCAAGCTAAAGGCTGCTCCCAGTAAGGCTTATGACCAACAGGCACCAAACCAGGTGCCAACAGGCACAAAAATAACTGCAGTGCTGTTGGTAAAATAGGGAGACAGCATGAACCTGAATCATGGGCCCTAGGCAGGGCGAGTTGGGTTTTAAGCTTGGAAGAGGTTGCGAAGGTCAGATTGGCCGAAGCTACTGTCACGTCGACTATCCTTGTCCAGGTAGTAGTGGGCAGCAAACGTGTGTAGGGAACTCCACGTTACGGCCTTGCAGATTTCGGCAATGGGAACTGCTCACAAGTAAGCAACAGATACCGCCATGGCTCTCACAGAGTAAGCCTTTACTCAGCCTCCAAGCTGAAGGCCCGCCTGTGCATAGCAGAAGGAGATACAATCCGCTAGCCAGTTGAACAGAGTTTGTTTGCCCACCGCAACACCCAGCTGTTCCTGTTGAAGGATATAAAAAGAGTTGCGTAGATTGCCTGTGGCCTGCTGTGTGCTCGAGATAGAAAGCTAAAGCCCTCTTGCAGTCTAAGCTGTGCAGAGCCCATTTGCCTTAGTGAGAATGGGGCCTCAGAAAAAAGGGGGGCAGAATGATGGACTGAGTAGGATGGAAATCAGTCACCACCTTAGGCAGGAACTTAGGGTGCATACGTAGGACTACCCTATCATGAAACAATTTCGCATAGGGTGGATAGGTAACCAACACCTGAAGCTCACTAACCCTGTGTGCCAAAGTGACCATCATCAGGAAGAGAATCCTACAGGTCAGGAACTTAAGATCGCAGGAGCGCAAGAGCTCAAAAGGGGTCATGCATGAGCTGCACCAAAGCTACAATGAGGTCCCAGGACACAACAGGAGGCCAAAGGGGAGGCTTCAGCTGAAACAAGTCCTGCAGAAATTGCCCCACAATGGGCTAGACAGAAATGGGCGTACCAGCAACACCTTAATGGTACGTGCTGATGGCACTCAGGTGCACCCTGAGTTGTTTGTTTTGTTTTTTTAAAACATTTCTTTATTGATTTTCGTAAGAACCAGATAAACAAAATTAAGACTTCTATTAGTCCCTGTCACATAAGTTCTTCAACTCCTCCCACCCCGTGATTCTCTCCAACTAGTTCATGAAGTCTTTCAATTAAGTAAACCACTAAACCACTTGAGATGGTACTGAACGCCACAGCCAGAATTCTCACAAACACCAAAAAAAGGGAACATATCTCCCCCATCCTCCAGCAGCTTCATTGGCTACAGATTAAATACAGGATTCACTTTAAAACCATCATGATGATACACAAAGCCCTACATAACATCGCTCCTCTCAACTTAACTTATCAACTCCAGCTACACACCTCCAAGAAACCAACCAGAAGTGCGTATAAGAACATGCTAATCACCCAGCCAGCAAAAACCTCCCTGAGGAAACTCGCACTATCCACAGCGGGCCCCACACTCTGGAATTCGCTACCTCCAGACCTTCGCCTTGAACCCTGTCATAATACATTCAAAAAGAAACTAAAGACTTGGTTCTTCACACAAGCATTCCCGGAGAACTAAGAGCAGGAAGATCTACTTTATCAGTTTAGACTCTGACAGTTTTTGACCCCCCCACCTGTGCATAAGTTTGTTATTGTTATTGTTTTACTGTGTAAACTCCTCTAAACTCCCCTAAGTTCATTTATGCTCCTTTAAGCTCCTTTATGCTCCTTTTTGTTTCTCTGTTAACTGTTACAATGTAAGCCGCCCCCGAGGCGACAGTTTTACTTCCTTGTACACCTGTGTGATATGTATATTATACAGGAACATCGATCTATAAAAACTAAAAATAAATAAATAAGTGAAGACCGAGGTGTTGTCCAGGATGATTCTTCATACTTGATGTTTACATATTTAGTAAGAAGGTCCTGCTTGGAACGAGGGAGCGTTGACCAATAACCACTCCAAATCGATATACACAAATGCTGGGCTTTCAGTGAGTTAAGTGTTCGCAGACATATATTCAAATTGCAATAGGGTGAACAATCGCAATTCAGTGCACCATAATCGTCTGCAGCGCTATCATCAACGCTTTTCTAAGGAATGTCTGATCCGGCTCTGTAAGCATCTGCGCAGTAGCCCCCAGGATGCGAAATAAACATATCTTTGGTTCTCTTGGAATCCATATACCCAAAATCTGATCCAACTCCCTTAAAATTTCCTCCCAATATTGTCGTAACATTGTACATTCCCATACACTGCTTTTCTGTACTTCTTTTCAATGCGCTCAGATATTAACGCCTGCTCCAGGCAGGCATTAATATCTGAGCGATAAATGTGCGTCTGAGAGGCACATTTATCTTTTTGTATTCGGAGTGAATGAGTAATAGCTCATTCACATGCATAACTGATGTCGGCGAAGAGGAAAACCTCCGACTTGCGAAAATATTCTTATACTAAGAGCAGAGATGATCCAGACGACCCACGATCCAAAATGGCGTCGGCGGAGGCAATTGAGGAAACGGAGGAAGACAACACAGGCCCAGGCAAAAACAGCAGTGATTATCCCACCCGTGCTGAGATGCGCGGATGGTTTGTGGAGCTGAGGCAAGACCTCAAGAATTATAAGTCTGAGATGTACGCCTTAATCGAGGAGATTCAGGAGGACACAGCGGAGATAGGGCACCGGACGGATGCGGCAGAAACCCGCCTTGAGGTGCAGGAAGAGAGCTGGAATGAACTGAGAAAGGACCATAATGCCCTGCAAGAAACATGTCAAACGCACTCAGATAAATTAGAAGATATCGAGAACCACAGCCACAGATGTAATATAAGAATTCGAGGTGTGCCTGACAGTGAGGAATATGGTGACTGCAGAGAAGTTGTAAGTAAAATTTTCAAGTTCCTCTTAGCGGGTGGCGAGATCACCATAGACCAGGAGGAACAGAACATTCATATTGAAAGGGCCCATAGAACACGGGGACCCAAACTGGCGAATAAGCCCCGCAACATTATAGTGTTTTACCACTCATATGCCCAAAAAGAGAAAATTTTCAATGCCGCCCGGAAGCGTCACTCCTGGACTTGGGAAGGCCATGAGCTCGCCATCTTTGCGGATCTCTCCACCGCAACCTTGCGAAAATGACATGAATTTCGGTGTGTTACTGCCAAGCTAACTGCAGCAGTCAGGTACCGTTGGCTTTTTCCCGGTGGCCTGGTATTTATATTACAAGGTGTCTCACACAGAATCACATCCGTCGAGGAAGTGGGCATACACATTGAGATACCATAGCCAGAATGACGAACCGCAAATAACAGCAACTTGAAATTGTGACAACCTCCCGTGAAAGGGAGACTGAGACTACAAAGAAATCCACTCAGCACTAGCAAGGACAGTGATCCAGCATGAAAATCAAGCTATCTGCTGGTTTCTTATCCTTTGGAGTTAAGTATGACCAGACCTATGATGGTGCCCGATGGTCTGGACACCATTTTGTTCATTGTGTTCCATTCCTTAATTGGGGTTGCATAAATAAGAGCTCTAAGTTGATATTACTACATTTATTGCATTTATATATTGTATGTTCATGTTACCCGGTACGGGAGCCCGGGGGAATGCGGTTTAACTTCCTCCGTACACATCAGGGATACTGACATGATATCCCAGGGTCTAGGGGGTGGGGAACAACCAGGGAAGCAATCTTAGCACACCGATGGTCTCATGTTCACTAACACTAACTTACAGTCTGAATGACCTGATATCTATGGATCTACTGGCCCCATTAGATATCCGGAGGGGAGGGAATATTCAGTAACTATGGCGACATTTAAATTTTTGTCTTTAAATGTCAAAGACCTCAATACTACGAGAAAGCGAAGCCTACTCTTCAAAGAGATTGAGACAATGTAGTATTCCTTCAAGAAACGCACCTCAGGAAGCGATATCAGAGGCTAATGAAATCTGATAAATTTCCTCACCAATTCTGGGCGGCAGCAACCCCTTCTTCTAAGTACACTGGGGTAGGAATTCTGATCCATAAAGATATTCATTCTGAATTGAAAAGCACCTACTCTGATCCTAATGGCAGATTCTTATTGGTCACATACAACACCCACAAACACACAAGTGTATTCCAGTAACCTTGCTTGTATCCCACAAATCAAAAAAGATGGTTAAACAAGCGAATCAATATAGCCATCAAGTTTTGTAGGCCCCTTACTCAGAGTCAGTGATACACAGCAGACTCTGATGTGGTGTAGGGTCACATTACTTTATTTAACTTTTGTGCATTTTTGTGTATATATATTTTTGTCAAATTAAAAAAATCAATATCCAGAAGTGCTGACGAACTCGAGACTATAACGTCAACTTTGACAACTAACACAAAGTCCCTCATGAGAGGCTTCTAAGAAAACTAAAAAGTCATGGGATAGGAGACAATGTCCTTTTGTGGATTACAAACTGGTTAAAAGACAGGAAACAGAAAGTAGGATTAAATGGTCAATTTTCTCAGTGGAAAAGGGTAAACAGTGGAGTGCCTCAGGGATCTGTCCTTGGACCGCCGCTTTTCTATATATATATATAAATGATCTGGAAAAGAATACGACGAGTGATGTTATCAGATTTGCAGATGATACAAAATTATTCAGAGTAGTTAAATCAAAAGCAGATTGTGATACATTACAGGAGGACCTTGCAAGACTGGAAGATTGGGCATCCAAATGGCAGATGAAATTTAATGTGGACAAGTGCAAGGTGTTGCATATAGGGAAAAATAACACTTGCTGTAGTTGCATGATGTTAGGTTCCATATTAGAAGCTACCACCCAGGAAAAAGATCTAGGCATCATAGTAGATAATACTTTAAAATCGTCGGCTCAGTGTGCTGCAGCAGTCAAAAAAGCAAACAGAATGTTAGTAATTATTAGGAAGAGAATGGTTAATAAAACGGAAGATGTCATAATGCCTCTATATTGCTCTATGGTGAGACCGCACCTGGAATACTGTGTACAATTCTGGTCGCCGCATCTCAAAAAAGATATAGTTGCGATGGAGAAGGTACAGAGAAGGGCAACCAAAATGATAAAAGGGGATGGAACAGCTCCACTATGAGGAAAGACTGAAGAGATTAGGGCTGTTCAGCTTGGAGAAGAGACGGCTGAGGGGGGATATGATAGAGGTCTATAAGATCATCAGAGGTCTTGAACGAGTAGATGTGAATCTGTTATTTACCCTTTCGAATAATAGAAGCACTAGGGGGCATTCCATGAAGTTAGCAAGTAGCACATTTAAGACTAATCGGAGAAAATTCTTTTTCACTCAACGCACAATAAAGCTCTGGAATTTGTTGCCAGAGGATGTGGTTAGTGCAGTTAGTGTAGCTGGGATCAAAAAAGGTTTGGATAAGTTCTTGGAGGAGAAGTTCATTAACGGCTACTAATCAAATTTACTTGGGGAATAGCCAATGCTATTAATTGCATCAGTGGCATGGGATCTTCTTAGTGTTTGGGTACTTGCCAGTTCTTGTGGCCTGGTTTGGCCTCTGTTGGAAACAGGATGCTGGGCTTGATGGACCTTTGGTCTGACCCAGCATGGCAATTTCTTATGTTCTTACATGTATCAGTGTGATGTCTATGTTAGATTCTGATGAAGCTAGAACAGCAGCTCCCTGATTTATTTAAAGTCACAAGAGTAGGTGTGTCTAAAAACAAGGAGCTTCTAAAACATGAACACCAATATCTCATAAAAAATTAAAAATATAATAGACAACTACAGAAATGTGATTACAAGTGATATGATATGAACAAACAAGGGGTCGATATTTATCACCAGCAGCACAGACAAATTTAACTTAAATCTGAATATTCAGCCACATTCAAACACTTAAGTGTGCAGCTAAATATCCAGTTAAATCTAATTGTACCAAACTTGGGCCATTTGTACCAACAACACTGTCCGCACAAATTTAGCCATTCAACACTGAATATATTGGCTAAACCTGAAAAGTCTGTCCCAGGCACACCCCCATTTTTTATCTAGCTAAAGCTGTTCATACAGCAATTTTTTGCAGACAAAACGTAGTGGGAGAACAGGGAGAATATTTAACTGCTTAGATTAACCACATTAATTTTTTGACTATCAACCCTTAAGTGTCCTTTTAGCAAACTATTAACATAGTTTAAAAATTTAAGAATAAATAACTGCAAAAGGAAATTTTGTGGAGTTTATTATTAGTGCAAAAAGTACAATAATGATCATGGAGAAATCTAATTCTATCAATAGGTGAGTCATCATCTCACATCACAATGCACGAGCTATACTTGCTCCTTTCCGATTCTCAAACTTTGGCTCTACTAAAGTCAGTCAGTAACATTTGTTTCACACACACACACACGGCAAATCCCATCTTGCAAATGTATACAGAGCCAGGTTACGTAAATAAGAGACTGACTCATCTACGCAAGCTGTGATACGCACACAAAAGTCCTCGTCTGCCTCTGCTCCCTCCACATACACATCCACACATATCATAAGGCCAGTCACCCTCCTCAGTTTTCCACCACCACTGCTGGTTCTCCTATCTCTTATTGATCATTCTTTTTTCCTCACTAGCTCTTCCCTCAGCTGGGGATGAGAATATATGCACTTGCTTTCTGTGACACTTGTCTACAAGAAAGGGTATAACACCACTAAGCGTGAATTTTGAAAAAAACTTTGAGTGGGGAGAAGGGGGGGTGGTATTTCCACTGTGTGCGTAGCAGGTTTCTTTTGCCAATAAAATAACACAAGGGGGTTGATTCTTCAAGGGTATTTCATATAGGCACAGAACAGGAGAAATCCCTAGATGAATCAGGCCCTTAAGCATGATCATAAATATATGGTTATTACAGGTAAATATGTAACCTGCCTGTAAAATTACTTGAACACACTGACTTTACCAGACTGAGCTGCCATATATCCATTGCAAGTAATCAATATGAAATACAAGGTTAATTATGAGCTTTCTTGTGTCAAAGAGAACGTTGGAAAAGTACAAAGAAGGCGATTGGTACCTGTTGTGATCTGGCTTTTTCCTGTCATGTGAAAAAATGGGGCAGGATTAAACCATACGGGAAAGGAGGAAAAGAATGATAATACAAAACATGCAAAATAAGCATAGAAATCAACAATACAATACACAGCAAGAAATAAAGTATAAATTTAAAGCAATATAAAGTTCCACACAAGCACCCTCTACAAGTTACACTGTGGGCTAGATTTTAAAAGCCCTGCGCCAGCGCGCCTATTTTGCATAGGCCGCCGGTGCGCGCAAAGCCCCGGGACGCGTGCAAGTCCCGGGGCTTCGTAAAAGAGGCGGGAGGGGGCGTGTCCGGGGGGGGGGGGTCAGGGGGCGGTCCGGGACGGGTCCGGGGGCGTGGTGACTGTTTGGGGGCAGGCCGGGAGGGCGGTCCCGAGTCCCCCGGCACTGCGGCCTGTGCCGGGGGATGCAGGCGGCGCGCGCAAGTTACGCCTTCTTCAAGCAGGTGTAACTTGCCCAACAAAGGTGGGGGGGGGGATTTAGGTAGGGCCAGGGGGTGGGTTAGGTAGGGGAAGGGAGGGGGACTCGGAGGGAACGGAGGCAGGCTGCGCGGCTCGGCGAGCGCAGGCTGCCGATTTTTCGCAGCCTTGCGCGCGCCGACCCCAGATTTTATAAGATACGCGTGGCTATGCGCGTATCTTATAAAATCCGGCGTACCTTTTAAAGATCAACCTCTATATGTACGCATCCACTCACATATGTACATTTCATATAATGACCACTGCTGTCTGTAATACACTGGAGTTCAACGTGATCAGTCTGCATCAGATATTAGCTCATGAGCTTCCTAGAGAATGTTCTGTAAAGCAGGCACATCTGGGTGTGCATAGATATAATGCAGATATACAACACATTACATGTCAGATTTACACAAGCTGCATATTCTATGATGGCATGAGTTATAGCACTATTTTGGATATTTGGGAATAGATTCCATTATAAATCTTTTACACATTTTACTTCAATTTTTGAAGTCTGAAAGAAGAAAAAGTATGTACATGTAATTTATATAAAGGAAGAGTACACAAGATCAATTATAGAATTAAAGATAATCTAATTTCATCGAACCATTTTTTCCAGTGGAAACTGTCAAAGTGAACATTTTGTATCCATAGTTTTCCTAATAAGTTTGTATTTGTGAGTAGTTAATGCATCAACATATTATAAGCATATACTTACAGCAACACACCTTTAAGTATATACAGTTTTTCATATACATAGCAAAAAATGTGCATACAATTCATCATTCACATCTTTATTTATTTAAAACTTCTTATATACCGTTATAGCAAATAAAATTTGATCAAAACAGTTTACAAATATTTCTAATTTAACAAAATAAAATATAAAAATAAAATAAAGATGGAATTTTTAGAATAGTAAAATAAAAATAAAGTTAGAACAAAAATACAATAGGTAACATATCAATATAAAATAATAAATTTATATCTATAGAGATTAATAAATCTATTTTACTAAAACAAAAAGATAGAAATAAGAATAGTTATTTAAACCACAGGGCAGAAGGGGAGGAGAAGTACCTTGACTCTTATTCTATATTAAACAGGATTGGAGAAAGGGATGAACCTTGGGGAATCCCTGAGGAATGGAATGATGATGATGAACAAGACCCAATGTTAATCTGATAGGAACGGTTCGAGAGAAAACTCTTGAACCAGTTTAACACAGTAGATTGAACTCCAATGAAATGGAGACTAGACAGTAAGATGTTATGGTCTAGGGTATCAAACGCTGTGGAAATACCTAATAAAATCAGTATGAAATCTGTGTTTGAATCAAATCCTCTTAGATAAGTATCAAAAGAGGACAACAAAAGAGTTTCGGTTGAGTGTCCTTTCCGAAAACAGTGTTGGCTTGGATGTAGTATATCATGGTCTGCAAGAAAATCATTTAGTTGATGTAAGACTACAGATTCTAAAGTTTTTGACAATGAGGTTAGAGAAGCTATTGGTCAAAGATTAGAGAATTCTGAAAAAGGGGTAGATTGATTCTTTTGGATGGGGAGTATAGATGTTTGCTTTAAACAGTCTGGAAACACACCTGTCTCCAGAGACTGATTTATTATTTTACAGATGTGTGTTCAGAACAGATTTCTGCTAGATTTTTAAAAATTAACCCAGGGCAGGGATTGAAGGGTGAGTTAGAAGTTTTTTGTTTATTGGAGAAATTACTTACCTGATAATTTCATTTTCCTTAGTGGAAACAGATGGACTCAGGACCAAAGGGTATAGTGTACTCCTGATAGCAGTTGGGAGATGCAGTCAGATTTCAATCTGACGTCAGCCTACATATACCTGTGCAGGAAGCTCTGCTCTTCAGTATTCTCCTCGAAAAGCAATTGTGGATATATGTGTGTTTTAATAACTTGATTAATTTGGCTAACTTGATTAACTTAATTAACTTGCAGGCCGATACAGTAAAGTGCAGCCGCTGTTACCCTGCTTCTAACCCACTTTCTACTCACAATTTGGCCGTGTTAGTCCAACCCGCAATTCACTATCCCTTTTAACCCATCCTTACCGCTTCTTTAAATCAACGGGAAACCCTTTCCGCCTGCGGCTTGTATATGAGATGTAAACGATCGGATTAGCTATTCCCTCCCATATAGTAACGTGCGCCCCGATTATCGCTTTTTTAACCTGCAGTTTTGCCGCATGTTGAACCTGCTAATTTACCGCCTACCCTTACCCCTGCATTAGTGTGGAGCGTCAGGTCAGAGAGACGAAATTTCACGGGCAAACGACCCCCTCACCCCCCCCCCCCCCCCCCGGGACAAGAGCCAGGATCGGGCAAACTTTCCCCCAGCCCCCGCTCACCTGCCCTGGTCGCGTCCATGGTGCCGGTCTCCCGTGCGGGCTCGCTGACAGCTCCGGAGCAGGAAGGACGGACCTGTTGTTTCCAAGCATAACCTAAACTCTTGCCTGCCCAACCTAAAATCCAACGCGCCGGGAAAGCATAACCTAAACTGTTGCCTGCCCAACATAAAATCCAACGCACCGGGAAAGCCACTCTTCAGATCGCGACTAATCCCATCCCCCAGCCCCCGCTCACCTGCCCTGGCCGCGTCCATGGGTGCCGGTCTCCAGGGCAGCCCCAGTCCTCTCTCCCATCCTCCCGGGGGCAGCCGGCAGCGAGAGCAGCCCGGGGCGGATCGCGAGGCGGCTTCCAGCAGCCCCCGCCGGCGAGGGTGCATGAACACACGCCGTGACCTGAGCGCCCGGCTGGAAGTCCGAGGTCATGGCATGGGCTCATGGCAGTGAAGGTGCATGAACGCACGCATGCCGTGACCTGAACGCCCGGCTGGACGTCAGAGGTCACGGCGTGCGCCCATTCACCATCACCGGCGAGGGCTGCTGGAAGCTGCCTCGCGATCCGCCCCAGGCTGCTCTCGCTCTCGCCGCCGGCTGCCCCCGGGAGGATGGGAGAGAGAGGACTGGGGCTGCCCCGGAGACCAGCACCCATGGACGTGGCCAGGGCAGGTGAGCAGGGGCTGGGATTAGTCGCGATCTGAAGAGTGGCTTTCCCGGTGCGTTGGATTTTAGGTTTTCTTTTGCTTAAAGTTGGGATCCACTTCCTGGTACCTGTCATTTCAAATGACATTTGAAATGACAGGTACTAGCGCACCCAGGATACTGTATAGGCGCTGTATAGCGCCTATACAGTAAAATGGATTGCGTTTCATGGACGCACGTTGGACGCAGCTTGAATTTGCATGCCATTTAAATACAGTATCGAGAGGTATGTGATCCAGACTGTGCGTGCGGTAAACACGGGTGCGCCCTGCTCTAACGCACTTACTGTATCGGCCTGTTGGACTGGTTGAACTCATTTCCAACCGGAGACCGCCAATGCACTCAACCGAAAAACGCCAACACCCAGCAACTATGGGTATCTTAACTAGAGGTAAAACCTGGCTTACCCATGTTTGTCTTGCTCTCGGGGATTGTCACTCGAGGTTTCCGGATTTTGGGGCAGCTGTGGGCGGGATGCGGAGTCCAACTGTCTACACTAAGGAAAACAAAATTATCAGGTAAGTAATTTCTCCATTTCCTAGCGTGTAGCAGATGGAATCAGGACCAATGGGATGCACAAAAGCTACTCCCGAACTGGGTGGGAGGCTGCCCGAGGCCCACTTAGTACTGTCCTTGCAAATGCTGTGTCCTGCCGGGCCTGAACATCCAGGCAGTAGAACCTCGAGAAGGTGTGAATGGAGGACCGTGTTGCTGCCCGACAGATCTCGGCGGGTGGCAGCAGTTTAGTTTCTGCCCAGCATACTGCCTGGGCCCTTGTGGAATGGGCTTTGACTTGTAGAGGTGGAGGCTTTCCTGCCTCTACGTAGGCCGCTTTGATTACTTCTTTGATCCAGCGGGCTATGGTTGCCCGCGAGGCCACTTCCCCTTGTTTCTTCCCGCTGTGAAGTACGAACAGGTGGTCTGTCTTTCGTATGGATTCTGATCTTCCCAGGTATCGGACTAGGAGTCTGCCAACGTTCAGATGGCGAAGAAGGCGTGAGTCCTCAGAGTCCTTATGCTCATCTGGGGATGGCATAAGATCGTTTGGTTTATATGGAAATGAGAAACCACCTTTGGAAGGAAGGAGGGAACAGTGCGGAGCTGTATGGATCCCGGTGTGAATCTAAGGAACGGTTCCCAAACAGTATAGTGCTTGAAGTTTGGAGATGCAACAGGATGGACATATTGTCACTAGGAATGCAGTCTTCAAGGTCAGGAGCTGTAGTGACAGACCGCGTATAGTTCTGAAGGAAGCTCCCACCAAGAAGTCTAGTACTAGATTGAGATTCCATAGGGGCACCAGCCACTTTAGTGGTGGTCGGATTTGTTTGACCCCCCTTAGGAAAAGGGAAACATCTGGATAGGATGATAGACTGATGCCATCCACTTTGGCTCTGAAGCAGGCCAGCGCAGCTACCTGAATCTTGATGGAGTTGAGAGACAACCCCTTCTTCAAGCCATCCTGCAGAAATTCCAGGATCATGGGGATTTTGACTGTCCGAGGAAGGATGTCGCGGTCCTCATACCAAGCTTCGAATATTCTCCATATTCGTATGTAAGTTAGAGACATGGAAAACTTGCGTGCTCAGAGTAAGGTGTCAATCACTGCCCCCAAGTATCCGCTCTTCTTCAGGCGAGTCCTCTCAATGGCCAGACCGTAAGAGAGAATCAAGCTGAGTCTTCGTGGCGGATCAGTCCTTGCTGGAGCAGGTCTCTGTGTGGAGGTAGAGACAGAGGGTTCCCCACCAGAAGTCTTCGCATGTTTGCGTACCATGGCCTTCTTGGCCAGTCCGGGGCCACTAGAAGTACTAGCCCCCCTGTGGTGTTCTATCTTGCGGATGGATCCCGCCCAATAGTGGCCATGGGGGAAAGGCGTATAGCAGGTCTTCCTGTGGCCAGGTCTGGATGAGGGCATCAGTTTCCTGGGATTGTGGTTCTCGTCTGCGGCTGAAGAACTTGGGAACTTGGGCATTGGACTGGGTTGCCAGAAGATCTATGGCTGATGTTCCCCAGCGGTTTATGATCAACTGGAAGGTTGTGGTCGACAGCATCCATTCCCCTGGGTCTAGACTCTTCTCTGCTGAGGTAATCCGCAGTGACGTTGTCTTTTCCCGCGATGTAGGCAGCTGAGATCCCTTGTAGGTTTGCTTCCGTCCACGCCATAAGGGGTTCTATTTCCAGGGACACCTGTTGGTTTCTGGTTCCTCCCTGGCAGTTGATGTAGGCAACTGTTGTGGCGCTGTCCGACTTGACTCCTTAAGATTCTCCCCGGAGTCTGTGATTGAATCGAAGGCAGGCTAGTCTGACTGCCTGGGCTTCCAGTCGGTTGATGTTCCATCCCGACCCTTCTTTGGCCCATTGCCCCTGGACCGTCAGTTCCTGGCAGTGGGCTCCCCATCTTCATAGGCTCGCATCCCTGGTGAGCAAGACCCAGGTCAGTGGGGATAGCCTTACTCCTTTGCTCAGATGGTCTTCTTGTAGCCACCATTGGAGCTGGGTTGCACCTCTGCCGGTAACTGGTTGCGAACGGAGTAGTTCTGGAACATCTGTTTCCATCGCAATAGCAGGGAACGTTGTAGTGGTCGCATATGGGCCCTTGCCCATGGGACGACTTCTAGCGTTGATGTCATGAGGCCGTGGACTTGGAGGTAGTCCCATACCGTGGGGCAAAAGCAGGTCAACAGGTTTTGTAACTGGTCCATCAGTTTCCTTCTCCTTGTAGGGGTGAAGAACGACCTTGTCTTGTTTGGTGTCGAACCGGACTCCCAGGTATTCTAGTGATTGGGATGGCTGCAGGCAGCTCTTGGTTGTGTTGACGACCCACCCAAGATTCTGCAGTAGATTCTTGACTCTGGTGGTCGCCTGGTGGCTTTCCTCCGGAGATTTTGCCCTGATCAGCCAATCGTCCAGATATGGATGTTCAAGGATTCCTTCTTTCCTCAGTGTCCCCGCCACTACAACCATGATTTTGGTGAATGTCCGAGGAGCAGTAGCTAGTCCGAAGGGTAGCACCCGGAGCTGGAAGTGATGATCCAGTATCGCAAAGCATAGAAAGCGCTGATAGTCATGATGGACAGGGATGTGGAGATAGGCTTCTGACAGATCCAGTGAGGTCAGAAATTCTCCCAGCTGTACTGCCCTTATGACAGAGTGTAGGGTTTTCATGCGGAAGTGTGGTACCCTCAGGTAGCGATTGACGGACTTGAGGTCCAGGATGGGCCGGAACGTTCCCTCTTTCTTGGGGACGATAAAATAGATGGAATAGTGCCCAATATTTTGTTGGTGCGTGGGCACCGGTGTTATCACCCTTAGGGCGAGTAGTTTTGTCAGAGTGGCTTCCACTGCCGTCCTCTTGGAGGGGGAGTGGCACTGTGATTTCACAAATTTGTCTGGAGGGATACTGTGGAAGTCCAGGTAGTATCCCTCTCAAATGATGGTTAGGACTCACTTGTCTGACATTATCTCGACCCATCTTTGGTAGAATAGGGCAAGCCTGCCCCTTATGGCTTTTTCCTGTGGATGGGTCTGTTGATTCTCATTGTGGGGTGCGGCTGGGTCCTGGACCTGAGATTGCTCCCCTCTTGTTGTGTCTGTTCCGAAGGACTGGCCCCTGCCTTTCAGGACAAGGTGCTTGGTTTGTGCTTTTGTACAGTCTAAAACACTGGGATCCTCTTCCCTTGGATCTTCGGGGAGAGGGGCGTTGGTTTCTTTTGTTCCTGTCCTCCGGTAACCGAGGTACTGGGGATTCGCCCCATTTGTCGGCTAACTTCTCCAGTTCGCTTCCAAACAGGAGGGCTCCTTTAAAAGGCATTCTCATGAGTTTCATCTTGGAAGTCACTTCGGCTGACCAACTTTGGAGCCAGAGTTGCCTTCTGGCTGCCACTATGGATGAGAAACCCCTGGCTGAGGTGCACACCAGGTCGGAAGTTGCATCCGTGAGGAAAGATATTGCTGGTTCTGTTTCAATGGACGTGGTTGCGTCCCTGGACAGCGGTAAGCAGGCACGTGTCACCATGGCGCAGCAGGCAGCGATCTGCAGGGACAAAGCTGCGACATCAAATGACTGTTTAAGGATGGATTCCTGACGTCTGTCCTGGGCATCCTTGAGTGCAGCTCCTCCTTCGACTGGAATGGTGGTGAGCTTTGAGACCGCACAGACCATGGCATCCACTTTGGGGAACCCCAGGAGTTCTTTGACTGAGGGTTCCAGGGCCCATCCTCCTTTGAAGCTGGCCTCCGGGGCATTCCATTCCAGGTCAATCAGTTGTTGTACGGCCTGCAGCATTGGGAAATGGCATGAGGCCTGACAGAGCCCGACCAAAACTGGGTTCGTCTTTGGCTCCGCTGCGGCGCTTGTGCCTGGGATGGCCAGCGTCTTCAGGCTTAGAGACACGAGATCTGATAGCTCGTCTTTGGAGAAGAAACGCATCAAGGTTCGGTAAGGTTCCATCCCTGGAGGGATTTCCCCTTCCTCCAGGGAGTCCAGCTCTTCCTCCAAAGTGTCTGTTTCCCCTAAGTGGAGGCTTTTGCCTGGAGGAGGCAAGTCTTGGGTCGGAGGCACGTCTCGGAGAGGTCAAGAGGGGCCTGGAAGGTTTTGCTCTTCTGATAGAGACTATGGCTGTGTCACGGGTGGCACCGATTGTGCCTGGACGAAGGTTTGCAACCCTTTGAAGAATTCCACCCAGGAAAAGGTCCCTGGGTCCAAATTGAATCCAGTGGTGTTCCCCGAGGAGCCCATCTGGGGAGGGTCCGAGCCGGGGATAGAGAGGTCCGGAGTACTGTCATTGGTGGAGCCAGATTACTCTACTGGCTATGGGGGGCCTTGCCTCGGTTCCCCCAGAGCCTCTTTGCACTGTAGGCACAGGGCAGAGGCCACTTCGTGTTGCGCAGCTCTCAGGTGGCAGGCTGGGCAGAGAGCTTGTCCCTTGGCTTTCTTGGCCGGCGGTGCCATGATTTGTGCACGTGGAGTGGTTCCAAACTCGTCTATGCGCTTATGTGCATGCGCCGGGAGGCTTATTTGTGCGTTCCAGGTGCGCCGGCACTGTGCGAGCATGATGCAGAAGATGTTCGTGCAAGCCTGCGCTTAGCGAGGTGCGCGTGCCGCTGTGCGCACAGGCGTATTTGTGCGCACGGCACAGATGCACGCGCCGCTGTGTGCACAAGTAGTTTCTGCGCCCGGCTCGCCACTGTGCGCACAGCTCAGTTGTGCAGACAATACGGCGACCAAGGGGGGGGAAATGGCGCAGATGACCACGCGGACAAGATGGCGACCCCCCGGGGGGGGGGGTCTCCACGTGGAAGGACCCTCGCACCAGATCAGGGCCTAGCCTGGACGGGGCTGCTCAACCCGATGGAACAGATGCCGGATGGCGATCTGTGCGGCTCATGAGCCTCGGAGACCGGAGACTTAAATAAAGTTTTCTACCTTACCTTGTCTCGGTGCTTCCTGGTCTCCGGCTGCAGGGGGAGAGGGGAATACCTTCACTGCCACACTCAGTATTGCACCCGCTGCCTCTCAGCCTCTCAGGGGGGCTAAGTCCACACCGGGAAGCGGCTACCGGACCGAGGCTTACCTCTGAGGGATCTCGGAAATCACCTCAGGAATTCTCGACGGGGGGAGGGACCCTTAGGTATCACCGCAGGAGAACGAGGCTAGTCTTGTAGAGGTAAGATTTTCTTTCTTCTTTGGTTTGGATTTTCTAACGCTGTGCAAGCGTGTGTAGAGTCCCAAACTGCTAAGGAGACGGAGAAATACTGAAGAGCAGAGCTTCCCTGCACGGGTATATGTAGGCTGACGTCAGATTGAAATCTGACTCCATCTCCCAACTGCTATCAGGAATACACTATACCCACTGGTCCTGAGTCCATCTGCTACACGCTAGGAAACTATGATTTGTTTCACTACAGTATTAGTAATTTTAGAAAAGGATGACCATGTATTTATGGGTGTTTGGTCTTGGTAATTTGGATATGGTAAGTGTGAAAATTGAGTTATTTTTTCAAATTTACTACAAAAATACATAGCAATTTGATTACAAATTATGTTGTCTATATTTTGATTTTGAATTGGTGTAATTAACGATTTGACAATATTAAATATGGCCAGATTGTTTTTTGCTAAAGAAATCTTATTTGCATAATATCCTTTTTTTTTTACCTTATTTACTTCTTGTTTATAGATCCGTAGTAAACTATAAATAGGCGTTTTTTAACTACTATTTTTGTGTTTTTGCCACGCCCTTTCCTTTTTCCTAAGTATGGATTTCAATTGATGCAATTTACTAGTATACCATGGGGTATTACTCCTAACAGAAATTAATTTCATTGGGGCAATATGATCTAAAGTGTTTGTCAAAATCTCATTCCAGTTTTCAACTGAACTATTTATATCTTCCGAAAGTGTAGTAGGTAATTTTGGGATCAGTTCATTAATAAAATCATCTGTTTTAAAAGGTTTCCTTTTCTTTGTGTGTGTGATAGTGTTATTATTCCTTTTAGATTCTAAGACTCTAATGGGCATAGATATCATATAATGGTCAGACCATGGTATTGGTTGAACAACATGATCTTCGACTGGTATTACTATATAAGAAGGATTAAAAAACACTAAATCAAGGGTTTTTCCCCGTGAATGAGTAGGATCTCTAATTAGTTGATTCCAACCTAGTCCTGCCATAGTGACTAAAAAAGCGGTGGTAGTGGTAGAGGGGTTTTCCGAATTTACATGTAAGTTAAAATCACCCATTAGAATGGTTTCATTTAAGTTTAATGGCAGGGATGTAATAGTTTACAAGAGAGTGGATAAATTTGACTCTATAGTTTTAGGAGGACAATAAAGCAACACTAAATTAAAAGAAGTCATGCTTAGGATTAAAAATTCAAAGGGTTTGATTGCTAAAAGCAGCTTTTGAGTAGGTCAAAGGGTTGTTTTAACTAACGCTAAGACACCCCTCCCTCTCCGATTTAATCTAGAAATAGAAAAAGCATTATAATCCGGCGGACATATGGTATTTATGATAACCGTATCAGTATCTGTTAACCATGATTAAGTAATTAATAAGAGATAAGGTTTTTTTATCATTAAAGTAAGTCAACAATTACTGGTGTCTTTTGCATTATAGATTGTCAATTATATATTTTAATGCTCAATGTTGAAAAAAGTAGTGAAGCTGTAGTTATCATTGGGGTTATTCTACTAAGGGAATTCCTACATATATTCCTTTGATACATATTTCCTCCTTTTAAAATAATGTGAAGATTTACAGTAGTTACCCCTACCAGTGATTGTAAGGATATCCATTTTGCAAAAGTTTAAAAGACTCACTTCAGGTCGAACGAAGGGGCTAACAAAGGGACATGCCCCTTTGTCACGCACCTTCGGCACGTGACACTCCGGCGTGCAACACTTCCGGCATCACCGCGATTTAAATGCAGCATCGCCCCTTGATGATGCAGTCCTATGGGGGCGTGGCCAGCAGAGACTGTCTCGCTGCAGCACGGGAAAGTTCGTAGGTGAGTTGTCCAGCAAAGCAGGCAGAGTGGCAGATAGAAGCAACGCTCAGGTTGTTATCCAAGCCACAGAGGCACAGGCAAAGATGTGCCCCTCCGGCGTCACCGGAATTTAAATGCACATACCATCAACACCCTACAGGAACTTTAAGGCAATTTCTTATTAAAAAGGACAAACACAACTTCAACAAAGTGCACCTATCAAGAAATGCATATGTCACAGTAATTCAGAAAGTTAAATAAGGACATTCTGAGACATTCTGTTGTCAAACATATTTATCAATTCAACATTAATACCAATTCTTCTGAAAAAGCCCTTTTTTTTTGACCTGGCAGTTTGACTTCTAGCTCAAATCAGAACCAAAGCTATGAGCTTTCCTTTGCAACTCCAGGAGATTTTTCCCTTCCCTAGTCCAGTTACTCTAGCAACAGTTCTTGGAAATCTGCCATTATGGAACCTAAATCTGGCCACTAGGCGTTGCCATTACATAATGAATACTGCACCCTCCCTACCGGGGGCTATAAACACTGCTTCAGCAGCATTCCCAGCCTTGGTTGGCCCAGAGAGCAGAAGTCCTGAGCCATGAATCAAATGCTGGTCCTCCATACAGCAGTGCACGGTACTGCCACTGAGCTGACCCAAAACAATGGTATTTGATTTATTTATTTTAAATAGGATTACCAAGGAACAACCCCCAGACAAAATACTGTAGCCAACAGATTTTTTTCTCTTTGCATCCCTTGCTCCTTCAATTTACCTGTGATTTTAAAAAAACCCAAGTTCAGTCAGGCAGTGCCAAACTACTGCTGACTGTGATATGCAATCCACTGACTGCTCTGATGGCAATGTGCTCACAATTTGAAACTGGAAACAGTTTTCTATTTTAAACACTGATGGTAATTTAAACATTTTTCAAGACTTCATAGCATACCTGTTATGGCTACTGCAGAGCTCTAAACTAGATTTTGTTCTAAAAATAAAGCATGCAAAACAAAATGTACATTAATCTAATTTGGCTTTCACCCAAAGACTGAGCTTAAATGCATCAGGTAGGAACCAAATGTATTACAAGGCTTAATGTCTACTTGGGAGTACATGACCGTGCTAATAAAATGTTTTGAAAAGCTCCACCATAAGTTACTGCTTCAACAGCCATATAAATATATTAACTTCACTCATGGTCCACATGTAATCACTTCCAAACACTGTGCTTGGCAGATGAGCTTTATCTGGCACTTAAGAGTTTCTATAAATACAGAACAATGCTCTGGGCAACCCATTCCCCGGACAAACTCTCCCATGGTCAAACTTCATGGCCCATTAGACAATGTAATAAAGCATGTTGGCATTAGCTGGCGCGAGACTGTGCCAGAATACTCCTGTTTGATCAAGCATCCATAGTTGCAAGAAAGTGGGATAAGTAGGCTCTGCAGTATCACAAGAGGAATTGAAAACGAGCAACTTAGATGGGCATTGTGGTAATTCTCTGCCGTCATAATCTATGTTTCTATCAGCCAGGAGAGCTTCTGCTCTCTGACCTTTTAATTGCTCACTATACACTGTGCTTAGACCACAGCAAAAAAAAAAAAAAAAAAAAAATTGTTTATGCTTCCCTCCACTCTTTGTAAACTGTTTTATACATCAGGCAGACTTTCCATTCTCTAGGTAGTTGTCACTTTTCTGAATTATATTCATAAAGCATACAGCGATGAAAAATACCACACTAATGCAATTTATTATATGCCAATGGGTTCTGTTTCAAGACGTAAAAGATGATGCTACACTGTAAACCCTAATCTTTCTTGTGGATTCCATGTATTTGCAATCCCATCAATTGAACACTAACACACTATAGGGGCAGCTTTCAAATAGCTCTCATAGTTGTGCAGTATGCAGGCGCTTTTAGCTTGCAGACTTCTTTTACACCTATATTCAAAGACAAACTACTCAGGCAGATTCTCTCTGAACATCAGTGTAAAGTTCATGCAGTAAAAGCAACCACAATACTTTTGTGCAAGTAGCTGAGAAGAGTAAAACGCTTCTGAAAGTGTCACATACCTGCTTTATTTTACTTCCCCAACCTAAATATGCCCCAGGAATACCTTCACCCAATCTTCCTAAATGTGCGCACATTGCTAAAGACAGCACATACTTTTAGCTGGTCGGGTGGAGGCCAATTTTCAGACATGGCACTCAAGACATTAATCCAGTTCAACACAACTCAATTGCTTTGAAAAGTATCCTATACACCTCTTTTTTGCAAGATATGTTTTGCAATGTTTAAATTTACAAATACTGTATGCATTTTACAATTTCCTGGTAAAACAGTAAGACAATTCCATTACAAATTAAAGATATGCATGTTTCCGATAAGTAAAAAAAATAATATTCAGTTAATACATAGCAATGATTAGCACAGCAGTCCATCTTATAGAAAGTATTACCTGTTCCAAGTCTTGAAGGCATTGCTGGCTCGCTTAAACAGATATCCTTCCATAACAATGCCATTCGCTGCATCAACATTGTATTCAAGTCTTGTATCATCGCTAGAGAAGTCCTTTCATAAAAAGAAAAACAGATATTTAATTTTAAACAAACATTTTTAAAAAGATGACAATTGTACACATACATAAATGCCCATGTTTGATGATATGAAACTACATGCAAAATTTTAAGACATGCACATTGTGACTAATATCAACTGTGACTTGTGCTATGCAAGTGAATTATTGCTGTTTAAGCAATGCCTTCATAGGCCAGTGCATCATTAAAATTTCTGATCTTATTTCATACAAAAGATTAAGAGCCCAGTGTATGAAGGGTTTGCTTATTTATTTATTTATTTGTACGTTTTTATATACCGAAGTTCAGCTAGATGCCTTCACTCCGGTTTACATTTGCAACAACATATTACATTTATAGAGGCCATTAGTAAAAAGATTTAAAAAAAACTATAGTAAACTGGTATATCTATGCGTTTGCATTACATAAAACAGTATAACATATTACAGCATGATAAGATAAATAATAGATGGGGACATAATATGGCTTAGGGTAAGACAACCGTTGTTTAAGTGTTCCTGTTATCAGCTTTTCTAGCATTGGGTTAGAACAGTCATTGGTGGGTATGTGTTTGTCAGTTCGTTATAGGGATTAAATATCTGTAATGGCATGGTTTAAGTAAATATTTATAAAGTTCAATTGTCTGTAACAGAAAGCAAATGTTGCTTACCTGATGTAACAGGTGTTCTCACAGGACAGCAGGATGTTAGTCCTCACAAATGGGTGACATCGAGGATGGAGCCCACCACGGAAAACTTCTGTCAAAGTTTAACAGAACTTTGACTGGCCCCTACTGGGCATGCCCAGCAAGGCACTGACCCTGCAGCCAGCAGGGGTCTCCCTTCAGTCTGATTTTCAAAGCTACAGGCAGTGCCTAGAAAGTAAAAATAAAACGAACCCAACACCGCGGGGTGGCGGGCGGGTTTCGTGAGGACTAACATCCTGCTGTCCTGTGAGAACACCTGTTACATCAGGTAAGCAACATTTGCTTTCTCACAGGACAAGCAGGATGGTTGTCCTCACAAATGGGTGAGTACCGAGCTGAGGATGTCCTGACCTGCACCAAATGTACCCAACGATGTGCAACAGGCACAACAACTGGGGTGGAATTTGGGAAAGGGCATCCGCACCCTACTGGGAAGGTGGAAGGGTGTTGGTACATCATGTTGGAAAAAGGTTACGCAAGACAGATTGGCCGAAGATGGAGTCTTGTCTTCCAGCTTTGTCCAAACAATAGTGGGCTGCAAAGGTATGGAGAGAACTCCAGGTTGCAGCCTTACAGATGTCAGGAAGCGGCACCGATCGAAGGTGTGCCACTGAAGTCGCCATGGCCCTCACAGAGTGTGCTTTGACACGGTCTTGGAAAGGAATGCCAGCTTGTTGATAACAGAAGGAAATGCAGTCCGCCAACCAGGAGGAAAGAGCCTGCTTACCCACAGGTTGTCCTAACTTGTTAGGATGGAAGGAGACAAACAATTGAGTACTCTTTCTGTGAGCAACTGTACGGTCTAGATAAAACGCTAGAGCTCGTTTACAGTCTAGGGTATGCAGAGTCTGTTCCCCAGAGTTGGAATGGGGCCTGGGAAAAAAGATAGGTAGTATGATGGATTGATTGATATGAAATTCAGAAACTACCTTGGGTAAAAATTTAGGGTGAGTGCGGAGTACCGCCCTGTCCTGCAGGAGTTTAGTGTAAGGCGGATAGGTGACTAAGGCCTGTAACTCACTAACCCTGCGAGCTGAAGTAATAGCCAACAGGAATAATACTTTCCATGTGAGATACTTCAATTCACAGGAGTGCAGAGGTTCGAAAGGAGGTTTCATAAGACGACCAAGAACCAGATTAAGGTCCCAAGATGGGGCCGGAGGACGTAAGGGTGGCTTCAGATGGAGCAAGCCTTTAAGAAAGCGTGTCACCAGGGGTTGTACTGAAATAGGGACACCCTCTATACCTTTATGGAAGGCGGCTACCGCACTGACATGCATCCTAATGGAAGAGGTCTTTAGACCGGATTCTGATAGGTGCCATAAATAGTCCAAGAACTTAGAGATTGGACAGGAAAGGGGATCAAGGCACTGAGAAGTGCACCATGATGTGTACCTTTTCCATTTGTATGAGTAAGACTTTCTTGTGGAAGGCTTTCGTGAAGCTATCAGGACCCGAGAAACTGAATCTGAAAGGTTAAATGGTTGAAGGACTAACCTTTCAACATCCATGCCGTCAGGGACAAGGCTTGGAGGTTGGGATGGAGGAGGCATCCGTCGTTTTGAGTGAGAAGATGCGGGTCCATTCCCAGAGGAATGTGCCTGCGGATGGAGAGATCCTGGAGTATTGGAAACCATACTTGGCGTGGCCAGTAAGGTGCTATCAGGATCATGGTTCCTCCGTCCTGGCGTAGCTTCACGAGAGTCTTTGACACAAGAGGAAGTGGAGGGAATGCATAGAGCAGACCGGTTGTCCACTTGAGGGAGAATGCATCCCTCGGCCGAGAGTGCTGGCTCCGAATGAGAGAGCAGTAATCGTCCACTTTGTGGTTCTGAGGGGACGCAAAGAGGTCTATGCGGGGAAAACCCCACTTGTGAAACAGAGTGGTCGCTACCAGAGGATCGAGTGACCACTCGTGTGGTTGGAAGACACGGCTCAGCTGGTCTGCCAATACATTGTCTACTCCCGGCAGGTAAGTGGCCCTGAGGTACATGGAGTGGGAGAGGGCTTCCGCCCAGATCTGCGCAGCTTCCTGACACAGAAGGAAGGAGCCTGTGCCTCCCTGCTTGTTTATGTACCACATGGCCACTTGGTTGTCCGTCTGGATTAAGATTATCTGATGGAATAGATGATCTTTGAAAGTTCGGAGCGCATAGCGGATTGCTCGAAGTTCCAGGAAATTTATCTGGTGTTCGGCTTCCTCTTTGGACCATAATCCTTGGGTTTGGAAGTCGTCCACATGGGCTCCCCAACCGATGTGAGAAGCGTCGGTGGTTAGGATTACTTGCGGATCCGGTGGAAGAAAGGGTAAGCCCTGAAGGAGGTTGACCTGAGTCGTCCACCAGGTTAAGGATAGGCGTAGCGCCTGTGTGACTGTGATAATGGAGGACAGAGGCTGAAAAGCTTGAATCCATTGGTGTCGTAGAGTCCATTGTGTTACTCTCATGGCTAGTCGGGTCATGGGAGTGACTTGAACCGAGGATGCCATGTGTCCTAGGAGAATGAGGAACTGGCGAGCCGTGGCAGTGTGTTGCGACTGGAGCTGGCGAGCTAAGGACATGAGAGTGTGGACTCGTTGAATTGGAAGGTAGGCTTTTGCCTGTAAGGTGTCCAAGTCTGCCCCAATGAAGGATAAGGTCTGAGATGGGACCAAGCAGGATTTCTCGTAATTGACAAGAAACCCTAAGGAAAGGAGTGTGTGAATTGTTAATTTTAGGGAGGATTGAGCAAACTGAGGGGTAGAGGCCCTGATGAGCCAATCGTCCAGATAGGGGTAGACGTGGACACCTTCCTTCCTGAGAAATGCTGCTACTACTATGAGACACTTGGTAAAGACTCGTGGAGCAGATGCCAGACCGAAAGGTAGTACCCGGTATTGATAATGGTCGTGGCCTATCAGAAAACGCAGATACTTGCGATGAGATTGTGTTATCGCAATGTGGGTATAAGCGTCCTTGAGGTCGAGAGAGCACAGCCAATCCCCCTTTTGCAACAGAGGGAGCAAGGCGCCCAGGGTTACCATCTTGAACTTTTCTTTTTGCAGATACTTGTTGAGGGCCCGAAGGTCCAGAATTGGACGAAGCCCCCCTGATTTCTTTGGTATTAGGAAGTACCTGGAATAGAATCCTTTCCCTTGTTGACAAGGAGGGACGGGTTCTATAGCATTTGATTGTAGAAGAAGGAATACTTCTTGTTGTAATTGAGTCAAATGGCTGGTTAGACTCCATGCCTGAAGGGGCGGGGAGTCTGGCGGAAGTGTTATAAAGTTGAGGTGGTAACCCTGTGCGATAATTGCTAGCACCCACTGATCTGAGGTGATCTGTTTCCAACGGTGTAAGAAGTGGTACAGACGACCTCCCACAGGGATGTGTGGAAGAGGGAGTTGGCTTGTGCTCAATACAGGGAAGTCAAAGGCCCGCCGCAGGCCCAGGAGGTGGGGCTACAGTAGGCCTTTGCTTTCTCGGCTGACGAGTCTGAGGCCTGTTAGAGGACCGTGCAGGACGAGCCCTAGTTGACGGAGGGTAGTAGCGGCGTGGTCGAAAGAACGACTTTTTAGAGTCCTTCTTTTGCGGTTGCTTGGAGATCACCTCAGGTGGGATAGACGAGAGTTGTTTCAACGTCTCATGGTGGTCTTTTAACTCTGCCACAATCTGTTGAATTTGTTCTCCAAACAAATTGTCGCCTAAGCAGGGTAAATCAGCAAGACGATCTTGGACCTCTGGGCGAAGGTTGGATGACTTTAACCAAGCCCAACGTCTAGCTGAGATGGCTGTGGCTGAAACCTTCGTGGAAGCATCGAATATATCGTAGGCAGTCCTAATCTCGTGCTTCCCTGCCTCAAATCCCTTGTGAAGAAGGGCTTGAAGTTGCGGTTGGTACTGGTCCGGCAACGTGTCAGCGTAGTCTTGCATCTGCTTAAGGATAGCTCTGTTGTATTGAGTCATATAGAGTTGATATGAAGCTATGCGTGAAATCAACATAGCTCCATGGTACACTTTTCGTCCCACACTATCCAGGAATTTGTTGTCCCTGGTAGGTGGGGTAGAAGAATGCGGCTTAAGACGCTTGGCCTTCTTCTGTGCAGACTCAACTACAACAGAGCGATGATCCAGTTGAGGCTTTTGGAAACCTGGTGCTGACTGGACAAGGTATGTGGAGTCAGCTTTCTTATTAACTGGAGACACCGATGAAGGAGATTCCCAGTTTTTCTTGAGCAGATCCAAAAACACCTGGTGTATAGGAATGGAAGCGATGATTTTTGGCGCATCCAGAAATTGAAGGAGTTCCATCATTTGGTGTCTATCATCGGCTTCAGATTATAACTGAAAAGGTACAACTTCTGACATCTCTTTTACAAAATTAATAAAAGAGAGATCCTCAGGAGGAGATCTTTTTCTACTCTCTGTAGGAGATGGCGGCGAAGGCAAATCTGTGTCAGAAGATGTATCATCATCATCACCCCAGGTATCGTAGGGATCGTGTGGGGCTTGTAGCCCTGATGGACCTGGCTGAGGTTCTGAGGGCATCGATGGAAACCGAGGTGGAATCGGTGCCGTAGGTGGAATCAGAAATGGCATCGATGGCTTCGGTGCTGCCGATGGAATCGGTGTCTGGCGCGGAATCGATGAAGCCGAAGGATATATCGGTGGAGATATGCCAGGAGGTACCGATGGAACCACCCCGGAAGGGGGAATCCGAAACGGTGTTTCTCCTGCCGATGAGAATCCAGTCGGAGACGGTGGTGTTGTCGATGGCACTGGAATCACCGATGGAAGGGCCATCATGAGTGCCTCCATACGGCTGAGTAGCGGTGCTAACGCTTGTATCAACGGCTCGGTGGTCGGTTCCCTCCTCGGTGGCGAAGCCGGTGCCGGTGTCGGTGCTGGGGGCGGCACTGGAACCGGTGCCGGAGACGGTGCCGATGGAGGTTGTAATTTCTTCATCGCTTTCTCGATGGCCTCCTGGACCAGCCGGTCCAGTTCTGCCCGGAGACCAGGGGTAACCATACCCAGCTCGACGGGAGAGGGAGGCTGAGGCAGGGCCGGAAGTACCACCGTAACCGGTGGGATCACGGCCCCCGCACCCCGGGAGGGTGAGGGTTTCCTCGATGCCAACGAACAAGACGTGGAGGATGTCCGGTCTGTTCGCGGCTTCTTTGTCGGTGGCTCGGCTTGAACAGAGGTCGATGGCTGTGGATCCTCGACAGGCCGAGACTTGTGCCGTCGATGGCGATGCTTTTCTGTCCGGTCCCCTCGCCCATCCGGGGAAGGAACGGGAGTCGATGGCCGAGAAGCAATCGATGGCGGACGGTCACCGGAGGGTTGGCGATGATGGTACAACTTCGACGGTGCCGGTTCCGATGACGTTGATGCTATCGATGGCGTTGGGGTGGGTGCATGGAAGAGGAGCCCCATCTTCTCCATCCTGGCTTTGCGACCCTTGGGTGTCATTAAGGCACATTTGGTGCAAGTCAGGACATCATGCTCACTACCCAAACACATTACACAAACCCTATGGGGGTCTGTGATGGACATAGTCCGGGTACAATCCGGACAACGGCGGAACCCCGTTGCCATGGCTGGAAGCCAAAATTTAGGCTGGGGATCGGTAAGTGCCAACAGGCCTCAAGGGCCAAAATCGACGGCAGTCGATGGAAGAAGGCAAAAAACTTACCGGGTTCCGAAAGATGACTAAAAAATTTGTCGAAGGGAGACCCCTGAGGGGCAAATTTTCTTAGGAAATTAACTTCCAAATTCCTGTCAGGAACGTGGTTAGAGAGCTCCTTTCACCGCGTGGCAACTGCTGCGCGGAAAAAAGAAGACTGAAGGGAGACCCCTGCTGGCTGCAGGGTCAGTGCCTTGCTGGGCATGCCCAGTAGGGGCCAGTCAAAGTTCTGTTAAACTTTGACAGAAGTTTTCCGTGGTGGGCTCCATCCTCGATGTCACCCATTTGTGAGGACAACCATCCTGCTTGTCCTGTGAGAATGAGTGATACTTGTTGTATGTGGTGATTACTGTGGTATGGGCGATTAGCCGATTCAGTCTTTAAAGGCTTGTCTGAAGAGCCATGTTTTGAGATCTTTTTTAAATGTTTTCGTGTTATTTTGTAATCTCAGGTTTTCTGGAAGCAAGTTCCAGAGTTGAAGGCCGGCTATGGATATGGCTCTGTTTCTTACAATGGTATGTTTGGCAGTTGGAATTGATGGTATGTCGAGATGTAATTTGTTTGTTGTTCTTGTGTTGCGTTGGAAGACAAGTTTCTGGATGATGTTATTTAGGCTTGTGTTTTCATTGTTGTGGATTGTGCTGTGTAAGACAGTAAGGGTTTTACATTCTATTCTCTTTTCTATTGGCAGCCAGTGTAGGCTTTTTAGCACTGGAGTGATGTGGTCAGATCTTTTGTGCCCGGTCAAGATTCTGGCTGCTGCATTCTGTGGATAAGTGCAAGGTGAGGCATATAGGGAAAAATAACCCATGCTATAATTACACAATGTTGGGTTCCATATTAGGTGCTACAACCCAAGAAAGAGATCTAGGTGTCATAGTGGATAACACATTGAAATAGTCTGTACAGTGTGCTGCGGCAGTCAAAAAAGCAAACAGAATGTTGGGAATTATTAGAAAGGGAATGTGAATAAAACGGAAAATGTCAAAATGCCTCTGTATCGCTCCATGGTGAGACCGCACCTTGAATACTGTGTACAATTCTGGTCGCCGCATCTCAAAAAAGATATAATTGCGATGGAGAAGGTACAGAGAAGAGCTACCAAAATGATAAGGGGAATGGAACAACTCCCCTATGAGGAAAGACTAAAGAGGTTAGGACTTTTCAGCTTGGAGAAGAGACGACTGAGGGGGGATATGATAGAGGTGTTTAAAATCATGAGAGGTCTAGAACGGGTAGATGTGAATCGGTTATTTACTCTTTCAGATAGTAGAAAGACTAGGGGGCACTCCATGAAGTTAGCATGGGGCACATTTAAAACTAATCGGAGAAAGTTCTTTTTTACTCAACGCACAATTAAATTCTGGAATTTGTTGCCAGAGGATGTGGTTAGTGCAGTTAGTATAGCTGTGTTTAAAAAAGGATTGGATAAGTTCTTGGAGGAGAAGTCCATTACCTGCTATTAAGTTCACTTAGGGCCTGATTTTAAAAAGCATTTACTCGAGTAAAACAGGGTTTTACTCGAGTAAATGCACTTTACTTGAGTAAGTGGGCTTTTGAAAATTGCTATAATATATGCCATTGAATTGTCCATAGGATTTACTTGTGTAAGTGCACTTTACTCCAGTAAATGGCTTTTGAAAATTGCTACAATAGTAGTTACATTTACATGTGTAACTCCTTTTGAAAATTACCCCCTTAGAGAATAGCCACTGCCATTAGCAATGGTAACATGGAATACACTTAGTTTTTGGGTACTTGCCAGGTTCTTATGGCCTGGATTGGCCACTGTTGGAAACAGGATGCTGGGCTTGATGGACCCTTGGCCTGACCCAGTATGGCATTTTCTTATGTTCTTATGTACTATGTTGAAGAGTGATTTGGTGTTTGCTGAGTTTTTGATTTTTTTAACTATAGTAGTCTCGTTTGGTTTTGTTAATCATTTTTTTTGTAAATTGCCAGCTGTGTGTGGTATCTATCCAGTGTTAGTGGGCATTTGTTTTTTCGCCATTCTTTTTCTTTTTTCCTTAGTGTGGATTTGGTGTCTTTCAGTTGATTGTTGAATCATGGGTTTGCTCTCTTTTGTTGTTGATCTGTTTTGTTCTTTCTGGGTTTATGTTGTTGGCGGTTTCGTCTGTGAGTTGGTGCCATGATTGGGTGGCATTGTTTATGTTGGATAGATCAAGGTTTGTAAGCTGTTTTCCGAGTTCTTGTGTCTGGTTGGAAGGGTGGTCGTTTTTAAAGGAGTATGTTTGGTTCGTTTTGTCCGTGTTGTTAAAGTTTGCTTGAGTTTTGCAGTGTAGGAGGTAGTGGTCTGACCATGGGACTGGAGTGTAAGATATTGATGTGTTTGATAGGAAGTCATTTGTAAATATCAGAACCAGTGTGTGACCAGCTTTGTGTGTTGGGTTTGTTACTTGTTGGGTGAGTTTTAGAGAGGATAGAGCGTCAAGCATGGTTTGGCAGGATTGGGAGCATGGGTAGATGTCTATATGAAGGTTGAAATCCCCGAGTATGATCGTTGGTTTTTTCAGGCTGATGTTTGTTGTGAGGAATTCTATGAGGGGGGATATGTCATTGTCCAGACGTTTAGGGGGGCAGTAAACAATGCAAATTTGTAGGTTTTCTGAGTCAAATATGGATGCTTCATATTGTTTCGGGAGGGTGATCGGGATTGGTTTCATTGCAAACTTTTTTTTTATGATTAATAGTATTCCGCCTCCTCTGCGGTGTTTTCGGGGAATTGAGAATGTGTTGTATTCTGTGTTTAATTGATTTGTGATGACATGGTCTGTATCTTTGAATCAGGTTTCGGTTATGGCAAAGAAGTCGGGGTTTTTATCTTGTATAATATCTGAGATTATCATGAATTTTTTGGTTAGTGCTTGAGCGTTTATTAGGAAGAACGTTATGAATATCATGTGATTTAATGATTTGTTGAGGAGGATGTTTATCAGGTGTCGGTTTCTCTCCTGAGAGATTTTGTTAGGTGTAACGGCCATTTTTGTTTGGGATGTGGATTGTAGTTGTTTTTCTTCGTATTTTTGATTTGGTGAGTTATTTTGTGTGTGGCATATGCTTGTGAGGATGGTATGACTGGAGAGCTGGGGAAGTTGGTGCAATATTTCTGAGATGGACGCGTTAGCTTTATTTCGTTTAGGGTAGGTATTTTGAAATTCTTTCAATGGGACGCGCTAAGGGGCGTGCCCCTTTGTTGCGCTCCTTAGGCATGCTCCCTTTCTTTTATTGGGTCCCTCAGCGCCGCCTAGGGATCATCGGTGGGCGGGATCGCTGTTTCAGGGCCTGCCTCCTTCTCTATTCCAGGAAATACCTGGAATAGAACCCCTACCCTTGCTGCGAGAGGGGCACTGGTTCTATTGCCCGGGATTTCAGGAGGGTTGATACCTCCTCTTCCAGAAGAAAGGAGTGGTCGGATGATCCCCATGTCGGCCAAGGTGGGGAGTCTGCTGGTACCGATAGAAGGTGAGGTGGTAGCCTTGGGTCAGTACAGCAAGTACCCACTGGTCTGAAGTGATCGTGTGCCATATGTTGGTGAAATGACACAGTCGACCGCAGACTGGTATAGACGGTAGAGGAGGTTGGCTTATGCTCTCCAGCGAGGAGTCAAAATCCAGCAGCTGGGCCCGGTTAAGGGGCTGGCTGGGTCTTCTGAGGTCGGGCTTGCCTGGGCTGACTTCTGGTAAGGCCTGGAAGGACGACTTCGAGCAGCATAAGAACATAAATTGCCATGCTGAGTCAGACCAAGGGTCCATCAAGCCCAGCATCCTGTTTCCAACAGAGGCCAAACCAGGCCACAAGAACCTGGCAATTACCCAAACACTAAGAAGATCCCTTGCTACTGATGCAATTAATAGCAGTGGCTATTCCCTAAGTAAACTTGATTAATAGCCGTTAATGGACTTCTCCAAGAACTTATCCAAACCTTTTTTGAACCCAGCTACACTAACCATATTCTCTGGCAACAAATTCCAGAGATTTATTGTGCGTTGAGTGAAAAAGAATTTGCTTCGATTAGTCTTAAATGTGCTACTTGCTAACTTCATGGAATGCCATAATAGAAGGACTAGGGGGCATTCCATGAAGTTAGCAAGTAGCACATTTAAGACTAATCGAAGCAAATTCTTTTTCACTCAACGCACAATAAAGCTCTGGAATTTGTTGCCAGAGAATATGGTTAGTGTAGCTGGGTTCAAAAAAGGTTTGGATAAGTTCTTGGAGAAGTCCATTAACGGCTATTAATCAAGTTTACTAAGGGAATAGCCACTGCTATTAATTGCATCAGTAGCAAGGGATCTTCTTAGTGTTTGGGTAATTGCCAGGTTCTTGTGGCCTGGTTTGGCCTCTGTTGGAAACAGGATGCTGGGCTTGATGGACCCTTGGTCTGACTCAGCATGGCAATTTATGTTCTTATGCTGCTCGAAGTCGTCCTTCCAGGCCTTACCAGAAGTCAGCCCAGGCAAGCCCGACCTCAGAAGAAGTGTAAATAACAGAGTCACAACTACTCGTTCAAGACCCCTCATGATCTTAAAGACCTCTATCATATACCCCCTCAGCCGTCTCTTCTCCAAGCTGAACAGCCCTAACCTCTTCAAGCCTTTCCTCATAGGGGAGCTGTTCTATCCCCTTTATCATTTTGGCTGCCCTTCTCTGTACCTTCTCTAACGCCACTTTATCTTTTTTGAGAAGCGGCGACCAGAAATTTACACAGTATTCAAGGTGCGGTCTCACAATGGAGCTATATAGAGGCATTATGACATTTTCCGTTTTATTAACCATTCCCTTCCTAATAATTCCTAACATTCTGTTTGCTTTTTTGACTGCTGCAGCACACTGAGCCAATGGAACCTAACATCGTGTAACTACAGCAAGGGTTATTTTTCCCTATATGCAACACGTTGCACTTGTCCACATTAAATTTCATCTGCCATTTGGATGCCCAATCTTCCAGTCTTGCAAGGTCCTCCTGTAATGTATCACACTCTGCTTGTGATTTAACTACTCTGAATAATTTTGTATCATCCGCAAATTTGATAACCTCACACGTCGTATTCCTTTCCAGATCATTTAGATATATATTGAAAAGCACCGGTCCAAGTACAGATCCCTGAGGCACTCCACTGTTTATCCTTTTCCACTGAGAAAATTGACCATTTAATCCTACTCTCTGTTTCCTGTCTTTTAACTAGTTTGTAATCCACGAAAGAACATCGCCTCCTATCCCAGGCGATAATATCTCCGTGGCTTGAAATACGGTCACTTAATAGTCCCTTCGGAAAGTCCTCTTAGAAGTGGACGGGAAATCAGAAGGAACTGAGGAAAGTTGGCACAGCGTTTCATGGTGGTCCTTTAGCTGTGTCACTGTTTCCTGGATTTTGTCCCCAAAGAGATTATCTCCAGCGCAGGGTAGGTCTGCTAACCGGTCCTGCACCTCTGATCCTAGGTCTGAGGACTTCAGCCAGGCCCACCTTCTTGCACTAATCCCCGCTGCAGACACTCTGGAGGCAGTGTCAAAAATATCATAGGTAGCGCGGACCTCATGCTTGCCAGCATCTAAGCCTTTTTGAGCCAGAGCATTGAGTGGATCCTGGAATTGTTCTGGTAAAGATTCAGAGAAATCTTGGATCTTCTCGAACAGGTCCCTGTTATTCTGGGTCATGTATAACTGGTAGGAAGCAATGCGAGAAATGAGCATTGAGCCATGGAAGACATGCCTACCAAAAGCATCCAGGGACCTCTGTTCTTTCCCTAGAGGTATGGAGGAATGAGGTTTAGAACGTCGTGCCTTCTTCTGGGCTGACTCCACAACCACAGAATGGTGATCCAGCTGTGTTCTTTGAAAGCTAGGGGCTGTCTGGACAAGGTAGGTGGCATCTGTCTTTCGGTTGACAGGAGGTACCAAGCCTGGGTGGTCCCAATTCCTTTTCAGCAGGTCAATTAGGATTTCATGAATAGGAATAGACATGATTTCCTTTGGGGCATCAAGAAACTGGGTACTTCCAGCATCTTGTGCCTTGAGTCCTCTTCTGTCTGAAGCTGAAATGGAATCGTTTCAGACATTTCCTTTATGAAATTAATAAAAGAGAGATCCTCTGGAGGAGAGGGCTCTGAAGGAAAATCATTAGAATCCTGAGAAGAGTCATCGGTCCAAGGATCGTAAGGTTGATCCACAGATCCCACAGGATCACCAGAGGGAAGAAATGGTGTTAATCCTGAAGGATCAGGCTTAGGCATCGATGGTATCGGAGGAGGCACCAACTGAGGATGATGCGGTACCGATGGCAGTAAAGGCACCGATGGAACCAGCGACATAAACAGGTGAGTCAGTGGCAAGATTCCAGACAACGGTATGGGTATCTGTGTTTCCTTATCTTCCGATGACAAAGGTATCGCGTAGAAGGTGGTGGACATACCAGTACTCTCGGTTTCACCGGTGGAAGAGCACCAATCAGCACATCCAGTCTGCCTAGCAGCAGTGCAAGCACCGTGGGCATCGGGTCGATGACTGGGGCAGACATCGGTGTCGGTGCCGATGGAGGTTGGAAGCCCTGAAGTGCCTTACCAATGGCCTCTTGGATCATCCGATCCAATTCCTCACGGACGCCTGGGGCATGTAACCCCAGCTCCAAAGTAGGAGGCAATAGAGGCATAGCCAGAGGGTCCACCGGTAAAAGTGGAGTCGTGGCTCCCTGCACAGATGAAGTTGGGGAACACCTCGGTGACCCAGTCACAGAGGAGGATGGGGCCTTCTCTGGATGGGATTTCTTTGTCAGTGGCTCTGTCAACGCTGATGCAGAGGGCTTGCCTGGATAAGCGGACTGAGCCTTCGGATGCCGGTGTTGACACTTTTCACGATGTTCTCCTCGGTCCTTCTGAGGCAATAAGGAAGAAGTCGACACCTTTGGAGTAGTCGATGCCGGTGTCCCACTGCTGGCGAGAGGTCAATGGCACCAGCTCAGACCAAGTCGAAGCGGTCGATGGAGTCGGGGGGTTTTGAATGAAAAAGAAACTCCATCTTCTCTAAGCGAGCCTTACGGCCCTTCAGCATCATTTGGGCACATTTGGTGCACGTTAGGGTATCATGGTTGGACCCCAAGCAGAATACACAAACTCTATGCGGGTCTGTGATGGACATTATCCGAGGACAATCGGGGAACCGATGAAAACCAGACGCCATGGCTTCGACAAAAATGTAGCCGCGGTGCGGTCGATGGCTGGTAGGCCCCGAAGGGAAAACTCGACGGGAATCGACCGCAAATGAAGGGAAACCTTACCCTTCGACCGCGGAGTACGGATATCAATAGGGGCACCCCATGGAGTATAATTTTTTGAAAAATTTTAAAGAAGTTCCGTGAGGAAATTTCCTGTCAGGAATCTATAGAGAGCTCCTTAACCCGCGTGGCTACTGCTGCGCGGGAAAAAAAAAAAAGACTGAAGGGGGGACACCTGCTGGATGCAGGGTTAGTGCCATGCTGGGCATGCCCAGTAGGTGCCAGTCAAAGTTCTAGAAACTTTGACAAAAGTGTTCCATGATTGGGCTCCATCCTGATGATGTCACCCCTATGTGAGGACTACCATCCTGCTTGTCCTGTGAGAAATTACTATTGCACGTCCATGAGATTTGCAGGCCACAGGAATGCAGGATTTACTAAATTGCCATACTCACTTGCCAGAGTATCGTAAATCCCGGACATAAGCTATATTAAAACATCACATTACCATAGCTTAGTAAATATGCCCCTTCATCGGCAGTTAAAGAACATTTATCAAACTTCCTTTTCTATTTGGATTTTCATTAAATTTCAGAGGAAATAGCTGTGTTTAAACATTTTGCTAGGGAGGACAATTTTCAGAAGGACCTAGCTGAGTAACAGGCCGATACAGTACAGTGGAGCGCACTGTTATCCCGTGTTTGGACACGCGTTTTCGACGCGCTAGCTTTACCCCTTATTCAGTAAGGGATAATAGCGCGTCGAAAACGCGCGTCCAACCCCCCAAAACTAATAGCGCCCGCAACATGCAAATGCATGTTGATGGCCCTATTAGTTATTCCCGTGCGATTCACAAGTAAAATGTGCAGCCAAGCCACACATTTTACTTTCAGAAATTAGCGCCTAACCAAAGGTAGGTGTTAATTTCTAATGGGACCAGGGAAGTGCACAGAAAAGCAGTAAAACTGCTTTTCTGTGCACCCTCCGACTTAATATCATGGTGATATTAAGTCGGAGATCCCAAAAGTTAAAAAAAAAAAAATTAAAAAAAAATTTTTTTTTAAGTCTGCCCGCGGGTTGAAAACTGGACGCTCAATTTTGCTGGCTGTCAGTGGGTTTGCGAACCAATGCCGGCAAAATTGAGCGTCAGCTGTCAAACTCGCTGACAGCCGCTGCTCCTGTCGAAAAAGAGGCGCTAGGGAAGCGCTAGTGTCCCTAACGCCTCTTTTTACCACGGGCCCTAATTTGAATAATTTTATTTACTGAATCGCGCGCACAGGATAACGGGTGCTCGCCTGCTCTCCCGCGATTTTTACTGTATCGGCCTGTAACTAAGGAGTTACCCAGTTAGATTTGTGGGGTTGAAAATAGTCTTTTCATGAGCGGTCAGTTTCCCTGTGGACATGAGCTACAGATTATGAGGGTATAAAAATACCCATGGAACATGCACCTGTGAAAAATAGTTACAATTGTCCCCCTAATTGGGCACTGCTGTGTGACATAAAAAACATAAGAACATGCCATACTGGGTCAGACCAAGGGTCCATCAAGCCCAGCATCCTGTTTCCAACAGTAGCCAATCCAGGCCATAAGAACCTGGCAAGTACCCAAAAACTAAGTCTATTCCATGTTAGCCACTGCTATTACTAGTAACAGTATTTTCTAAGTCAACTTAATTAATAGCAGGTAATGGACTTCTCCTCCAAGAGCTTATCCATTCCTTTCTTACACACAGCTATACTAACTGCACTAACCCACATCCTCTGGCAACAAATTCCAGAGTTTAATTATGCACTGAGTGAAAAAGAACTTTCTCCGATTAGTTTTAAATGTGCCACATGCTAACTTCATGGAGTGCCCCCTATATTATCTGAAAGAGTAAATAACAGATTCACATCTACCCGTTCTAGACCTCTCATGATTTTAAACACCTCTATCATATCCTCCCTCAGCCGTCTCTTCTCCAAGCTGAAAAGTCCTAACCCTCTTTAGTCTTTCCTCATAGGAGAGCTGTTCCATTCCCCTTATTTTGGTCGCCCTTCTCTGTACCTTCTCCATTGCAATTATATCTTTTTTGATATGTGGCGACCAGAATTGTACACAGTATTCAAGGAGCGATACAGAGGCATTATGACATTTTCCGTTTTATTCACCATTCCCTTTCTAATAATTCCCAACATTCTGTTTGCTTTTTTAACTGCCGCAGCACACTGAACCGACGATTTCAATGTGTTATCCACTATGACACCTAGATCTCTTTCTTGGGTGGTAGCACCTAATATAGAACCTAACATTGTGTAACTATAGCATGGGTTATTTTTCCCTATATGCATCACCTTACACTTATCCAGAACTTCATACAGGAATTATACCGAAACAAACAAAGCATAAATACTAGGGGTGAATGTAAGGAAAGATTATTTTAAAATCAAGAGGTGTGACTGTAATAAAAGAAGCATGCCTTTTATTCCAAAAAATTGCATAACTATACAATGTTTATTAGACAAAAGATACCTACAGAGGATGCAGCAGAGCCGCTCTGCAGTTATGTTGACATTTTATTTATTTATTTATTTTTAGTTTTTATATACCGATGTTCCTGTATAATATACATATCACACCGGTTTACAAGGAACTCAAACTGACGCCTCAGTGGGCAGTTTACATTGCAACAAGATAACAGATAATATGGGGGTGGGCAGCGGAACTTGGCAAAGGATACAGAGATTAAGCATAAATAGCTAAATAGAGGTAACTAAATATACAAAATACAGTAAACAATGTACATAAGGTGGGTTGGGACAGAGGCCAGGCTGATATTGTTTTCTTCCGGCTTTTAGATTCCTGGGAAAGCTTGTGCAAAAAACCAAGTCTTTAGTTTCTTTTTGAAAGTAATGTGGCACGATTCGAGGCGAAGGTCTAGAGGGAGCGCGTTCCAGAGTATGGGGCCAGCTGTGGATAGTGCGCGTTTCCTCAGGGAGGATTTTGCTGGCTGGGCGCGTAGCATATTTCTGTACGCACTTCTTGTCGGTCTCTTGGAGGTGTGAAGCTGCAGTTGAAAAGTTAAATTGAGAGGAGCGATGTTATGTAGGGCCTTGTGAATCATCATAATGGTTTTGAAGTGAATTCTGTATTTGATAGGTAGCCAATGTAGGTGCTGGAGAATGGGGGTGATATGGTCCCTTTTTTTGGTGTTTAAGAATTCTGGCCGTTGCGTTCATGACCATCTGAAGCGGTTTGGTGGTGCAAGCGGGGAGGCCGAGGAGGAGCGAGTTGCAATAGTCTAGTTTCGGTAATATGATGGCTTGTAGAACCAGGCGGAAATCTCTGTAGCGTAGTAGAGGTTTTAATTTTTTTAATACATGCAATTTAAAAAAGCACTCTTTTGTCGTGTTGTTTATGAACTTGTTGAGGCTGAGTCTGTTATCTAGGAGTACTCCCAGGTCTCTTACTTGCTGCAAAGTGATGTCTTTGGAGTTGATAGGAGATTGGCTAGCATTTGGAGTGATAGGTGGGACGTGATTTTCAGGGGAGATAAGTAGGATTTCCGTTTTGTTAGTGTTTAAAACCAAGTTGAGTCCTGCAAGTAGGTTGTTTATTGATGTGAGGCAGTTATTCCAGAATGCCAAGGCTTTGTGTAGAGATTCCGTGATGGGGATGAGTATTTGTATGTCATCCGCGTAAAGGAAGTGAATTAGCTTGAGATTGGTAAGGAGGTGACAGAGCGGAAGAAGATAGATATTAAAAAGAGTGGGTGAGAGGGATGATCCCTGTGGAACACCCATCTTGGATGCAGTAGGGTGAGACTCTTTGTTATTTATTTTGACCTTGTAAGCCCTATTTTCTAGGAATGATTTGAACCAGTTAAGCGCTGATCCTGTGATGCCAATGTCGATTAGACGCTGTAAGAGGCACGAATGATTCACAGTGTCGAATGCCGAAGAGAGATCCAGAAGAGCGAGGAGGCAAGGTTGACCTTTTTCCAGATTGAAGAGGATAGAGTCTGATAGTGTGGCTAGTAGCGATTCAGTGTTCCGGGTCTTACGGAAGCCGAATTGGTTTGAGGTAAGGATGTTGTTTTCATCTAGGAATTCTGAGAGTTGTCTGTTTACAATTTTCTCCATAATTTTGGCGATCATTGGCAGGTTTGCTATGGGTCTGAAATTGGCTGGGTCCGCTGTGGCGAGGTTGGGTTTTTTGAGGAGAGGTTTGAGCATTGCCATCTTGAGTTGGTTGGGGACATGGCCTTGGGTAAGCGAGCAATTAATGATGTCTGCGATGGGTTTAGCAATGATGTTATGTATGGAACTCCGCAGGTTGGAGGGGATGTGATCTGATGGATGAGACGATGGTTTTATTTTCTTAATTATGTTCTCTATTTCTAGTGTGGTTGTTGGCTCGAAGGAGTCGAGAGCTGCTGTGGTTGAGTGCACTGCTTGAGAGCTAGAGATGATAGGGGAATTGGGAAGCGTCAGGGTCCCCTTGAGGGGGGCGACGAGTGTGGAGATTTTTTTGTCAAAGTAATCAGCTAGTTCGTTAGCTTTGTTAAACGCTTTTACAGAATTAACCTAATATTAATACTTTAAATGAAGTCATAAAAGTTACAGGAAGAGGTCAAGCATTTCTGGTCCAGGCCCTGCTTTTTCTGGCAGTCTTCTGTTTTCTTTTTTTTTGTTTTCTTTTTTTTTTTTTTTTTTAATTTTGAAGGTGTGGCGGAGAAGGCGGGTTTTGTTTCTCTCAGAATTTATGATAGGTGTACCCATGCTACCCTGTGTTGAATGTCTGGTCCCATTCACTCTGCCTGACAGCCTAATACAAAAAGTAGATGAGCAAACGGGGAGTGCTCAACACTGGCCAAGAAGAACCCAATCCATTTCTGTCCACCGAAAGAAATGCACAAATATAGAACCACAAACCAGGTGAGATTAAAATAGAGAAATAGAGAGAGAGAGGGAGAGAGAAACAGCACTATATAACCATCAAGGCATTCAAAAACATACACCAGTGCTCACCAGCATGCTAGGAGTAAATCAGTAAACACAAAATATCATTGACCTCTGACCCTGAACTCACTAAGATGTCACTGTTGTCAGGACAACTCCCAAGCAACACAAATTTGACAAAAATGGTATCTAAAATTTTCTCAGATACACTAGGTCACAAAATGGTGCTGATCCTTGACCCCATCTAGGTGGCATAGCTATGAGATCACTGGAATATAAATGCCTTAATGCACATAGGGGTGGATTTTAAAAGGCCCACGCGCGCCGGCACACCTATTTTGCATAGGCCGCCGGCGCGCGTAAAGCCCTGGGACGCGCGTAAGTCCCGGGGCTTTTGAAAAGGGAAGGGAGGGGGCGTGCCGCGGCGTTTTGGGGGCAAGCCTGGGGGCGTGGCGCCAGCCCGGGGGCGTGGTTGAGGCCTCCAGACCAGCCCCCGGGACCGGAGGACGGAGCAGGGCTGCCGGCCGACGTGCGCAAAGTTACGCCTGCTTTCAGCAGGCGTAACTTTGCCAACAAAGGTAGGGGGGGTTTAGATAGGGCTGGGGGGGTGGGTTAGGTAGGGGAAGGGAGGGGAAGGTGGGGGGAAGGCGAAGAAAAGTTCCCTCCGAGGCTGCTCCGATTTCGGAGCGGCCTCGGAGGGAACAGGCAGGCCGCACTGGGCTCGGCGCGTGCAGGTTGCACAAATGTGCACCCCCTTGCGAGCGCCGATCCTGGATTTTATAGGCTACGCGCGTATCTTATAAAATCCAGCGTACTTTTGTTCGCGCCTGGTGTGCGAACAAAAGTACGCGTAGTTTTTAAAGATCTACCCCATAACATTTAAAGAAAGATGGCATCCAATGAAATTAAATTTCAACAATTTATTTAGATTTATAGTTGTGTGCAAAAATGTAGGCACCCTTGGTCAAACTGTATGTTTCAATGAATCTAAAAGTAAACAGAAACTGATAAAACCTCTACATGGTACAATTTGATTTTAAAAAATCAAAAATAAAACAGTAATTAGGACATGTGCAAAAGTCTAGACACCCTTCCAGTGGATTCATTACTTTAAGTTATTAATCAGAAACAAGAAAAAAAAAAAAGCAAAGACTTTTTTGCACTACTAATCAAAAAGCAGTTATATAAAGCAAGCAGCTGCAAATGGTTTAAACATAGGAAGGACAATTTTCAAAGCCATTTACTCAGGTAAACTGTCTGAAAATTGTCCTACTTCAAGCTGGCTAAATGTACATACAGTCTTCCATAGTTTATTTATTTTATTTATTTAATGCTTTTTTTATACTGGCATTCATGATACAATTATATCATGTTGGTTTACAGGGAACCGGGGTTAAAAACAACATTAAATATTGAATATTAAATATTAAACCAGATAAGAGACAAAAGTTACAATAAAACAGGGTAATGGAACTGGGGGAAGAAGAAGACAAAGCAGAAAGTAACTCAAAGATAGGAACAAATATTTACAGTGTGCTGAATGATCGGTAGTGATAGCTATGGCAGATCGATGGTTTAGGGAAAGGCCTGTTTAAATAACCAAGTCTTAAGCCTTTTTCTAAATGTCAACAGGCAAGGTTCTTGTCTGAGTTCAGTAGGAATAGCATTCCATATGGTTGGTCCCGCTGTGGAGAAGGCCCATTCTCTATTTGCTAGATGATGGGTGGATTTAGTTGGGGGGCGTGCAAGGATCCTCTGTAGGCTTCTCTGATAGGTCTAGACAAGGTGTGTATTTTGAGCCGGAGTTGAAGGTCAAGAGGGGTTCCGTTATGGATGGTTTTGTGGATGATGGGGAGTGACTTGTGTAGAATTCTGAAACTGATTGGTAGCCAGTGTAAATTTCTGAGGATGGTGTGATGTAGTCTCTTCTGCAAGTGTTTGTTAAGATTCTGGCTGCCGCATTTTGAAGCATCTGAAGGGGTTTGATGAAGGCGGCGGGGAGACCTAGTAAGATGGAATTGCAGTAATCTATCTTGGAGAATAGAATGGCTTGGAGGACCGTTCTGAAATCTTGAAAGTGAAGAAGTGATTTTATTCTTTTTAGTACCTGCAGTTTGTAGAAGCCGTCCTTGGTTGTGTGGTTGATGAATGTTTTTAAATTCAGGCGATTGTCGATTAGTACTCCCAAGTCTCTTGCTCGGGTGACGAAGGTGGTAGTGTCTTTTGAGGGGGAACACTGTTGTCCGGGGAGATGAGAAGGAGTTCGGTCTTAGCTGAATTGAGTATCAGGTTTAGGTTAGTGAGGAGGAGGTTGATCTCTTGGAGGCAATTTTCCCAGTATTTGAGTGTTTTTGTGATGGATTCTGTTATGGGGATCAAGATTTGCACGTCGTCTGCGTAAAGGAAGTGTTTTAGTTTTAGATTTGTTAGCAGCTGGCATAGGGGAAGGAGATATATATTGAAGAGAGTGGGAGACAAGGAGGAGCCCTGTGGAACTCCAAGAGAAGAAATGATGCGAGGGGACTCTTTATTGTTGATTCTGACTTTGTAACCTCTGTTACTGAGAAATGATTCGAACCATTTAAAGGCGGTTCCTGTTATTCCGATGTCAGATAGTTGGTGGAGGAGGATGGAATGGTTTATGGCGTCGAAAGCCGCAGAGAGGTCGAGAAGGATTAGTATGTAAGGGCTCCTCCCAAAAATTTATTTATATGTTGCCTAGTTCATCATATTATATTATGTTATCTGTTATATGTTATATGTACGGGCACTGCTCAATGGTTTTTTGTTCACTGTGAACCGATACGATGTGCGAACGGATATCGGTATAAAAGAAATGTTAAATAAATAAATAAATAAATAAATAAATAGTAGGAAGGATTGTCCTTTGTCCAATCCCATGATGAGGTGGTCTGTTAGAGAGATGAGGAGGGTTTCAGTGCTTAGTGCCTTACGGAATCTGTATTGTGTAGGGTGTAGTATTTGGTCTTCCAGATAATCTGAAAGTTGAGAATTGACTAGTTTCTCCATGATCTTGGCTACAAAAGGTAGATTGGAAATGGGGCGGAAATTGTTGGGTTCCTTTGGATCTAAGTTCGGTTTAAGGAGAGGTTTAAGAGAGGCGAGTTTTAGGTCGTCTGGGAAGATTCCTTGTGAGAGAGAGCAGTTTATGATATCAGCCAAATGTTTGGAGATGATGTCAGGTACCAGTAGGAGTAGTTTTGTTGGGATTTGGTCGTATGGATGGGTAGAGGGTTTCATTTTCTTTAATATGGTTTCAATCTCCAGTGCGGTGGTAGGTTCAAACGATTCGAGTGAAATCCCTTTGTTTGAGAGATGGTAGGGGCGAGGATAGGAGGTAGGGCTAGGAAGCAGGAGAATTAAGAGGTTGGAGATTTTGGTTTGGAAGAAGATTGCCAGTTCATTGGTATTTTTCACCAGACTGCCAGGAGATAGTCCCAGGGATGTGTTTAGTTTTGGGGAAAATAAAAACATGTAGATTTTCAAATCTACACATGTTCCTTTCCAGATGCAAAGTTAAGCAGGTCTGTGAAGGAGTGGCCTTACTACCCCCTCCTTAACCTGTGCAGAACTAGGCTGGATGCCTGATCCACCTTAAATCCCAGAGAGGAATAGAGCTCTGTGGGTGGGACCCTGCTGGGCAGGTTAAGAGGCAGAACCCTGCTGGGATCAGGAGGCCCCCACTTCTCCAGGAGTAGGAGCTGCTAACCTTTGATCATGTTAATAAAATTTGAAATTGCATAAGAAAAGGCTGGAGTCCATGTGGTTCCTGCTCCAGCCCACAAGATTTTGCTTAGTCATCCTCACAGGGTCCTTTGTACCTATGACCAATTTTCAAAGGGAAAGTACTCAAGTATTTTACGTACTAGGTCCGTGAATACAAAGTACCTGCAAACTTTACACCTAGGCAAAGAGTTTGGAAATTTCCCCCTTAATAAGAGTCGAAACGATATTTTATTACTGAGTAAAGAAAGAGGTAGTCACATATACTTAACAGGCCAACAAAGCCATCACTACTTTGACATTTTTATAATCAGTTTTCTTTTGAAAGAATTTAACATTTGACTAGAAAATGCTTCATAACATTTTCAGTGGATAGTACACAGATACAAAAAGTCACAAAACAAATTTATTATTACACTAATCCTCAAAAAAAAGTCCTCGTAGCATTTGGACAAGCAAGGTGCTTAACTCGGCAAACATACTTATGTACATGTCCTTTGCAAAAACTCTTATGCAAAACCTTATAATACATAGAATTACATATTTAGAAGTCTTTGTATCAATGCCCAAGGAAAGAAGAAAAGCCATTCCAGAATCCAGCATAGTTCAAAGGTCGTACCACAGCTAGTTTAAAAAAGTGTGCTCCCAAAATAGTTCAATGGGTCAAAAAGCCTCATACTTAAAAACAAGCAAATGATATCTACACAAAAATCCTAACATGGGTCATGTTCCAACATTGGAATGCCTTTGTCAAGGGAAAATTCTTTGTTCTAACTCCTGGAAGAGACAAAATTATGCATATGTATGAACTATCCAGACTCAGGGTACCACATGGAAAGTAATAAGGAGAGAAGCCTTCCAGAGAAGAATACCCAAAAAGTACTTAGCTCTATGAAGCAACTTATCTACAAAGCTTGAAGTTGGGGTAGTACATATTAGTTCTAGTACAGCTCTCTGCTTCACTGTGGTTCATGTAGGGAAAAAAAAATCCCAAGTATGCAACAGCTAGTCTGAACCCTTCCCTCCCCTCGTCACCCAAGAGAAATCCTGGCTGACATAAACCCTCTCCATTTCCTCCTTCAGGCAGGTTGGCTTGTAGTGTGGCAAAACATTGGATGTATGTGTTCCCAGTTCCTGCAGAGGCTCCATCTCCCCATTCCTGCCTGCTTCATGTTTAGACAGTAAGCACATTACAACAATGTTTCCCCAATCAGTGTTCCTTGTGCATTCAGCCCTCATCAGATGTACTATTGAAAAGTCACCACTGCCTGATGCTCAGATCCAGGTCATCACCTCAATTCTGCTCTTGGAACCTTACAGCAACAATAAACAGCAGTGCTTCTTTAATTTGTAGAACTCCTTTCTGAGAACATATGTAATCATGCATGCCCCTTCTTCTCAGCTACAGCACCAACCAGACTGTGGTAATTATTGAGCAACATGCAGAACGCAGATAGCTCATCATCCCCATCTAACTTCTTCCAGCTTCTGTCTTATCCCCAGGCTAAATAAGAGGGAAAGAGCATGCACAGAGCACTAGATGTAACCCACTAAGTGTTGGAAGCAGTAGCACTGAAAGAGTTCTGGCAGTTTCATGTAGCAACCAACGTAACTCAGCCAGATGCCCATATTACACTACTGTCTCCCTTCTCCTGCTCTGTATATAGGAGCTGATCCATCATGACAACATAAGAACATGTTTTCTTGTCCTCTCTCCCTTTTATTTTAATGTTTAAGGCTGGTAGAGCTTTTAGTGTTTCACTAGCTGCTCTTTGGCAATACAAGTCTTTGCCATGTCTGCATTACGTGCTCCACAGAGGTTGATGCGCCGTATGTTTTTGTTAATGTAGATATGCCTTAGGCGTGAAAAGGTTGGGAAATACTGCACTACAAGCCTGTTACTGAACTTTTTGTCACAATTTCTCTCAGATTCTCCAGCAGGTCTCCAAGCCAAGACAGCTACATCAGCACCACCAAGCCCATGGAGGACAGGCTGAGATGGGGCTGGAAGGGGATGTGAACTGGAGATGGGCTGGGAGGAAAGGGAAAGGGACTGAAAAGTGAAGAAAGGGGTAAAAATTAGGAGAGGTGGAAGAATCATGAAAACCAGACAGGAAAGCTGGGGAGAGGTTAAGAGACAGAAGGGAAAAAGGCAGAAAAAGAGAGGGGAACTGGAGCTGGGAAGTGAGGTAAGAGTCAGCGGAAATGAAAAGTGAGAGGAAAGAGAGAAGCGTTGGGGATGGGCAATGGGCAAAAAATGGCATGCTGCAAGGTGAGGCAGGAGAAGACAATGGAGGAAAGGAAGAGGCAAAGAAGGAAAAAGGAGATGGGGAAGCACAGATTGTAGAGTGGGAGATGGAGAGATAAGAGAAGTGTGGATGGGCAACAGAGGAAGGTGGTAGGAAATATAGTGGGGAGAAGGGGAAAAGAATAAGATGAAAAGTGGAGATCTGGTGGAGAAGTAAGTAGAGAATGAATGGTTGTAGAAGGGAACAGATGTGTTAGAGAGCGATAAGAGAAAAAAGATAGATTGGAGTGGGTGGGCTGCAAAAGTAGCAAGGGTGCATGAGACTTAGAGGGCAAAACAAATGAAGGGGGGTTTAAGAAGACAAACAATTTATTCAACTAATCTTAACCACTGCTTTAGTTTGCAAAAACAAAAGCTATTCTTTATATAGAGAGAACTAACTTCACACTAAAACCAAGTGTGCAAGAAACGTCATGCCTAGATAAATCAGCAACTAAAAATATATATTTATGTATTTAGTTATTTTTGTATTATTTTATAGAGTGCGCTATATGTGATCCTTGGCACACTCAGTACTTTACTTAAGCTTATAATTGTTTAAACATCTGCTGTCTTCTCTCTCAGTTTCCCAAGTTACCATAACATCTTGGTTTTTGTAATTTTTTCTTCTCGTTACCGTTAGTTATAATTTCCCTGGTTCCTTGTAAACCGATATGATATGATATTTTCATGAATGTTGGTATATAAAAGTTAAATAAATAAATGCAACAAACCACGCTGATTGTGCCTAACAAACAGAATCAGATATTCATTTTTCATATCTACTTAAGAAAATTCATCATACATTCTAATCAGGTTTTTACTGCAGTCACAACCTGTTATCAGTGCCATTCTACTGACAACTGGGTCGTTTTACCACTCACGTCTCATTTCACTTCAGAAACATGCATTTTTTATACTACCAATTACTCTATAATTCTAGGCAGTCTGTTCATTTATTTCTCAGAACTGGGGGTTAGTATTCCATACCTACTTCATAAGAAAAGGCTGATTACATTATATTGTTATAGGGATTTTCGCCCAATATCCTCCAACCTTTCTGGATAGATTAACCACTTCAATTAATCAAATGATTTATCTTCCTCTCCTAGTCTCTTCTTCCATAAGCTTCCACAGGATTTACTTTTGGGTCCTCTACTATTGCCAATCTATCTTCTGCCCATCCAAGTATAAGTGCCATTGGCATAGCTCTGCAATATAATACAGTAACTTATAAAATCTATGTTGACCTAAGCAAAGCTCAAATGGTAGCTTTCTCAAACTTTCACAAGAAAAAAAATGGAGACTAGCTGTAACTGATTAATACATGGTGCTCAATTTGTAAAGCACATCAGGCAAAAGTGCAAAGTAAGGGCAGAACTACTGCTAAAACATTTCACAGTATAAACTGACATATCACTTCAAAATGAATTCTACCCAACTATACATCTTCTGTTATACATTCAGTGACTGCTCTTCCAGTTTGTCCTAATGCATTAACCTTCTTCTACTCCAATACTAATGTGGTGTTATTACGTGAAAAGAGCTTTAAAGTACATCTCATTTTCTCCTTGCTTATTTCTGATTTCCTAGAACTTATGGTATCCAAGATAGCCATATGTAATCCTATCACAAACAATCCTGAACTCTATTATTAAAAGCTTTCTTTTTCCATGCGTGTAGCAAAGAGATGGCAAACAATTTTACAGATTTCTAATTGCTTCTCATAATACCTATTACAATTTTGTATTTTCATACTACCTAGCTAATAATCTTCTCTTCAAAATGTGCTAAAATGTAAAAATATTTTCTATAAAATTAACACTTTTCTGAGAAAAATGTGCAGACTCACCAGGTACCAAACATAATGAAACCTATTGAAGATTTTCATCTTGCTTTCACTGATGAAACGTAAATTGCTTTCACAAAGTTCAAAGCTCTACCTGCTGTACAAATCCCACTTTATTACTACCCATTCCAGAGTGACATGCAGACAAAGTTTTAGGTAGTGTCACAAAGCGCCTTTCTGAACTGCAAATGTCTTGCAACACAAGCTGCTGCCCTTTGGGTTTAAGTTGCATTTGTAGACACATAATGGGATACCAATGTTATCCTGACACCATGCTGCTCCTGTTTCAAAATGAAAACTTGACTCCTTACTGATGTAGCACAGTATTCATTCAGATGACCTAAATGACTTGTAACCATGAGGCAATTAACTATAGGACAGACTAAAAGATGGAGGCATGCAGGTTTCATAATGCAGCAATCTGCAGTCTGACAGTTCAAAGAACACGTGGGCAAATAACTTCAATCATGTCTGGCTTAAAAATAATCAAAGAAGGAAGGAAAGTGAAAAGCTGTATAAATGTATATTTAGAGATGAAATATGCATGAGCAGGCAGGTGAGACTTGAGAGGGAAGTGCATCTCCATGACAGCAACAAACTGGTAGCAGCAGAAGAAACTTATCAAATGTAGTACTGGCAGGATAGCAGAGTTGTTTACCTGTAACAGGTGTTCTCCCAGGACAGCAGGATGTTAGTCCTCACAGATGGGCGACATCATCAGATGGAGCCCAGCATGCCACTAATCCCATAGCCACATGGGGTCTCCCTTCAGTCTCATATCAAAGCATAAAAGAACGAGCGAAAAAAGAAAAGAAAAAAATGCAGACGAACCCAACTCCTCGGGGTGGCGGGTGGGTTTCATGAGGGCTAACATCCTGCTGTCCTGGGAAAACACCTGTTACAGGTAAGCAACTCTGCTTTCTCCCAGGACAAGCAGAATGGTAGTCCTCACAGATGGGTGAATATCAAGATGCAGACTGCCTCCGGAACATACAGGGCCAACAGACACCCAATAACATGCAACAGGCACAACAATGGGGCAGACTGAACTTCATACTGAGCCCTAGTAGGGAGAGTTGGGTTCTCACACTGGGAATAGGTTACGGAGGACAGACTGGCCAAAGATTCTGTCCTGTCTGTCAACCTTGTCCAGACAGTAATGGGCTGTGAAGGTGTGGAGGGAACTCCACTTCGCGGCCTTACAGATTTCGGCAATAGGGACTGCCCGGAATTTGTCTACTAACGCTGCTATGGCCCGTACTGAGTGCGCTTTCATTCGGCCTCCAAGCGGAAGGCCCGCTTGCTCATAACAAAGCGATGCAGTCCGCCAACCAATTGGACAGGGTCTGCTTGCCACCACAACTCCGTCTATTCTTGTCAAAGGAGACAGAGTTGGGTGGACTGCCTGTGAGCTGCGGTGCACTCTGGATATAAAGTGAGAGCACGCTTGCAGTTCAAGGTGTGCAGAGCCCGCTCACCTGGGTGAGAGTGTGGTCTCAGGAAAAAGGTGGGCAACACGAAGGACTAATTCAGGTGGAAGTCAGTCACCACCTTAGGCAGGAATTTAGGATGAGTGTACAACACTATTCTGTCATGGAAGAACCTCGTATAAGATGGATAGGTCACTAGGGTGAAGAAGGTGTATTCCCAGATAGTCTAAAAAATGCTGTTGTGAAACCCATTCTAAAAAAAGTTCATTTAGATCCTGAAATTTTGGCCAATTATCGACCAATTTCAATACTTCCTTTTCTGGCCAAACTTCTTGAGAAAGTGGTGAACCGGCAGCTAATGGATTATTTGGAAGAACATCAAATCCTGTTTCCAGCACAATATGGCTTTAGGAAGGCCCATAATACGGAGACCCTTTTGATTTCATTGTGTGATACCATTCAAAGAGGGTTTGACCAAAATACCTCCTACCTATTGATCTTGTTGGATATATCAGCGGCGTTTGACACCGTTAGTCATGAAGCACTTGTTTTAAGACTTCAGGAAGTTGGTCTGGCTGATAAAACTTTGGCCTGGTTTAAATCGTTTCTGTCCAATAGATCGTATGTAGTTCAGCTAGGATCAACAAAATCTGAACCAGTGGATCTTCAGACAAGGGTCCCTCAGGGTTCCTCGCTTTCTCCAACACTTTTTAATGTCTACATGGCTCCTTTATGTAGATTTTTAGCAGGATTGGGTCTCAATTATTATTTGTTTGCTGATGACATCCAGATTTTGATTCCCATAAAAGACTCTTTAAGAGATACGTTAAAACTTTGGGATATTTATCTCAAGTCAATAAAACAACTGTTGACTCATATGTCGTTAGTCCTAAACAATTCCAAAACGGAAATTTTGTTTATTTCTAACAAGGTGACTGAAAAAATTAGAGCAGACATTTCTTCTCTCTCATCGACCTATAAGATTCTTTACGATGTTAGAGATTTGGGTCTCAGATTGGATTCAGAACTAAATATGAAAGCCTCAATAAAAGCTGTTATAAAAGATGGCTTTTATAAACTTAGAGTGCTAAGAAAACTGAAGCCATTGTTACTTGCTAATGATTTTAGAATAGTATTACAGGCTTTGATTTTACCAAAAATAGACTATTGCAATGCGATGTTCCTGGGTGTTCCATTATCCACTATTCGCCCGCTGCAACTTTTGCAGAATGCTGCGGCTCGACTGGTGGCTAATTCTAACAGATGCGATCATATTTCGCCTGTATTGATGACGCTCCATTGGCTCCCTGTACATTATCGGATCCAGTATAAGTGTCTTACACTTATTCATAAAGCCATTTATGGCTCTAATTCTGAATGGCTTAATGCTTCTCTACGATTACATGTACCAGCTCGTAGTTTAAGATCACTGGGACAGGCGTTATTAACGATTCCATCTCCTAAACTGGTGCGCCTGGGATCAGTCAGGGAGAGGTCACTTTCCCTGATGGGTCCTAGGTTATGGAACTCTCTCCCAGTTGATATTCGCCTTGTGGACAACATTGGTAGCTTCAAGAAACAGATAAAGACCTGGTTATTTCAGCAGGCATTTAAGTAAGCTAGCTGATTTTTAGAGTAAGTGTCTGGAGGAAGGGAGGATTTAATTATTAACCACTATGTTGGTTGAGGGATAGGCTTTTGGATTCGGGGTAACAGAGGTTAGATTATTTTAAATATATTTTAGTTGTTAAAACTGTTTAATGTTTAATTTTAAATACAATTTTATGATATTTTTAAAGGAATGTAACCTAGATAGGTTTTGATTTGATTTGTTATTTGGAATTTGCTACTGCAAATTCAACAATTGTAAACCGGCTTGACGTGTACTTGAAAGTCGGTATATAAAGATGTACAAATAAATAAATAGGGTCTGCAGCTCACTGACTCTGCGAGCAGAAGTAACTGCCACTAGGAAGATGACCTTCCAGGTGAGGTGCTTCAACTCGCAGGGGCTCAAACGGAGGCTGCATGAGCCACTACAGCACTATGTTTATTTTATTTATTTATTTAACATTTTTCTATACCGATCTTCATGAAAAGGATTCATATCAAACCGGTTTACATGGAACTAGGGGTCTAAGTAAATGAAAATAACCAATAATAATTATATAATTAGGTAATCAAATAACAAGAAGGTCAAAGCAGGCAAAGTTACATATAACAAGGAGATAGAACTTGGGAGGCTGGAGTAGCCAGGAAGTAGAAAGACAGCGGAAAAAACTATAAATTAAATACATATGAAGTATACTGGGCCTGGTGAGAGCATCTCGTCAGTAGGGCTGAGTCCGGATTGACCTTGTAGATTTTAGGGGAAGGCTTGTAGGAATAGCCAAGTCTTAAGTTTTCTTCGGAAGGTAAGAAGGCAGGGTTCCAGTCTAAGGTCTATCGGTAGATTGTTCCAAATGTTGATGTCCCAGGCCACAACCAGAGGACGTAGTGGAGGCTTCAGTTGAAGTAAGCCTCTCATGAAATACCCCACTAAGGGCTGCACCGAGATCAGAGTGTCGCCCATTCCACAGTGGTAAGAACTGATGGCACTCAGATGTACCTGGATTGAGATAGTCTGTAACCCAGACTCCGAGAAGCACCAGAGCTAGTCCAAAAGCCTAGGTGAGGGGCAAGTGAAAGGGTCAAGACCCTGTTCTGCACACCAGAACTCCTCCACTTCGCTTGGTAGGACTTCCGCATGGAAGGCTTACGCGAAACTACCAGGACTTGTGAGACATTGTCCGAAAGGTTGAGGGACTGTAGCACCAGCCTTTCAACATCCAGGCCGTGAGGGTCAATGACCGGAGGTTCGAGTGGTGCAGTCTGCCCTGATCCTGTGTGATGAGGTCGGACGAGGTGCCCAGGCAGATGAGCTACCGGATCGACAGATCGCGGAGGATCGGAAACCAGACCTGCCGCGGCCACTGAGGGGCTATGAGGATCATAGAGCCTCAGTTCTGTTGTAGCTTCACGAGAGTCTTGCCTATGAGCGGAATCGGAGGGTATGCATACAGGAGACCCACATTCCAGGAATGGGTGAAGGCATCCACGGCTGGTCCCTTTCCCTCCCTGCACAGGGAGCAGAAGTGGTTCACCTTGTGGTTCTGCGAGGATGCGAAGAGATCCATGTCTGGCTGACCCCACTGGCAGATCTTGTCCACCGCAGAGGGGTTCAGGGACCACTCATGGGGGTGGATTGCCAGAATGTGGCGGTCTGCCACCACATTCTCCATCCCTGCCAGGTAGATCGCATGCAGGAGCATGGAACATGACAGGGCCCAGGCCCAAATCTGTGCTGCCTCTTGGCAGAGGAGATAAGAGCCTGTGCCCCCCTATTTGTTCACGTACCACATGGCCACTTGGTTGCCCATCTGAATCAAGATGACCCTGTTGGATAGGCAATTCCGGAATGTGTAGAGCTCATACCACATCGCTCAGAATTCAAAGAATTTTATCTGGCATCTCGCCTCGGGCTTCGACCCCACCCCTTGCGAATGGAGGCAGTTGACATGGGCCCCCCAGCCTCAGTTGGAGGCATCCGTGGTCAGGATCACCTGAGTAGCTGGGGGCTGAAAGGGAAGTCCCTTGCTCAGGTTGGATTCCTGCACCTACCCGGCAAGGGAGAGCTGAAGTGGTTCAGTTATCCAGACCAGTGCAGAGAGCTGTTGAGAGGCTTGATACCACTGAGACCGCAGAGTCCACTGCGTAACCCTCATGGCCAGGCGGTCCATTGCAGTGATGTGTACTGACAACACCATGTGACCCAGCAACTTCAGGAGCAGGCGAGCTGTAGCTGTCTGCCAGCGACAAATGGACCTGGCTAACCCAGCCAGGGGGGCTGTGCGATCGCTGGGAAGGAACGCCTTGGCCACCATGGTGTCCAGATCCACCCCGATGAAACTGAGCCGCTGGGACGGCATTAGTTGGGATTTTGGGAAACTGACAAGGAACCCCAGCGATTAGAGGAGCCCCACCGTCACGTTCAGAGACTGAAGGGCTCCTTCTCTCAAAGAACTCCCGATTAGCCAATCATCCAGATATGAGAACACATGCATCCCCTTCCAGCACAAATGTGCTCCCACCACTGCCAGGCACTTTGTGAATACCCAGGGTGTGGAAGAGAGTCCAAAGGGAAGAACCCTATAATTGGAAGTGCCGCTGGCCTACCACGAAGCGCAGATATTTTCGATGAGGCGGAAAGATGGTGATGTGTGCGTAGGCATCCTGTAGATCGAGAGAACAGAGCCAGTCCCCTTGATAAAGAAGCGTGAGTAAGGTGCCCAAGGATACCATTTTGTACCACTCTCTCCAGAGGAACTTGTTTAAGGCCCAGAGGTTGAGGATGGGACGAAGGCCACCCTGTTCTCTTTGGAATGAAAAAATAGCTAGAGCAGAACCCCCGGGGACCGGTTCTATGGCTCTGGACTGTAGCAAAGTCAAGAGTTCTAGATCAAGGGTCATTGTGTGTTCCACAAGGCTCCATGCCGGAGAGGGAGGGGAGTCTGAGGGAACACTGAGAAGGTTCAGGTGGTAACCCCGTACTATGGATAGATAACACCCATCAGTCGGTGGTAATGGAGGACCAGCTTTTTGCGAATAGGCAGAGTCAGCCCCCCACCGGAGGGTCGGATGGTGCGGGGACTGGGGTTGGGCTGCTGCTCTCTCTGCCAGTCAAAAGCCAGCTGCAGGCTAGGCTGAGGGGCTGGCTGAGCCCGAGGTACCTGCTGCTGGCGGAGAGTAGCCCTTTGGGACAGGCCCAGCCGGTCGAGCGTGTGAGGCCGGAGGGTAATATCTCCATTGCCTGTAAAATGGCTTCCTGGAATCTCTATGTGGCACCCTGCTGGTTGCCAAAGAGGAATCCGAGGTGGTAGTAGACAACTGGCACAGGGTCTCATGGTAATCTTTGAGCTGGGCCACTGCATCCCGGATTTTGTCCCCAAACAGGTTCTCTCCTGTATAGAGGTCGTCGGCCAGTTTGTCTTGGACCTCTGGACGGAGGTTGGAGGTTTTCAGTCAAGCCCATAGTCGGCCACTAATGCCCACCGCTGAGACCCTTGCTGCCATCTCAAAGACGTCGTAGGCTGCCCTCACTTCATGCTTACCGGCGTCAAATCCTTTTTGGACAATGGATTCCAGGTCCTCCTGGAACTCTCTGCGGGAGGCCCTCAGCAAACTCCTGGACCTGCTTCCAGAGGTTTCGGTTGTATTAGTTCATGTACAACTGGTATGCCACTATTCGGGCCTTGAGCATGGCCCCTTGGAAAACCTTCTGACCTACAGCGTCTAAGGCTCTGCGGTCCTTCCCCGGAAGGGTGGAGTTGTGAGGGCAGGCTCTCTTGGCCTTTTTCTGGGCTGATTCTACCACCACTGACTGGTGAGGCAACTGGCTCTTCTGGAAGCCCAGGTCCTGTTGCACTAAATAGATGACATCCGTCTTTCTGATGACTGGAGCCATGGAACCCGGATCCTCCCAGAGTCTGTAAAGGAGGTCTAGGAGAACCTCATGTACGGGGACATCCACCACCTACTTAGGGATGTCCACATATTTGAGGTCCTCCAACATTTTGTGAAGGGCATCCACTTCCGTTAAAAGTTGGAAGGGAATGCTTTCTATCATCGCCCACATAAAGCTCGCAAAATATAAGTCCTCAGGGACGAGCGCCGTTTCTCATCTGGGGGAGAAGGCTCAGACAGCAGGTCTTCGGAGGCCTCCAAGGAATGCTCAGAGGAGGCATCTTCCCACAGGTCGTAAGGGGCCTCCTCACTACTAAACTGTCTGGGTCGAGGAGAAAGGCCAAAACCCAAATCATGGGGCACAGGCACCAATGGATGGCGAGGGGAAACCGAAAACAGTTGCGCTGGCAACGAGGGCACCAGGACCTGCGATGGACATCAGGGCACTGGGAGGCCCGAGTATCCACTGTTCATGGAGCCGCATCTTCCTCCTCTGAGGAGCCCGGAATCGGATCGTGACAGGGGAGACCCCGTGGCGGATAGGGCACTGGGGGACCCACTGGTATGGGCTGCGTCAGTAAGGCACTGAGCAGCACGTCCAGCCTTTCCAGCAGAGGCGCCAACATGGAGGGCGCCGGTTCTGGTGCCTGTATGGGGGCCGGCATTGGTGGCTGTTGGAGACCCTGGAGGGCATTTAGCACTGCCCGTTGAACCATGAGGTCCAACTCCTCTCTAAATGCGGGTGCGGTGAACACTGACCCGGGAGGAGGCGGCAGGCTGGGCATCACGGGAGCGTCCACGGGGGTCTGTAGGGGTTCGGTGCATGACACCGAAGTCAGTAGGGAACGCCCTGGGCTCCCGGGCTTAGAGGAGGATGGGGCCTCCTCACCTCAGGACCTTTTCGGAGGGGGTTCGGCCGAGGCTGATGACCCTCTGGTGATGGTGCCGGCAGGGGGTTCTCTCTGTCTGTTTTGCGCCACATCCTCAGTGTTTTAATGCTCCCCAATGGTGCTACTTCCCCCATCATTCCCGTTTTACCTCGGTGCAACCTTAGACAACCACGTTCCACTACCATTTTCAAGCCATCAGAACTCTGGGTCTGTGAGCGGGAAATGTTTCAGAACTTTCTTTGCGGTGAGGGGGAGCTGACCGGCCGAAAAGTCTGCCAAAACATAGTTCGATATTTTCAGGCTAGGAACAAATTATGCTCTTAAAGAAATCGTATTTCCGCCTGCTGGTTCTTATTGGCACCTAAGAATACAAAGTTTGGTTCTTGTAAGACAGCAGCCTGCGCAAGACAGAACTCTTCAGAATGGATTCAACACTGCCGGCATCGAATTGCAAGGTGAAAGCGCTCTTACAGACATGCTGTAAGTTTGTTCGCATTTCGGTTTTCTTATGATTCGGGCCGTGAGAGGCAGCACTTCGCCGTTTAAAGGGGTAATGCTTGGTTCCTCCTGCTTCGGTGTGATGTACAAAGGTCTCTGACCCATGACCTACGTACGCGGCTTTGGCGCATCTTGCCCGTCAGCAATAGGCGAATTCGAGACTATGCTCTTCTGGCATGTATTTGTGCTGGTATTCTTTGAAGCTTAGTGGGTTTATATCACCACCGCGTAATACATCACAGCTATGTGGCTTAACGGGGGATCGCCTTATACCTAGCATGAGCAGCCCAGCTCAAGATAGACCAAGGAGCCCAACTCTATGCCCAAAAGGGGACAGGCTGTTTTGCTTCATCGCGATAAATCCCCTTAGCCGTTACCAGTTTTCGAGAAACCCTCAAGGTGGAAGGGCTTCTGATCAAATGTAGCTGTGCTCACTGCACTGAGCTCTTCCAGTACTGCCTCCACCAGTATCACATCGGCTGTTATACAGCAGCTGTGTCAATGGAGGTCAGGAGCTTACACACAATACATTGGCCTTGACGGGCTCCTTGTCGTGTCCTTAAAGATGTCATGAATGGGAACAGCTACTATCTCTTTAGGAGCATCAAGAAATTGGAGGACCTCCAACATTTTATGTCGTACATCCTCCTCCATGAGAAGCAGGAAGGGGATCGTGAGGGCCATGATCCTGACAAAACCCACAAAGGAGAGGTCCTCCGGAGATCGACGCCTTTCCTCCGGTGGCGAAGTATCCCAAGAGGATTGTCAGATCTCAGAGGAAGACTCTGACGAATCATCCCCCCATGGATCATAAGGACCTTCTTCCTTGCCGAGGTCATTGTGGGACCTATGCGGGTGAGGTCTGTGTAAATCCCTGGGCTCCGAGGGTACTGAAGGTACCGAGGGAATCGACTGCCCTGGTGGCAACGGGGGTATTGGAGGCCGCGGGAGGTCAGAGGGTCTGGGCAAAGGCACGGGGAACAGAGGCCTGGAGACTACGGTGCCAGACGCATCTTCTTCCTTGGAGAACCCAATGATGGGGAAAGCTCCCGAGGGGGGCATCGGTGGCCGCTAGGGAACCGAAGGCTCCTCGGGCACCGGCTGCATCATGAGGGCGCCAATTAGGACATCCAGATGCTCGAGCAGGGGCACCAAGATCAATGGCTTGGGCTCTGGCACTGGTATGGGAGCCAGTGGCGGGGGCAGCTCAACATTGAGGACTCGGAGCACCACATTCTGCACTCTACGGTCCAACTCCTCCTGAAAGTCCAGTGAGGACAGGACTGAGGGAGGGGGTCGAGGTGTCACTGGTGCCCCTTCGGTCCCCGAGGGGGTACAGTATCTGGCACAGATATCGGTGGGGGAATGCCTGGGACTCCCGGGTCGATCGGAAGTTGGGGCCTCCATACCACAGGGTCACTTTGGTGGCGGTACAGCAGCCACCGGTACTGCACCGGAACCAGAGCCATGCACCGACAGAGATCAGTGTCTATGCTTCTTGGATCTCCCATGGTGCTCAGCCCAGTCCTAACCCAGCTGAGGATCCAGACGTTCTTCAAAACGATGAGACCATGGAGGGCAAGTCACAGTCTCCTCAGTCCCTGGATGCCGCCGCCGGGGGTGTAGAGAGGGGTAGCATATCAAGCAGTTCCCCTCGAACCCCGGGTGTCGAATATTCTGACGTGGGCGTGGATAGAGCAGACTTTTTGAAATCAAAGAATTTTGAAATCAAAGAGTTTCTCCATTTTATCGAGCCGAGCATGACGGCCCTTAGGAGACAGCTGACAACCTCGGATGTCGTGCAATGCCCTCAGGCAGAGGATGCAAACCTCATGTGGATCTGTGATGGACATGGTCTGTGGGCACCGACGAAAGCTGGATGACGCCATGAAAAATAGCTAGTGCGTTGTCGATGACCAGAGGCCACCAAGAAGTGGGACACCGGGCATCGACCGCAAAGAAGGAAATACTCCAACTGGAGAAGGGGGACCTGACGTTGGAATGGGAGAAAAATGCTATTTGAAAACAAGAAAGAGAAGATGAAGCAGAGCTGCAAAAAAACCACGAGGCAACTGCACTGCGGAAAATGAGACTGAAGGGGGACCTCATGTGGACGCGCGGATAGTGGCATGCTGGGCATGCTGGATGACAAACGTTTTCCATGCCGAGCTCAAATCTGATGTCGCCACCCATCTGTTAGGACTACCATCTGCTTGTCCTAGGAGAACGTGATACAGCTGTGCAGCTTACAGTGAGAGGATATCAGAGTCTTGAACAGTCCAGGATCTCACAAATATGAGATTTCTATGTTATCTCGCCCTAGCTTGATAGTATCCTGCTATAGAGTCCATCATGGTAGGGCGAGAGAACATACTAGAAATGTCATCTTTGTGAGACTTTACTCACTCCAAATGATGTCAAATCTTCACCAAGGTGTACTGTGCTGTTCATATGTCTTAGTCTGCATGTAAAACTGGCCCTGAATAACCAAACCAACACCTCACCCAGAGCTATTAGCTTGCCTTTCTATAGGTATATAAATAGTTGAATATAGTGAAGGCCACCCCAGAGGCGCTCCCTCTCTACCTCTACTCCACTCCTCTACCTTCTCCCTCCATCCTCCCTCCCAAGCCCAGAAATGGCCGAAATGCAATTTGCAATCTAATACAAATTGTGTTACAGCCATTTCAGGCATATCGCACAGATTAATGCCAGGAAAAAAGGTGTGGTTATTTCCGGTGTTAAAACCGTGCAATAGCATGCGTAATGCTACTGCACGGTGCGATATTGCCCCTCACTTTCATTAATCCCGCCCAAATCCCTCCCCAATCTCGCCCCTTCCAAAAAATTTGCATTCGCGCCATACATTAGTACAATTATCGCATGCATTATGACGTTAACATGTTATCACATGCATTAATGCCATAACGCAATTTGATGAATGACCCTGTGAAAGAAAGCATGGGAGTGAGAAGCCTGATTATGTGAGAGAGAGAGCATGGGAGTGGGAAGCCTGTGTGTGTGTGCATGCATGAGAGCGAGAGACTGGTTGGTAAGGTGACGGTGTGTATGAGAGAAAGAGACTGGTGTGTGTGAATATGAGAGAGAGAATGTGATTCAGGGAATGAGAAGCCTGTGCACGTGGAGAGTGAGCATGGAAATGAGAGAGAGACTGGTGTGTGTGTGTAATGGAGAAAGTTCTTTTTTACTCAATGCACAATTAAACTCTGGAATTTGTTGCCAGAGGATGTGGTTAGTGCAGTTAGTATAGCTGTGTTTAAAAAAGGATTGGATAAGTTCTTGGAGGAGAAGTCCATTACCTGCTATTAAGTTCACTTAGAGAATAGCCACTGCCATTAGCAATGGTAACATGGAATAGACTTAGTTTTTGGGTACTTGCCAGGTTCTTATGGCCTGGATTGGCCACTGTTGGAAACAGGATGCTGGGCTTGATGGACCCTTGGTCTGACCCAGTATGGCATTTTCTTATGCCATACTGGGTCAGACCAAGGGTCCATCAAGCCCAGCATCCTGTTTCCAACAGTGGCCAATCTAGGCCATAAGAACGGAGTCCAATAATTTGTGCAACAGAAGAACTGATGGTTCAGCTGGAACATCCAGTATTTTTAGAATTCTGTATACTTCTTCCCTAGGGTCAGGTAATTTTCGGATCTCTACTCCCAGGAAGTTGCCTAGTTTCTCAACAAATCAAGAATAAATGGGAAGTTCCTCCGGCAGATCAGACGCTAACCCACTGAGCTTTCAGGGGAACGGTCACCTGGGGAACCAGGAGGTATGACTGAGGGGAATGAAGTGCCGTGTCTTGGGTTTCATCCAGAGTTGGAGATGAAAAAGACTTGGGGGAGCATCCCCCACTGAACCTGGAATATGAGGAGGTGACACCTGTGGATGCAAGATGGAGAAAAGGTTCGTTATAATTGAAGAAATCTGATTAATAGCCTCCTGTGAACAAGACATGGTCACAACTTCATGATGTTTCGGCTGATGCGGTCTCACTGGTGGAGAACGGGAGGTTGACTTTCGGCGGTGTATTCCCACGGTTAGTATTTCTGAAGAAGGTTGAGACACCCAAGGACCCTGTTCCTTTAGAGGAGAAACATGCCTTAGTGAAAGCTCCTCTTGGAGAACAATTTTGTTCTGGCAAGAGAAGAAAATTGGTTCTTACCTGCTAATTTTAGTTCCTATAGTACCAAGGATCAGTCCAGAGAAGTGGGATGTGTATCCCTACCAGCAGGTGGAGTCAGAGAACAATTAGAACTTTGGGCACTGCTACATAACCAGAGTGCCACCTGCAGTCCCTCAGTATTGACCTGTACCCAAGCCAAACAACCAATACTAACGGGTGAAGGGGCGACCAAAAACCACTGTCCCTCACTTCGCCCCAAGGAAACAACATGAGTAAATAAACCGTTAGTAAAAAACTGCTCCTACAATCATATTCTGCAAAAAAGGAGCTCTATGAAAAACTAGGCAAATTGTAACTAACACAGTCTTTCGGTAACTGAAGTAAGGGGTGGGCCTCTGGACTGATCCTTAGTACTCTAGGAACAAAAATTAGCAGGTAAGAACCAATTTTCTTTTCCCTATATGTACAAGGATCAGTCCAAAGAAGTGGGATGTACCCAAGCTACCCTACACTGGGTGGGAACCCAAAAGACCCGCGCGTAGAACACTTGCACCGAAGGACGCCTAATCAGAGGCCTTAACATCCAAGCGATAATGCTTAGTAAATGTGTGCAAAGAGGACCACACTGCCGCCCGGCAGATCTCCTGAGGTGATAGCAACTGACACTCCGTCCAGGAAGTAGCCTGGACTCTAGAGGAGTGAGCCCTGAGACCCAATGGAACCTGTCGTCCACGGGCAATGTACGCCGAGCTAATAGCTTCGTTAATCCACCGAGCCAGGGTCGCTTTAGACGCTTTATCTTCTTTCTTTGGGCCCCCAAATAGTATGAACAAGTAGGCAGAACGTCGAAAGTCATTGGTAACCTCCAGATACCGCATTAAGGTTTGGCGCACATCCAAGAGATGAAGGTCTCTGTCCTGAGGAGAGTCCAGAGACCAATGTGGAAACCCAGGGAGCTCCACAGTCTGATTTACATGAAAGGAGGAAACCATCTTAGGGATGAAGGATGGGACCGTCCGCAAAGACACCCGATCCGCCGAGATATGTAGAAAGATATGTCGTGTAGACACGACAGCGCCTGCAGCTCTGAAATCCAACAAGCCGAGCAAATAGCCACCAGACACACAGTCTTCAAAGTCAGATCCTTCAGAGAAGATCCACGGAGAGGTTCGAAAAGAGCACAGCAAAATACCCAGAGAACCAAATTTAGGCTCCAATCCGGGCATACTGGGCGAACGGGAGGTCGCCAATGTTTAACTCCTTTAAGAAAACGAGTAATGTCCGGGTGAGCTGCCAAGAAACAGCCACTGAACCGACCCCACAGGGCACCCAGGGCCGCCACCTGTACCCGAAGGGAATTCAACACTAGTTCCTTAGTAAGCCCCTGCTGAAGAAAATCAAGAATTCGAGGAACCTCGACTGATAGTGGGTCGCAGGCCTTTAGACCAAACCACACCTCAAAAAGTTTCCAGACGCACACATAAGCCATAGAGGTGGCCGGGCATCGCACCTGCAGAAGGGTGGAAATGACCTGCTCGGAATAGCCCTTCAAGCGGAAACGTCTCCTCTCAAAAGCCGCGAGAGAGAAGCGATCCTCCCGATCAAAAAGATGGGTCCCTGGAGTAGCAGGCGCGGAAGATGAGGCAGCTGCAAGGGACCCTCGAGAGCCAGACAAACTAAGTCCGCGAACCACGGGCGATGCGGCCACTCTGGAGCCACGAGAACCACTTCGCCGGGATGGCGCTCTATGCAATGAAGAAGGTGACAGATGAGCGGCCAGGGGGGAAAGGCATAAAGCAGAATTCCCTGGGGCCAGGGACACACCAGGGCGTCGAGATCCACAACCCCTGCTCCTGACGAAGGCTGATGAAGCGTGCTGTCTTTGCGTTTGCCCGAGTGACCATCAGATCCAACTGAGGAACCCCCCATCTGGCGCAGATGAGGTTCCACACTTCGGGGGATAACTCCCACTCCCCGGGATCGAGCTGTTGTATGCTGAGGAGGTCCGCCTGCACGTTCTCCACTCCTGTGACATGCAACGTCGCTATTCCTCGTAGATGATGCTCCGCCCAGGCGAACAGTAGCTGTGCTTCAAGTGCTTTGGCAGGACTCCTTGTTCCGCCTTGCCGATTGATGTAAGCCACCATTGTCGCTTTGACGGAGAACACTCGTACCATCCTGTCCTTGATCAAGAGAAGAAAGGCTAGCAGAGCCAACCGAACCGCTCTCGTCTCAAGACAATCGATGGACCAGGTGTCCTCTGTCGGGGAGCAGAGTCCCTGGGAGGATCTGTCTGCATACACCGCTCCCCAACCGGACAGACTTGCATCTGTGGAGACGATCACCCAACCTGGGGGCGGAATCGACGTCTACTCCTTGGTACAGATTGCTGGCCGATAGCCACCATGAGAGACTGGCTCTGGACGCTGGCAAGAGCGGCATGGGGAGGTGGAACTGTTCCGACACCGGCCGCCAACGCAACAAAAGTGCACGCTGTAAGGGTCGTAAGTTAGCGAATGCCCAAGGAGCTAAATCCAAAGTGGACCGCCTCCGAAGACCTGAAGATGGTGCCAGACCATGGGGGTCTTCCTTCGAATTAGGGTGCGGATCTATCTTGCAACTTCGTCCCCCTGTCGGCTGCCAGGAACACCCTGCCTTGATAGGTATCGAACAGTGCTCCCAAATAAACCAGCTGTTGGGTGGGCTCCAAGTGGCTTTTCTGCATGTTGATTATGCAGCCGAGTGACTGTAACATGAGTCGCACCCTCTGAATGGCTCTTCTGCATTCCTCCCGGGACTTTGCACAAATCAACCAGTCGTCCAGATACGGATGGACTAAGATCCCATGCTTGCGAAGAAAAGCTGCCACCACCACCATAACCTTGGTGAAAGTTCGAGGAGCCGTCGCTAGACCGAAGGGAAGAGCTCAAAACTGGAAGTGTTGTCCCAACACCTTGAGGCGCAGCAACCATTAGTGGATGGGCCAGATTGGAATATGTAGATACGCCTCTGCGAGATCCAGAGACGCCAGAAACTCCCCTTTGCGAACCACCGCCAGGACTGTCCGCAGGGTCTCTATCCGGAAGCGTGAAACCCGAAGACAACGGTCACCTTCTGCAGATCGAGGATGGGGCGAAAGGTGCCTTCCTTCTTGAGGACCACGAAGTACACTGAGTGCCGGCCCCTGCCCTGCTCTGCTACCGGCACTGGGACAATGTCTTCCAGCTCAATCAGACGATGCAGGGTGACCCGCACCGCTTCTTGCTTGCTGAATGAGGCACCACGGGTCCACAAACACCTCCCGAGCGGGACGAGAGAATTCTAGAGCGTAGCCGTCTCTGATCACCTCCAAAAATCCAACGGTCTGAGGTAATCTTTGCCCATTCTGTGTAAAAGCTGGATAATCTGCCTCCAACAGCTTCGACGACAGAATGGGTACTCATGGCTTCATTGGGAGGACTTACTGCCTCCTGCCCAGAGGTGTCCAGAGTCCCTTCCGGCTCGGCGGCCACCACGAAAGGACTGCTGGCGCCCAGAAGTCCACTTAGGCGAGGATGGGGTGGAATATCTGCTGGATCGAAAACGATGGGAATCCCAAAATCGAATCCTAGCAGGAAAAACCTTCTTGGTAGATCTATCTTCTGGCAACCTGTTGCCTTTGGACTCAGCGAGCAGCTTCACCAATTGATTTATCCTACTGTTCGGGGAGGACCTCAATCTGCTGACCAATTTCGTAGCCAGGAATCAGTGTGCCGCCACTACGGAAATCATGCTGCGAGCCGAGGTCCACACCAGGTCATACAGCGCATCTGCCACATATGCGATACCCACCTCCAAGCGGGCGCCCTGTACAGCACCACCACTGTTGGTCCCAGCCCTGGACTCTTGAATCCAGCACAGACTTGCCCTCTGCATCAGGCTAGAGGAAATCGCAGCCCAAAGACTCAAAGCTGACACTTCACAGACTCGCTTCAACTGGATCTCCAGCTTGCAGTCCTACATGTCCTTCAAGTCGGCAGCCCTCGCCACCGGAATAGTGGTCTTCTTTGATACTGCCGATACCGCTGCGTCCACCTTCAGAACTTTCAGTAAATCTAAAACAACCGTTGAAAGCGGGTACAGCTTCGCCATAGCTCTGCCCACATTTAGACCCGCATCCAGAGAATCCCATTCACGGGTCACCAGCTTCCGGACCTTCTTAGGCAGCGGGAAAGAGAGTTGGCCCCTTCACCTTAAGACCTAGGACCTCCAACACTTGGGGAATAAGAGGCCTCAGCTCATCTCGCTCAAAAAGATGAACCACGCCAGGATCATCGCCTTCCGTGGACGGAAGATCCTCTCCATCTGTATTCGCCAGATCGATATCCCCCAGATCAGGAATCTGATCCGGAGCTGGAGCCAATCCTGAAGCTGTCGCTGCTCCTGACCCTAGGGTTGGGTCCAGGGGCCTCTGGCACCCATCTCCTATCAAGCTGGACAGCTGTCCCTCGGTCCGCACTCTCTTAACTGAGGACTCTGAGGGTAAGAGCTGCTAACCGGAACTTTTAGGCACCGCCTGCTTTCTGGCTAAGAAGGCCTGGTGAAGTAGTAAGATAAACTCCGGGGAAAATACCCCTCCGGGTCCCCCTCCCCCTCCGCGGGATCCAGATCCGCCAAGTCAGCAGCCCCCACCGAGGCATCCTCACACACTGGGGCCAAAACGGGAGGGGAATCCCTCCTCCACTGAACCGTGGCCAATAGCCCCTCCCCCCAGGGAAGGGACACTGGACCCAACGATCCCTCCCATCCCCGAGGCACAGGCCAGACAGAGGGAGGCAGAATCCAGGACCTGCCCGCATGTCCCACAGGCGCGGCAGACAGAAGATTTGGATCGGGGACCCATCAATAACCGCGCAGCCACGCGGTGTAGCCGGGAAAACACTGCCGAACGCAGGAAAAATAAGTGCCGCTACCACGCAGCCACGCGGTCTGCAAGCTGAGCGGGGGCGAAGGGCCGCAATGAAAAGCGCACGCTGCCGACGGCTTGAGGAAAAAAATTCAGCAGGCCGTCCGTCCAACACCGCCGCATTGTCACTCGCGCCAAGCTGCACTGGCAGCGAAATCGCCGAAAGGCACTTACCCCCTCCCTCCTAAAGCCACCCAGAGCCCCAGGGGCTGAGGGAAATGAAAAAGAACAAGGCTGCCCGACTCCCCGAACAGCCGCAAGGCCGGCCTCCCCTGGAGCAGACTCCTTTCCTCAGCTGGAGGAAACAAAGCAAAAAGTTAAAGCTTTTTTTTTTTTTTTTTTTTTTAAATTAAACTTTATGGAATCCACTGAAGCAGGAGTCGAGGGAGCAGCTTCAGGACAGCCTCGGAGGGGAAAAACCAGGAGCCCCTGGCTGCCACCCCACGTGAGAAAGCGGGCGAGACACAGACAGGGGTATCCAACCCCCCCGAATGCCCGGCTTCGACTGAGGGATGGCCCACGAAGGTGCCTAACACCTCAGGAAGCACACAAGATGAAAAAAATCTAACTAAACTTTAAAAATTTAACTAAGACTGCATGTGCATCTCTTCCAGCTGCTGGAGTCAGAGAAATACTGAGGGACTGCAGGTGGCACTCTCGTTATGTAGCAGTGCCCAAAATTCTAATTGTTCTCTGACTCCACCTGCTGGTAGGGATACACAACCCACTTCTCTGGACTGATCCTTGTACATATAGGGAACAAGAAAATAATCCTGAATACTCTGAACGGTTATCTTGTGAAGAACCAGAGTTAATAGAGAGGCTTTGGAGGAGACACCCAAGGAGGATGAGATAGAATATCTAGTACGGGATCTTTAGTGTGGTGAGATCGAGATGGTGACCTTTTATTCCTCTGATAGTGGTGACCAAGAGGTCCAGATCTATTTAAAAAATTCCTCTCTTTCGACTACACATGTGTCGATGAACGCTTTTCATGTGTCAAAGAGGTACTGTGTGAATGGTGTGAATGCATCAATGCCCCATGAGCCAAGTGGTGCATCTGTGCTGATGCATCATGCTTAGCGGGGCATGAAGCAGTCTGCACAGAGATAGAATGCTTCGGCTTCTGACTAGATGGCTGTGTCAATGCATCCTGCATCAATGTCATTGTGGCGTGTTTTGTATAAGACGCCCTTTTTGATCCTTCAGCCTGCTTATCAACAGAAAATGTTATTTATTAGAACCACCTCGGGCGTCTGTCATCTGGCGGCGCAAATGGCACACTTGCGTCAAGCCCGTGCGGGGCTTGAGTTGGAAGTTCAGATTCTATCTTTTTTTTGTTCTGGATCAGTCTGATGTTTTTTCGCTTTCAGCTCTACCGATGAGAAACGTTTGGGCACACTATGAGATTTTGATTTTAAGCCCGGGGACAATTGGACTGAACGTCCCGTCCTGCGGCTGGTGAAGCTTCCTCTCGCTCTCAGAGGCTGGCAATCTTCGTGGCCCTGGGTGACATTCATCCACAGTCCCTGCATGATGTTTGGTCATAGTCCGGGCCAAGGCAAATATAGTAATAATTATGATTGACAGTGACTGAAATGATGTGTCTGCACTCACAATACTTAAAGCCCTTTTTTTTTTTTTACGACATGCTAGCACTGAAAAGTGCCGTTTGAGGATTGCTAGCAAGAAGTAAAATTTTGAAAAGAGAGAGATGGAGAAAAAACGACCGTGCCTGAGTGCAGAAAAAAACAAACTGAAGAAAGTGATGACACCTGTGCGCAGGTAGTGCCCCGCAGGCGCAGCACAACAAAGCTTTTCAATCTTGGAGAAGATGTCTGCTAGAGTGTGCCATCTGTGACATCACCCAAATAGCAGAGCTAATTCAGCCTGCTTATCAACAGAAAATGTTATTTATTAGAACCACCTCCGGGTTTACCAAAAACTCTACTTTCGGCACTAGCTTATAAAGTCATTAGACTGTTTATAAAGAAAAGCTGCTGCTGGGGCTATGTGTTAACAGCAACACCAAAGGGGCAGATTTATCCAAAAATTGCTTCCGAT